>NC_067122.1:5184112-5808179 GCF_021347895.1 Acanthochromis polyacanthus
AAACAGTTAATATCTGATGGATTTTTTTTAAAGAAATGTCATGATTTTAAGCACAGATGTGTGTAATTTTCTTGACAGAACATCACCTATCATTATCGCTTGTGAATAGCTCAAGAACTGGCCAGAAAGTCTGAAGAAAATCAGACAAATGCTTCAGTTTTTACAGTTTTTGGCTCTGATAAATGGTGTCATTCTGGCAATTTTTGCAAAGATGCCATGCCTTTCAAACCCACTGCTTGTTTTTCTGTATTTCTGTATTTAATTTCTGTCACCGAAATGTGTTGTGGAATGAACCTGTTTTAATACCACCTGAGAAGTTTGGATACATCACAGGATTATCTGAATTGTTGAGCAAGTCTGATATGCAGGTGGCTAATCTCAGGTCGGCAATCAGGCTATGGAAATGCTGCAACATGCAAAACTGTTGTTGCTATGGTTACCAGCAGTTTCAAACCTGAGCCAATCAGTCACATGTATTCTTCTAATAATCTGGAGGCAAATTAGGGAGAACACAACTCTTAGTTTAGAAAATACTCATTGCTTTACCCTTAGTGAGATATTTGCTCTTCTTCTGCCAAAAGTTTATGAAATTATCCACGAGTCACCACTTTTGATTGATTTCAGTGGAAATATGCACTTTTCCCCAGCAGTTTGAATGCCTGTCCAGTTTCAAAGCATGAATCAAAAAGTCAAGGACGGCTCATTCATCTTGCTGCGGATGCTTCAGCAGTGAGAGCTCTTGTCAGTCATCTGTCAGATGATTAAAAGTCAGTCCAATCACCTCAGATAACACTGATGTATGAGCCCTGACAGGACATTACTTTGACAATTCCCTCTGCATATAACTAGAACAAAATGAGTGATGTGATAGCGGCCAGCAATGAAAAGCAGCTGATTGGAAATTCAAACCTGATACCTAAATGCTCTGCAGAGTGGCATTAGTAAACAGCAAATGTTTGAGGCTAATGTTGGACACGTCCTGCAAACATTAGGAGTCCAACTTTGTCTGCTGTTGTTGGTGTCTCTGAAGCCGTTCTTATTTGTTGCCACAATTTTTATTTACTGCTCCTGTCGTGAGAAAAGTGTCCAGAATTTAAATTTATTATTGAGATGCGTGTACTCGTACACTCGTGTTAGCCTCAGTGTGTGTTTTAACCAAACAACGTGAAGTTTTTAATTAAAAGTCTTGTTAGCTTCACAGAAAAACTTTGACAATGACGTGTTGGTCCTGCACTGAGTAGTAGTGGCAGAAAACACAATGACTGATGCTGCTTCATAGACAAAAAGAGGGAGAGAGAGAGTGAATGCAGTGTGATTGATGTGGAAATAAGTCTGTCTGTGTATGTTTGTGTGAGTTTTTCAAAGTCTGCGTCTGACTGGGTGATTGCAGTCGTGCCCTGCTGATGACTATGATTGCTTCTTTTGTCTATTCAGCAGTTCATCTGATTAAGCTGGTATTTTTAAAGAAATCTCTGTTGAAGCCTTAAAATTTTGCCCATTTTTTGGTCATTGTGTTAATTTCATTTCAACTCTGTGGCAAGCGTTACTTATTCACATCCGGTCCAATCACAGCGTTGCATTCAGACAAGCAGTCTCCACTGTGTTTTGCTAAGTGAACGTGATGCATTCGTGTTTGGGAAGTTGTCAGAAATCGATGGCTGGAACCGATCTGAAACGACACTGTGTTATTCCACTCGCTGGTGAGACTTATTGCATTGCAGACAGTTAGCTTAATGAAGTTCGGAGCTACAGAGATGTTGAAAGAGTTACACAAACTTGACATTTCCAATCGTGATGGCTGTTGCACAGAGCAAGCTTTAATAAGCTTCATTTGGCTGTGTAAACAGTTGAAGGAACACCGTGCTTGTCTCAACAGTGACTACAACCAAAAATATTCTGAAATGTATCCTGGTAAATGCCAGGTCAAGTCAGGTTCCCTCCTTCGCTTCACTTTCATTGTTTCATTTTGTTGCATCAGTTTGCTTTGTAACTGATTGTTGCATTAGTGAAATGTAGTTAAACATTATGTTAGTGCTCTTTGTTTTTCCCTCACAACTCATTATTGTTGCATTGTTTTGCAACCACAGTGTCTGTAAAACGTATTTATCTTCCTTTTCCACTTTTATGGCCGTTAAAAAATGATCCAAGGTCAGTTTAATTTACTTGTTGACTTAAAGTTTGCTAGAAAATATTGTCAAATAAAGTAATGTCAGTTAACTTAAAATTTCAATGTAAAGTCATTTCATCAGTATTTAGCCGTTAAAAGTGGCTCACGTAAGTCAGCCAGCGAGACGTCACGCAGAAAATGCAATGAAGATCATCTGAGTGCAGTGATTGTAGTATAAAGACTTCTGTATCTGGAAGGTCCAGTCACTGTTAAGTTGGTACTGCTGGATATAACTACACCATGAAGACACAAGAACACTCCTTGAGATGTCATGAAACATTTTTGAAAAGCACAAGTCAGGGGATGGAATATTAAATATATTGGAATACTTCCAAGCCACTGATCATCCCTTGGAGTGCAGTTAGGACCACAATAAAGTGAAAGAATGCATCGTGTAAATTTCCCTAGAGTGGGCTGACCTTAAACACTGAGTGACTGTGCACAATGATACTAGTAATAGAGGCCACCTAGACACCTATAACTCCTCTAGAGAAGATACAAGCTTCAGCAGCTAGTATGTGAATACAGCTGTTGCCTGTTCTTCACCGGTCAAAGCTTCACTGTTGAAAAATATTCCTATTAAATCTCAACTGGAGCTCACCAGTAGACATGTGAGTCTTCCAGCATATAAAAAAAACACCATACTGGCATGTCAACAAGGTAAATAAAAACACTTTACCAGAGTGGATATTCAAAAACGATCGCTTTCTGCAATGTCCACAATACGGGAAAGCTGATGATTGTCTCAGACTGTGTCTGGATGCTAATTCTGGTCTGTCAGATGCACTGCATTGTCATTCTACTTTATGATAAAGGCACTTCTTATACTGCACTGATTGCTTGGACTGTATATAAACCAGAAGTTGTTGAATCTACCAGTATGAGTGCAATTATTAACATTATCTCTCTGTTAAACGCCCTCACCTAACAGGAAAACTCTTACAACAGCCAGTACAGAAGGTTAAAGTTGAAGAAAAAACTGCTTCAATTGCATGAACCAGATTTTTTTTTTATCCCATTTGCAAGTAAAGAAGAGTTCTTTTCTGTCACACCATACCGTCTGTCACTTACAATGTTCATCACACTATGAAAGCAGCAGCTTGCTGAAGTTGCTGGAACAGTCACAAACACTTAAACACTCTCTAAGGCTCTTTGACTGCCAACACTTTCAAACCAGATTAAGTTTCCTACCCTCTCGCTGCTTTTCTCCCCAACAATTTCATGCCGTAAACCCGCCCTTTCGAAGGCGAGGTAAAGACAACGAGAACCTAATTGGAACAAAACTCCAGTTTGACCCGTCGGCTCAGAAGCCTTCAAACCCTCAGCCGTGTGCTTAGCCCCTGTCACAGTAAAGAAAATAATCCTGAGGGCCTAGAAAAACACAGCTCACTCATACGGGCAAATCGCAAACTAACGGTGTGGAGGTGGGAAGCTTTGCTGTGACTAAAGCACCATGTGAAAGCTTGATTGACCAGTACAGAGGTGTGTAATTGCTGATTTGACATGTAAAAGGTTGTAGTTTCATTTATTGATCCTGGAGCCTGGAAGAAATCTTTGGTTCAGGGTTTATTTTAAAAGATTATAAGCAGGTGTCAAGTTGTCGTGGTAGTGTATGAAAGTGTATTTTCCAGTCGACCAAGTCCCGACATTTTAGACAGATACAGATGTAAAAATAAAATAAAAAAACTTGCAGAAGTCAAGAATCCAGTGTAATAAAAGTACCTCGTTATATAACATCAATTTAGCAGTGCAGGTTTTTGCTGTCTCATTTGATCCCAATCATATGACGTTCTAAGCTTTTAATTTAAAATGGCTAGAATAAAATACAAGAGTCCTGTTTCTTAATGTGCAAGTGCAAAAATATTCTGTTCATTCCCACTAAATAAAAAAAAAAAAAATGTAATCACGGCCGCTCACTCATGCATTGATTTATTCCTTTGTCAAATTTTTCCAGATGAGTGAACCACCTGCTTTCATAATTTAGTTTTACTCCAGAGCTTTCGAGTGTAATTATTTCTCTTTTTTCCGCCTCAGCTTTTGCTCTCTTGTGGTACCGACCAGCAGAAAATTCTGTCATGACCCACACCACAGTTTATGTTGTTCATAAGCAGCATTTGATACCAGTTTGAGCAGTGCCCATCGCCTCTGGCGCCAGTTTGCATAATAGTGCACTTGTCTTTGCCTGCTGGGAGAGAACACCAGGGTCCAGACAGCTATTGTTTGCAATTAGGGATTCCCACCGAGGCGTTCAGAACCAGACAGAATGTTGTTTTTGTTAATAAGAAACAATGTAAAGTTGGAGGCCTTCCCTGCTGTTTACCCACACACATATGGGCTATGATTTTAAGTATCCAAATGTAGACGTGCTTGGATGAGCAGAAACAGAGTAAACGGGTTGGGTGTGGAGAGGTGAACTGACCATTTGGAGTTAGCAATTACAAACTTTTGTTTGCTAAGATAATAAAGAAGTTGTGATGACATGTTAGTGGAAACAGTACACTAACTACACTACAAACATTTCAACAGGAGAAATTTATTTAACCTTGTAAATAAACAGTTAAGATGAGTGGAAACCAAAGCTGTCCCAAGACTTGGATGGACATGAAATCCACTTGGTTGAGTGACTAGCAAATGTTTGCACATTACCTGTGTCGTTTGATAAAAATGTCCAAAACACCAGCCTGTCTGCTGCCCAGGTGCATTTTGGGAAAGAACCTCCTTTTACTGACCTTAAGATTCTGCTGTGTGTCGCCTACATGGCTAGTAGAAGTTAAAGGCCCCTTCTCCGAAAATTCATGGAAGTTTCACATGTTCCTAGAAGATGTTTTTCAATTTTGAGGCCGAAATACTGAGTGTTATATTCACCATGATCACATAAATTCTGGTGTTAGTCTCATTCCAAAAAGGTTGTTTTGGTCTCTGTGGCTTTTAATGCAGCAGAGCTTCAGGAAGAAGACTCTCTCTGCATTTGTCATTGACAGTGGAGAGAAATACAGTTGACCACACAAACGTGAATGATTGTCCCTCAGCTTTACAGTTTCCACAGAACTCTGACATGTGGACATACTATTAAAGCTAATGGTAGCGATAGGAACATTAGCCACACAACGTGCTAACATTAAGGATTTTTGATGGTTGTCAGGACTTTGTCACCAAAAATTTAAATAATCGACTGGAGTTTCAGTTCTGAAAAGACTCTTAACTCTTGTGTTGTCCTTTGAAGCCACCAGCAGAACATGTGGTGAGTTTTACTCATGGCTGAGACATTTTAGAGTTACAGAAGCAGCTCAAGAAAGTAAACAAGCCTGGTGGACTTTTGAGTCTGCTGCTCAAATTCTCAGCTGTATGACCTTTAGTTCCTCAGTTCCTACTTACCAAATTAACTTCTGACCGGCTTGTAAATGTGGGGAGTCATGACTAATAGCAGTAGTAAGCGTCTTCATACTCTGACATAAAAAACACAATTAAAATACATTTTCATCATGTTTAATGCTTCAAGAGTGCATTTAAAGCTTATAAAACAACAGCGTGACAATGTCTTCAGTCACATTCAGAGATGTTAGGACAGCATGAATTCTCAGAAGCATAGTTCTTTTTTTATAACTTGTGATTAGAATTTCATACATCAAAGTAGTGTTAATAACCCTTGACAGTGTCAGTAAAGAAAAATGATGGAATTGCTGCCAACATCTCTAAAGATCTGGTTCCGTGTCCATTAATGGCTGTTTCTTCTGGTTGAAAAAGCTCTCAGTTAGTCTGAGATTTGTGTCGGGTTAGCTACAGTCATGAATGACATCAACATACAGCAGCTGTAAAGGTTGTTTTCAGTTAGTTTTCTGAAATAGTTTGACTTATTTGACAAATGGGAAATACGATAGCTGTTCCTGTGTCAGCGAAAATAATGGCAGCATGATGGAAACACCATTTGCTATCAGTTTGTCAGACCAAAACAAAGCCTGATTACACCTGAATAGTAAATGAGAATGTCAGTCTAATCATCGGAATAAGCAGAGCACCAGACGCCTAGTGTTTCTGTTAAAGGAGTTAATGTGCATAAGAACACAATGATTCACTTGTCTGTTGTTTCTATGCAGAATGTACAAATCATTCCCTATTTTTTTCTGTGAAAATAACGCCAAAATGTGCTCAAACCTTCCCATCCTCACTAAGTTCCTTCACTCTAATAGGGAAGGTCAGAGTTTGTCAATAGTTTGTAATGTCAAATAAATGCGTTTTTTTAATATGTTTTTTTTTTCTCTAACTATTAATGAATTTAAGTCCCAGCCCTCATTAAAATAGAAAAACAATGGCATTGTTTTCACAGACTATAGCTGCATTCACCAGCGCCTGAGGCGTTTTTGCATCAGCTGCAGCTGAGCGTTGGTTTGGGAACCCAATGGCACGAGGTGGGACTTGCAACACACTTCTCTTTTGACTCATGACAACTTCTGCGCAATCAGCTCACCTCAGCAGCCTCAACATTTCCGGCGGAGTCATGGGAGTACGCTGACGGACATGATTGTTGTGCCTCACACAGCGAGGACTGTGAGGCACCTGGAAAAGCTGAAGCCTTTTCGATGCGGACTGCCGAGGCTTCCGACTGCCAGTCATCATGGCTGATAAAAGCCCTCTGCTCTTTAGTCCAATCAGTGGCACTTAAGTAGCTCATTTAGCGTAGCCACCTGATATGGCGTCCCGCTCTAAAGGCTACAGCCATGCTCCAGAATAGCTGTAAAGGCTGTTATAGAGATTATATTCTGAAGCTGTATAAGTGATTGAGGTAGGACTTTTTTTTTTAACTTCTTGACACTATCGAGGAGGTTCTTTAAAAAGTTGTAACTTCATTTCCACCTGCCTCAAAACCAAAGTGTCAAAATAACTCCAAAAATGTGCAAAAACCATTTTAATCATATATACATTTGTCTTTATGAGAAGTGAGAGAAACCATGTGTTCAGTGACAGATTGGAGCTTTAAAGCCTCTCGTCTGGTGGAGGTATTTTCCCAGTCGCCCCTCATCTGTCTCCGAGCGCCTAATTGAGGCTGCCGCTTGCTGATTGCCCACCAGAAGTTCAGCTTTGCCGCAGGTCAAAGTTCATGTGTATCTAATGTCAACAGAATTACAACGTTTAGGTCTCCCTCGGCCCTTTTAGGTCTGAAAATTTCTCAGTGTGTCTTTCGTGTGCTCAGAGAAATATCAGCAGAGTTAACAGCACACGGCATTATGAGGAAAGGCTGCTCTTTATACATCTGGAGAATCGATTTGGAACACACAGTGTGGGCAAAAAGAAGGCAGCGGGAATGAAAAGAACGAGAGAAAATGCAAGTTGTCACAAATGCTTCTATCATCAGACAGCACCTGTTTTTTTCATGCATAGATTAAATGCACCAATCACTCGTTTTTCACTTTGAAGATCTTTTTGTAATGTATTTAAACTGTTTTTTAGAGACCTCCTGCCAACCAGGAATAGTGTGTCATACTGGACTATGTGTATTGATTTCACCTTTTAAGATTAATTTAATCATGGAAGCCCAGTGATTTGGTGCCGTGTACAACAGAACACATCTTGAACCAAGGACCCTGTGGTTGCTCCGTCTAGCCAAGGCTCTATATATGTCTTGTCTTAGCTGTATGAGCTCATAATTCATATTCATGTTTTTGGCATAGCAAAGGACCCAGTGCTGAAGAATCTTTGCATCATAAGGTCTTTTTTTATTTTTATTGTGGGAGATAAATGCACATATTATTACCCCCCACATTCCCCCTGAAAATCTACAAATATGGTATTTCCATTCACATGCATGATTACTGGCTGCACATGCAACAGCTACAAACACTATGATGTAATGGAACTTCATGTATTTTTGATTTAACAGTACAGTTTACTGGGCGTCACGTGGAAATGCAGAAATGTGATGCAAAAATTCTCAGTCAAATTTATCTCCGTTTTCACCTAGACGTGTTTTTGACTCACCAAATCAAGTGCAGAGTGTTAAATGAGGAAGGGCGTGGCTGGAAGATTTCAGGCTGAAAAGTTGTGGTGGGCAGTGTAAAAAAAAAAAATAAAAAAAATCATTCCTCCTCTTTTGACAGTGCCTGAAAACATGACATCAAAGCTCAATAGAAGACGAAGAAACCTTGCAGCTTAATAATTCTGAAACAACATTGCTTACAGCGGACAGCTAAGCTTAACTGTTCCTTAAGTATTAGAGGCAGCTTTAGAATAGGAAGTCAAAAGGCCAACTAATGTGGGTTTTGAAAGCTTTAGACAAAAAGCGTTGCTCCGGCTTTGGATTCATTAATTATCAAGTCCGAAATGCGTCGAGACTCTCGCACGAAAGAGGAGGTTCGTGTGCTGTCATACCCGCAGTGGTGTTAAAAAGTTGTAACTATGATTATATTCATATCACTGCCTCGCTTAAGCGAAAGGTCAGACCCTGTCGTCGAAAAATTCAAGATGAAAGAAGATTAGCGTGGTGTTGCTTGTTTTCTACGCCTATTTTTTGGTAATTATACGTCTTTTGAGAATCTGTCAGTGTTCCCTTTTGATCTGATTAGTGTGTTGGCACCGCTGATCAAAGAACAAGCCTCATTTGCACACTATCACTTTGCCTTTGAACCTCAGATGCTGAGAGTAAAATAATTTGGCAGACGGGGACGAGGCATGGCTCCTGAATCCAGCACGGAGGCTTATGCTGACGTATTACAGATAATGTGTACAGGACATAAAAGCCATAAAGAAATGGTCTTCAAATGTGGAATTATCTGTAGATGTGCAGGACAGAGGCATTCGATTTTACATTTTTTAAACTTTTGCTTGAGTTAAAAACTGTCCTCTCTCCTGCTGTGTGAAGTCAGTGGTGGTGAGTGTGTTTCTATAGGCTGACCCCCCCCTTCCTCTCTGTCAAGCCTTCAAGTGCGAGACACCGCAAACCTCAGAAGGATTACTGTAATGCATTACCAATGTCAAACAAGTCCCAGATTAAACAAGTCATTTTCGGCAAGCTCTTAAACCACACAACCACCGAGAGAGCTTAGATTCACAACTTGTGTCAGCTGCTTTTCCTCACCTTAAGACATGCTGTTGAAGCCACGCCAAGGTTATAGGTATAGGAGTGAAAAAGCAAACGCCTGCACTTTTATGCTAAAACATATATCATATTCCCCTTGGCGGATCATGAATAAGCACCTTACATCTGGCCTTGTTACATTTTGCCAGCTCAGGCCAGAAGAAAAATGACCTTTTTGAATTTTTCGTCATGTTAGCCAAAAAGGTATCTGGGACTCTTTGATAGAGGTCTCTATCGAAGACGTACCTGGAAAATGAACTGCTTATTGCACAACACTCTGGACAACAGCTTTGTCAAAATGCCAGAGTTTGGTAGTGGAAATGTTTGAATATTCATTGTCAAAGGTGTTCAGTTTTATGCCATTCAGCACATCACACAATTTGAAGGTCTTATCACTTTGGAGATATATGAAAAAATATACAAGCCAATAAACACAACTGAGTACACACATCAAAATGTGTTTTATTGACCTTTTTTGAGGAATTAAATGTCAGCCATAATTGTGGTAGTGACATTACCCCACTACAGGAACATCAGGAACATCTTGGGGAGCATGACAATCGCCCAAGATGTCGATTTGACCTCCAAACTTCCTAGACCCCATTCTGATCAAGCATCAACAGAATGCAGTGGAACAAATTTGATTCACTGAGACTCCACTGCACAACCCAGTGTAGCCAAAGGATCCACTGCCAACGTCCTGGTTCCAGACCCCATAGGACACCCTGAGAGGTTCTCTGGTCCAGGTTCAATGGTTCAGAGCATTTTTGACAACATGAGGGGATCCATCATATTAGGCAGGTGGTCATAATGTTATGCCCGATAAGTGTATAACCTGCATCTTGGCTTTGATCTTGTCATTCCCCATTAGGCTCAAGCACAAAGTGTAGTGATGTTGAGAACCAACAGGTGGATGTGGGTGGAGCTTTTAGGGGTGGCAGAGGGCTGTTACAGTGTTCAGGTCACCAGTCAGGTGTCTTCTTCAGAAGTTACTCCACACTAGCAGTCCTGAACCAATGAGCCGCAGAACCGGTACTGAACCCCACAGAAAGAATGAAACCTTTTTATTATGTGTTTAATTTTGAAAAATATCTAGATCATCTTCCTGTCACTTCCATCTGTTCTTGTTTCTTACACTTGACTCAGTTCAGTCTTCACCCCAGCTGTTAAATTAACCCGTCAATCAAACCCCTGCCACCATTAATAAAAAACAAACGTCTCTGGAGAGCTTCTTTGAAAAGAGGGAGAGGCTGAGACAGAAGGAAAAAGTAAATAAATATTTAGCAATAAAAAATTATTTTATTCATTGAGGACACTTTTTTCAATTTAAAAAACGTTTTATTAGTTATGTGCATGGTAACCGGTCCGTAGAAAATTGCCTTGCCTGAAAGGCAAAAAAGTTTGGAGACCGCTGCTCCAGACCTTAGACTGTATCGAGACTGTTTCTACAGCTTGTTGTTTTGCTCCTGTGTTGTATGAAAAATCTGCTCAATTGCCCCGAACCAAATGGCGCGGATAGGAGATTGAATTGCAAAACCTTTTATTAGTTGAGTTTCGGAAGGAGGCTCCTTTCAACAGCAGTGTCTGTTGAGTTCATGCTACCGGAGCCACTTCCCCTCTCCATTTATTACCAATCAGCCACAAATGTGAAACGCATTACTCCCTGTGAAAACAAACCGACTTTTTATGTAGGTGGAAGCAATCAGGAAGAGCGAAAAAACAGACATTTGCTTAAACAAACCAGATTCACGTTTCAGGAGGTATTACCTTGCAGCTAATGTACGTTAACTCTGATGCTGATGTTGCTAATTTCAAATAGAGTTTTGCTGCTTGGGTGGTTGGTCTGATGGAGCACCTGGATGTTTTCACTATCGGGAAGTTAATTTAAACATAGACCTATGAACTTGCCATGCCATTGTGGGCATGAATAAATGTCAAAGAACTAACTAGATTAGTAGGTCTAGTGGTAAAAGCACTACTGAGATGGTAAATCAGGTTATTGCACATAAATCCACTGTTCACTGGACGGAAACTGAACTGCTAAGGACTGCGCTAATACCTGAACTTAATTAAGTCGGGTCAAGCAGTGAGTGAGATTGGATTATGTTTTGCTGATGCAGCACCACCTCACTCCACATACTGATCACAGCAAGATTGATTTTTACATAAAAGTCTCGTCTTAGTGCAGCTAACCTAAGCTTCTTCCCCTTTTCACTCTTTTCAGTTTGTAGTTTTACCCCGCAGGTCTAAACTGACGTGTTGTTCTGTCTTTTTTTTTGGTGTTTCCATAGCGACAGCATGCCAAAGCGGATGGCCCTGATCTGCTTCCTGTCTCTGGTCATGCTGATGACCATCCTGGGAAACCTGCTGGTCATGGTGGCTGTCTGCAAGGACAGACAACTCAGGTGGGATTAAGTGATGTATTTTTTCTCCTTTGTGACACACACATGCCTTAAATTTTGCTGAATGTTATTTTATTGAATTATTTGTTAACTTTTATTTAACTAATAGAAATCCCATTGAGATTAAGAGCTTCTTAATCTCAATGAACCAGGCAGCAGCAAATACAACACACCGTTACAGATTAGCAAAAACAAAACAAAAAAAGATTACATTTACAAGCAAATTATGAAAGATACATGAATGTTGTGGAGTCGGCCTCAAAAATCCACAGTTTGCATTTAAAAGTGCATGTGACAGTAAAGTAAAAGATCTATTTTACACAATACAGAAGAAATGACTTCACAAGGAGAACGAGATCTCTCTGCTGGGCTTGAGGCCGGATGAGAACGTCAGACGGTGCATGTAAAGCGGTGATGAGCGGTGCTGGCAGGTCATCCCGAGGATGGCCGCTCACGTGGGAGCCGCTGTCAGTGCTGTGATTCATTGTTCATCTCCCCCTCTTTCCTCCCCGTCCTCTCCACCTTGTCGTTCCCTTCTTCCCTCGTGTCATCTCTCTCTTTTACCATCTCTCCGGTAGTCCGCCTCTTTCTCGCTTTGTCTTGTCCTATCTCGTGACACCTGAGAGCTCGGGGTGCCCTTTTGTCCCCAGGATGTTGACATGAGGTGTGCCACGGAGGGAAAATCTCAATGCAGGCAGACGTGTGTCCATTCTGACTGTGTGAATGAAAAGTAAAAGTGTGCGCATGCCGTCGTGTGTTTAAGAACGCTGACGAGTGGCAAAGTCATTGCTGCGATGCCTTACCTCCCCGAGGAGAGAACGATGACACACCGTATTTGTTCCTCCCTGCCTCGTTGTCCTCCTGTCCGCTGGGAAATACACACAGACTCCATACACAAGCTGTCAGACGCAAAAACACACACGCATCTGCTTGGTCGGGGCATCCCCTGGGTGTCTGTCTGTGATGAGGAATAAAGGTGAACACATTAACTGCAGACAAAACTGTTCCATGCAGAGAAACCAGCAAGCGTCTTGTTATTTACCAGCTTCTACTTATTCAGTCAATAAATCCATCCAGCAGTTAGTCATCAAGAGCAGTTCAATCAGTCTTCAAGCTGTTAGTGGTTTAAAATGTGCTTTACTAATGTGATTATTCAATAGATTTTAAAATAAATATTTCAATTATAGCATAATCTGGAGGATGTGTTTCTTTATCATTATGAAAATTACATTTAATTCACTTTGGTTTTATTTATACACCGATCAAGCGTAACATTCTGACCACTGGCAAGTGAAGTGAAGAACACTGATTATCTCTTCATCATAGCACTGGTTGGATATAGCAGGCAGCAAGTGAACATTCTGTCCTCAAAGTTCATGTGTTATAAGCAGGAAAAATGGTCAAGTGTAAAGATTTGAGCGAGATGACAAGAGCCAAATAGTGCTGTCTAAATGACTGACTCAGAGTATCTCCAGAACTGCAGCTCTTGTGAGGTGTTCCTGGTCTGCAGTGGTCAGGACCTATCAAAAGTGGTCCAAGGAAGGAACAATGGTGAACTGAACAGGGTCATGGTTGGCCAAGGCTCAATGATGCTTATCGGGAGGAAGGCTAGCCCTATGCAAGACGAGCTGCTGTTGCTCAAAGAAGTTAATGCTGGTTCTGATAGAAAGTTGTCACACTATACAGTGCATCACAGTTTGTTGTGTATGGAGCTACATAGCTGCAGACCAGTCAGGGTGCCCATGCTGATCCCAAAAGCACCAGCAATGTGAGCATAAGAACTGGACCACGGAGCAACGGAAGAAGGTTGCCTGGTCTGATGAATCATGTTTTCTTTTACTCTGAAATTGGTCAGTTAAGTCTCAACTCCTTGAATTTTTCTGCCACACCCCGACATACACATCTGACACGTGCCAAAGACATGGGTGGGTGTTTGAAGGCCTGGTCAGCGCTGCTTGCAGCTTTAATTACTTTCTGTAATTGGACAAAACAGTGAAATATGTAAAATGATAGTGAATAGTTTAAAAAATTACAGTTAAAATTGAATTTTTTACAGGATAGTGTTCAAGCTTTGGTCATTTTTTGAAAGTTTACCTGTTTTAACTTAATAATTACCTTTTGAATGAGGCCTTATGTGCAGCGGGACATCGATGGACATCTCATGCTTTTTAACATTAGCTTTCAACACCATGACAAGGCATGTCTCAGTGACAGAAAAGTTAAAGTCACTTACAAGCAGTCAGGCAGAAAAAATGGTCAGCCAGTAAAGTCTATCCTGTTTGTAAGAGCAGGAAGCTCCTCAACAATTTAGTCATTTCACACACACTCTTAACACACACACATAGACACACACAGACTCTTCCATTGGGAGTTAACACCAGCTGAAGGTGATTCAGAGGGTGTTAAACTACTCATCAATAAGCTCCACACAAACACGGCCATTGTTACCAACCACCTCTTGTTTCTCACAATGTGTCATGTGAAGTGTGTGAAGAAGAAACACACACACACACACACACACACACACACACACACACACACACACACACACACATGTTTGTACTTCTATCTTAGTGAGGACATCCATAGGCGTAATGCATTTCCTAGAGCCTTACCCTAACCTTAACCATCACAACTGATTGCCTAAACTTAATCCTTACCCTAACCCTAACCAAACCTCAATTCATACCTGTTCTCTAAAAACAAGTCTTCACCCTCAAACATGGCTGTTTCAAAGTGAGGACCGGCCAAAATGTCCTCACTTTGTAAAAATGTCCTCACTTTGATAGTTAAATGCAGAAAATGGTCCTCACCATGTAGCAAGTACAAGAACACACACACACACACACACACACACACACACACACACACACACACACACACAGAGACACAGGTCCATGCTGCCACACAGTCTGCATGCTGTTTATCCTGAACGCTGAGCAGCTTTATAAGCAGCCACTCTGTTCTAAACAGCGATGCTTCTTCTAGTAATCTTCAATATTTTGGATGCTATAGATATTTTATTTGCATAACTGCTAAAGATTGTTGATTATTTTTTTATTGTAATATCAAGAATATTTGTCTGGAGTAAAAGTACTTGAAAAGCTGAAGAGCAGAGCAAATGGAAGAGCTGAATGGAGATGAGGGGAAATGAAAATACAGCAGGAAAATGCCTGAAATGCATGATTAAAAAATGTATTGTTTTTCAATTTACAATTCTACAATTATTTAGCAGCCGCTTTTATCCAAAGCGATGTACGTCTGAGAGTAGATACAACACAAACAAGGATCTAGTCAAGAGAAAACAACCTGGATAAGTGCCATAAAACACTTTAGTTAGCATTAAAACTGAAAATTTGAATTGAAGTAATAATAATGAAATATTACATATACACATCATGTTTCTTTTTTCATATAGTAGCGAATTCACGGTATATTTTAATGAACTTATTGACTGTTGTTTTGGGTTTCTTTTGAATCCCTTTCTGTTTAGAATTATTTTCTATGCGTTTATACATCCATGGAATAATTCCTATTTTTATTATCCTAGTAGATGTCAGCTACTGAAATAATTTCAAATTGGTTTCATGCCACTTTAAGATCCTGTTTGCATTATTATCCCCCGCCTCCACAAAGTGGAAAAGGGGGATATAGGTTTGGCCTCCGTCTGTCCGTCCGTCCGTCCGTCCATGCGTCTGTCATGAAGGGGACAGCTTTTCTCGGAAACTATTACAGCTAGGATTACGAAATTTGGTGTGTAGCTTCACACCATGGACACCTTGATCAAGTTCGAAAATGAGACCTGTGCGATAATATTTAACAGAGTTATGGCCCTTTATCACTATTTTGGATATAGACTCATAGACATCACATGTGGCGGGGGATATTGATGACCATGTCGTCTTGTTTTGTAGTGTAGCTTTCAATTTTTTTCCTGTTTTTTCAAAGGAAAACCTCTTTAAATTCCTTTAGGCCCTACTAGATTCAGCCATGTGTGTAATCACATAGATGTAACAAAGATCTTAAAAGAAAAAAGCTTGTTAGTTCCCATTGGCCATTTACATTCTCATGCAAATGCAATAAGTAAAATAAACTATCCAGATGTATGAATAGATTTCAGGTACTCTGCTGTTTCAGCTATAATCAGAGAACATATTTCATAAAGTAAAAGGGAAAATCCCTGATGTATTCCCTCTTCTCTTTCTTACTGCACTTTCTGTTTAAATCCATTGTTTCCTTTCCTTATATATTACACACTAGACACCTCCTGCATCTGTAAATTATTCCCACCCCACACCGAGTAACACCATCCCTTCCAATAAAGTTTATTTATTCATAGCAGCTTAAGTTAAACACAATATGTCATCCTACCTAAACACGACGCCTCCCCCTTAGGGCTTGTTAATGGTTTCTAAACTGCTCTGAATTTCAGCCAGCATGACTTTGTGAGTGTGTAACTGTACAGTGTGTGTGTAATGTGTAAACATGACTCCTCGTGCACTTTCACACGTGTGTCCAACAGGATTTATGTATGCGCTGTGGGCTGCGGCGGACGGCTGCTCGGTTCCAGCACTAACAGGCCGTTTTAGAGGACTGTTTGGGTTAGAGACGGGCAGATGGAAAAGCCTCAGAGCCGTGCGCGCTTACAGAGGCTATTTATAGACCACAGACCATCCACAGTGCAGAGAGCGTGCAGAACAGGCGGGTGACTGACCGACTTTCTTTACCGGTTTGCTTCGTGTTTGCTGTGGTTGAATTCGAACTACAGAATTCTGTACTACAGCACCTAACTGACAGGATTTCTTTCTAATTTGACAGCTTGACTGACGGATGAATCGACCGCTCTGCTGACTGAGTGCCTTGTTGTCAATCAGACTGACACATCTGACATTACTATCAACCTGTATTTATACCTAGCTACAGATCCAGTGCCGCCAATAGCCAATTACTCACATTGATTTATGATACAGGCTACAAGTACAGCCTCCTTGTTAATCCCCAGACTTTACCGCTGGCTGTCAGAGTGGCATCCTGTCACTTTGTGTCAGCGGTTCTGGGTTTCGTCAAGCACAAAGCTGCACAGGAAACATCTCAGTGTGTTTGTGTGTGTGTGTGTGTGTGTGTGTGTGTGTGTGTGTGACAGTACAGTCCGGACAGAGTGAGAGTGTGTATTTCTGTGTGCAGGTGACTGATAGACTTCGTGTCCAAGCAGTAGAGTACATCAGATCTGACCTTGTTTGGAGGCTGTAGTAACCTCACACTGACTAAAACAACATGAGGTGCAGCTTAAAATGCCAGCCTGCATAGTGTATGAGTTTTAAAAGTGGTATTGATTTTTGTTATACACTTCAGAAAATGAAGAGAAGATACCAGCAGAATGAAATAAAAAAATGTAGTATTGTAGACTTTTCTGCAGACTCTGCTGCTTTATCTGTTACTGTTTTCTAAATCCCATTCACTACTGGAAACAACTGTACACTGCTGTTCACAAGTTTGGGGTCTCTTCAAAATGTCCTTATTTTTGACAGAAAAGCATTTGTTTTCAGTGAAGATAACATTAAATGAATCAGAAATCCAGTCTAGACATTGTTAATGTGGTAAATGACTATTCTAGCTGGAAACGGCTGATTTTTAATGGAATATCTCCATAGGGGTACAGAGGAACATTTCCAGCAACCATCACTCCTGTGTTCTAATGCTACATTGTGTTAGCTAATGGTGTTGAAAGGCTAATTGGTGATTAGAAAATCATTGTGAAGTTATGTTAGCACATGAATAAAAGTGTGCGTTTTCTTGGAAAACACAAAATTGCCTGGGTGAGCCCAAACATTTGAACGGTAGTGTACATGCTAAAAGTTTTAAATTTAGCTGGAGATTTAAACCATGCAATAGGGCCGGACAGCTACCCAGACAGTGCTAGAAAAAACACAAGAAACAAAGACAACTGGCCAAATTTTCAGATTTTTCAGTGACCATTAACACTGAAAATCCAGCATAGCAAAGTGGAAAATACAGCTTGGTTTTTGGTTTGGTGTAATTCCATTTTTAAACCTTTTCATCCGTTCATCCATTATCTATACACTGCTTAATCCTTATTTGGGTCAAGGGCGGCGCTGGAGTCTATCCCAGCTGACTTATAGCGAAGGCAGGGGACACCCTGTACAGGTCACCAGTCTGTCACAGGGCTACATATACAGACAAACAATCACTCACATTCACTCTGACGGACTATTTAGAATCACCAGTTAACCTCAGCATATGTTTGGACTGGAAGAAAGCCGGCATACCTGGAGAAAACCCATGCATGCACAGGGAGAACATGAAAACTGCATGTAGAAAAATCCCAGGCCCAGACACGAACCGGGGATCTTCATGCTGCAAGGCTACAGTGCTAACCACCATCCACTGTGCAGCCCTAAACTTTTTCAGTTTGAACCAAAACAAACAAAAAAATACATACATTTGTGATATTTGACAGGAATAGAGATAGTAGCCAGATGGTAATTTCACCTTGAAATAAGCGGTATAAATGTGTGCATGTCATGTGGACTTCCAGGTCATGAGAACACTTATGTAATGCACTGGCACCTAAAAGAAATGTATGCTGTGGAATAAATTCAGCAAAAGTTTGTAAATGAATCAAATACCGTGAAAAGTTGCAGAATCGCCTCTCTAACATCTCACTCAGGATAACTCACTATCATGAGCCCTGCTACAAAAACAATGCAGCAGGTGAAAGTAAAATATGTCCTGGGATCCATTATATTGTTCGGTTTGTCTTTTTTTTAATCTCTGTAATACTTTGTAGGAATAGCACGGCCCTGGTCTGTGACAGCTGTGTTGCTGAGATAAAGAAAATCCTCCTTTTATCACTGAGAAATAGATAAAGACTCTGCAGACTGTTAGTCACAGCAATCAAGGTGGACTCAGGTCCTGAGTCTTATTTTATATCCTCATGTTATACCTATTTGAAGAATGAATCCACCTTCATCTTCTTCTCTTCTTGTGGTTTCACCCTCTGTAAAGTTTGTGTGTGTTTTAGAAGTGCTGTCACTTCTCTGTATTTTCACTTTTTCATTCTCTCGCTTCCATGCCATTGTAGTTTTAGCCCTGTTCCCCTGGAATCTGTCGACTTTTCTGTAATGAACCAATATTTGATTTTGTCTCTTTTTTCGTCTGCTGAATTTAGAAGCTGACCTCTAACTTATCCCTTTCTGTGTCTCTTTTCCTTTGATTGCTAAGTGAATTGAAATATCTTTATGATAATGCCAAGACTTCCCCTATTGGGCGCTTTAAAGTTTCAAAGAATATGACACCCGTGCTTCCAAAACCACCAGCATTTATATGCGGCTGCTGCTGCAACTGCCTCGACTCATCCAAGAAGAGTTTTTACTGGATTTTGAAACCTGGCTGAAGGGATTAGCTTCTACTTGGTCAGAGAAGCAACAGTGCAGCCCATCATTGACATTGGATTGATAAGGTGGGGACACTCGGAGAAAAGACACAGGGAGAAACAGAGTGACCCCCTCAGGGTCAACCGAGTCATCCCTAACTTTAAGCTTTGGCAAAAAGCAAGGCTTTAAGCCTGGTCTTATAAACAGAGAGGGTGTCCAGCTCCCAAACCCAAACTGGGAGCTGGTTTCACAGGAGAGGTAAAATTCTCAATTCATCCCTCGTCTTAATGATATTGTTCCTCCAAGACTTTCCTTATGAGTAGCATCAAAAGCTCCAAGAATATTTTGTGTGTGCTTCCAAAACCACAAGTATTTATCTGCTGCTGCTGCAACCTCAACTCCTCTGAGAAGGCTTTTCACAGGATTTTGAAACCTGGCTGCAGGGATTAGCTGCCATTTGGTCACAGGAGCAGCAGTGCAGTCTGACACTGATGTTGGGTGATAAGGTCGGGTTTTTTTAGTATTCTGGTGTATCCCGGTTCACGATGAAAGAGGAAAGGACTTCCCCTAAACTGTTGCTGCAAAGTAATAATGAAGTATTTGGAAATGCTTGCCAATTATTTATTTAACATTGTTATGTTGCTTTTCATTACTGCATTTCCCCAAATGACTACAGTGTTTATTCCTAAACCAAGCCTTTATTTATCCTCACGTCTGAAGTTTTAATTGGAACGTGTCCATTGGGCTTTCCTTTACAATACACGATGATTCATGAAAAAACGATTTAGCTGAAAATACAACTACCACTCTGTATATTTTGTTTTCATGATTACAAGGACAACTTCCTGAGTTGTTTAGTTGTGTTTTCCTGTAATTGCTTTTCCACAGCTCTCCTGATCAGCAGCCCTTAAATTCTGACAAATAAAAAAAGACAGTTTTTTGTTTTCACCAAAACAGTCCGGCTGTTTTTGGCTGTTGTCCCTCTACATTATAATTCATTTTTCATAAAGCTGCTAATCTCTCACTGAGAAGCAAAAATCCCAAAGGAATTTAACTTTGAATATAAAACTAAACCTTTTAAGTCCTCAAATCATAACTGTCAAAAGAACACCGGTACATATCTTCATCTTATTCGTTGATTGAAAGAAGTGGTACCACACAAGAATAATTACTGATCCAAAATGTTGACTTGTTTCCTTTCTTTTTTCTCTCTCCATCAGGAAAATCAAGACCAACTACTTCATCGTGTCTCTAGCGTTTGCCGACTTGCTGGTGTCGGTGTTGGTGATGCCGTTTGGTGCCATCGAGCTGGTCCACCAGCACTGGATCTACGGTGAGACCTTCTGTCTGGTCCGGACGTCGCTGGACGTTCTGCTGACCACTGCGTCTATACTGCACCTGTGCTGCATCGCCCTGGACAGGTGAGACGTTCTGGTCTGGCTCTGGGTTTGATTTTGCATGATATTTCCCTATACCTGCGCAGATGTATTATTTTTACACATTCCAGTAGGTGTTATGCTCAGATTTGTGTTTTTGTCTTGTATATAAAGTGGTTGATACTGTGTGAGTTCAGTTCCATCTCGTCTGAAATCCTGTCTGCAAAATGGTGAAAGGAGGGTTGCAGCAGCTTTGTTGATATAGCAGGTCTCCATTCGTGTCTGTACAAACTCAGTTTAAGGACACGAGCATGTTTCTCACCACCAATTTACTCTGAGGCCAAAACATTAGTCAGTGAATGTATTGTCGAGCTCAAGTCGGGGCACAGTGCAATTTACTATTATCTGATTTAAGCAATGACCTTCGTTTCGACAGCTTTAATATTCCCTCCAGTGAGCGGACTTTCAGACTGATAGTGTGGATTGTGTGAGGCTGCAGACTGGATAAATTGTTTTCACTGTGTCTGCCAGACTGATGAAATTTATTTCACCGTAGAGGGGAAAAACATTTTGGCATTTCCTTCACCTTTATGGCACCGGAAAACAATTTCAACTGCAAGAAAGCACTGTAATAAAAGTTATTTATTCAGGCTCGTGTACACATGTGAGCACATACCGTATAGAGCTTTATGACCTTATACAACGGTCACGGAGAATCTTCGCTTTTCATTGAATACATGGTGTCCATTACTTTTTCTTTTTTTGTTTAAAGGCAGTAAACTTCACACCTCTACTGCATGTTTGTGTTTTCTGTTCTAAAATATTTCCGAGCTTTTGAGAGAGAGAAACTCTTTTTGCAGGGATATAAATCACATTGTCTTGAAGTTCAGAAAGTGTCTCTGAAGTCTCTTCAGATTTTAGGATAAAGACACTGTTTAAGGTTAAGGTATGGTTGGGGTAAACCAAAGAATGGCTATGATTAGGTTACGGAAAAACCTCAAGGAAATTAATCGAAATGCAAAATGATTTATATAGATAATTAGGGACAATTTGGAATAGAAAAAAGTTGTGGCTCAGTTGGTGGAGTCGATTATCCACTGATCACAGTGTTATTGGTTTGATCCCCAGTAGTTTATCTGTCAAAAGTCTGAACCCTAAGTTGTTCTCGGTGGAAGATCTGCCACCACTGGTGACCATGTAACCATTTATTCCCATCCACTATCAGCTGTTTGGTGTTTGGAAACTAATGCCAACATTTTTGGATTTCCAGGAAGAGTGTAAAAAACCCCTGATAAAACTGACTAGATGTGGTGTGAGTTGAGTATGCTCTGGAAAATATGCAACCTTGTCAAACTGTGAGTGCTACCACTCAAGTGTGTCTAGTAAACACACACCATGGTTGGTATTCATACCTAACTTATAATGACAACTTGCCAACTTTCATCTTAAAATTTGCCCAAATGTTAAGCTGAAATGTCCCAGAATCCAAACTGTCTGTGCCCAAGACTTATTACGCCAACAAATGATTATTTTCAAATACTATTAATCTATATGAGTTATATTTTCGAATACTGGCTTAGTTTTTTCATCTCTTTAACGTCAATGTTCCATAAAAATTGCAAAATTGGTGCTTCACGAGTCCCAAGACGGCATCATAAAAACATACTCAGTTTTCAATTACAGACAATACATCAGAAAATAGTAAAACATAAGAAGCTGAAATCAGATTTTGACTTTATTTTCTTCAACGCGTACTCGAGACTGATTAATGGATTACTGGAAAAGTTGGTGGTTAATTTAATAGCTGACAAGCGATTGATTGATCTTTGCCCGTCTGGTCATAAGCATTGCAGTTGGTCCACTTTGGTTCCGTCATACTGGGATACGGCCCTCAACCCAATAAACCAATCATCTCATCAAAGATTTTATACTGTTTATTGATTATCAGATTTATTCAGATTTTTCATTTTAATATGACCTTTGTCTTGTTAACCTGACTGCGTTACCAAGATGGCTGCTGAGACTTGCCTATAAGGACTTTGTGATAGCAAACAACAACAATGCAAACTTACCTACAAGCTGGAGAACTATTTCCGTTCACTTATTGTAACTCAACCAGTAGTTGTGTTTGGTTCATGAACTCCAGAGACAGGCTTCACTACAAGTGGTAGAGATATAAACTTTGTCACTGAAGATAGTTTGACAACGTTTGCAAATGTAAAAATGCACTTTTTCGCTCCAGAACATGGTCGAAGAGACTTTTACAGCTCACTCACCGTGGTGCTTTCTGGTCTTAGGCTTGGTACTGCGGTGCTGTTTGGCATTGGCAAACATTTTTAGCATTATGTTTCTCTCACTGAAATGCATAATGCATGAATGAAGTGTGCTGCGGTTGTAAAGATTTTGCTCACGAATGCCAAACCAAACTTTTGCCTTCTCTTGAGAATACACCGGGCCAGTCAGTTAGTGAATAAACTGCCGCTTCTTTGGAAAGTTCCTGTGATTATTTCCTCTGTTTCTTACATAGTATTGTTGCCGTCGGCTGTGTGCTGTAGATGGTAGCCTGTGATGTGAGAAAAACACGCCAGATATTCTAATTCTCACTCTGCAGACTCCAGGATTCAACATCACCTCAACTCGGAGCAGGTGTGAGCAAAAGTCTCCGTCTTATCGCTGTTTTAAACTTACAAGGATTAGATGTTCTCGCGAAATCTAAAAAAAGCACATTTCGGAGGAAGTAAACAAAAAATATTAAACCCAAAAGTATTAAAAGTTTCTGCGAGTCAGAAACTCAGAACTGGTTGAATATGACTTTCTGAACTTTACAAAAACAAGTGTTGCATAAGACTGCAGCATGCCGGCACCAGTCTGGCTGGGTGCTGCGAGAACGTCGTACTGTTCCATCATTTAGTAATGATGTGTCCATGTAACAACAGGGAGCACCCTTTAGGAATTCAGAAAAGACCCCTGTGACCTCCCACCGAAGCATGATAAAGAAAATAGCTAATGAGCATGACCGTTATCTCTCCACAGGCTGCGTCTCGCTTCCACTTACATGTGTTTTTAATGCAGAGCCACAAACACACGATAATCTCCAAATTAGAGAAACCAAAGATGCAAAGCTCAGCAACAGCAAAGGAGGAAATGGTTCCTTCATTAAATTATCTCGCCGGAGGAGCTTTGTACTCCTCTATACATGCAGCTGCCTCCACATCCTGGCACGACACAACTTCCATTACCAATTCTTAGTGAGGCAATCATCCCTCATTACCCCCAAGTTCCCCCTGTGAATCACATCACATCTCCTATAGAATGTATCTTCCGTCTTTTTTAAATTTATTTTAAATGTCTGCTTCTTTCATTATTGTTGCTGTTGTTTCTTCCAAGCACAAGGGGACTCTTTTGAACTGCTTGTAATGTGACGCAATGTACAGTCAGATGGTGTTGTTGAATTCTGCACCTTTCCTCTTAGATTCTTCTTACTGCTTTCTCTTCTTTTGCATTAATTGAGTTCATTCTGAGTATTAACTGAAACAATGCACAGATCGTGTAAAACTTAATGGACTATGCTCTGAAGCTGTAGTAACGTATCATTTTCATAAGAAAGGAGACAAACTACATCGGCAACATTCAATCAGTGTTTCACTTTAGTTTGTCGAGTCACTTTGAAACCGTCAAGCCGTAATTACAGGTTGTCAGGCTATTTAAGAATCCCATCGTGTCTGAGGTTTCATCAGACCCAGAAGGTCCGTCTTTATGTAAAACTGCAGGATGAGACCACGAGTTAATGAAACCGTCAGTCAGTTGCAGCAAAATGTAAGAGATAGTCTGGAGGCCTGTGTATTACAAAGCTCAGATTAAGTGTTTCTCGAGACGTGCACCTGCTCTGGATATTGCGTAAATGTTCTGCTAGATATTTTGAACATGCAATAATAACAAACAGTCGCTCACTGCAGAACAACAGCAACAAAAGCACCAAAGATTAAAACAACTCCTGGCAGATTTAGCGCCGGATTTGTCGGTAATCTCTTTCCGCTGCCGTAACTTGGAATCAAAACCTCTTCTCTGTTTAAGAATTCATCTGCCAGAGTGAGATAAATGCAATGCCAGTCACACACAAACAAAGATTTATGGATTAGAGAACAGAGAGCGATAGAGCTTCCTGAAAAAACATCTTTGACATGAACCATGCCAGTGATTTCCTGACTGTACTTCATTTCATTAGAAAAGTCTGCTTTTGTAGCTAACCAAATGAAAACCATGTTGTTCTCCTATTGTATGTTAATGCACATTATTTTCTGTTCTTTTTACCAGTGTTCGATTTGCATGAAAACGGTAAAGTCATGCAAACTTTTTAAATTTATTTGCCAAAATTTGCTTGATGTACATTTCCAAAGCCCAACCAAAATCTATATTTACTCAAATGATAGAACATAGCGTTGAATTACAATCTATATTTTCAAGTTTACTACACAGAACACTGATCCTAAACTTGATATATGTAGATTTCTAATGTAAAACAGACAATATCATTAACCGACATCCGCAAATTCAGAAATATATTAAATGATTTTTAACCCCCCAAGCTAAGTAGCCTCCTTTTTGTTAATCTGACGCTCAATTTTCTAAAAAAAAAATACAACAATCACAGTAACAGATTAGCAGCACACCCGAGCAACAGTGCTACAAGATGTGTAAAACCATTTCTTAAAGGATTTTTCCCACATTTCAGCACCAATTCTGGTCTAAAAACATCGCAGAAAACAAATTACACAAACACCATTCGCTCTACAATTTCACCTCTATTACAAACTGAACTGTCCCTAAAAATAAAACTTTACTACAGTGAGGATAGACTCACTAATAATGAATGCAGGTTTCGACAAAACATTAACAGGAGCTGAAGTTCAGTTTGTGGCTTTCAGCTGTTTGTAAGGGTCTATTCTCTGAGTTTGTTCAATATCTATAGCATCAGACAGCAGCAGGATCTATAGAAGCATTTCCAAAGACTCCAACTTGGGCTTTTCTACACATATGGACCACACTAAGTAACTTGTAATTATAAGTTATCCCAACAGCTAGCGACACATTAGCTGAGCTTAGCATAAAGAACTGCTAACCATGGCTTTCAGCGAGGTTTGAACAACTTTTTTGGTCATTTTTTCACCATTCTGAACATTTGTTTTATTAATGTTCGACAAGTTTCACGTCATTCTTTATGAATTTCTATTACTCTGCCCAAAACTTGAGTCATTAGCAACAATTTTTGACTCATTATAGACACATTTTTATGAATTCTGGGAGGTTGTGAGTCATTTTTGACACATGTTCAGTGATTGTGGACAATTTAGTGCAGTTTTTGTACATATTCTGGGCCACTTTCAACAGTTTTTGACTAATTTTGTTCGAACTCTCCAGAGTGAGTTATTGTCTAAACCCAGTCTTCTTCATTGCGTGCTTTCCTTTACATCAGACAAGTGATCAGTCACCTAGAGTCACAGTTTATCAGTTGCAATTAAATCATTAGTTTCATACCTATTGTCCTCAGGCTCAGTCCTGACCTCTATCACAACTGTTATTTGGACAGTTTCATCAGCTTTAGATGTCATCTTTTGATTATTTGTACATTTCTAAGCATTATGCATCAATTAGTGCCCTGTCCAATCTCACTTGTAAGACAAAAAACATGAACACAAAAGTTACTCATGTCTGAATGACAGAATGACATCACTTTAACAACCCGAGGAAGCAATGTTAAGCATGAAAAGTCCATTACATGCTCCTGCTCTGTAAGGATAAGCAGTAGTTAATGGTGATGAAAAATAATGTTTATCAACTCAAAATGTAACTGGAAAGTGATGACTGGGCATCAGAACGCTGCAAAACCTTCGACAGTAAAATGACAAAGACACGCTCAACCCATTCCTCGGTGGGAAATTCACTCCTGCTTGCTTTATGCAATTCTAGCAAGTTCCCAGAGCCTTCTAATTGATTTTCATACAATGTGGTTCTTTAATGTAGTCCCTGAATCCCCAGGCTGTTTGGGGCTCATGTTGAGGTCATGGCTGAGAGCAAGGGCTGCCATTCTTAATGAAAGAAGAAGGATGAGTACTCTGAGAGGCAGCTCTGCCCCGTAGGCGCAAGCCGGGGCAAAACACACTAATGAGGGCAACTGAGATGCTCCATAGGAAAAGCAGAGGTTAAGTGCCTTAGGTGAGGGCACCTTGACCACACAGGGTTGGAAACAGCTTCTGATTTCCCCAGACTATTTGGAGATTTGGGGCCACCAACATGCAGCTGAAAGTGCAAATTGTTTTGTGTCAAAAGTTGATTCAGGCTGCTGCGATGGGAATTGGGAGTTTAATTTCCCTTTTTCACTAACGGTGCATACCACAAAAGTCATAGACTGGCATTCACAAAGAAAGAAAGTTGAAAAAAAAACCTTCAGCAGCAAACGGACACGTTGCAAGAGCAGAGACCGCAGAGGTCAGCAGGCAACTCGGTGACCCTTCTTCTGAAAGCAACTGCACACTACAAGTAATAAAAACTGCCAAAGGATGAAGAGAAGAAGAAGAAAAGAAACAACGAGAGAATGAGGATTATATTAAGAACAATGAAACAACACCATACTTTGGGAGTTTGCTCTAGAGACAGCAGTTATGCTTTTCTGCTATAAAACATCATTCCAAGGGACTTTTCAGTTGATTCATCCTCTTTATTGTGATTCTAAGAATGACATCACAAATAGAAAGCACTATGACGGATGCCCATTTCTACTACTAAGGGCTTCTCTACTTGCTTGAAGGGTATCCTTGATGAACGAGCGCAAGTAAAAGACTGCCTTCAAGGTGTTCTCTGATCCCTTCGTGGTGTCACATAGTAATCGTTAAATTCATTTCTTTTGAACCGCCAACATGAAATAATTCTGTTCTGTCAGCGTACGGTGTTTAGCTTACAGAATCTGCTGTCACAATGGCAAAAGCTTTGACTGAAAGTAAAAGAAACTTGCTATCTTACTCTCTAATGTCCAAAATATCTTCAGGTTTCTTTTTGTTTTACTTTGCTACACCGAATAGCCACAACATTAAAACCACTGGCATAACGTTTGTGTAGGTGTTGGGGCAAAGATACAGAATCTCTGGAGGCTTCCGGTGAAAGCTAGCAGATCTTTTGGGTCATGTGGGTTGCAAGGTTTGGCTTTGGCCTCGATGGATTGGACTTGTTTCCCGAAGCATCCCACTGATAATCCACTGGATTGGGATTGAGACAGTTTGGAGGATGCATCAGTGCCTTCAGCTCTTGGTTGTGTTCCTCAAGCTGTTCTTGAGTAGATTTTGAGGTGCAATGGGACACATTGTCTTGCTGGGGGACTGTTGTTACCCAAAAGGAATGTTGTTGATCTGGATCAGTGTTTAGGCAAGTGCTACATGTCAAAAGAACTTCCAGATGAACACCAGGACCCAACTTTTTCTAGCAAAAGGTTGCTTTAAAGAAAATCAATGTTGTACACTTCAGCTGTGGATGATTTTAATGTTGTGGCTGCTCAGTGTGTATTAGATGGGGATGGATAGAAAATGGAGGAGAAGCTTCAGATATACAGTGAAAGCTCCATATTTTAATGTGAACCATCACAAGTAATTTGGTGCTTCAACTGATCCAAGCTTCTGACATGTATTTTCCTGAACGTAACCAGAAAGGGGGTGAAAACTGAAACTAATCAACAGAAAACTAAACTTAAATCTCAGATTGATGGTCCCTCTTTTGTCATGCAGGGTAAGTTATGCCTCCGTCCTCTATACTTTGACTTCTTCCAAAGACTATTTTGTTTTCTTTCTCAATTTTTAGTTGTTATTTGAAACGATCATAAAATGAAATAATAAAGTGAAAGAGGGAGACAAAAACTTAGCACCCATTTTTAATTTTCATCTTTATAAAACCCAAAAAAGATATCCAGTTTGCATTTTATTTTGTTCATTTCATTAAAATTGCACTTTTTTACCTTAAATTATTGTCCATGTTTTTGGCTGACTTCTAATTTCTACCTCTGTATGTGCACTTTCTTTTAAACTGGACGCCTTTCCTTTGACGTCACAGAAGAAAAAATCTGTTCATTTCAAAGCTAAATTTCACTTAAGATGCAACTGCGAATTTATTTCAGTCATACAGGAACTTGTGGGGACAGAGTCGATTCAACCTGCAGGAGAGTGTTTTAGTCTCCAGCAGCAGGCAGCTTTAAAGCAACCTAGAACCAGCAAGCCTTTCTTTGTGAACGTCAGCCTAAACAGACGAGCTGGTGCAGGCAGAGCTGTAGTTCAAAGATCCAGCCTCAAGACAGCTTTTGGCGTTTTTTGCATTTTGACTGCCAGTGGGCTCCATTTCAGTGGAGAAATCGCCTTCCACCAGAGGCTCGACCCCTGCTGCCGTTTGGGGTTTGAAGAGAAGCCATTGCACGTGAATACAAACTGGAAACGCCGACAGGCAAAGAATGCAGTTGAATATGTGCAGGAACAAACACTGTCAGGGATCTGTACACTGATCCACATGCACACACACATACGTTCATACAAATGTGTGTGTTTAGAGCAGGCTGGGTGACAGTGTGTTTTCCATCCGGAAGGAATGTTTTATTTGTCTGACTCTCTGTCTCTGTTTACGGGAGGATGAGGAGCAAACGCTGCCAAGAGTTCATCTCAGAGTTAATTATTGTTGAAGCATGATGCTGGATTTCACTGCCTCACCAGTTTGTTTCTGTTCTTAATTGAGATTATAATCTGCCTGGAAAAAATATAATAAAACAAAAAACCTGATTAGCATGTAATAAATTTGCAGTCGGAATCTGGTCAGTGTACAGAAATAGTAGATTTTCCTTTTTGGTCTTTGGTTGTGAACTATCAAGTGAACACTTCAGACATCAATATGCCCTAAATGAAGGGGATATTGAACAGCCTCTGACATTCTCTGCTCTTATAGGTTTTGCAGTTTTGCCAAACCAATGACCTGACAAGCACTTACACACAGTAGCTATTGGCCAGATGTGGAAGAAGAGATAATAACATTCTTTTCACAGCCATCTCTAAAACCTCTGCCACTTTTCATGTCTATAAGTGCAACACCACGTGTATTTAAAGAGTAACCGTCAAAACGTGTGTACAGTTGACTGATTTGACCAGTGTGTAGTCATCCACTAACCATCATTTAAAATTTAAACATATTTTCAGTAAAATTAAAATCTTGGTGCCGTAATTTAGAAAAACATAAACTTGTATATTTTACATAAACGGCCATTCAAAAGTTTAGGGTTACTTAGAAATGTCCTGTTTTTGAAAGAAAAGCAGTTTTTCAATGAAGATAACATTAAATTAATTTAATGATTGAAATTTTGGGTTGCCCAGACAATTTCATGTTCTCCATGAAAACTCACACTTTTATCCATGTGCTAGCATAATTGCACAAGAGTTTTCTAATAATCAGTGAGCCTTTCAACACCATTAGCTAACACAATGTAGCATTAGAACACAGGAGTGATGGTTGCTGGAAATGTTCCTCTGTACCCCTATGGAGATATTCGGTCCACATTAACATCTAGACTGTATTTCTGATTGATTAAAGGATACCTTCACTGACAAAAAAAACTGCTTTTCTTTCAAAAACAAGGGTATTTCTAAGTGACCCTAAACCTTTGAACAGTAGTGTATATTTAGGCTTTGAAATCACATAAAAATTAGCTTTTTTCCTCGGCTCTGAAATGTTGAAAGTGTGTCCTCTGAAGGCACTCATTGATTGATTGATTGATTGATCGCTTATATCAACACAAATGAACTGTATTAACTGTGCAGACAGACACGAGTCTGTTTCAATCAAACAGACCAGCTGTGAAATCATTAGCAGGCATTATCCCTTAATCCTTGTCGTCTCCAGGAAAACTTTTTAATACTAGTCAGCATAAAATGGTCTCTGCAGAGACGGGTGCTGGTGGTGACCTTCAGCTCTGCAGCTCTGCTGTGCAATACAGGTAATAATCTGTGCAATATTAATAATTCTGTCAGTGTTTCTATCCGTGAACGAATCCGTGCAAAACCACTGGCATGTGCTATAATGCTGTCATGTCTATATTTTAAATTTCCTCACAATTAATAAAGGCTTATCATATTTTATCTATTTTATAATCTATCCAGCTCTTGAAAAAAATAATCCAGCAGTGTTTTTTGGTATTCAGGAAACATGCATTTGTATATCTAAAAGCTAGCAAACTGTAGGATGCAGTAGGATCAGTATCTTGTGATCAAGTGGGTGAACCACTGATCCTAACACGTTCTTGTTTTTAATGTTTAGGAGAAGGTATGATACACCGTCTTAAATAGATAGCAGTCTTTTCACATGTTCAGCAGTTGTATTATAACAAATATCTGCAGTCATATTCCACTGACTGTGTTGTAGTGAATCGGTCACACCCCGTTTTAGTGGGACAGGATACGGGGCTCCCAGCATCATTTTGGTAAAAACCTTTCAGATTAAAATGAAAAACGTAATTAGTGTGAAATATAGCAATGCAATATAACACTTACAGCCATGCAGCACAAAAAAATAGGACAATATTCCCTTTCCTCTCATCATATTTTCTTTGGAATACACAGAAATGCACAATGAATTAGAGAGGCAGTGCTATTATCTGCAAAATCTGCATTACCACCTAATTCTGCTATGTGACAGATGACTCATTATCCCATTAAATTCACCTACCTTTAGTGTGAAAGAGACAGTGTGGCAGAGACTGATGCAAACAGCTGCAGCAAATCAATATCTTCTTCATTTTGAGATTAATCTTTTTATTTATTTTATTTTTTCAATCACTATAACCACTAAGAGGATAATCCGATTAGGTGAGGAACACGCTGTACTGCTTCATGCTGCAATACAGAGACAAGTCTTCACTCTTACAACACACGCCAAAGTAAAAGCAAAGAATTTCAGAGCTTCAGGTGACAACTGAGCGAAAGGCAGATGGAAAAATCAGTTCCAGCACGCTTAAAGAGGAGAGGGCAGGGTAAGGAAGGCTGTTGATGTCATTTGTAGCTTCCAGCGTCCCAAATAAAACAGGTTTTTATGAGAAAGACCAAAACAAGAAAATAACAGAGCAGAAAAGAAAACAACGCATATTATAAATCTCTGAAAGGAAGCATTGGTTGATCGCATCAGTGGAAAAGAAAGAACGTAAACACAGAAGGAAACGATGAAAGAATGGGTTTGACAAAAGAAGAGAATTTAGAAGAACGTTTTCCAGCTTCCTTCTACCTGCAAATAAATTATGTCATCTCAGATCTTGCCATTTTATTTACTTTTTCTTGCAGTAAAAGTGTATTGAAAATATTTCCTGCCTCCAAAATGAATTTTCCGCTGTTGACAAACATGGTGAAGAAATCAGAAAATAAATAGTATTGAGTACTGAGACACGCAAGGTTTGTAGTGTTTGTCATAGAGGGAACAATGCTTTTCCTTCACAGCCCCGAATGGAGTATCTTAAACGTTTCTGCTCAGTAGAATTTCAACCAGATGTTTTATCTTCAAGCACCTTCCTAATACACTTATTTTTTTATTTTCCCCATTATCAGTATCATACTATCTTGAAAGCGTGGCAACATCCATCCACTCATCTGTTCATTGTTTTCTACTTACACTTGGGTCTTTGAGGCTAATGACTAACAAATAGGGCTTTTCAGACATCCAGCATTACAGGAATATTCTCCAGTTACACCCTGGAGGAGGCGTTCCCGGGCCAGATGAGATATGTAATACCTTCCAGTCAGACGTGCCCAGAAATCCTCCAAAAGAAGGCACCCAGGAAGCTTCTGATGGCTGGCTGGCTCATCGCCTGATCTCTCAGTCTTGCCACCCCAAAAAGGAAACATATTTTTCCTGCTTGTATCTGCAATCTAATTCTTTCGGTCAATACTCAGAGCTTATGACCAAAGTTGGAACACAGACCGACTGGTAAATTGGAGCTTTTCCTTCTAACTTCCTCTTTACCACAGGTGTCTGGTACAACGCTGCACCAAGCCATCTTATGCTCACTTTTCACTTCACACGATTTTAAGATCTCACTCTCGAATGCTTGGCAAACTGTTGTAGCCTATTTTATTAACCCTTTATTGACCCTACACTCCTGCATAAGTTTGAGAATCAGTGTGTTTTTATGTCATTTTTGTCATTTTAGTTAAGAATAATAATTTCTAGTGTTTGTATGATATTTTTGTCCACACAAGAATGACTTCATGTTTGAATTATGTTTATTTTTCCACTTTACAACAGATTTTGAACATTTTGGTAATTGAAAAAGAATGTCAGCATCTGTTTTTTTTTTTTTGACATTTTTTCACTCTTTCACAATCTCACCGGGTAATTTTTTTACCCACTTATGCAACTGAGTGTAACGGACAAGTTTAGTTCATAAAATTAAGTTACATACATTTACATGCAATAGTTTTCAAAATAATTTACATCTACTTGACATAGAACAGGAGGAAATGGAGACTGAACCGCCAGCTTTACATTTATAGAACCAGTCACTTTACCGCCTCGGCTACAGCTGTTGTTTTGTGTAACTTTTAAGATTAGATTATTGAAGGAGTCCACTGTGACCTTTTCAGGAAACTTAAAGCTCAGACCTTAGACTTGGGACAGCATATATGTTTGACCTGCAAAGTCGTTGTTTTGCAGGTCATGTACCTCCGATGAAGAACTCCTCTACTGTCCCACCAGCAGCATTACATCTTAATTCATTGGAAATGTCATTATTTTCTGTCCCTGGTTTCCTCTGCTTTGCTCCTCCACTCGGATGGATTATCAAGAAGACCGCCAGGGTTTTCTAGAGTAGAATTATCATGAATTCCCCAATATAGGCCAACTGAAATTTAGCTTGGCGTTGTAATGCACAGGTGTTATGTTACAAATAAGATCAACAATGGATCTGTTGTGTTTTAGTGTCCCAGTAAACATGAGCCAGCATGCACAAGCCCGGGAAACTGAAGCAAAATGGAATTCAGCCGTCATTCAATCATTTCTACTTCAACACGTCTTCCATGAACAAAAGCTATTCAAGTACCAACAAAACAAAAAGAAATGGAGAATTTAGAAAATACCGAATTAACTACTGAAAAGCAGTAGAACCAAGATGCTTGTTAGGCGAGAAAAACACGAATCGAAAAAGAAACATCTGTTGCCTGTGGTGTATTTCTGCTTTAAGAACTTGGCTGAAAGACAACACAAGCTCATGTGCGAGACAGGGAAAGGGGGGGAAAAGGGGGGTAGTGAGAGGAAAGAAGTGGAAATGGAGAAGAAAACAGAACACAGAAACAAGTGAGCAGCTGCAGGATAAAGCTTCTCATTCATTTACTGTATAGCTGACGATGCTGAAAAGGGCCTGAAAAGAAATGAATTAAGACTAAAAATAACAGAAGCGCCACAGGGAGGATGCTCAAACACAAAGGCCTTCCATGAAGAGGCAAACTTAGAGAGAGCAGGATGAAATAAAAAGAAAAAGGAACCTATATTATGATACTGTTACATGGAGCCTATATAATCACAACACATTTTAAACACATAATTATCTTTAAATATATATATATATATATATATATATATATATATATATATATAACCCTGTCTTGGATCACCACACAGCAAATAAGTTTGAATCATCTTTTATGATTTTTTTTTTAAACCTAAACTGACATTTTAAAGCCAACCTTCAGTGACTAGAAGGTTTTAAACCAGTGGATATGATCATATGGTGTTTTTTTTTGTGTGTGTTGCGTTTTTATGTGTTGCCTTCAAACTGCTCCTGATTGCTAGAAGTTTCACACAAGTTGTGTTGGATTTACACAGCAACAAATGAAAGCCCCTACTCTCTATTCCATTCTATCTCTTCTGTTTTTATCGGATATGCTAAAAAACACATTATTCATGACAAGTGAATAGCACTGTAATGCATAAAGAAAAAAAATTTCCTTGTTATGCCGTAAATCAGAGACTCAGAAGCGAGGCAACGACACGATAGACTTGACATACAAGTAAAACACTTGTTTATTACAAAATTTACAAAAAAAAAAAAAACTACAACAGGATGTCATGCTAGAGCGTCAAAAAAACAGAAAGTACTAACTGAGGAAAATCTCTGAACTGAATCAGGACCCCCTAATGTGGCAGGATTTAACTGTAATGAGGCTAATACACTAAACAACAGAATCTACAAAAACAGACCAGGAACTTGGTAGCATCAAGGCAGGAAAGCTTAAGAGTAAACAGGATACTGGGTAACATTACTGCAGAGAATTTGGTGCACTGTAACAGAAGCAAGTAACTCTAGGAGCAAACTCGGGACCTAACCAGGAACTCTAAGAACAGGAATGCACTAACTGAACTGGCTCTTTGAATGAGCTGGGGACTAAACTGTTCAAGACGGAGAACTGGAGCCGAGAAGGAAGGGCAATAGAGGTAGGATGGTCGGAGTCTGGACAGGTGCTGCCGTGATCGGTGTGAAGTGAGTGGAAGGGCTGCTGTCTTGGCCGGTGCAGTGATGGAGGACGAAGATCCATAGTGGTTCAGAGGAATCCGGACTGGCAGAGTGACTGGAGGGGAATCCAGGCAGGAATCCAACTAGAACAAAGACAGAACTATGAGCACGAGCAACAACAAAAGGGAGCTAGACTGAACCAGGGCCAGTACCGACTGGAGTAGTTCACGATCTGGCGATAAGTAGTGGCAGCGTTTGGCTTTTGTGGAAGGAGAATGATGCGTGGTGATTGCTTCCACCTGCTCACCCGCCGATTCAGCTGACTGTGATTGGCAGCACCTGTCCACATGTCACACACCACCTAAGAGAGGGAGAGATGGGGTAAGGGAAGGATAATCTGCCTCTATCTGGCAGCTGAGGAGGCATTTTTGGTTTCCAAGCCATTCCTGAATGTTACAGAGATGGTCTCAAACCTATTGGAAAGCTCCTGTAGGCCGAAATGTAGTGAGGAGTGAGAGGGTTTATTGTTGCTCTGATAGTTCCAAACAATGGACAAAACCTGTGTTATCTACATGCATGTTCCAAAATGTCTTGTAGATTAGTGTTAATAATAGCAGCCGCCTCAGAAAAAATCTTTAGATGAGTTCTTACATTATGAAAGCTTTTGTATGTCTTCTTGCTTCAATGCTGCATCTAACTAATTCTCTACCTTTTATGAAAGATTCCTTATCTTGCACCAAGTGAGCACATTGTCCTCCAGTATATCATCTGCAACCAAAACCTGCTGACGTTAATTACATCTCTGACAGAAACGGAGCAGATGTTAATGACCGAGTGCTGCTATTACTGTCAGTGGGTGGAATGAACTTTTCACCAAGCATCATAAAGCATCAAATTTTGACCCAGTTTCTTCGGGGGTGAGTTAATTCTTATCAGCGTGTGACTCTGAGTGGTTCTGGTTTTCTGTCCTGTCATGGAGGTAATTGTATTTAACTAGATCCGCCTGATTTGGCACCCCGTGTGAATCGAATCAATTCGATCAGCTGGTGACACTGAATCCCAAACTTCAACAGTATTTTGACATGGACGGTGATCCTGATTACGCCTGGTAGTATCTTTGCCAATGGAACTTCTTGGGGTTTTTTTTTTCATCAGGAATCATTAATTCAGCTCTCTTTCAGGTCCAACCTTTTACTAGCAAGGTGAACCTAATAATGTGGCCAGTGGGTGTGAATATTAATTGTAACACGGCTGAATTTTAGAATCTGTTATCAGTTTTCAGTTCACACTTCATGACTTTGCTTTGTTTTATGACTGCTACAGTCAGGTCAATCCTTTTGTTTCACTTCACAACTCAGCCGTTCATCTTTGTTTTTATTTCCTCACTAACTCATAAATTATGCATGCAATCCTCCATATCCAACCCGATATTAGCTGCATTAAAGACAACTCCAAATTATCTTCTTCACAGCCAAACTACATGGCATAAATCCCTGACTCCTTCTGTTTTGTAGCATGATCCTCCTTTAACTGTTCTCCATTGATTACATATAGCATGCTTTCCTGGAAGCTGAAGTGCAGCAGTCTATAAGCACAAGAACTCTGCTTCCAGGCTGCTAAACACAGGTTACAACCTCTGAAAGCAGCACTAAGATTTAAATTATATGCCGAATAACCCCAATAATTATCAGAATCTACCTGCAAATGTTCTTGGGGGCCTTCCCTTAACTTTTATTTCAGTCAGACACATTTTCACTTTGATTTTGATCAATTTCAAAGTAACTAGTTGAGGGGGGAAAATAAATGCTAATTAATATAAGGTACAATTATTGCATTTTTAAGAGTGGGACAACAGCAAAAAATGTCTTAAAAGTAGAATCTGTGGCAAAGCCGTTGTATCGGATTGCATTAGATTTCGCAAGTGTTCCTAATAAAGTGGCCGGTGAGCGTCAAGCCAGCCGCCTCCCAAGACTTTTTGACCTAACAAGAAGTGTCGAAGATACCAGAAAACCTCTGGTCTGCAAAAAGAAGAAATAAAAAGTGCTGCAGCATGTGAACATGGAATTCAACAACCAACGTTGGGTTTGGCTGTTCTCAGAAACCAGCTCCTGTATAAATAATGTCAAAATGAAAACGTCAGAAATAAACAGAGAGAAATGTTTTGCAGATCAAAGGGAAGCAGAGGCCATTTAAAGTGCTCTCGGTGGGGACGTGCTGCCATTCAACTGTGCTACGTCTGCTTCTAATCTTGCCCAGGTTCATGTGCGCGTATGAGTGTGCGTCTTTGTGCATCTACGCGTACCATTGGTTCTTTGTATGCATTTAAACCTTGGGGGTGTGCAGTCATACCTTAGCTTTAGTGCATGAGTGTGTTTGTACGTGGACATTTCTGTTGATACAATGCGAGGATTCACACTTGTGTTGAAGACACGGGGGGGGGTTGTGTCCTTCAGACCTCCACATCCACACTTCAAGGATCAATCTGCAACCTTTTGACATGACTATTTTGGGAATTAAAATAGAAAAAAAAGACCCTATTGACCTTTTTTTTGTAATGCCACAGCACATGCAGACCACACACAGTACACACACCCACTTCACATTACTGATGGTTGTGAAATGCCACGCACCGCGACGAGGTAATGAGGTGGGATCGTAGCAGAGACGGCGGGAAAATATCCACAGTGACTGACGATGGTATAAACTGGATTAGCTTTAATACTGCTGAAGCGGAGCACAATGCTCAGTCAACCCTGTGAGGAGGATAAGCAAAGGTTGTAAAAATGTGTAAATTCAGCCGCCGTGGGGAGGAAGTTTGAGGGGTAGACACCGAGACTTTGGTGCAGTGTAACGTTACCTCAAGCAACCTAGAAAAAGCTGTTTCTGAAATGTCATTTCACAGACAATTTGAAGTGCTCCGCCGGATCAATGCAAGTCCAGAAGAGTGGATTCCACCAATTCATGAGAGAAATAGGTGGCTCTTTTTTGAGAAAAGCAGCAGATGTGTACTTTAAATGTTCAATATAATCAACCAGTCAATTGAAGTTTATCAATATGTCTCATTACAACAGACCAAAGGGTGACCAAAGCACTTCATTAAGTAAAACAAGAGAGTATTTTTTTTTTAAAAATGCAATAACTTAAAAGTTAGACAGCAATAAATTTAATTCAGTTCAATTTTATTATATAGCGCCAATTACTGTCAAATTGTCTCAAGACGCTTTACAGAACCCGTATGCCTGAATAAAATATACAGAAAAATAAGTAAAGAATATTACCCTTCCTGTTGTGTTGTGGGTCAGATTGATCCATTTTAAAGTAAAATAAATGCAAAAAAAAAAAAGGATGCTAAAAGTGTTTTCTTTGGTGTGAGACTCTTATATAATGAATATGTTTTTGTTCACATATTTGCATCTCGTGTTAATTTAATAATTCCATAAATAGAAAAAAATTTAAAATGTCAAATAAAATTTTTAAAAAGTCATCGACATGTAAAATGTTTGGATTTTATATGAACATTATTCCAATGCGCATTGAAAAAGCTGCATCTTTCATGAAAAACAAATGAATTGTCCTCATTGAGTGGTGATCTGTTGGGATTTTTTTTTAAACATCAAATTGACCAACATTATTGCTGTTCCTGAGAAGTTAGCCTAGCAGGAGGATTGAACTAAAAGTATCCAAAAAGCACCAGGAGGTAGAAACCTCACAGTTGGGAAAGACCTGTCTACGTGCTGATTTGTTCCTAATACAGTATCATATAATAAGTGGAGCTTCAATGCCAACCTAAATGTTTTTATCACTACAACTGTTTTAGGTTGTGGTTTGACTGACATAAGCCGACTCATTTTTTCATAGCCACGCGTCTGACACAGATTTTAAACCGTTTCCTCAATGATTTTCCAAATTCACGCTCTCCTCAGTCGCACTTTTGATGGTGTCGTTTTAAATCTATTACACAGTGAATATTGTACTGAAGCAGGTGTTTAAAAAAATCATAAGTCATAAAGTCTGTCAGCCCAAACACACACACAAAGTCAGCTCAGATGATAATGTAGGTCTGAGCTGCTCAGTTAGTTGATTCAGTCTGTTTCCTATCACACTGGAGCAGGCCTGAGCTCTGGTCAGTATCCACAAACACACACACACACACACACACACACACACACACACACACACACACACACACACAGTCACTGAGCAGGCCAGGTGAAATTGCAGATGTAGAGGATTTGTTGCAGGCAGCGGTGCCACATCTGTCATTCGAGCTTCTCTATAAAGGGATTAATCTCCTCTTTCTCTTTTTCCCTCCTGTTCTGTTGAGTCATCGTCCTCTCTCTCATTTTTTACTTTTTCCTCTCTCCCCCCTTCGCTCTTTTTGTCTTCTCCCCTCCTCTGTTCTCCTTCATTCACAACTCGTCTTCCTCTTTTTCACTGCGTTCATTCACAGTGTTTCTCTATCATCCGTGCAGCTCCATTCATGCACTTTTGCGCCGACGTCTTATTTGTGAAATCACTGCCTGACGGCGCACTTGGAGTTCCTGCTGTGGTGTCTGATATCACACTGAACACACACACAGGAGCTGGTGACGAAGCAAATTCAGAGAGAGGATGTGTGTGTGGTTGGTATTCAGGGAGCTATGCATTAAATGAGATGATGAAAGACGAAGAAAGAAAAACAGATAATCTGGTTCCAGTTGTTTCAGGATAATCCTGTTATGTCTGTTACAGTCGGCCTGCAACTAACCGTCGCTTTCAGAATCAACTCATCTGTTGATTTTTTTTTTTTAAATAACTGATCAGTTGTTTATTTAGAATAAGATACCAAATGTATTATTTTATCCTCAACCCAAAGATATTCAGTTTCCTGTCATAGAGCAGGAAAAGATTCACATTTACCAAGCTGGAATCTGACAATTTGGGAATTTTATCTTGGAAAACATAACCAAACCAATGAATTTATCATCAAAATGTTGTACAGGGTTGCTAGATCCAACAGTGTTTTAACATCAACAGGGTGCAAAGAAGAAGAAGAAAGTAAAGTACAGAGTAAAATGTTGGCAAGAGCAGTGACAGAAATGGGTCAGAAAGAGAGGAAGGTAGAGACAGTTGACATTAAATGACTTTTTACCAGCTGGGAGCACTTTTTTCAATTAGATCCATTGGCGTCTGTAGTCAGCTTTTGACTTTTCTCTGATTTAACTGATTTCACACCGAAGATGAACACAAAATTCCAAATTCGGTGTTCTGTCTTCTTGGTGTTGATCGTCACAGGAAGGGTTACTGCCAGATGCACCGAATGAAAAGAATATTTGTCTCTAAGAATCGATCAGTTGTTTATTCAGAATAAGATACCAAACGTCTTGTTTTATCCACAACCTGAAGGTATTCAGTTTCCTGTCATAGAGCTGGAAAGAAACCAGAAAATAGTCACATTTAACAAGCAGGAATCTGAGAATTTGACCATTTTACCTTAGAAAAAATAATCAAACCAATGACTTTATGGTCAAAATGTTGTACAGGGTTGCTAGTTCCAACTGTCATTTGACATCAAAGGGGGCCAAAGAAGAAAAAGAAAGAAAAGGAAAAGGTAAAATGTTGGTAACAGCACTGACAGAAATGTGTCAGAATGAGAGGAAGATAGAGACAGTTGACATTAAATGATGTTTTAGCGACTGGGACCACTTTTTTGAGTTCTGTCCACTGGTATTGGTCATCCCCTTGGTGATTTTTCTCTAATTCAGCCTCTCATACACAGAAGATGAGCACAATATTCCAAATCCGGCATTCTGTCTTCTTGGTGTTGACCGTCACAGGAAGGGTTACCACCAGATCCACCAAATGAAAGAGGATATTTGTCTCCATCAGTCTCTTGTACATCTAATAACTGTCACGAGGACAAGTGATGGGGAGCTGCTGCTGACACAGCTGACCCTCCTGCGTTTAGCAGCGATCGAGCGGCCAAAGACGGTGATAAGTAGAGGAAATGAGGCCACAGATGGACTGTGATGGTGTCAGGACAGTTGTGAGTTCATCTGATCTTTCTTTGTGTTTTCAGTGAAGGTTTGCGCATGAAGATATGGGAAAGAGTTGCCAATTTAAAGCAAGAGGGGGTAAAAATGTAGCAGTCAAAGGTGGAGAAAGAAGACAACAACATCAAGGAATAAAAACCTGAGAATACCAAAAGAGACAGCATAGAAAATGAAGGAAATATCTGATTTCTGATATAACAGTCCTCTCATCTTGTCAAAGGAACTTATTTAAGATGGAAAAGAGAAACAAAAACAGAAGAACTGAATGACAGAAAACACCATTCATAAGCAATCTAACCGTGTCCCTTTGTGGCTTCATTCCTCATCCTTCTAATGATTTAATATCAAATGCTCTGACAGATCCAGTTTTGTTTGTTGGATTTTTAAAGCAACAGAAAATATAAAGGCATCACCAACCTCAAAGAGACATGAATTTAAAAAAAAACTCCCGGTTTGCAGTATTTCAACCATATCAAAAGTTTCTTTCATCTTAAAAACTGTCTTTTAGCGTTACCTTTTCCTCTTCTATCTGACCTTGCTTTTATCAAAAAGTTGTATTTTATATATAACTTTTCCTTTATCTGCAACTTTAATGTTCCTGTTTGGAGTCTGACAAAGAGTCAATTTTGCCTGAAACATTCAATGCAAAAAGTGTCGATTTTAATGAAAATGGTGTTGTGAATCCTTTGGCGACATGTTATCAGATAACCTGTGTGATGTATTGACTCCTTACATCACATTTACACCCTTTTCTATCATCTTTCCACAGGTACTATGCGATCTGCTGCCAGCCTCTTGTCTACCAGAACAAGATGACGCCCATGCGAGTGGCTCTAATGATCGGTGGCTGCTGGGTCATTCCCACTTTCATCTCCTTTCTGCCCATCATGCAGGGATGGAACAGCATCGGCATCGACCACCTGGTGAGTACTGTAGCCTGTGTGATCGTGTGGAGGCGGGGAGTTTCGTTCAGCAGCCTGGCTTGGTTTTTATTTTTTTATGTGGCAATGAAGTCCAAAATATTTCACATCTCAGCAAGAGAAGCAAGTTCATGGTAGCTGACGCTGCTGTTGTCTGGAGGAGACAAAGAGAAAGACGTCGTGTGGAAAAAAAGAAAAGTTGAACAAAACATGTTTTGCATAAACTGAAAATAAAACAATTAGTGTTCACATGCACTAAGAAACCAATTATAGTCCCGAGAAGCATTGTTTACAAGAAGGAAGCATTGTTTCGTGTGTTGCTATGGCAACAACATCAACATGTCAGATGCAGAGACAGAAGGACAAGGGCACTGACACCCCAGATGTGGAGTCAAGCTGTTTCTATGTTTCACTCTAAAAATGTAAAGTAGCTCGGTCAGTGTTTCAAGTGTGTTGTTTGTGCGAAGGATTCCATTTGTTGTCCAATAAAAGAATAGTGGACAAAAGGCATAAGAAGGAGACATGATCTGGTGCTGAAACAGACAAATTATAGTAACAAAGTGCAAAAAGAATACACTCTGAAGTCACAGTTTTGATCAGAAGGAATCTTGAAGCACTTTTGTTTAGAATCTAAACAAAAGTGCTTCAAGATTCCTTCTGGAGAAAAAATCTTTTCAGATAGAAATGATCTAAACTTTAGATCATTTCTATCTGAAAAGATTTTTTTCTTCCTTATTCTGAAGATAAAAACAAAGTACATGCCCAAAACTACGAGACTGATATAACATTTTTAAAAAGATAATCCATTAGAATCGTGAGAACTAGCTAAAGGTTCTCAAAAAGCAGCACATGATGCAACGTTCTGAAGGGATTCAACAGCAGGTGAGAAACACAATCATTGATATTTATCAATCTGGAGGGTTACAAAGTCATTGCTGAGGCTCTGGGACTCCAGAGAACCACAGTGAGAGACATTATCCACAAATGGAAAAACTTGGAACAGTGGTAAACCTTCCCAGGAGTGGACCAACGACCTGCATTTCTCCAACAACGACATCTAATCACAAAAGAATTTATACTGATCAGGCATAACATCATGACCATGTGCCTATTATTGTGTGGGTCCCCCTTATGTCTTCAAAAATGCTCTGACCCATTGGACCTGGACCATAAGACCTCTCAGAGGTCTTTGGGGTCTGGCACCAGGATGTTGGCAGTGGATCCTTTGGATTCTCTGGGTTGTGCAGTGGAGTCTCTGTGAATCAAACTTGATCCATTGCATCCTATTGATGCTTGATCAGAATGGGGTCTAGAAGGTTTGGAGGTCAAATCAACATCTTGGGCGATTGTCATGTTCCTCAAGATGTTCCTGATTGTTTGATGTTTTTGCGATGTGTTGAGGTGCATTTTCCTGTTGTGGTAAACCAGTGACATTTATTATTTCCATTTTCATGAAGAAGTGTTGTTGTTCTGGGACATTTAGGTGTTTAAGTCTCATCAACACAGACACCAAAATCCAAGGTTTTCCAGCAGAACTCCACATAGTACCAATATGATCAATAATTTTCACTTCACCTGTCGGTGGTCATGATGTTGTGGCTGATCGGTTACGCACATTGTCCGATCAAGAGGAAGTATCAAGCTGACAGTTTCATGAATGAAAAGTTTGAGAATATTAAATTAGTTGCTAAATAAAGACGCCCTGGCTGTTCAGAGCAAAATGAAGCAGGAAGGAGAGTTTAGCGACAGGTGTTCAGACAAAGACAGACGACAGCGTGAGCGCATGAGGAGACACAGGGAGAAAGAGAGAGAGAGAGATAGACTCCCCAGCCACTATTAACCTCGCTCGCCCCTATCCGCCTCCATCTGAATGCCAGAGAAAGTTACTTCCGAGCTGCCTGTCAACGGGAGGACCGGCTGGCTCAGTTTGGCAGCACACATCGCACGCACGCACAGACACACACACACACACACACACACACACACACACGCGCACGCACGCACGCACGCACACACACACACACACACAGAAGTTTAGCACAACAGCAGCATAAAGTTAGTGCTGTGCAGCAACAGTGGCAGCAGCTCTCTGTGGGTCTAATTAGAGCTGCTAAATATTCTGAGTAGCCGGTCAGTTCTGGCACAAACTGGAGCTCCAAAACTCAACAAAACAACCAGAAACCAGGTGCCAAGAGCCGAAGGTACATCTCAGTGGTTGCTTGTACAGGTTTCGGTTGTTTTTTTTTTATGGCTTTGTACATGGCACAGCTCTTACGGACAAAGGACACAGTCTGTGGTTTTACACCAAATAACATCATTTAAGCCCAAAAAGGCTGTACTTTGAAATAGCCAGAGAAATTTGAGAATTGTCGAAGATTGTACCAACTTATTAAAAGCTATGTTTGCTTTAGATCTGGCACTTAAAGTCCCAGAGTAGGACACTGTCATGGTATTCACAGGATATTTGCATGAATGTGATAAAGAAATCTGATTTATTTGTAAAAAATATGTATGTATAATATATGTATAGATGTTCAGGGAATTATTTGACCACGCTTTGCAGCATTAACAAAGTATTACCCTGTTAGGCCTTCTCTTTAAAGGCAGTGTAAGATGATTTTTCAATTAATTTTCGAGGTTCTTGCCTAAAGGTAAAGATTAAACCCATGAATAGCTCGTTAAAATAGCAGCATCGGCACTTGAAACTTGAAAAAGCCTAATTTTTTACCGCAGCTTTGATGTTTCACTCATTTAGTGAGCAATCAGTCGAGTAATAATATGCATAATTGATATAATTTACCACTTGTTGCGTGCATTCACAGACTGTGGAGCTTCAAAGAGGTACGGATGACTGCTGTCAGTGTCTTTGAGCAAGATTCCTAACTCCAATGAAATTAATTTACACTTCCTGCCCACTTTATTAGGCACAGCTTTTCAGTTATTTGTTAACACAAATAGCTAATCAGCCAATAACAGCCTACCTGAGTATTGTTGCTAATCACGTCCATCCCTTTTTGACCACAGTGGACCATCTTCTGATGCTAATTCCAGGAGGATAATGTTCCATATCACAAAGCTCAAATCATGTTAAACTGGTTTCTTGAACATGACAATGAGTTCAGTGTAGTCCAGTGGTCTCCTCAGTCACCAGATCTCAGATGGGTCCCACCATATAAAGAGCCAGGCTCTGCTCAAGGTTTCTTCCTGTTAAAAGGTTTTTCTTGCCACTGTCGCCTTCGGGCTTGCTCTGGGGCTTCAGGCTTATAGGTTCTGTAAAGCATCTTGAGACAATTTGACATATAAGTGGCGGCATTATATAAATAAACCTGAAGTGACTTGAATATGGACCAAAATCTTTGAGGAATGTTTCCAACACCTTGTGGAAAGAATGCCACGAAGAACTGCAATATTTCTGAAGGCAAAAGGGCATCCAACCTTTTACTACCAAGGTGTACCTGATAAAGTGGTCAGTGAGTGTATATTCCACAGTGGGGGACTGTGAAAACATCAACTATACATGCATTTACAAACATTTTTTTTGTCCTTTTTCATACACTTGGGGATCATCGTGTGCATCCAGACGGGAGATTTAGTAACCTTAACACTCATGGACACACAGAACATTTTACACCTAAGTATGTGAACTCATTCATAAAATGTGCCTCAGTTTTATGCAAGAGGGAGTGTGCCTCGGTTCAGCGATATGGATTGATCTATGCATTATTCAACTCGTGGCCCGGAGCCATAGATTCCCGCGGAGATGAGATGATAGCGATGGAGGATCTACGACGGGACTCGACAGTGATAAATGGTGACATGCGGAGCCTCCCTCTGTCTCCAGAGCTGTGTTCCCTTTCTGCTGCATGAAGTCAACGTGGCATTTTAAGTGGCTTGTTGCAAAGTCAGAAGATGCTTGACGTTGGAGGCGCTCAGCAGTTCAACACATGTGGCTGTGGAGTGAATAATTCTGGGGTGTTTACTTCTCTGTCTTCCACATTTTCCTTGATGTTGTAGTGATTTTGCATTTTGCATTTTAAATAGAATAGATCTTTATTGTCATTGTTACACATTAGCAGCATAGCAGAACAAAGAGAACGCAGTCATTTCAAAATAATAGAGTAAAGATCAAATCCAATAAAAAGGTAAGACTGCATGGTGCAAAAACAAGACAAAATTGCACTGGCTGAGAGTCAGGGTTGCACTGAACATAGTAAAATAAAAGAGCAGTTCTCAAACAACCAGTTTCCTCAGTCTAAATTATGCTTTATATGAGAATAAAATACCAGATCATTGATCTACATCTGCTAGCTGAGATCGAGATAATGAGGCTACACGCTTAGCCTTTTCTCAGATTACTTCCTGTTGTAACTGTTATGTAAATACATCATGTTTTCACTTTGTCTTCACTGTTTGCCACATTGTCACACAGCGTTTGCTTTGGTTAATGCAAACAGTCCATCAATCGTAGTTCAACAGACCAGCGGCTGAATGAAGTGCTGCCGTTTTTGGCATATATAAAGTCTGCTAAACTAAAAAAAAAAAAATTCTGGCATTTAGTGTTAGACTTCGATCATGCAGTCCTAAATAAAGAGTGTCAATGACATGCAGAAGCTTACACATGCAAAACACTCTCTATAGTAACAACCCTGCGTGTACATTAAACCTAATGAAATTGGTAAATCACTGTAAATGGATTACTTAAAGTGCCCCAAGAGCTAAACCGCATTGCTACAAAATATACACAGCTCCAAATCCTGCAGGTTATATATAGGTGAACCTGTAACTCTCTAACAGACTGTAGGGAATGTGATTGATTGCAACCTTCCAGCTGCCTCCAACTTAGGTTGGCTTCTCTTTGGAATAAACTATTTAACATAAAAAATCTGCTGTTTCCAGCTAGAATAGTCATTTACCACATTAGCAACGTCTTGACTGCATTTCTGATTAACTTAATGTTGTCTTCATTGAGAAAAAAATGCCTTTCTTTCAAAAATAAGGGTTTTTCCAGCTGACATCAAACTTTTGAACGGTCGTGTATATAGTTAAAGATTTCAGCCTTGTTCTTTGTTTTCTTAGTGAGAATTTGGTGTCATGTTTGTCATATTTGCAGCCAAAGCAAGCAGGCCCCGACCAAAGCAGCAATTTGTGCTATTTAATGATAAGGGCATTTGGACACTGCTGTTTATGCAGTGAATGACATCATGCTAGCAGCCTAATAATAGTAATTATAAAGATAGTAGAACTTAAGCACCCTGACGGCTCCTTCTGCTGTGATGTCTTTTACCAGATTGAGGAGCGACGGCACAATAATGGCAGCAACTCCACGTCATGTGTCTTCATGGTCAACAAGCCATACGCCCTCACCTGCTCTGTGGTGGCCTTCTACATCCCCCTGGTCCTCATGGTGCTGGCCTACCAGAGGATCTACATCACGGCTCGAGCCCACGCCCTGCAGATCAGCATGCTGCAGCGGGCGGGTGGAGCCGGCAGCAGTGCCCCCGCTACCTCTGGGGTCGGTGCCGGCTCGACGTCGGACTCGGCCGACCACCAACGCAACCACCGCATGCGAACGGAAACGAAAGCGGCGAAGACTCTGTGCATCATCATGGGGTGTTTCTGCCTCTGCTGGGCGCCGTTCTTTGTCACCAACGTAGTAGACCCTTTTATAGACTACACGGTGCCCGACAAGCTGTGGGTCGCCTGCCTGTGGCTGGGCTACATCAACTCCATGCTGAACCCCATCCTCTACGCCTTCCTCAACAAGTCCTTCCGCCGTGCCTTCCTCATCATCCTGTGCTGTGGGAGGAAGAGGTACCGCAGGTCGTCCATCCTGGGGTCCGGCGCTCCCTGCACAGCCACGCAGATCAACGGCTCCACACATGTACTCAAGTAAGCTCTCTACATCATTTTAGTGTTTGGGTTTGGTTCAGCGGGCATGAAATCACATGCCTGTTAAACGTCAGGGTTAATGTCCTCAGTGGATGTGCAGAATTTAGCCCATACGTGGTGCATAAATCATCTGCAACATGAAGAACAACATTGTACTGGGCCGACTTTGGAAATATTGATAAGATAGTCATAATTGTATGAAAAAAACTTCTAAAGTAGGAAAATGTGGTAATTTTGTGAGAAAAGTTCTATTTTTTAAGGTACAAATATGAGAGAATAAGGTACATTATACATTATCTTCCTTCAATCTGAGTGTTTCCTCAACCACAACATTGGCCCCAGTCATCATAGCACTTTGTGGCTTTACTTATTTATTTCATTATTCATTTTGATGGAATGGAAACTGCCCAAAAGTGACTAGAAATGGAGAGAATTCAATTTTAAAAAAGGCCAAAAATACATATATTTTTGCAATATTGCTATACTATATTGCAGTTATAATACCATAAATCATAAAAATCTAAAAAAAAAAAAAGGAAGAGTCAAATTTGATTATTCAAATAACAGGAATTAAAACAGAGGCTCCACATGCTACAGATATTTTAAAATTAGCATTTTTACAAATTGTCCAGGCTCCAGACGGCAACCAAAATATTTTTCTGAGTGTGCGAGGTCATGATGTTGAGGAAGCTGTGTTGGTGTCGCTCTAACTGGCACAGGCAGCTATTACGGTAACCACAGCGGTAGTACTTTACGTCGCTGTACCGTGGTATTTAAAAAGGTAGTGTCTACAGATACGGACCCGTACCTATAGCCTGTGGCCTACGGATACGGCACTTTCCCTTACCATAAATATTAATGAGACGGGCATGAATAATAATGAGCCGGCTGATGAACGCGCTTTGTGATTGGCTGGAAATCCGACGTACATAAATATTAATGAGCCGGCTTGGTAATCCGAGTGATGAAGGCGCTTCCGTGATTCGAGGTGAATCTGCGTGCCGAGCCTGTCATGTCAGTCATCTGCTGTTCTCTTTTCTATCATGCATAATGTCTTATAAATATCATTATCTGACTTTTTCACAGACAGCGATTTGGGGGTTGAAATCAGCACTACTATTAAAAATAGCAAAACTTTTTATTCACGTGACCCTGTTCTAGTAAAGCACAAACAGCAAACAAAACAAATGGCGCAATTAACAGCCAGCAAACGAAAAGTATTTTTTTACCTTCAAAAGTAGCGACAGACTATTACATATTAACAACCTAAATAAAACCCTGACGTATTTTCTACGTCTGTCAACACAGACACTGCACGTCAGTCACTTTAATGTTAGCGGACTCTGTTGAATGGCTAAATTACATAACCACAAACAAATCTCACAATATCATAGTAAATCGAGTTTGTGTTTTTTTTTTTTAATTCATGCCGAATTAAAGAGCTGCTCCTCACCATTCACGAGTGTTTGTTTCATATTCGACATCCTTAATTTTATCTTGTAAATTAGCGTCCGAAATTAAATGGGAACATTTGCAATGGAGTTCGTCAGCCGCTTCCACCACTGAACGCGGTAAACTAATTAATAGGAACTGGACTTCAAGCAATTTAGACACGGCGTCTAAAAGCGTAAAAACTGCAATGTCTAAAGTGTGAGAGGAGACAGTGTATTTTTGGTTAAATTATACAATGTTCGCCGTCAAAGTCATTCATATAAACTGCCTGTAATGTGCAGCAAATAGTAGTTAACCATCGCCAGCTCTTCAGTGACCTTAACGGGTCCGTACCTCAAGTACAGATGCTACGGGTACGGGTCCGTACCTGTAGCATCAACCATTTAAAAATGCACCTACATGCGCTCTTTTTTCCGCCCATAGAAAAGACCGCATGTACCACACCACATGTCACTCATGTGGGGTACATCTCACATTAGAATGCCCTAGTTTTACTCCTTTCAAGGTCATTTGTGGTCACACACCTGTCTGAGCACACCACAGTCTGCAATGTGGGGCGTTTAGGGAGCACTGGTAAATTGTAGCATCTGTTGATAAGAAAATGTTCAGCAAGTGATGTGTTTTGCCTGTGACAAGATGGGTTATGCAACCAAATGACAAAATTAGTCTGTAGCCCTGTATCAACTCTAAAATGACATTTCATCACTCTGAAAGGATCTTCTAACAGCCTGATGACAACCTGTTTTTCTGTGGCAGTTTAAGCCAGTGCTGCATTTATTTTATCTATCAAATATACTTTATTTGCTCTCAGTTACTTTACTCATCTCCTCTCTGCTCTGTGTAAACACAGCCTGCAGTTCACTCGAATAGTTCCTGCGTTTTTTTTCCAGTAGTTGTCGGTCACTCGTGGCATCTTAGTTGCACTAAAAAAAACACTGATTTTTTTTTTTTTTTTTACAAAATCTTTGCATTTACGAGTGTCATATTTTAAATGACACTCGTAAATTGTGTAGTTTAGAGGGTTAAAGAGCACATTTTAACCAATAGATCTTTATGGAAAGACTTCTCTTCAGCGTCTTATCATTCTTGTTGCAGTAAATGTCTCACAGAATACAGAGGAAGCCATTTATCATGTGTCCGTCCTGCATGCAATTATTACTGCAGACATTTCCTGAATAATGTACATACAGCAAGGGTCAAACGGCTAGTAGCAAGAGTGTACTGCGACAGAAAATGCTTTTACATGACGGCTTCCCTCTGAGCGCGACCTTGACTCGCTGCTCTCTCAACCTATTCCTGTTTCCAAACATAGAACACATGTTTCTCAGCGATAAGGGCATGACGTTGACTCCGTAGTGGCCTGTTGAATATTTAATGTTCTTCCACTCCTCTCTCCCTGCGTCCAAACGGGACCATCTTATCTGTATCCAGCAATGACAAATGCGGTAGTAGAACCTATTTATACCAATCCTGTTTATGTTTAAAGGTTAAATAATCATGCATGTGTGTGACCACCTATGTGAAATAAATAATTCTTGGGTCATTCCAGAATTGGAGAACATTTAAAATTTTAAATAATCAAGAACACTAAAACATACAGTTGTCATGGAAATGTACTTGTTCTGAGACCAAATCTAAAAAAACACACAAAAAACTAGAACTAACCAAAGAAATGTGGAGTTCCTCCTAGAATGGGTAGAGCAGAGCTATGTCCTCTCTTCTATTTTTCATATTTTTTACAACATTGTCAGCCTTGATTGAATGCAATCCTGGTATGCATATTATCAGGAGAAGACAAATTATTTTTTACTTTTTTCTTCACTTTTTTACATCGGTAAGTTTATTCACTTGGTCAGCAGTGACAGTTAGCTAAACATCTAGCTTCTACTCCTGAGAAAAAGACCACATTAGCATAGATTAGCAACCCAGTTAGACAGAAACTGTGCAATGTCTAAGCTGAGCTAATCAAGCCATATGGCCCATTATTGATAAATATGTAGCAGAAAATTGTAAAAGAGAAGATTCATTTTTCAAAAAAATTGAAGCCCAAATGTGCTCCAATTCTGGAAGGAGCTTTTTGAATGAAAAACAAAATCCAAGAGAAAATCTGTGACCCCATTTTGAATTCCCTCCGTATTCCCTTTGCAATCCAGTAGCTTGTAAATAACTTAAATCATTTGGTCATATTTGCTTCTTCGTGTCAAATAAATCAGTTAATTAGAGTAGAAATTCAGCCTACATGCAAGGTCACCAGATGATGTTCCCCCTCTGGGAAAAATCATGTTGTGTTTTTTTTACCTTAACATGTCAGTACGATGTTTTTAAGACATGTCATGAGTAAAAAAAAAGCAGCCACATGTGTATTTCTTGAACCTATTATCGATATATTAATGATGTCTTTTTTAAATGATTTTCTGTCAAAAGAAGCCTCCCTTGAGCAATTTCATAGGCATACAGTTGTGAAATTATGTTAACATCTCTCCTAATGTCAAACATGTGATCATATCTATATGAGAGTTTATTTCCATTTTCACCCTTACTGTGTGAATATTGCCATAGTTTTACCATTTCCATCCGCTCTCTGCTTCAACATATCGCCCGACTGTGACAAAGAGAAGATAATCTACGCTAATTATGTCATTTATGTAAATAGAAACCGGGGACAGCCTTCCATTACTGAGGACCATGAAAGTGTTTTGACAATCATCTTCGTTTTAGCAGAGATAGCTGCAGCGTTGTTGAGGAATTAAACGAGGTCTGACCTTCGGAGTAATTATTTGTAGATTTATGTAAAGTGCGGGGCCACTTTTTACGCTGCATTTATGAACATGAATATTTCAGTATGTTCCGTCTCTGCTTCATCTAACCCTGAGTGTGCATGTAATGTTAATGAAATTACAAATAGAACAGATGGAATAAGGTCTTATTTAAACTTATGTTACACCAAAAACTGGAAAATGTGTGCGTATGTGTGTGACATGATCGTAAACACTATGGAATGTTTAGAACCAGAAATGCTACATGCGCAAATATGTGAAATTAAGTATTTTTGTTTTATATGTTGATTACACTTATTAAGCCAAGCAGAAGTTGTTTCACACCAAAAAAACTTTTTTTTAAAGATTTTTTTTACTCTAAAATGGGTCAATTTAACCTGCAACATAACAGCACAGTCAACGTTTTCAAGCTGCGGCTGCACTTCATTTCATATTTTTCCTCCAGTGCGCCTGATAAAGGTCTAATATTACTTACTTGCCGAGTAAAATACGGCATTCATGACACAGCGAGACATCACACAGACACATCTTTATAGATTTAATTTGGAATTGTTGCAATTTTCTGTCCTAAATTGAGTCTACCCTTTGAATGCCAGCATTTTTGAAGAAAAAAAAAATCAAAAAACATTGGATTCAGCCTCATTGAAAGTGTCCACGGGTGTCACAACACTGGAAAATGACAGTGTTCAGTCTGTCTTCATAATTATTTCCTCTCTGCTTGGCGTAAAAACATTTTACCACATTGCTGTTACTCACTGCTGACTTCACAGCTATAATTTTTTTGGATTTTTAAAGAATCTAGTCGGAGCATATATATGTTTTTTTAGTGAACTCTGTAATGAGGCATGCTGAATAATGTGGTTTAGATGAAATGTCAAGATTTTAAGCTCAAGTTTTCTGATGGAACAGCACGTCACAGATGATTAGTTTGATGATTCTGTCTGACTACACAGTTTCTGACTCTGATAAATGATGTAATTTGGGGCATTTTTTAAAAAGATAATATGCCTTTCAACCCCTGCCAGGCTTTTGGGTTTGGTTAAATTGAGCTATCAAATGACTGATTACTAAAAGTAGTACTGTAAGGCAATCTTAAAATGCAAGAATGCACACCAGAAAGTTGTTTATTGTACATGAAACATCATCATCCTGCTCAGCGACGTTGCAGATCCCTCGAGATTTCAAGCTAAGATGCACAAACTGTGAGGAAAATCCATATGGACTAATGGCAGCTAGTTCAGCAGCTATTTTCATTCACAATTCTGTTGGCATGCTGAGACGTTACAGTGCAGGAGCTCCATTGTTTGCTATCAGTGAGTGAGTTTATAGCAACACAGAAGCCTCAGTCAGTTAATCTCCATTCTGTCAACAGTTTGCGTAACATTTTCATTCTCTGTCTGACATTTGTGGACCGCGGCCAGAAAGTTATTACTGAGGACTGACAGTCTAATGCGAGTCCGTCCGTGTGGAAGCTATCTGTGCATTTGTTCTTTAACTCTGAGGTGATTGCTGCAAAAATAGAATGACATTTCCACACCGGCCACCTGTGATTTGTAAGATTTTCAGAAGCTGTTCTTAGTTCCAAAGCAAATGACAGTCTACTTTTATCTGAAGAAACGGATGTGGTGACATCAGTCTTGTGGCCTTTGAAAATCCGGCAGCAAGGATTTCTGGGCGTATTTTATTCCTTTCCCAGACTGAAAATAAGTCTGCCGTCTGTTACTGTTGGCATTCATTTTACCTTGTTATTGTTTTGGGATTCACAGATCCCATTACTGTGTGTTTACTGTGAAATAGTGGTAAAATCTAATATTTTCCTCCTTAAAGTTCTTCTTTCTCTGTTTATGAATGTGACGAAACTCACTTTGGTGAAATGTAATGAATCGACTCTAATCATTTTATCGACAGAAAGGTAAATTCCGTCACGTATCACCTCCACACTGGTGATACGTAACGGAAAAGGACTTTTCTCAAGCCATGTCTGTCAGTGATTCAAAACGCACAAGCAAGTCCATCTCTGAGTGGCTCTAAAAGAACAAAATTAGGATTTTGGAATGTCCAGACTTGAATCCAATTAAGATGCTGTGGCAAGACCTTAAACAGGCAGTTCATGATCGAAAACCACCAAATATAAAAAATTAATATAAATATAAATTTGCACGATACCTGAATTAAAACTATTCTGCAGGAAAGAGTGGACCAAACTTCCTTGATGGTAATGTAAAAGACTGATTACAGTCTTACAATCAATTCAAAACTCACTCTCGATATAAAATAAAATTTAAAAATATGTATTTAAACACATGCAGCCGTCAGCAGTATTTAGAGCTCAGTCCTGCACCTCTGTCATGTGTCAGATAGTGTACCTTTGAGTCCTGATGAAGGCGCTGAATCTACAATACAAACTGTTTTATTGTTAAAACTTTCTACATAAAATACACTATTTCTTCTATCATTTGGGGAAAATTTGCTTTATTGTGGGCTGTTTTAAACATGAAGTCACTTTTTGATTGATTTCATAAAATTGGCTGTCTAGAAGGTCAGATCCCTGACAACACAAAGGAGACCAATAATATAATGTGGATGCAGTTTTCTACTCATTTACAACCATTAATCTTGGCACACACTGACCTCAACTGCACCTTTCTATACATGTGTCAAGATGCGGAAACATCTCAAATTATCTCACGACAGGTCGACACTCTTGACTCTCTGCTCTGGTCAAGGTTAGATATCATCTATTCTGATGTGCCTAAGCAGACAAGTTGTCACCATATTGGTCTGTAGTCTAAATCTGACCTTCTCCAAGCTACAATATAGACCAAAAGATCAGAGAGAATGCTCAGAACTGATGCTTTCATTGCTTGCATGAACTGCTGCTCTGTCGGTGTCACTTCCCCTGATATCAGTAAAACTTACTCACAACCTAAGTCATCTGAGTCTCCACTGTGTCTCTGCGCCTGCCTCCTCATCCTCTCTCAACCTTACTGAATTTCCACAACAGTACACAAAGTGAGTCACAAACTGCATATTCCGCTGCACACACTTATTAAACCTCCTAGTGTTCTATTGAAATGTACTCAACAGTGCGCCGACACGTCTGGAAAACAGACGTTTGTGGCTGTGTGCAAAGTTCTGATCTCCCTGGAGAGCTGGAACCTGGACATGTGGGCAGCTCAAAGGCTTAACAAGGCTCAGTTCACATCAGTGTATACTTTTAATGCTAATAGCCAATCACACACACAAATACGCCCTCACATCCAGCTGATGGGTACAGAGCTCGACGCCAGCAGGTGTTGGAGGATTGCAGCCTGTCAGACCAAAAATATCTACATTAAAAAGGTGATGAAGACCAGGCCAACACACACACACACACACACACACACACACACACACACACACACACACACACACACACACACACACACACACACACACACACACACACACACACACACAGCTTCATACACACCTACAAAGACCATTCACACAGCAGAATAAGCCAGCGACACACACTGTCAGCGACAATGAAAGTGATGCATTAGTCTGCCTGAACATAATGTATGAGTTTTGCGTTTTCTCTGGATGCATTTGCCTCTCGTCTCTCAGAGACGTATGTCTCAGTTACAGTAAATACAGGCTTTGAATAGAATGGTTTTTACTGGGTATGGACAAATAAGCAGCTCTGGCTGATGAGATCATTTATAAATATCAGGGTTACCTGGACGGGAGTTATGTTATCGCCGTTCTTATTGGTTGCAGATTGTGATAAATGTTATGGATAGCACAAGAAAACAGAGGCAAGGTGTGTGTGTATGACTTAGTTTATTCTGATGAAAGAGGTCATTAAACTTCTCATGATTTGGCGATCATGTGCACTATGTTAAAGATGCATACAAAACATTCAAACTTTGAGATTTTTTTTGTCTTTTATGCGTCAAAAGATTTAATATATTCCCCATTGCTCTTGTAATTTCATTATTTTACTAATCCATTGATGCAAGCAATAATCCATTGCATTGCTCATTGTATTACTTTTCCCTTAAATTTGCTCTTTTCTGCTCAAAATTCCAAAATTCAGAGTTGCATATGCACCTCTGTGTGAATGCCCTGGTAGTCACCAGTAAGCACAGCTTTTTCCTGCACGTCTGCCTTTCTAAAAATGATGACAGGACACAATCTTTTAAACAACTTCTGCTATTTAATGAAGCAGTAAAGACCACAGTAAAATGTGCAACAGATGGACCCAGGGAAAGTGTTGGCGAGGTGAGAAAGCAGCCTTTTAGTTACGGTAATATACAAATCACCAAATTTGTACAAAAAGTTAGCTGTGTGTGTTCATTTCTTCCAGTTTCTTGGCTTATTTTGTACTAATTTAAGCAGACATGGTACACCTAGCAGCATGAAGTGAGCTGTGAAGCGATGAATGTTGTTGGTTTAACAGATACCTCTTAGAATCTCTGTTCCCAGAGATGCTGCTTCAGATTTTACTTTTAATAATTTATTGCTTCCATCTCCACACGGCGGCTCCCAAACAAGCTTAACTATTAATTAGTTGTTTTTTGTCTGTTTAAAAATATGATGACCTCAAACAGAAGTGTAGTGGGAAAGAAATTCGGCCTGTGGGGGGTGTTCGGGTCGCATCAGTGAAGGTTGATTACATATCTACAGTAGCACACTCTCATGCGCTGCCTAAATGAGGACCCACTGGGATTTGTCCTGGTATGTCTAGTGGCCAGTACACCACTGACCACAAATAATTAAACACACCCACCCTCCTCTGAGACCCACCTGATCCCCCCGAAGTCTGACACGACATTTCAGCGATGACTGGTTGTTTGTTTGTAAAAACCACGAACATGTCAACCCAAACCAAAGTAAAAAACAAATAAATGTAGCAGAAAAAAATGTGTTTACCTTTCTTAGTGTGAAATAATTAGAATCCAAAAAAGCACACGAAAAAAATACATTTAGATTTAGGTGACTTCATTCATCCCTGGAGGGAAGTTAAGTCGTTATAGCAGCATGGATATTCAATAAGGGGGTAAACAATAAGACAGCACAGAATATTAGGTCATGAAGTGAAAGAAAAATTAAATTAAACAAAGTGAAATAAAGCAAAATTAAATAAAATTAAATAAAATCTAATTTAGCAAAATTAAATAAAATTAAATAAATGAAATTTTATTTTATTAAAATAAACAAATGAAATTAACAAAATTAAATAAAATAAAGCAATAATAAAATAAGGCTTAATTTAATTTGATTTTAAATAATTTTATTTAATTTTGTTAAACAAAATTTAAAAAACGACATTTAATTAAATTAAACAAAACAAAATGAAATAAAATGAAGTGAAATAAGACGCAAATCTATATAACATAATCCAGCAAAAAAATCAACACAGTTTACAAGAGTGATACAGAAATGTGCAAATGTAAAGTCCTTTTGTGATCTGCCAGATGCAGATGCATTGAACAATGAGGAATGACCTCCTGTACCATTCCTTGGAGCACCGGGGTATTATTTATAGGTTGATATTCACTTTTCCCAGTAATAATGTTCACAGACAATGCACTTACATTGTTTACGTGCACAACACCCTCTTGAAGGTGGGAGAACATGTGACCAGTTCAAATCCAGACTAAGTAAATGTAAATCCCAGTTTTACATCTCCAGGCTTTTTCAGCATTAAGTCATCTGATATGAGATAATATTTACCTCTTTCTCTGAGAAGAATCATTTGGGAGGGGGAAAAAGTCCATAAACCAAAATCCTAGTTGTTTTGTGTGAGTCATTAATTTAGCATCCTGGACTGAACACTAATTAAAATCAGACAGCTGCTCTGAGATTAGCACACAGTTAACGAAACCGAAGCGTTTGATGCAGACCAGCTGGATTAGTGAGTCCCTGGTGTGAAGGACGCATTGATCCTGACACTGACGATGACTGAACTGATTCCTGTGAAGTCCAGCGTCTCTGCCCTCGAGATCAAACACAGTCTTTAATCTGTCTGATCTTTATTTATCCAAGAATGTCGAGGTTTTACAGTTATTACATGTGTGTACATAAGGACAGCAAGGCATTGTGTCTTTCTTTTAAGCATTTTAAGCATTTTTGTTGCATAGTATCCTTCAGAAAGAGCTCTTTTCTTTTTCTTTAAAGCCAAAAGCCTCATTCATCAAAACCTGCACGCATAAATTGCCTCAGCATTTAAAATCAATTCATGCAGCTCAGTGTCGCGGTTAAAGTGGCCTTAATGCCTGGATCAATTTATCATCTGATCTGAGGTGGTAGGATAGAAAGCTGTCTCTTGTTCCATGCAGTTTAAAGCAGACAAAGTTCCTGCAGATAGTACATATGATGCTTTATCTTAGTAATTATGTCCAGTTATAAGCACTAATTTTGGAGAGATTTCAAAGAGTTTATAAGTTTATAACAATGCATAGTTTGCTTTAAATGCGGATGAACACAACAAATGTTGCCGTTTGTTACCGCGGAGAGGATTTAAAAGTGGCATGTTAACGTAAGGAAATAGTGACACTACTTCACCCACCGATTCCGTTTTTAACCATCAGAAGTCGATGCTGCTGGTGAATGTTATAGCTACAACCCTGTTTTCTATAACCTTTATACACAGTCCATTATGGCCTGACAGAGTTAGAGGAGGAGTCCGACAATGGCAGACAAATCGTAGCTCAGGTATTGGCTTTTAAAATGTCAGAGGTGTGTCAGCTTGGCCAAAGATTCGACTGGTGCAGCGCAGGAGAGGCTGAGGAGCGAGACCCGAGATGGGATTAATGCATGTCTGACTCACCCAGCGTGTTGATGCTCTCCTTGTGCTCTGTCATTATCTGAGGAAAATGACAGTCCATATTTCGCCTCATTCATCTCCTTCAAGTCATACCGAACACTGCCACAGGCACTCTGACCCCACAGCTAAGAGTGTTGATGCGTATTTGTGTGGGCAAGCACAGAAATACAACCACATGAATGTCACTTAATTTGACTAACACTATGGTTGCACAAGGACACGAAGTACCAGGACTCAGTGGGTGCCTTCTGGGAAACGGTCCAGTTATGGAACCTACATGGTGCTCGCTCAGCCTGCACGGATTGGTGGTTGATTTCGTTTGACCCTGTGATAATAACGGGCTTGAGAAAGGTAATGACTCGCCTGTATTACGGACGGACAGACTGTAATGGGGTCTATTGTTGTTAGTTCTTTGTGCAGTTGTAAAAAGGTTTGAAACAGCTGGAGGATATGGAGAAACAATGCTGCGGACAAAAAAGCCGTGTATTCTAGAAAGATCCATTGTCCTTGAATTACTTAGGAGTTCAATTCAATTCAAATTTATTTATTTCGTCAAGGATGTGTAGCACAGAAATACACATTTTAAGATCATCAGATGACCAATCATACACACACGTTATGCCATACACACCCCTGCTCGAAAAGGAGCAGGCTGAAGAAAATCTTAGGTTTATGAAGTGTTTGTGTTTTTTCGTTTGCATTGCTTTCTGCGGCATTGTTGAAGTCATAACTGCATAAGTACAGGAGATAGACGCATGAAATTTCAGAGGGAAAAATCTGTGAAAGACTGCAGCCAAATGTATTTTACATCTACCAAAATGTCACCAATAGGGCAAATCCCATCGTTCAAACGAGTTTGCAGCATTCGGTGCTTGTTTGAAAGCCTTTTAAACAGCGTTCAGCTCTTGTTTGGTCAGTTTGTACTGTCTGTGTGTTTCCATCAGCAGATTATGAACAATGATGATGATACGTGCTTATTTTTCTGATCCCTTTAAAAGGTCAGCTGTTTTTTGGTTGCACCTCTACTTCCAGTGCTCCAAATTGCCTGTGAAAAGATCTCTAGTATGCAGGTAAACTTTAGCATGGATCATTTAATACCTTGAAGTCACTGTACAACAATTCTCAGTGGGTCACTGATTTATTTATCATGTGATGACCCTTCAGTTAACAAGCTGACAGCAACAACATTTAATCATCAGAGTAGTGAGACATCCCAGTCTTTCTGTTACAGCAACATAAAATATACGAAACATTCAATAATGCGTCAGTTGAAGTATTTCTTTGCTCAACATATTTACTCATAAACTGATAGATCTGTTATAATCTACATCTGGATCTCCAAACTGGATGAATCCGACTCCACCTTAGGGGTAGAATAAGTCAGGTGGTCCAAAACCCAGCACTTATTTAGCGCTGACAAAGTTTAAAAAACAAAAAACAAACAAAAAAGGGGAGGGAGGTGGTTGGCACTTCGTCTGCAACTTGATGGCCACACCTTTGACCAATCGCACTTGAAGCACTTTTTACACTTTTTGCACTTACTGCAGGTTTTTCCTTATGTCTGAATTCTTGCTTGTGTTGTACGTCGCTTTGGACAAAAGCATCTGCTAAATGAAATTGTAGAATTGTAGAATTGTAGAAACACAAAGTGTGTATACACTACCAGTCAAAAGTTTCAGAACACCTCAAGTTTTCTAGCCTAGCCGCGCTAGACAACCCACGGCAACGAATTTAATTCTCTGCCAGGGTGGGTCTAGTTACCCTCCATAAGGCTCGAGGCTGGATTCTCCTAAAACTGGCCGGACCAATCACCATGAAGTGTAGAGTCAGAAGGCGGGCGTAACTAAGTGACGACAGAGGCGTGACGATTCTGACAGAAACAACCGGCGCACAATAAACAGTTATCTTTCGACTCGGCTTTGTCCACAGCCCTTAAAGATTTGAAGCTAAAATTCAACTTGAAAGATAAACAAAGGACGGCACTGAAGTGTTTCATTGAGAAGAAAGACGTATTTGGACTTATGCCGACGGGATATGGCAAATCCTTAATATACCAGTTGGCTCCGCTGGTTGGGAAGCTAATGGGACTTAGCCACAATCCGCCGGCGCTCTGGGAACTACGTCAGCCTATTCGTTGCGTTGATTGGTTGTATAAGATAAGATAGACTTTATTAATCTCACAAAGGAGAAATTTAACATTACAGGGCTCTTAGAAACAAAAACAAAATACCTACCCAATTGCTGCAGAGTGATTTGAAAGACAACCTTTTTTTCCCTCCCTGTCGAGCTTCCCTAGACCCTTGTGCCTTCAGAACATGGGTCTAGTGCGGCTAGGCTACAAGTTTTCCATTTTTTTTAATGGAAATTGGCAAAGATTTCAAATTTTGAATCTTCATTCCATAATAGCTTCTTCCAGTCTTCAGTAGTCCATTGACGGCGTTTCATGGCCAGGCAAGCCTCTTTTTCTTATTCTGGCATCTTTATAATGGCTTTCTTGCTGCAGCTTGACCTGTAAAACCTGCAGCTCCAAGTCTCCAAGGCTTCTTACTACGACCACCTCGAAGCTGTGCTTGAAGCTGTTATCCTGTAAGCTCCTATCACCAAGCTGTCGACTCTCAGAAACTTGTCTTCTGGTTCTGTTGTGTCTTTGGGTCTTCCACTCCTCTTCCTGTCAGAGTTTCCTCCAGTTTCTGAGCCTTTTGATGGTGAAGAAAACTGTACTCACTGACACCTTGACTTTCTTTGCAGTTTCTCTGTCAGAAAGACCTACATGTTCAAGTGCTATGATTGTCCGTCTCTATTCTATTGTTAATTTCCTTTTTCTCGCCATTTTTATAGCAACACACTACTTTCTGCAGTACAATACTGTTCAGTTTATGCTCTCAAGGGTTTGGTGTCACGGTGTGTTCCAGCACTACTTTAATGCAGACAGAGGGGGTTGTAAGTAATCAAGAAAAGTTGGAACATTTGTAGGATTTGGTAGCACCAACTTTCAAGGCTTGATCAACCTCCATTGGTGCAGAACAGCTTTAAGTTGTTTCTGTATAATTCTGAAACGTACATTATTTTTCAGTTTTGGGTAACCTATCTTTTTTACCCTCTGGCAGTTCACTACTTACCTTTGCACAATTTCAAGCTATTCATTGGACTTGAACTATTTGATTTTCACTAAAAAACAGGAAAAATTGAGGCATACTAAAACTTTTGCACAGCACTGAAGATCCATGCAGAAAGCATGGTACTCAGTGAAAGTGGGGGAGACGTGTTTTGTTCTTCTCGCGCTACATTAGAGAAGTGATCTAAAAGCAATGTAACTGAGCATTATATGGATGAATTAGCTATTATCTTGCTTTGCTAAAGTGCATTAAAGAACACATTAGGAATTTCTCAAGCAATAATTCTGATTGAAACTGCTTTTCTAACAATAGCGATGATGGTCTTAAGTTATTAGAGCAGTGAAGCAGTTACACAATGGTACGATTCAAACTGAGATCCTCTCTCTCAGCAGCGGTTCTTGAAGCTGTTAAAGTGAAATTTCTCCGTCTCGCTTTCATCTCAAAACTTTCCTGACCCCTCTCTTTAGCCTGTTTCTGCTAAGTATTGCACAAAAAAAAATCCAGGAATTAGACGGTAAAGCAGAATCGATTTACAAGTAAACTGATATTTTAATTTAGAATATAATCTTTATAATTGCACTTTGAGTTCGCAGTAATCTGTGAATGTAGTAAACAGATGAAAAATGCAGATAAATATAAATAAAACACAAACATTTTTGTTGTTTATTTCATGTATATGTCTATTTATCAATCCAGTCATCAACCAAAACTTCTTGAAATTTACTTATTGTGTTAAATATTGCTATTTGACAAAAATGTGATTAATAGTCTTTTGTTTATTGTTGGCTTCTCAAGCTCTTTATGTAAATTAAGGATCAGGAATGTGCACACGCTAACGCAAATTTCCAGTGGAAAAAAGACAAACATCTCCAAAACAAGTCTACAAATAGCTCATTTTGACTGCAACAACTGAAGACAATGGAGATTGAACATCCCAGTGAAATGGTGCCACTGTTCCATCCACGGTTTTTGATTTATTCTGCTAATTGCACCACAAATTGTCACACAACGCAGTGAAACAAAAACAGATGTGTGTGGAGTTTTCTTTGGCTGTGCTGAAGAGCAAACCAATCTGCCATAAATCAGAGTGTTTTCTGAGTGAACAAAAATACTGAGTGTGAAGGCTGTTTGCTTCATGCACAGGTTTGAATATGATGAATTATCCAGTTAATCCAGCAAAGCAAAGGCATAATACTTTTATTCTCTAAGGCATATTAACGCACTCCATTATAGGTACGTACACACACACGGTAACTGTACGCCTGCCGAGTGTTTATAGCCTCACTGGAGTCGTATATCTGAAACCTCCCGTTGTCGAGAGAACGGACTGTATTGAAGAAGCAGTTCGTCACTGTCATGGGTGAAGAGAGGGGGAGGAGGATAGGTGAGGATGAGACAGAAGGGAAAGGAAGACAAGAGAAGAGGAAGGAGAGATGGGTTAGAAAAGAAGAAGGAATGAGAAGGAAATAAAGGCAATGCTCGTTTATTTTTTTAGCACAATTCATACAAAAGGCAGGTCAAGGTGCTTTATAATGGTAAAGAAATGATTTAAAGGTAGACTTCCATTAAAATCTTAGAAATAAAACATAAAATTAGATATTAAGATATTAGTATTATGATATAATTGGATGTTATGAAACAGCATTAAAAGACAAGAAAAGAGATTGAGTGTCTAAGAGAAAGCTGCAGGAAACAGTCTGGTTTTCAGGCCTGATTTAAGAGCCGGCAGTTTGAGCAGACCTCAGGTGTTCAGGAAGTTTGTTCTACAGGTGAGGAGCATCATAGCTGAATGCTGCTTCACTATTTTTGGTTCTGGTTCTGGGAACACGCAATAAACCTGTCCCTGATGACCTGAGGGCTCTGGATGCTTCATATGGAGCTAATAAGTCCAGGATGTATTTGGCTTAATGCTTTTTAATGAGAGATTTCCCGTCTTGATTTTTAATTTTTAAAAAAGGAATCACAACACACAATTTTTCTCTGCCATTATTGTTAACTAGGTAGAGACTGATGGGGAAAAAAAGTCAAACAACTGTCCAAAAAGTGACAGAGTCTGGACTTTATAAATACAAAATTCACTAAAAAGAGAAAGATTAATAATCACAGGTATAGTGTTAGCATTAAAAATTCACAAGCACCATCATCTCACATTTTCTCTTTTTACTTCAAATTAAAAGAAGAAAAAGAGTAAATATGGGGGAAAACATGACAAAAGGAGGCAACAAAGCAGGCAAGAGGATAAGAAAAAGAAAGAAATAAGAGGAAAGGGAGGATTGGAGAAGAGAAAATAGAGGAGAAAGAAAGGGGAAAGGAGCTTGTTCAAACAAGCTTACTCTGTTTGACCTCCAGTCTTCCTTCTGTTTTAAAATTGCTAAATTTTCTTCTTTTAAATTTTAAAATTCTTATGTTTTAAACTGTGTATTTTGAATCTGTTTTTATTCTGTTTCCTCTGTACGGTGACCTTGAGTGTCTTGAAAGGCGCCTATAAATAAAATGTATTATTATTATTATTATGAAATAAAAGGAGAACAGGAACAGAAAACAGAGGATGAGATGGAATGTGAAGAGATAAGACGAGGAGGAGCTAACGAGCCGATCAATAATTAGGAAAAGCGAAAAATAAAAGCAACAAATGAGAAATGGGAAAGAATAAAACCCTTAAAAGAAGGGAAGGAAATGAGAACCGCTTAAGGAGACTTAAAAAGTTGGAACTGAAAGTTTAAAAGGAGTGCAAAATGAGAAAATGTTCCTTTCTTGATATTTATCCTGGATCTCTGTAACCGTGGTTATATAAATGACAGACTGCATGATTCATGTAGGCGTTTTACAGACTCGACTTAATAGGCAAGTTCCATCATTTGTGACACACCGCTGTAGCACAACGAGAGCCCGCAGCACCTGCAGAGAGCCGAGAAAACAGCGTCGCCGTGGACTCAGCGGGCTGGTATGTTCGCAGAGGTGCAATAAAACACAGAGGTGGTTAAACACACAGTGGTGAAGTGACTGCAGCCGGCGAAGCAGCAAGGAGGACATAAAATCCTCTTAAAACTGCGTAAATTGTGCTCACTGTTTGCATAAGGAGCCAGAAATCGTGAAGCGTGTGCAGTTATAGCTAGCAGTTTTGTGGCTTCCTCCCACAGACCGAAAACATGTTCAGGTTAATTAGTAACTCTAAATTTGTCCATAGGTGCGAATGTGAGTGTGACTGTATGCATATGTAGCCCTGTGACAGACCAGTGACCTGTGCAGGGTGTCTTCACCCTAAGTCAGCTGGGACAGGGATTAAGCGGTGTATAGATAATAGATGGATGGAAGGTTCCTTTCATGTCATTTTCCTAAGTGTCTGCATACACAGTAAAATAAAAAAAAGATTTGTGCCGCCAGTGCAAGCACTTGAAATGCAAAAAAATTAGGAAAACATTCAGATAGCTAAAACAGTGACAAGTAACATTATGTTAGTAGATGTCTATAAATGGTAGGAGGTTAAAATTTAACAGGTAAGAAGAATGAAAGATCGCATGTACAAGATGGAATGCATTTCTTAGGACTCATACTATCATTGTGTGTTTTGTTCCGCTGCTTCTATTTCTGTAAAAACACGATGTTTGCTCCAACATGTGGACACAGATGCACAGCAGAACTTCATCTCCCTCTCTGACAGACAGGCTCATAAAACACTCTGTAGTTCAATTAAAACTTAATTGTCTTTTCAGATGGAATCAATTTAGCAGTTCATCATTTTAGATTAAATACAGAGTGGTCTATTTAAACACGCCGTCTCGTCTTATTAGGAGACAGACATCGTTTTTTTTACGTGACGAGAGACTTGACTGATGCATCTTAGTGTTGTATTCTGTATCAAACCTTTAATCAACTGTGCCAGTCAAACCACAGGAAGCTTAAAAGGCTCTTCTCTGACTGCCAGTGCTCCGCAAAAGATGAACTTTATCGACTCGTGCGCTGTTCCCAGATTGGGCCATTTTTCTGCCTCATTAGGCTGGTATTTATTTGATTGAGCAGGTGAAAGTGATTTTGTTGTTTGTTATAATTTGAGCTGCTATGTGGAGCGGTTTTCATCAGTGAAAAGTGAGAATATTTGAGCTCTTCACTCCTCCAATTATGAGTTGAGATTTCAGCTAACAACCTGAGGATCAGATTTAAACATTTCCGTACATTAAAGCACAGAGGGATCGCCTTCCACGGCTCCATTTTCAATTGATCACAGCCTCGTTAAAGCTTTCTGATCTTTTCAGAGATGACTTTTCACATTTATCCAAGAAAACTTTTTGGTAGTTCAGCTCAGCTGCTCATCGTATGGATCAGGGGTGTCAGGGTTCACATTCAGCCCAAATTGATCTCAAATGGGCCGGTCCAGTGTTATCACAGCATAATGATCGATAAATAACCACAACTCCACACGTTTCCCTTTGTTTTAGTGCAAAAAATACGTTCTGAAAATTTTCACATTAAAAGAACTATCTTTCTTAAAAAACATTTTGAACAAACTGAAGTTTTTTTTAAGAAGAATAAGTTCAGTTTCAACAATATTATGCCTCAGTTTATGACTGAATCATTATAACACTGTCTAGAAAGGCACAAAGCATTCAGTCTCAGCTATATGCAACTGAACAATGTAGTATTTTACTTTATGATCAAAACAGCTTGTCAAGATCTTGAAATGATTTTAAATTTAAATTCATTTCCACATCTGTGTAGTAATCTTGACCACCACTTCATACAAACTAAATTGGAACTATGAAGGAGGAAGGTTCAGTTGTCCCCCTGCCTTCTAAAGGCATAAAATTTATACATAAAATATCCATAAAAATTGTGGCAGTGCAGCGGAAAAATTTAAAATGGCAGTTACTTTTATCGAAAGATTGCACTTAATGTCGCCTGTAATTTTTATGCTTTGGAAAGTCAACTTGCGTGCCGGTTTTGGCCCTCGGACCATATGTTTGACACGTCTGTTATGGATGAAAACAATCAGACCGTCCTGTTTTATTACTCCATCCTAATTTGCACCAATTATAATATCTTGCTCTGCTTTTATATCTGTAAATATAATGTACTGCCATCTGTAAATATCTATTTACTAACACACCAGCCAGGCAGTATTTTGCTACACTATTGCACTATCCATAGCCCTGCATTGCTTGTTTCTTAGTATCTTTGTCGTTTTTTGTTTTTCTACTGTGCCTTGCATGTTTGGGTCTGAGGGAAAGAGCATGTCCATTCCGTCTATGTCCTCTACATGTGGAAGAATTGATAATAAAGTTGACTTTGAATCTGATTTATCTGAGGTAAACAAAAGGCAACTTTTAAGACAAAGTGGCAAATGTCCAACCTCCTTAGTACAATCTGTCATCACTTCTCTCATGTAGTAAAAATGGGCAGATTTCAAATAAAAGCTCAATTGAAATGAAACGATTTTCCCTTTAAGGCAGCTGGCAGAAGTTAGTGGAACAAAACATTATAATTAATTGAAGCTTGAAAAGTAATAAGATGTTAAAAACAGAAAGATAAAACCGCTTAATAAACTATTAGACTCCTGAACTTTTGATGATTGAATTGTTGAATGAGTGATTTCAAAATGCATCTTTGTGAAGAACAATTACAAACTTAATCAAGTGATGCGAAGCTTAAATGACTAACTTTTCATTTTTTTATTTATTTTTTCACATGGATTTTCAATTTGTTGCCATTTTCCCGAAGTCAAACAGCAAGGGCTTGTTTCTAGAACTTCTGGAGCACTTTTTACCAAAGTTCAGTTATCGCACAGGGAGAAATCCATCACTGGAGAGGCACTGAGACCAATTTCCTACCGCCACAGGGACAGAAAGTCTATCAGAATGCGTTGTAGCTGCCGGACGCTGAGCTTTAACGGGAGGCAGCTTGTTGTTCACACTGCGGGAAACCACCAACTGAGGAAGAGTTGGGCGAGGCAGCCGGATTAGAAGTAATTTCAAAACTATGGTTAAATGACATCTTCCTTAAATGTGTTGGGACATTAGCAGGTGATGATGTTTTCCTTCTGTGAAGTGTCTGAGATGTTTGAGGGATGGAAAAATGTTATCGCGCTCCGCAGATCAGGTTTGTGCCGGCAGAGCAAACAGCATATTTCACCGAGTTGCCTCCAGCTTGGAATATTACCTTTGGCTGCAGATGTACAGCTGCCACTCAGCCTCCTGCAGTTTGTCCTGTACGCAGGAGGCTGGAGAGGAGCCAGAATAAAGGGCCAGACTCATCCAAACACAAATATATGAAGTGTAACTCTTGCATAACGAGACTGGGCTTATGTGAGTCGAACCCTGACAAACCAGACCAGCTGGCACATATCAACAGCCCGTGAAAGTTTAATGCATACAAATTTGTTTAAATCTAAATAAATTAAATGAAATTACAACATTAGTCTCCAAATGGTCATGCTGAAGGTACTTTAGCTAGCGCACTCAGTTAGGGTTGCACTCAAAAAAAAAAAAAGGAAATCAACTGACTAACTTTATGTTTCCAAAATAAATATGATCAGATAGCGTTGTATTGGCATGATATTCAAAAACGTAACATTCATGACTTTAATTACTCGGCCAAGAAGGCTCAGCCTCGGTGGAGTTATGTGACGATCGGCGTTGATTTGTCTGTTTGTCTGTTAGCAACATCACTTAAAAACGTATTTGGATGAAATTTTCAGAGAAGGTCTGAAATGACACAAGGACCAACTGCTTAGATTTCAGCAACGATGCGGCTTATTGTCTGGATCCACATTTATTTTTTAAGATTTCAGCTGTCGGAAATGATAGGACTGAGCAGCATGGCGTAGTGCTGCGTTCTCCGAGTGCATTTCTAGTTCGTGTTGCGATAAGATGAGTTAATCTAGTTTATATACAGGCTATGCAGGTAACAGGAAAAACAATTAGCCAAACCCAAATAAATAAGTAATAAAGTACATTTAGCTGGAGCAACAGAATTACCTAATGTTAAAAAGAAGCTATGTAATCACGGGGCAATACTTTATATAATTTACTGAGGTTAATTCAAAGAGGGTTTCTTTTTAGAGTACAATTAAACATGTTTATAGTCTAAAGTTCTTCTCTGGAAATAATCACTTGCTTTCTGTTCAGCTTCATTTACTTGTGCTGAAGTGAATTTATTATAATTTTTTATTACTGATTGCTGATACTGAACCTAATTAAATTATATTGACACAAGTACATTAAAAATGCTTCAACTGATTTGCTTAATGCGAAAAGAAAGTTTTTTTTATCAAAAGAAAATACTTTTCATTTTCATTCAGTTTTCCATTTTTTTAAAAATTGTCCTTATTTATTTTGTTCGTTTGCTCGTTCATTCATTTACTTATTAGTTTATTGGTTTATTTTTGAGCGCAGGGATTATTTCATGTTTGCAGAAGACTAGTTAACCACGCCTGATGTACACGTCAGTGGGGTTACTGCATTCGCTTCGGTATCTGGCTGGCTGGCTGGGTAAGTATGTATGTGTGTGGGTATGTCCGGTCAGATATCTCTGCAAGTGCTGAAGTCAGGATGATCAAACTTGGCACTGAAGATCAGTCTAAGGTCCCCTACTCAGTTCTGGAGTTAGAGGTCAGCAGATCAAGTAGGAAGGGATATACGTAGGATGATCAAAATTGATAGAGTATCATGCATGGTCGTGGTTCTGCCCTCTACTGGAGGCTCGTCTAGTTTCGCATTTTGCTGATGTTTCCTTGTCTGTCCCTCGTGATAACACTCGTCAAACAAAATGGAGCTGAAAGAAGTGGCTCTACCGCTTGGGATTTCTTCACGCTTTTACAGGGAAAATTACTTTTTTCATATCAAGACAGACTCTGACATGGTATTCTCTCATGGGCTGATGGGTCTTTTACACACTTTGTCGTATTTCTGAGCTGCATATTGTGTTTGTCTGTGGTGTATTCGTCACAGTTTTGGACAAACGGCAACTTCACTCATTTCCGCCAATAGTGAGAAATAAACATGACTTTGATTGTTGAGGAAAAGCGTGGTGTAATTTGTTGTTTCAACATAACTTTATTAGAAGAAGAAGAACTTAAAAGATGAATGCAAACTGCATTTTCCTTTATTGGTGAGCCAACACATTATTTTCCAGCGTGTTCTCATCACACACTTCCTCCAGCGACTTCAGTATTTGTGGCGGTATAAACAAAGATGTCAGAGTCTCATGAGAAGATGATAACTCATTGGGAGAAGTTGGTAATTTTGAGTTGGTCATCACTTATGCTGCTACAAATTTTGACAGCTGACTTCTTCATCCGTTCTCTTTGATCAGTTATCAATTGTGTTTCTCTTGTGTTGTCTTTTTTCAACCTATTTCCTTCACATTTTTCCCTTTCTTTTGTACATTTGGTTTCCTGTCTCCCATTTTCTTTCTCTTCCCTACCTTCTTAATTTCCTCCCTGTTCGCATCTCTTCTATGACACATTTCCACCGCTGTTCAGGGTGTGTAGTGTCTCTTTGTCTGGTTTTACTGCAGTGGATCTGAAGCTATACAACACACACTGCATAAGTCAGCATGCATATATTTGCATGGGCACTAGTGGAAGAGAGAAAAGGAATGCAGGTGTGTGTTTGTCTGAAATGAAGGGAAAATATGGAACATGTGTCTTCTTGCATAGTCTAGATTTTATTCCACACTCCTTACATGTTGCATTTTTGTGTGTGCACACATGTGCGTCTGGACTGCATTGTCTTGAAGATGTAAACAAAGTCAAACAGAGTAAATTTCCAAACAGGAAGCGTTGCCTACAGGCTGTGGGGTTAAGTGTCGCTACGATGCTGTCAGCTGCGTTCGACCACAGGCTCGCAACAAATAGCTGCAGCCAACACATGAGGATCAGCTTGAGAGGAGATTTTGGTAAATGAAGCTGAGTGGAGACAAAATGCTAAGAATTTGCATCAAAAAAAGTAGTTTTTGGTGCAATGAAGTCAAAAACATGGTAGCATATCATCCTTATCTAATTAGACCCAACAACAACAAGCCAAAAGAGTCAAATAATCTGAGTAAGTTTTGCAAATAGTTCATTTTTGAAACTTAATTCCTTCTTTTGTTTTAATTTGACTGTATTTTTAATTGTTGTTTAGTCAGACTAAGTGTCTCAGTAAGGTGTTAGGTCAACGGATGCATCCAGAACAGCTTCAAAAGCCTTTAGCATTGACTCTTCTGGTCTGTGGAACTTTTCAGGAGGGACATTGCTGGGGTCAATGGTTCAGTTTTTCTTTTTAATTCTCACTCTACGATATATGACATTTGTAAGTCATTTAAAGAAAAAACACAGTCTATAGCAATGCTGGCAGCTTACACTTCTCTGTTCTGAGTTATTTTTATCACTTTTTATCACCTGAAACAGGATGCTGCACTCTAAGGAGTCACTTGATCTTCAGATGGAGCCTTCGTGTGAGGGAAGTGTTGTTACATTTCCTACTGGGATAGTCAAAGGGCTTGGTGAAAGGTCTTTCTCGAAATAACATCGACTGTGACCTGGTTTTTCAATATTGGCTTTCTTGACATTATGTTGTCCTTGTAATGCTGTTGATCTCCTTTGAAGAAGAGATTGCGGACCTCGGTGGTCCAATAAATGTTGAATACAAATAGAAAAAAAAACTCCAGTCAATGATCATGATGAAGAAAAAAATAGGGAGGGCTGCGCTGAGTCAAGAACAGTAGTCTTGGTAGAATGAAAATAAGAAACTAGAATTTCAACAACTCTTCAAGGATAGGACCAGTGGTCAAGTAGAGCTGGAAAAATAATGACTGTCCCACTTCTTATTAATGGAAATCCTTTGTGTTGGTCTGTATCCAAGGCACACTGATTTCAATGTAAAATATCTTCATTGATACGAGAATAAACCAGAGCTATTCACGAGCAAAATGAGCACCTTGAAAACTTTTGGTAGTGTCAACCAATGCTAAGGACTTCCATTAATAATAAGTGGAGCGGTCGTTATGCTCATCTGATAAAACACTCCCTTAAAAAAACACGACAAAAATCATCTTGACATTCGAACAAGCAAACATCACCATCCTTCGAGTGCTGCTATTAGTGTAGCTTAAAAAAAATTACCAGTGATTGTAGATTATTTTGCATTTAAAGTGTTTGAAATTTTAACAGATGTTCTCTTCCATTTTTAGCAAAATGTTCAAAGATTGTTGTATTATTAGGTAGGATCAGACCTGCAACAGCAGGACGATCAGACCCTTCCTGTCTGAACATGCACCACAACTCCTGCTATAGGCTCTCGTAATATCGCACATCGACTGCTGCAACTCCTCCCTAGCAGGCCTCTTCACATGCATGGTCAAACCTCTGCAGATGATCGAGAATGCAGCAGCACGTCTGGTTTTCAACCAGTCAAAAACAGCACGTCACTCCGCTGTTCAGATTGCTTCATAACATTTAAAACTACCATGAAAACAGTTCCCTCCTACCTGAACATTCAGGTCTACTCTCCCTCGCGCTCACTATGCTCGACCAACAAAAGGCGCCTGATCCAATAGCCGGTCGATAGCTGGACTCGTCTCCTCTGTGGTTCCCCGGTGGTGGAACGAGTTACCAAACTTTGTCCAATCTGCTGAATCCCTCTCAGTATTTAAGAAAACACTAAAAACCCATCTCTTCACTGAACACCTTTGCACTTGACAAAATGCAAAAAACATGAATAAATAAATATTACCTCCCGTAGTACCTGCAGGCACCAAGGCCCTATTATCACACAAACTTGTTTTATGTCACTTATCCAGGTTGTTTTCTTCTGACAAGATGCTTGCTTGTGTTGTATCTACTCTCAGATGTACGTCGCTTTGGATAAAAGCTGCTAAATGAAAAACTGTAGAATGCAAGCACATGAAATTCTTCATGCTATTGAATGAATTTAGAATTAATCCATAAAAACTAATTGCCTTTACTCCTTAAAGTGGAGTTTTTTTATTTGTAATAGCATTATGATTCTGTTTTTTAAAGGTCTATCTTGTGCACACATAAACCCATGAGTGATGCAATGCTGCCACTCCAGGTAGATATACAGCAACGCACCAACAATTGCAGAAAAGAAGAAGACTCCAAGCTAGTAGACACTGATTTATACATTTCTTGGTTGCTTTAACTCTGACAGCCTTAGCTATCATTAATTTCACTTGTACTAAAGGAACCAGCAGTATCTAAGATACACACTGTTCTCAAGAATAGTATAACCAGTTGCCTTTGACATGTAACAGCTTAATGACTAAGAAACCCCTCCACAGACCCTCCATGTTTCTTTCAGCTTCTCTGAGCTCGTGGTCACTCTGGCTATAATTTGTCGGCATGGCCGACTCTCCGTCCACTAACAGATCTCTAAAGGTTTCAGTTCCTGCTGATGTCCGGGGCAGGATTCCTTTCAAAACTCTGGGATCATTATGTCAACACAGTTCTCCACGTCTCCATCAAAAGCGGATAGATCTGGGTCAAGCTCGTTAAATGTCAGATTTGACCAAACTTTCACAGTTCCCATGAAATCACTGACGGAAGGTTTTGATGTGGCTGCTGCTGTGATTGTGTGCGAAACATTCATGAAGAAACAGAAACAACCAAAGAAAATGTAATGTGACGAAAGAAGAAAGGAGATTGACTGAATGTGGCAATACGGCGTGTTGTGGATGTGGTTATTTTTGAGTTAATGAGTCTCTACGATTGCCGTTTGTTCAGTGTCCACACCTGATCTCTGTGTGTCATGCTCGTGAAACTTTCTAGAAGTTTGGTCATAGTCCTTCCTAAAAAGAAACGTAATTGTAACTGTGGCATCGTTTCTTTCAGACTCTCCACAACTAAGTCTTGGGGTATTTACAGTAATGAATAGGCACAGACTCTAAAGGGTTTACTCATTGCCCATTGTCCTTCCATGCTTCCTGGTGTCATGCTTTTGGTCAGCAGAGACATATGAAGTGTTTTAATGCTGGTTCATCCTTTGATAGGTCAATGTTAGATAATGCCTTTTTGAAATTCATCAACAAATTGCAAATATAAATAATGAGCTGCTAAAGTGACAGCATGGATTTCCGTTTTTCGAAGAGTTTTGCAGGTTTTTCCCCCCCATCTCAAACATCACAAAGAAGATTAACAGCCACTTATAACTGTCTTTTTCATGTCCCTGAGAAGGAAACCTTTCACTACTGGTATTCTGTCAGCTTTTCTCCAGCCAACTTTGTCCACAAGAGTTTGTAGGAGATACACATTTTCATCAAACCTAATAAAATAAGTCGTTGTCATTTTGATGTCTTCTATGACCTTATTCCTTGCCATTTTTAGCGAAATCTTTGCATTTTATTTATTATTAACCTTTATTTAACCAGGAAAAATCCCACTGAGTTGAAGAAACTCTTTTTCAAGAGAGTCTTGGCCAAGATACGCAGCAATAAATACAAAAGTGAAGTTAAAACACAATAATAATAATAAAAAAAAACTGTAGAAAACTTATCAATTAAATTCCATGTAACAGGTGCAAACAAAAGCCTTTTTTACCCAGCTCAGTACAGACATGTGGAACAAAAAGCAACAAATGATCTTGTGAATGGAAAGAGTAAATGTTCCTACTGCTATTGCTGCTGAACCCCTCCAGCCCTCCCAAAACATATGTTTGTATCCAACTAAACTGCAATCTCAGTTATGCTTTGAGGGAAACATGTTTTCTGCCAGATTGCATTTTTTTTTACAGTTTCTAATCAAGACATCTTTGCAGCTGCTTCATTGTTTTGCTGTCTCTTCTCTTCAATCAACCAATCATCTATTAGATATGGTGGAAAATGGAGAAGCGTCCAACATTCAGTGAAACTACACTATAGTCCTAACTTTTATCATTTTGTAGAGTATAATTTTTAAAAAAAACAAAAAAAAAAAACAGTTAACCACTGTAAAAGGTTCAACCGAAGCATAATAACTTCCTAACCCTGACCATACAGGCAGTCAAAACAAATACTTTTGTCTAAAAATAATGGTCCTGTATGGGATAGAAACCCCAGTCTCCTCGATGAAAATCTTAACAAAGACTTTATTTGTAAGATGGAAAATTCTCACACTCAAATGGTGTCTCTGTTTGTCTTAATGTCAAGTTTACATTGTATTTCCAGGTTATGATTTTCTTTGTGGGTGAAAATTTAAAACTTTCCAAATCCAAAAGCATAAAGTTCCATAAATTTGACCAAAATGTGACTGTTCAAAAGTTTGGGGTCGCTTAGAAATGTCCTTATTTTGGAAAGAAAACATTATTTCAATGAAGATAACATCAAATTAATCAGAAATACAGTCTAGACATTGTTAATTTAGTAAATGACTATTGTAGATGGAAATGCCTGACTTTTAATGGAATATCTCCATAGGGGTACAAAGGAACATTTCCAGCAACCATCACTCCTGAGTTCTAATGCTACATTTGTTAGAGCGGGCGGGCGAAGTGAACCCAAACAGGCAGACAGATTGATAATAATTGGGGTTTAATAATAAAACAAAACACAAAAACTCTCCATATGGAAGACACAGGAACTAAACAGACAGGGCTAAACTGGAACGTGACTGAGGCTAATGGCGCAGGGCCGTGGTGGTGATCAAACTAAAACTAACCGGGAAAGGTGGCTCACACAAAAGTCCGGGGAATCGAGAGACGAGTAGCCGAGGAGTTCCGAGGTGGTGCAGGAAGAAAAAGCCAGCAAGGTAATCCATAAGGTGGTAATCCAAACAGCGATGTGCGCATGACAGAGTTCCACAGTCAGTGGCCCAGCATTGAGCTGTGAGGAGAGTCAGGCTTTTATCTGCCGGTGATTGCTGATCACCAGCAGCTGGGCTCCTTCACAGCTGTTCATAATTAGAGTCAGAGTACCAGAGCGGGAGGGCGTGACAACATTGTGATAGCTAATGATGTTAAAGGGCTAATTGATGATTAGAAAACCCTTGTGCAATTATGTTAGCACGTGAATTAAAGTGTGAGTTTTCATGGAAATCATGAAATTGTCTGGATGACCCCAAACTTTTGAATGGCAGTGTATGTTGCAGAACTTAGCTTTGAGTCCCAAACAGCAAATAAGTAAACTCTGAACAAAACGTGAGACGGTGCAGCGACATCCCAATCTGAAACACAGCACACACAAGACACGGGGCCACGTTATTCACTGGAAACTCGAATTTCCGAAAAAGCAGAGGGTGAAAGAGGTTCAATTTGATGTAAATGTTTTGTGAGCATGAGAGCAACAACCTGGAGACATCCAATCATGTTCGCTGTGATTCTGCACATAGTTATTTTCTGCTCTATTCAACTACGCGGAAGTACAAACAGAACGGCCGCCGCCATTAAGAGCTTTTTGCAATCCTCCACAACAACTTAAACACGGAACCACACTCTCTGGAAAATCAGCTGCTTGTTATTCACTAACATTGGTGTGTGAATGCTACGAAGTTATCACAGTTGGGCCAAAAAACTCAAGGTGTGTGACTTAAAAGAGAGAGCCTATCACCACAAACAAGTGTCAAATGATTCTGATTCATGTTTATGCCTGCAGTTCATTCTAATTAGAAATAAGACACACACACACACACACACACACACACACACACACACACACACACACACACACACACACACACACACACACACACACACACACACAAAAGTCTTGTCTTGCCTGCTGTCTGATGGGTCGTCTGGGTGTAAACTAACCTTGTTTTTCCCTTTTCTCTCTCTCCCTCCCTCCCTTCCATTCTATGCCTTTGTTTCTCTTCCCTTGTCCTTTATTTATTTAAATTATTCCCTATGCTCTACACTTCATGCCTTCTTCCCTTCTACACTTGCTTCTATTTTCCACCTTTGCTTGTACGCTCCTGTTTGGATTTCTTTCTTGACTTTTATTTTCTAATCACTCTCTTCTGTTTCTGTTGCATTTATTCCCTCTTGATTTGCTTGTACCCTCTCGCTTTTCTTCTCGGTTGTGCTCCTTGCCCCTTATCGTTGTCTCCATTCTTTTCACGTCCTTATTTTTTTCTTTTCTCTTTCTTTGCTTGATTCTGGCTTTTTCTCTCTTTCTCTCTCTCTCCGCTGCTACTACACCTGTCGCCATTTTGTATTCCCTTTTCCATCCTTTCTTTCTCTTGTTATTTCCTCCTCCCTCCTCCTGGTTCTCCTCCTGGTTCTCCAGTGGCTGCTCCTCTGCCTCCAAGCTGCTGCTCTGGTTCTGCAACACCAGACCAGTGCCTGTCTAGCTGCTGTATGTCTAGGGCGTCTCAAGGCTCTATCAAGTGAGTCTGCTGCCACGCACTCACACACACACACGCACAAATATACACACACGTAAGCACACATACAAGAAAACGCACAGATTCCCACAAATACCCACTGTCAGATCACACATCTTAGCGTAGATATCCCTCAATTAATAAATGTTCAGCCTGCATAAATATAGGATAATGACACCTCTACAATGTCTTACTGTGCAGGTCAAGACAAATCATGATTTAATGTTGAATTAAATTACAAACATCCCTGTTCTTATACACCTGTCGTTTCTGTTTTGTTGTTTATTTTTGTTTTTGCTGCTATAGTTTGAATTGTTTTAGCTAAAGGTCAGTGTAAAGGTTGAGCTGGAAAGGAGGAGTCCTCACAAGTGTGGATACATGGATGTGTGTGTTCTGTCTGTCAGCCTTGCGGTATATCTTTAAAGATAAGTGGTATTGATAAAACCACTCCACTTCATCTTCTACTGCTTGTGTGTGTGTGTGTGTGTGTGGATGCATGTTTCAGTGTGTTTGTTCCTAACTACAAGTGCTTCCACCTTTCGTCTCTTTTCCTTTTCTATTGTCTTCCTACCTTGCTCATCTTTCATCTTTTCACCTCACTTGGACTTAAACAGTCTCTGCTGTCTTGTTTTTCTTCTCTTCTATTTGTTCTTCCCATTTCTTTTCATTTTTGTTGTGTGTGACCCAGCTGCTAATCTTCTCTCACTGTTGATCTGCTCAGATGGTCTTCTTTTCAGTTTGAAAAAAAAAAGCCCAGAACACTCAGACATCTAAAAGAAAACTGTACCAAAGCCTTTGATTTGAGTGTTTGAAATCACAAACCTGTAAGAGATTTAGTCTCAGTTGTTTAACTCTGATCTGACACTGGTCCAAAGGCTTTGGTGAATGCTGTTAAATGCTCTGGATGAAGGTAATGTTCTCCCTGTAATGTCTCTGAATGACTCTTTGCTTTACGCTGGGATGAAGAGTTGCAGACGGTGTGAGGATAAGTGATGTGAAGATAAGAATGGCAGCAGCAGGGCCTTTCAGCAGCAGACAGCTGTGACAAAAGACTTCGATCTGCAGAGAAAACAGCGCAATTGATTCAAGTGTGTGTGTGTTTGTGTGTGTGTGTGTTATCATTTCACAAGATGTGATGTCTGCGGGCCTCATATTCAGTAGCTGTAATGCTTGAAATGATCTTTTTCCAACCTTGGATTTTAGTTTTTTTCCTCTATTTTTTTTATTTACATATTTTTTCTAATTCCAGTAAATGCAGTGCCTGTAAATGTATACACCTGTATCTGGAAGGCCCAGTAACTTCCAAATATAAATATACCACAAAAAAAAGAACAGTCCAAATCACTCATTGACACAGTTATTGAAAAGCATAAGTCAGGAGATAGGTACAAGAACATTTCCAAGTCCCAGTACCTTTAGGAGTACAGCTCATTTGGATTATAGTACATGCTTGAGACGTTCTCAAATACTAAGCAACCTTACAAAATAGAAACTAGTGAGGGAGGACACCAAGACACATATGACTCCTCTGAGAGACTGGAATACAAAAACTGTTATCCAGGTTCTTCACCAGTCAGGAAGAAAAAAGCCACTGATCGAAAAATGTTCATATTAAATCTAAACCACAGTTTTTCAAAAAGCGTGTGAGAGACTCTGAAGTCTACTGGAATGTTATTTTTGCCTGATGAGACTAACATTGAGTTTTTTGGCCAATGACACTTTGTTTGGTGTTTGCATATCGTCACAAACGCTACTCCCGCTGTGAAGCATGGTGGTGGCAGCATTATGATGTGGGAATGCTTCTGAGTAGCAGACCTGGGGGACGATTTGAAGAGATACAGTTTATTAAATGTGAGCATTTTCAAAAATGTACGTTTTTGCACTAAAACAAAGAGAACAATGTGGAGTTGTTGTTGTTTATAGGTCCGTATGCTACGATTTTAGTGATCAGATTGGGTTGTATTTGGCCCTTGAACTATAATGAATTTGACATCGCTGGTCTGGGGAGACATAATGGAAACATGAAAAAGTGTGTGTGTCTTTGTCTCTGTGCTGAATGCTTTCAAACAAATACCATTGCAAACCTTTGTGACCTGTGTGATTGCAGCTTGTAAGAGAAACTGTTTACATACTGAGCCCAGACTCACCCCAACTCATCATACACTCCTGCATTGTCAGAACTTTACATTTCAACACACTGAGTACCCTTTATTGTCATTTTTCCAACGTGCTGCGTAATTTACTCGACTCATAAATATCTCTGAACATCGGAAATAGACTCCATGAGCCTGTTGCCAAATGTTCTCTGCTGCTGCCATCAACAGCAAAGGTTTACCATGTTGTGAAAGGATGTATTTTAGGCCACACTGTGATCTTTTCTTAAAAATAAATATATGGAGGCCTGCTGCACAACGCTGTCCTGCCGTGTATGAACAAACAATCTGACGACCTGCAGGCAAATAGCAGCAGTGAAGGTACCAGTAAATATTTACTGTATAGTAGCTGAACTCTCCATCCTGATCTGCACAGTGGGATGGGGGTTAGCACTTTCGCCTTGCAGTTAGACGATCACCAGTTCGCATCCCGACCTTCCTGAGATCTTTCTGCATGAAGTTTGTATGCTCTACTGTGAAAGCATGGGTTTTCTCTGGGTATTCCGGCTTCCTCCCACAGTCTAAAACACGCTGAGGTTAATTGGTCATTCTAAATTGTCTGTAGGTGTGAATGAGTGAATGAGTCTGGGGTGGCTGTGGCTCAGGTGGTAGAGCGGGTCGTCCAATGATCAAAGGGTCGGCGGTTTGATTCCCGCTCTCGCCTAGTTGTGCTGTTGTGTCCTTGGGCAAGACACTTAACCCACCTTGCCTCCAGTGCTCTTCACTGGTGTATGAATGCGTGTGAATGTTGGTGCTGGTCGGAGGGGCCGTAGGCGCGGATTGGCAGCCACGCTTCCGTCCACCCCAGAGTGAGAATGTGTGAGCGTATGGTTGAATGGAAGCAAATGTTGTATAAGTGCTTTGAGTACTCTGATGAGTAGTAAAGCACTATATAAGAGCAAGTCCATTCATTCATGAGTGTTATTATTTGTCTGTATAAGTAGCCGTGGGATAGACTGCTGACCTGTCCAGGTGTCTCCTGCCTTCATCCTAAGTCAGAGGGGATAGAATCCAGCTCCCCATGACCCTAATGAGGATTAAGCTATGTATAGACATGGATGGATGGATATTTTTGGACTGTGGGACGATGCCGGACATCATCATCATGAAAACTCTCGCGTGCACAGGAAGAACACACCACAGCTTTGGTGTGAGAGCTTGAAAAGCGACAGGTTTTGTTATTGATTTATGGAAAAACAAGTTATTTTTGTTGGCCTGGCCTGAGAGCTCTCAGGGTGAAGGAGGTCGGCAATATACCAGAGTGTTTGACAGCGCAAAGCCTTAGAAGTTAGCACCGTTATTTTATCACGAACACAAGAATTGATCAGGACCCAGTGAAGAGGGGATAGGACTGGGATGATGTGGGATCTGCGGTTAGTTCCTGTTAAAAGAAGCTTTACCTTTCATTCTGTTGTAACCTTCAAACGACATTTTCACATCAAAACTTCTGTACATTTACTACATACTGCAGAAGTGCATGATAAATGTTAGAGAAAACAAGTAGTGGCATCTACATATATTGCCTCGGGGGGGAAAGGCTGCAAAGCAGAATTGAATTCGGAGCTCACACTTTTTTTCTAATCTTCTCTACCAAGTAACAGCACAAACATTTTCCTGAGACAAAAACTAAAACACTTCCACATGAATTAGTGGAGGATAATTTGATTCGGTTTATCTTTGCTCTTGTGTTTGCATATAAACACTCTTTGTAATGCCCCCAGGGATCCACATTTACATGATATTACTGTACATTTACACTTTGGCTGCTTACCGTCTGCCTGCACTCTCAGCCAACTGCAGTGAAGATCATTTCAGATTAAGCTCCAGTCTCTACAGACACATTGAGCTTTGCATTTGATTATTGTGGTGATTAATCTGCTTCTGTTATCTGTGTTTTTTAATACACTGGGTTAATTCCACATCTGCTGTGACTTTCAAAATAGCATTTCATTTGCTTACTTGCAATACACTGGGGGTTACTTAGTTATTTTAGGCCAGTTATTGACAACAGGAACACTTTTTTGAACATGTTGGGTACTATGGAGTGAATAGAAAGGAAAAGGAGGAACGCTTTTGGCTTAATCTGCGAAGGAAGTTGGTGCAAGCTGTGGATGTAGAATCCAGATTTTGCTTCATGTGGCCCACAGAACTTAAGCAATGAGGCAAGCCAACAGAATATACCAGACAAGGAAAACAGATTACAGAAAACAGTGGTGGAGCGCAACATGTAGTTGAAGGTTCCTCTACCTTACAGAAGCAAGTGAGTTTATTTCTATAGAACCGTGACATACAGAGATGCTATTCAAAGTGCATTCAAATGAATTTAATTCAATTTAAAAAAGAAGAATTAGTACAGAGAGGTCGAATAAAATGCACACAAATTTGATAGAATAATTAAACCCAATTGACTAAAACAGCAGAAAAAGACAAAAGATAAGGCAAATGAGAACATGAGCAAGATAAAATATTCAAAAATATAGACAAAAAGATGAATTAAAAGAATACTAGGGCAGAAAAGCTGAATTAAAGGAATGGCAGAAGCAGACCTTGAAAAACTACAATGGTCATTCATAGTAGACACTTTAAAGAAAGTTTAAACTGGGAGTGCATAGAACTGTATTACAAAAGTGGCCCGAAAATATATTATAGTGCACATATAGACGTATGTTTTCAGATATGAGAAAATAATGATAGATTTTTATTATTGTGACGTGTAAGAGTTTTGCAAGGTCCTGACAAAATATGTTGTCCTGCTGAGAGCTGCATCAGCCTTCATAAGTGTCGCTTTGGAAGACAAATAACTATCACTTGCTTAGTTCAGAAAGAGAGGAGAAAGAGGGAGGGAGGATTACATGGATGTTAAAGAGCGAGTGGAGCTTCAGGCAGCAGATCTTTGTATTTTTCATCTGTTGTCCACTTGAGTCTCTGGTACACTTGTTGCTGCTGGCAGGATGCTCAGGTCTAATTACATCACCTCTCAAAACTGTTTGTCTCCCCGGAGGGTTGTTAAGCTGCCAGATCTCTGGGTAGACACACACACACACACACACACACACACATTCAGCAACACTCGCTTCATCATCAGACATTTAAATTTAGCCTCCTGGGGGATTTATTAAGCTGAAATCAACTTGTGTATTTGGATCAGTGGATATAAAGGAGTGGAAGTCACAAGGAGCCCCTTATTACTCTGCTGACTTTAAAAAATACCACGATAAACAAAAAACATCACTTAGCCGGTGTGACATGACAAAAATGAAATATTTTCAGAGCAGCCGACTTGATATGATGTTCCTCATTTCCACTTTGTATTATTGTGACTTCATAACATGCCTGTGAGTCCAGATTAGAACCAGGATCTAGAACTTTGTCTCAATTATAACACGTTATGGTAATAATAGGTCATTTTTACTGTAATTAGCAATGTATATATACAGTAAACCGAACTGGGCAAATATGCAAACACAGTGCACAGTATGTTTTAACCAATATCTCTGGAGGATACATGCTTTTTATTATCTAAAATTCAGAGATTTTTTTTCCTTCCCTCTACACTTTCTGCTGACAGGCAGTGCTGGTCTAAATGTTTGCATACCTGTCACTGACGCCTTCCACTGCTCTGCTTTTGTTTTTCTTTCCATTGTGATTTTTCTTTGGTCTGGACCTGGATTCCAGACATCTGGCCAGAACAGAGCAACCTCCTCTGAATGATGCTGAACTGTAGCCGCTGGCCATCTCCGAGGTGAACTTGTGTGTTTCTGACAACCATGTGTGAGAGAGAAATCCCATTTCTGATTATCATGTGTGTACATATAACACCTTGTGCTGTATGTGTAACCATGTGATTAACATCTCGATAAACGCCAGCTACAAGACTTGGATCCTGGGTTTGTTGCAGATGCTCAGCGTGTCAAGCAGCTACAGTCCTAATGTAACCTGACAAGACAGAGTTACAAACCTAGACATCCCCTTTAAATCGGACTGCCCTTCGATGGAGGGTATGGTCAAAAAACAACAGCTATGGTGGGCAGGCCACTTGGTAAGAATAGATGTCAACAGGTTTCCCACACACCTGTTCTATGGTGAGCTTGTAGAAGGTTGTCATGGGATCTCAAGACCAAGAAAACAATTCAAAGAATGCCACTTAAAGATTGTGGGCTTGACCTAGAAGCTTGGGAATCTACAGCACATGATCATCTTCTGTAGCATAGGAGTATCAACGGTGGCATCGAACGCTTTGAAGCAAGAAAGGATCTTTTGAATGTGGCCCCAACATGGTTAGTGTGTCATCTCTGTGCAACACCCTGTGCTAAGAAGGCTGGACTTGTCGCACACACCTCTGCCTCCAAGCGATGTGCCTTCTGTAAGATGATGAGCATCTTGACAAATGCCTGCCACAAGGTTTGGTTTGTTGCAGACTGCAGCGCCATTTTCAGAGCTATAAGTGTGAAAGTTGTCATAGCTCTTTAAATGGTACTGCTGTATGCATTCAACTGAGCAGCCACCTGAAATCCAGCACCATCACCGATGTGGAGAAAATCTTCGTGAGGTCTTTCTGTATTTTCAGTCAGTAAGGTCCAACCAGCAGGTTCAACAGGAGCACTGCAGCAATGTCTCAAAATGAATATTCCTGTACAACTAAACTATACTCTCAGTTATGTTAAACAAACCTGATTAAATGATTTTGAAATTGAAGGTAGTTTTGGAAGATGGAGTTGAGCCCTCTTGTGGCCACAGAGAAAACTGTCTCAAATATCTCTTGGTTCAGTGATGCTGTATTCTCCAATCATGAATATGATGCTTTCAGTGTCTTCATTGCTGTCGCTATGGATGAAAAACTCATGAAGCGTGTGTGAAGAAAAGACCGGCACTGCGGTACTTTAGACATTGATGTGACTTCTCTTCTTCGGTTGAGTGGACAGCGCAGTGCTTCAAGCTTTACTTAAAGATGTACTTCAGCGGTGCAGATCTTGATGACACTCACAGTTTATGAATGAGGGCCTGTGTGAGTGTGATAATATTGGTCTCTGGTCCCCTCAGACTGTCGGGCAGTAGGTCATGTGTCAATCAGGAGCCTCTTTTCATGCACCGGGCATCTCTTTCTTCTCATGTTGAAAGAAAAGTGCTGAGAACTTCACATATCTGTATGCTGGAAATTTTAAATATTCAGAAGCAAAACAGGAAAGTGACATTGTCACTGGCAGGCGGGTAGCGGGGCAGTCGGTGACGGACCTGCCACTCATGATCCAGGCTATTTATGTTGCAGATGTCAGGTGTCTCTGTAAAGATCAGTGGAAAAGTGGACAGAATGAGGCTTAGATAGATTCATTGATTGCTGTATCACGAGGTCAGGCATTGAAATAGAGTGTAGTTTGCACATTCTCCCCGTGCTTACGTGGGCTTTTACTAATAACTGTAGTTGAGCTAAAATGACATGGTATCATCCAAAATTAATCTCCATGCATACTACAGTTAATTAACCCCTCAAACCATATTTTAAAGTGACATTTTCTCAAGTGCTACTGTTTATTTAAAGAAAAAAATTTATGAAAATGACTAACTGCTTTGTGAAATGACATCTTTGCGGTTACTGATGCTGGGGGTGAAAATGACCGCCTCAGTGGTTCTAGTGTTAATAAACTCAGAGGAAAGACTCAAACAGATGTCAATGTTTTGTCTCAACCTAGATTATATTAAATTTTAGGGAGGTGTGTTGACCTCCTACAGGCTCTGTCTCTTTTTGCAGTTAATTTGTATTTTTCTATAGATGTTTCAATCTGTCAGTTTTATATGTGAAATGACAGAACAAAGTGTGTGTGTGTGTCTCCATCAACTACAGGCACATGTGTGGCTTTCTATGCTGTTTTTGGACAAATGTTGGTTTTGTTTGTATGTGCAGACAGACAGAAAAGCATCTTTCTCATGCCAAAATCATGAGGGTTGGCATTCCTGGCATGGCATTATTTTTGTTCTATAGCCTATATAAAATGCTTTTTGAAATTTTAATCCTGCTAGTAATCCCTTTCTTTACTATCTGTAATCCGATTACGTCTTTTTGTTCCGTAACTTAAACGGAATACAGTTTTTGTTTGTGTGCCCTAATTATGTAACAGCATTAAATGTATTCCCTAATTCTGCAAATCTGACTATGCATGTTTGTTTGCATGGTTTTGCAATCAACATTTTTCTGCAGATTTGTGTGACAGTGGATGTATGTTTCCAGGGTGTATGTTTTCCACTCAGCTTTCTCCTAAAGCTTTGTGTGTTTGGCTGCTGTTTGCAGTCCAGTGGACCCTGGAGGAGCTGTTCCGAAGAGACTTTTTACAGCTAAACAAAATGATTGCAGTGTTTTTGTTTCATTTTTACTGCCCATGCAGGGTGGTTTTTATTGGAGAGGGTGGCTACTGGCAAGAGATATACAGGGAGTTAGAAGGCATGTTGATGACTGTGCTATAGGATCTGTACGGGGAAGCCATTACTGTTGCAGTTTCACCGGGGAGTAACAGTAAACGAATGTAAAGGTTTAGCTCAATTCCTGAAATAAGTGGATAGTGAGAGAGACAACTGGTCTCCACAGAGAGAAGATGTCTATTTGCATATTATAAGTGGTTAATTGTTTCTTGCATTCAAGATATGGGATGGGATGAGAGCTTAAATGTGGATATAGATTATTACAATCTGTAGATTACTAGCCTCCACTGCTAAAGTAGGAGTTTGGAGCAGCTTAAGCTAAACTGTATACACTTATTTGTAACATTTCATATAGGACAGGGCTCCAGACTAACTTTTTTTTTCCGAGGAGCACAGTGGCCCCGAACTTAAAATTTTAGGAGCGCAGGCAGAAAATTTAGGGGCGCTCACCGAAATTGACTTGCAAAGTAAATATTCACATTTCCTCTCAGTTTCACTGTATTACTGATAAATACTTGCACAATAAATGCAGAAACTATGTTTTCAATTCACATTTTATAGTGCAGCAGTTGACACAACATAACAAGAAAAGCACTCAGAGTGCAGTCCTCCACCAAAGCTGCTCAGTTGATGTATAATTTCCGACGGATGAAATCTGTAATGAAAAAGAGCTTGTGCTGAGTACAGGCATGTGTTATGCATGTGCACGTTATGTATTTATACCGAATCACGTGAAAGGTCTGTTGATCAGTTCATCAATTTTGGCAAACCTTTGTTTCGCTAGTGTTTCCTCCAGGCTTTTATTTTGAAGGCGTATTTTTAATGCTACAGGCTTTTATTTTGACCATTTCAGTGGCACAGGAAGTGGTTCTCTAAGAAGAGGTTTCTTGACATGACGAAGATGCTGCCGAAAAGTCCGAAAATTCCCGTAAAGATGAGAGCATGAGAACGCATTGACCGTGTAATTACTGTCTCTGCCAGAAGGGGGAGACAAAGTTTAGCACTTTAGATAGAATACACGTTCCATAAATAACACTAATTGAGCAGTGAATTCAGTGCAGCCTTTTAAAACTGTTGAGCACATTCTTAAGCCTAAAAAGTAAGTTTGTTTTTCACCAACACAAACTCTGTTGACCTCCATTAGCTGTTCTGTACATCGTGTAACCGCCAAGTTGATTAATGCGACATGCAGCTCCGATGTTCCAGCAGCATTCTGGCCCTTATAACCCAACCCCAATCATATTACAAAACTTCAAATTAACCTTAAACTCGGCTATCGCATTGTAGCCACAGCAGCACTAACAGCAGGAATACACTCGGAGTACATGTGTACTCTGCTGCTGTGGAGCTGTCCTCAATCAGTAACCACATTAAACTGGTCAGGAAGGATTTTCACTTCCTAATTGAATTGACTTGCTGTGTGGGCTGCCGCCGCAACGGCTTCACCTCTCCGTCTGCGCTACTCGCTGCCCTGTTTGTTCCTCGGTCTCTCTCAAAGACACACACACACAACTCTGTCAACTCTGCCGAGATGAAAGACGACAATTACCATAAACAACGTGGATGCATCTGGCACACATCTGCATGCACACACAATATAAATGGGGAATAAACAGTCCATATGTGGTTCACAGCTGCCACATGTGGCTGTTAGCGTCCGTCACTTTGTAACAAACGTGCATCTGTTTTCCTGTAACAGTCAATGAAGGCTGGGTGCATTCACATGCAAAGGAAATATCTAAGTTAATAATGGCCCTTCAGAAAGAATAAGACTGTTGTTTGGGTAGTATATTTAATGGGTCTGAGCATAGAGGATCTGCCCTCTTAATAGCCAAAAGGAGTTGCCTAAAAGATAGCAAAGTATTTGCAAGCTTTATGAAGCCAAATTTAAGACTTTCAGAGTGCAGTTTTAAATATTAAATGGACTGCACTTATTCACTTTTTGCTTCCCATTCATACAAAAATATTGGCAGAGCTGCTGTGCAAAATGCTTGCTACCAATAGGAGAAACTTGGGCATCTTTAATTTCTTTTTCTGCATATTGTACGACATCATCAGAAACAGATATTACATACCTGCATTTGGGAGTCTGCATTTTGAGTAAACAGCCTTTTGTCTTTTCTTAGAACCCCCACACTTTGACAAAATAAGTAGCTGCTTTGCTCTACTTGTTCTCATATTATTTGATGTTATTTTAGGGACTCGGAAACACACACCAAACAAAAGGATTTCTCCTGTCGAGACCTGCTGACAGCAGCCATGGCAACACGGAGTCATTTATTGCAAGTTTGGAAGATCCATGTTTAACGTTGGGAATCTTTTGAACTTTACTTCAATCTTGGTAGCAAAATTGAATCCTGCCTGTTGCCAAGGGTAACGGTGTGGGTGATATTACTCAGTGATTAGAAATATAAAGCAAATGAACATGGAGCAGCTTCACCTCAGGTCATATGTCGGCACCGATGTACATATATGAACATTTCTTATTTGAATATATACATACCGGTACATATGAAGTAGAAAACAAGATATCCTGCTTATTCCCTTCTATTTACTTCATTCGAGCTTTTTGCTGACACACAAGTTGCCACATTAATACACACACACATACTGAGTCTCTGAGGTTTCATTCATGATTAGCCCTCTTGTGTTTATGGAGGTCTGTTTATTTCGTGAACATCATGTAAATATGAAGACATTTCCCTTCATTTCACGGGACTCCATGCTACAGAAATGTGATTTTTTTTTTTTTTTTAAACAAATTTCTTTCCTCCCTGCCAGGTAGAAAGCTCAGATCGGCAGGGAATTTTCCACTCTCCCCTCTCCACTGTTCACGGCGTCTCACACAGAGATCTGAAGTGGGTGTAATGCGCAGAAAAAAATTGAAGGGAGCTACGTGAAAATTGTTTTACATCTGCCACGGACGGTCATGGTTTAGCAAGTCCTCATATCTAAATAGGTTCTTGCTTTCCGAATTGATCTGTATGACTGGTTTGAAAGAGGCTCGTATGAACAGTTTCTGATCTGATACAATCTGATGAAGGTTAGGAAAATACTGTTGTTGTGATTAATAGAAGCAAACGCTGCTCGTTGGTAAAGAGAGGACATATTTGTGTTTCTGGCACTACAAGAACTTGTTTGCTATGGATTATATGAACTCATTCTCATTCCTAGGGACTTAAAAATTTCCATTCTGTCAGCATTGTAGGCATCTGAGAAATATTCCCAAGATGTCCTTTGGTGTTGGTGCCGCCCACGTCAATTTTCAATGCAAGTTTATACAGTTTAAATGAGCAGCAGAAAGAGGTTAGAGGGCTGGTATTAGTCACAAGACTTTTACCCAGGAGATAAAGGTTTGTGTGCCATGTCCAACCATTATTTGTTCAATTCGTCTTGTGAAGGGAAATTTACTCTTTCCCCTTTCGAGGGTATTTCTTTGCAGCTGTTTGCTGACATCATGCTAAATTATCTTCAGACAGGAAGACACTGTAGGGAGAAGATATGCTAGAATTTTCTGCTGTGGTCAAGGTTAAATATTGCATTTCTGACGAGACTAAGCAGACGAGTTGACTCCATATTGGTCAGTAATCTAAATATGACCTTCTCCTAACGACAATATATACCCAAAGATCGGAGAGAATCCTCAGAACTGATGCTGGCATTGATTGCATGTACTGCTGCTCTGACTTCTCCTGACGTCAGTAAACCATACTCACAACTGATGTTTATCTGAGTCTCCAGTATGCCTCTCTGCATCTGCCTCCTCATCCTCCCTTGACCTTGCTGAACTTCCACAACAAGTTTAGTTTTATTTCGAGTTTTGTTTTAACTCGCTGTTTGGTTAAATTTGCATCTATGAGACAACTCGGTGTATTGAAAAATGATGCTGAAGGGTGACCAAACGTGAAGCCAAGAGGTGCTGGAATAATGCTGGTGTTATATCCATAGACCATTGTTTTCTGAGTTGTAACTAACCAGCCTGTTGCCTCCATTAATATAAATGTAGTCTGGCTTGTAGTTGCGAGCAAATCTTTAGCCGGACAGATGGACGGACAGACCGACAGACTGACACCACTGTCCTCAGGCCTCGCCACTAACAGGTCAGCAGGTCAGGGATCAGATTAAACACTCCCAGTATGCCGCTGGGAGTTTCATTCAAACAGCAGGGACAGTATGCTGGAGTGTGACAGGACATGTCCACAGAGGTTAGACAGATGGCTTCTGTCACTGTGGGTTTATTTCTCACGCACACAGTAGAGCACATTAACAGATAAACTATCTTTACAGCAGCTGCAGTATCTGGCTCTTATCTCACCACGCTGAACATGAGGGCACACATATCCTCAGCAGGTTCTGATGCTAATACCTTGTCTACTTCATTATCCACATGCCACCTCCTGACTCTAACCTATAGACCTACAAGCTTATACACGTTAAACCTTGATTAAATACTTTTTTGCTGATTTGTGGAAGATATTTCTTAGAAGAGGAGACAAAGTGTAAGACATCGGTGGGCAATCCAGTCTGTTTTTGATTCTAATACTGCCAAATTCTTTTTAAACTCAAAAAACATGACATGCAAAATGTCCCTAAAAGTGGCGTGCAATTTACATCCCATCCCATAATGTTGTCTTGAAAATACCCAATACAGGTTTAGAAACATTTATTGAAACATAAAAAGATGGTGAAGTAAACGTATTGATTATGGCATCACATGACACATCCAGCATGTTTTGTTGGTGTGACAGACGAATGTTGACTGAAAAAACAGCTATTTGTTGATTTGTAGCAGATCTGATGTTACTTACTAGGTCGGCTTTCTGTGGTGAAAATAAAGTGAAATTAACCCGTTGAACATCTGAAGTGTTTTAAAGTGACATAGCCCACAATCAGGTGTAGTGAAGTCTCAGAACATGCACATAAAAGTGTCCCGAAGCAGAATAGCAACACTGAAATGTAGAAGCCAACCGAATAAGTACAAATTTATTATATATATAATAATAATTTAACAAAAACTTATTTCTATAGCACAGAGCTCCTCAAATTTTTGACTCAGTTAGATGCTAAATCTATTTTCTTGACAGTTTGTTCAATTTATATGATTTTTAATGTCTTATGTCCACTTTAAAATCTTCTTTCTAATTAATTTGAAAGTGCAAAAAAGCATCTTGGATTGCCGTGTGCATGAATTATGCTATATAAATAAACTTGCCTTGCCTTTAGGTACTTGACTAAAAGAGCAGAAAAAGGGCAAACCAGTAGAAAAGCCGTTGTAAAACATCATTAAAATGAGTGCTTAAAGCTTTTTAAACTGTTGCACTGACTGAACTGTTCAAGCAGAAAGTTGGCACTTGTTCAACAGCATTGGAGCTTATTTGATATATATATATGTACTAGATTTCTTTTAATTGAATGTATTGTTTTTGTCTATTTGTGTGCATGGCAGTGGTATTGGATGGATCCTTTAGGCTTGTCTATAAAGTCCTTTTAAGCAAGCCTTGTCCGTTGGCTGCCATTTTGGCTTTTAATGCTATAGCTGGTCAATATGTTTCTACTGTTATCCACTCTACTTCTGCAAAGTATGCTTAGGTGTATAGAAATGTTCACTAAAAATCTGATTAGCAGCATTTCACATTGTACAGCAAAAACCACAAAATATCTCTGAAAAAGATGTAAGAGAGAAAGTATGACAGAAGTATGAAGTTGCACAAAATTGGCTTTAAGTGATGCATCTGTGGTGCACAGAGCCGCTCCGGGCCCTGCTCGAACCTTGACCCGTTTAGCTCTTCATGCCGGAGTCGTGCTGATGTTGCCTCCGTCTTCCTGCCGGCAGTCTGTGCAATCTTCTTGTGGGCGGTGCAGCTAATAGGGTGTCAGTGTGAATCCCCTCCCATCGGACAAACATAGAAAAAAAGCCCTCATATGTCAGTGTAGGAGGATCTCATTTACCCAGACAACCGAACCAGCAAGAAGTAATGAACATCAAATCAGCGATGTGAAAATAAAAAGGTCTCATTCCAAAAAGGTACGTCTCCATTTTGGGGAGAAGTGTGCCGTGGAAAACGCTCTGAACACAGAGTTCCTCAAGCAAAGTCATTACATAAACACAAGACCAACAGTAATCTGGCTCATCACAGATGTCTCTTTTAATTGACGTAAGATTTTTTACATGAAGTTTTACTTCCACTTGTATTTTTCACCCAGATTTATTAGAGTCATCCTCATTTAATATTTATTCAATAATGCATTTAATGTTAATCCAACAGACACTGTGTTCCAATTAAAGCTTACTTGCGTTATGTATTGAAATGCATTTTTACAGAACATGTATTGAAAAAGGCAAAGTTGATCACTTGTAATCACTTTGAGTGATAGATTTTGGTCCAACTAACCTGTTTGCAAGGATTTAGAGATAGAATGAAAATACAATAAAAATGGTCAAGCTTGTGTGAAATACTTTAAAGTCTATGTTTGTGTGTCGATTATAATTAGACAGACTATGTTGGTATTATTCAGTTTTGACGACTGGGGCTGATGAATCAAATTAAAATCCCAGACACTGATTTCTGGTGTGGCTGTTCGATAACGAGACTGATGCTGTGCTATGACATGTTTTAAATCTGTACTCAGGTGGGAATAGGTCCCTTGAATTACATTTTAGATTGTAAATTAAGAAAATTATTAGCAGTATATCGCAAGAATCCAAAATCTTGTATTCAGGAGTACATTTGAAGCCCAAGTAATGCCATCACTGTGCCTGTGAGCAAGGCAGCAAATGATCAACTTCTGGAAGCTTCTACAAAACCATAAAAGCAGGTGTTACTCTAAATGTTTTTGCAATGCAGATCAAACATGCTCCAGATGGCAAAAGCTGCTCACAAAAAAATAAGACGAGAAAAAGAAATTAATTGATGCAAATTAAAACAAAAAAACAGCCAATAGAGATTTCATCACTACTGTTTTTTTTACACCTTAAAAGAATCCTGTCTTGCACACAAAGTAGGCCAGTTCTTAATACACTCAACTTCCATGCAGGTACGGCACAAACTCTGTGTACTTTCAGTCTCACACAAACACATCCAGCAGTGATTTCATCTCATTCCAGTCATGTAAGCAATTAGCTGAGGAATGTAGCGTTGCAGACATCAGTCATCCAGAAATAATCAAACCTCTGATTTACTGAGAGCCTGGAGTACGCTGATCTCACTCCCAAAACACACACACACACACACACACACACACACACCCAAACTCTGTCCCTGTTACCTTGAGCTTTGGCTACTCTGCCTGTGTATTTTTAGCACAGCATCATCCTTAAGGATTCACCTCCCAGAGTCGTGTTGTGATGAGTGTGTGTGTGTCTGCTTGTTGTACAGTATGCACACACACACACAGACTAGCATGCATGTGTGTTGTGTTGACGTCCCCACAGGCTTGCCTGCTTGCGTTCTTCACCCTCATGCCTCAGTGGCTGTGTCCAGGCTAAAGCCTGTTTTAATGTTCTGAGACAAACAGAACAGGAGGTTCGGTGTTTTCAGCCTCAGTGCAGCTCAGGTCAACTCAGTACACCTCCAGTCCCTGTGAGAAGACGCTCTCAGCACTAAAAGATTTTTAAAAATGTTCGCTTTAGTGTCTAGACAAAAGGTTACTTAGGCTGTTATCTGAGTCACTGTGAAGAAAAAGTATTTTGAAAATGCAGAGCCGAGGCTGGAGGAGAAGCAGCAATTTTGAAAAGGTGGAAGTCAGTCCATCCATCCATCATGTATACACCACTGAATCTTTATTAGAATGTACCGCATGGCTACATATGGAGGCAAACAATCACACTCGCATTCACACCTATGGACAACTAAAAACTACCCATCAACCTGAGCATATTTTTGGACTGTGGGGGGAAGCTGGAGAAAACCCACGCATGCACAAGGGGAACATGCAAACTTGATGCAGAAAGATCCTGGGAAGACCGGGACGCAAACCGGGATCTTCTAGCTGCAGGGCAAAAGTGCTAACCACCAAACCACTGTGCAGAAGGTAGACGTAGGTTCACTGTCAAAACTCTGCAGTTGTCTGTTGTTTGTTCCACTACTGTAGCATGTCCTTTATAATTATCTTGGTGGGGGAAGCTGACACATCACCAGTGTAAAAAGAGATGCTTAAAACAGTACATCTTGTCATTAGAAGAGGCTGAGCAATCTGCTGTGCCTCTTTGAATTCAAGGACAGAAAATGTTTTGTTCCAAATAGTAAATGGATTTATTTACCAAAATGTCTTTGCAATTAGTCTCTCACAGTCATTCACTGGTAGATGACCTCAGGCAAAGCTTTGCAATAATTAACGACTCCTTCTAGTTTCTTTGTCTTTAAATCATGTTTACATGTTGGTATACTGTATTTTATATACTGGAGAACATATTCAGATTCATAGCACACAGTAGGAACCAGTTGTGTCAACTTTCAGGGTGTGATTTTGGGATCATTATTTCTATTATAGTTATTGTTCTTCAGAATTATTTTTTTTTAATCAAGCATGTGTGGTAGAGTTACTTCAATATTACAACTGGCTATTCTAGTTTTACAGTGTTTGAGCCAACTTGTAGGTGAGCTGGGTGTCCATTTTAAGGCAGAAAGGAATGATTTCTATGAAAAAACTTCTCAATACATGACTTTAACAGTTGGAGAGGGACTTAATAATAAATACATCCTTGTGTATAGTTCACGTTGATAAGGATAATATGGTGTATATTTCCATTGTGTAATATTTAGTTGTGTCCACTAACACCTAAAGAAAGCCCCACTTTGTCTTGTATTTTCAAAAATTTGTCAAAGTTGCAGTGTCCCTCTAAAGAATTTGAATGAATGCATCATTAAAAGCAGAGAAGTGGATTGCAGTGTAGGAGTGTTCTTTGGAAGTTTCTGTAGGTATTTTCAGACGGTTTTTGCCACATTTCTTGCAGCTATCTGAGTCTGTTGTTTAATGCTAGGAAGACAAAGCTGACGAAAGTTGTTGTCATCTGCAAATAAGCCAGAGAGTTTTCAGAGCCACATTTCAAGCCTACGGAGTGAGTGATCAAAACTCAAAAGTTCCATCAAACAGCACTGATGGTGGAAAGCTAAAGAGGAAGGGAGGCAATCAGAGAATAGGGTCTGCATGCTAGAAAACGGAACAGAGTCTCTGTTATCATGAAAAACTCAGGTTCCAATTGAATGGTTCTCTGATCGTATGTCTCCTTTGTTGCACAGAGAATCGCTTTAGTTAACCCTCCTGTCGTACTGCAGGTCAAATTGAGCCGTTTTAAAGTTTGAAAACATGGGAAAAATATATATTTTCACAGTGAAAAATCCCACATTTTCAACATTTTTAGGAAACATTTTTTTTAAGGAAAAAATAACTGTTAGAAAAATGTTTATTTAAGAACATTCGGAAAAAAAATCAACCAAAATCCAGCGAATTTCGCTGGATTTTGGTTGATTTTTTTTTTAATGTTCTTAGAGAAAATGTTAGAAGTTTTACTGATATATATGTAATCACTTTAGATATTTTTAGGATTTTTGGGAAGATGTTTATGTTTTTTTTTTTAATTTACAGTTTTATTTTTTAAATTTGTATTTCTTTCCAAGTTTGGGGATTTTTTTAAAAATAAAATGTTAAAGGAAACTTAAAGAATTTTTAGAATTTTATTCTGCAAGATTTTGCAAAATTTTTTATGAATTTGGAGAATTTTTTTTCAGAATTTTTGGATTTTTCAGACGAGGCAACAATATTTTTTGGTGCCCATAAATGAAGAAAACAGGAGGGTTAAATCAAGTCCCGCAAGTCACGCACCTCCAAACCTCTTATCGAGGAGGAAGAGAAGGAAGGCAAAAAACATAAATGTCAGGCTGAATCAACTCTTCCGTTCTGATATATCGGCACAGTGCAAGCCAGACAGGCCGAACCGGCGTTAAAATGGACGCCCTCCCTCCTCTTCTGTCTCTGAAACTAAGCTTGAAATTGCAGATTGTATCACTGTGCCAGCAAGGAGAAGAAAGTTGTTTTTTTTTTTTGCTTGCAGTGAGTGACGCTTTGCAAAGCCAGATCTGCTTCACCATCTAATCCCACACAGCTCAGCGGGGAGCCGGCTGTCGTTGGATCCTAACGAGGGAAGACTGTGGTGTTTTATACGCTGATCAATGCAGCAGCTGTGAGATTCAAGTCACCCTCAGAGGAGATGTCCTCTCAGCAGTGCATTAGTCTCTGTTCTGAATGCTCACCTGGCTTTGTGTTGCACTGCAGATCTCGTGTTGTGCTCAGTTTCTGTCTATCCAGAGGAATCTGACCATCTCTGAAATTCTTTTTCATCATCGTTCGGTTTTTTGGTCTCCATTTGTTGCGCTTTAATGGGGAGCAGCACTCTTAGCTTGAATGAATTCTTCAGTTTTAAACAAATACTTCCAGCCAACTTTACTGTACATTTTAAACCCCAAAGCCAAAGTAGGTTCCTGTGATTGCCAGTCTGGACATTTTCCATGTTTGTAGTGTTGAAATTAAAGCTGAAATTAAGGAAGGTGAAAGCGGTTTGATGTGTCATGTACCATCAGGTTTGTCCTGAATCTCTAGAGTGCACAGACAAATCATTATCTAATTAAGCCAGCCAGTGAGCTAACTACCTAGTGAGCAAGTACATTATCTTCAATTCAGTCCTCCAAGTCTGTTCCAGAGTGCACCAGGGACACAGCCTTTATCAAAGGCGCTGGTTGATTAGGTCTGACTCGCTGGATGTAGATTACAGGTGTAGGCTTGTGTTACAGCCACTGGTGATTGTGTGTTGCTTCTGTGGTGGATTTTGGGCCGTCTTTGTGTGAGAAGATGGATTGTGGAGAAATTAATTACAGCTGGCTGAAGATCAATCTCCAGATCCCACCTGTCTGATATCAGAGATGACTGGCCTTGTTCTCTTTTCCTCCCGACCTCTCGGATTGGTCCACAACCTGGATTCCTCCTCCAAGAAGACCCCCAGCAATCACAACACAAGGTATACATCCTCAACCAAACTCTCAGGGAGTCAGGAGGGCTGGGATTTAACATGAACGGCTCGCCCAGGTGCCTTGCTCATTTAATGGGCTGATAGCGTCAGTTATACTATCACATTTTGACCAAAGTTACACTGGCACCTAGGGCTGGGCGATAAATCGAATTCATTCGATTAATTCGCCTTTTCGAAACCTGACGATTTGAAAATTTGCCAAATCGTAAAATCAAGGTGAACTTAAATATATAACAACACAGATTCTTCTTCTGCCTTTTATGACTTGTGCACTGGCGTTTGCTTCCGCCTCTCATCTCCTTCCGCCAAAACACCCACACCCCCGTCATGGCAGACAGAACAGCAGACGAAGAGTTGGTCGCGAGAAAAGAGCCTCATGTTACATCGATTACATGGAAGTGGTTCGGCTTTGACAAGACTGACACAGAGCAAACTACAGTCATGTGCAAGGTTTGCAAAAGTACTGTGAAAACGAGGAGTAGCAGCACAACTAACGTCTTTCAGCACCTCTGGCAGAGGCATCCTAAAGAATGGCAAGAGTGTTCGCAGCTACGGGAGTGCGGCATGGCTAGCACTAGCCATAGCAAACAGACCACAAAGAAACAACAAAAATTGATTAAAATCGTAATCATCCAAGATTACTAAAAAAAATCGAGATTTTATTTTTTTGCCATATTGCACAGCCCTACTGTCACCACAGTTTCATGATATCAAAAACCAGTGATGTGGGGTGAAAATAAGCCTTTCATACCGAGATTATGAGAGCCACTTACCACACAGCCTACTCAAAAGCTGGTCAACATCAAGAGCTTGTTAGCTCACTTGCTAAGAGCTTATCTTGCTCGCCACATCACGACTTACAGAGCTCTTCTGTAAATTAATTCATCAAGGCACCTTTATGATCTGATGAGAGCATCCTCACACTGGGACAGCTCTTTGGATTCCGAGCAAAGATGACTCAGATCCCGGAACAACTAATTAAGCAGAGAGATACTACAGCTGACAATGACTAAGTAGTAATTAAATTATAGGGCTAGACAGTGACCTACTCACTCTCAAAGCAACACATACATCCTATTACACTTGTGTGTGTGGCTGCTGCTGGAAAATTGGTTGACATGGCTGTAAATCTGTGTGTTTATCACAATTAAAGAGACTGACATCTCAACAAGTCATTCTATTAGGTAGCAGCCATGTAAGAAACACGTTGAGTCATGCAGACGGTTTACAAATTCAGCTTCTGATTGTGCTGTTTACCCACTGTGTTCAGCTGCTGTTAGGTTTTGACCCTGCCGGACTTTGTGCATCACTCCGCTTTGATGATGCTTGTGGCAAAAGTTTTAAGAAAAGTTGCCAGACTTGTTATTGCCTGCTAGAAGCCAGTGTCTCATTAACCTCCCACCTCCAGTCCTCAGACCTTACACAAAATGTTCATGGTGCTCGATCGCTGTGAAAACAACCTGAATCCGTGTGCAGCTTCACTCTTCCACTGTTTCATTTTTCTCTTTTTCTAAGTTTGCCTGCTGCAGATTGGTTTCTCTGACCCTGGCTAAAAGATCTCTACTTTTCCCTAATGCTTTCTGACGTGTCTTCAGACCAGCCTCATCGAGCAGCAGAGAAAAAAAAAACTAGCATGCGAGATTTAATCCCATAAAAGTCCAACCGTCTGATTCTTTCAGTAGACCTGATGTCAGCAATGCGGCTTTAGCACTGACTCTGTCTTTATAAGATCATTACCAAATCATCTTCTGCTTTTTTAAAATATATTTTCCAACATTTTTTACTGTAGAATTTGAAGCAGATGAATTGTCTTACTTCTGTAGTTATGTGAACTTTTTCTCACATGCAGGCCAAACGATCACAAATATTTCTGAACTTCTTTTTTCATTTTCCTCCTAGTCTCCTCTTCTCCTATCCTCTTTGAAACCACCACAAAACTTAAAACCTTTCTCATTGTTGCTGGAATTGGGGTAAGGGTACCGGTTGATTACTGTAATTTGTCTTAAAGTGAACACTCATAATGCTACCTGTGCAGGGTTACAAAAAACTCTCCTCTGTGAATGAAGTGCAAGCATTGTGGGCTGTATGTATAATATATATTTTTAGTTTGTTTGTTTTTTGGCACATCTCAGAACGTCACAGTGCTCTTGACACACTGCATATTTTCCTTTTTTGTTGCTCAAGTACAAGCAAACTTTTCTCGTGGGTGTAAACTTTGAATAATTTTTGCATGAAATTCTCCTCTCGTCGAGTTCACTCGGTGCTGTGTAATCTCTTTTCTATTCAAATGCTGCTCTATTGTAGTCATGTCATATTTATTACCCTTCCTCCTCCCTCTCATCAGCATCACAGTGTGTCTGAGCTTTTGGTTCTCAGTCGGGTTTTGTCGGCTGTCTTAGTCGGTGGTGACCTGAAGAGAAACGGACGAGACGAAGAAGAAGGAGACAAGAAAGAAAGGAGGAAAGAGGTTTTCGGATTGTGATGATCAAATGTGTACTTCAGACAGAAAGAGTGGGAGCATCAAAAGGAGCGGAGAGAGCGAGAGGCCGAGTGTGTGATTAGAGGAAGTGGAGCGAGGGCGAGAGACCTAGGGCGGCCATTAAAGAGGTGGAGGCATCAATGACTGGTTTGGGATGTATGTAGAAGTGGAAGATTGGCTCAGGAAAAAAGCTTTGAAATGTACCAGCAAAAACACGTTTCATCTGTCAGTCACAACAACAGGAAACAGAGGGGTTTATCTGAGTAGCGAGTGAGGATCTGCTCATGCTTTCTGTGCGCCTTCGGGGTGACCAATGTGCACACAGTTCTGTTGATACTGCTGTACGTGAGCATCAGTTTGCTAGACTGTAAATATGCAGCGCTCCAGTGGTTGTTTCTGAAAAGCCTGGTCTCCTAAAATTGTAGCCTAGCCGCGCTAGGGTCTACTTACCCTCGACAGGGAGGGAGGCGGGCTAAAAGGTTGTCTATCACATCACTCTGCAGCAACTGGGTAGGTATACAACCAATCAGTGCAACGAATAGGCTGACGGAGTTCCGAGAGCGCCGGAAATCAGAGGATGCGGAAGTTCGGTGAAGCCTTATTTATACAGTCAATGGGTGAAGCTCAAGTATATTACAGACATGTTAACAGAAAGATTATTCAGAGTCGGTGCTAATGGAGCTCAACGACTGTTGTCGTTTTTGTTGTCGACCCTGGCAGAGAATTAAATTTGTTGCCGTGGGTTGTCTAGCACAGCTAGGCTAGTTGTTTCCGGTTGTTTCTGTCAGAATCGTCGCGCCTCTGTCGTCACTTAGTTACGCCCGCCTTCTGACTCTACACTTCATGGTGATTTGTCGGCCTGTTTTAGGAGCATCCAACCTTGAGGCTTACCGAGGGTAACTAGAAACTTGCGTCGTCAGAGCTGGGTCTAGCGTGGCTAGGGTACTAAAATTAGCCTCAAACAACTCTGTGGATATTGAAGAAATTTTACTTGAAAGGTTCCTGGAGGAACATCTAACAGCTCAGGGCGGAGAAGAGGCTGCTGGAGGTGCATTTGGTAGAATGGAATAACCCACATGTATGTACACATACAGTAAGCTCGAGCAGATAAATGTGTCCCTGCATTCAACCAACCACCAGAACTCAGCAGGATTAATAAAACCGTTGAGTCCAGATATTGAGTTCTCACAGTTCTCAGGTGAACCCAACAGTGATTATGGTGGGACAGAAGAGAGACTGAGCAGTATCAGAACCTCTCTGGACGTTTTCCTTCAGACTTCTCTGAGGAGGATGTTGAGGATGTTAGCACATGAATAAAAGTGTGCCTTTTCATGGAAAATATGAACTTGTCTGGTGATCCCACAATTTTAAACAGTACTGTATATAATATGCAATACTTTTCTTAATGATAAAAGTGTTTAATTTACTTTATTGCATCAGATTTCAATAAGTTTCTATAAACATGAAGTAGTTGTGTTGATTGAAAGTAAATTGTTGCTTTAAAACATTTGTGTTAGCAGCGGCCAAAGCAAGGAGTCAGCTAATGCAAAGTATATCCAATGTGTTCTTCTATCAGTGTACCTCTGTCAGTTGTTACAGAATGACAGATTTTATTTTTTAAACAAGCATTTGTTAGCAGGAACACAGAGTTCCACACCACACTGAATCAGCATTTCTGCATTTTTACCGCAAGCTGTAGCCTGCATTCATATTCTAGTGGGAAAGTTTTAGTTATAAAGCACTGCTCAAACCAGGATGACAAACAGGAGAACATGAAACATTATTTAGCAGCTTTCAAAGTGTGACCTGCAATCTTGTACTCTGTCAGTGTTATTTGGACTTTCTCCATTTTGATGTTCTCAAAGCTACTCTCTGTTTTCCTTCCTACTCGTCCACATGGGACATCAGATGTCAGCGTCTGCTATTCAGCACATTCAGAGTTTGCTAAAGGGCACTTCATCAAGATGAATGTTTGCCACATAGCTGCCCAAAATATGGAGAAATGTTTAGTCTGCATGTAATCCGGGCCTTCTGCCTCTCTCTCCTGGCCTCATTAAACAAATCTCCATCCTGTCTCCTGCTCTGCCAGTTGGCCTGTTGGCTCAGCTGTGTACAAATAAAGCCGCAAATAAACACAGGATGGATGCAGCCACATGTCCTGCTTTGAATTTTCATTTGATCCAAATATAAAATTGAATACATGCTTCAAAGGGGACACATGTACAGTTTGTAGCTTTCAATGCAATATTTTTGTTTTGTTTTGTTTGAAACATTTCTCGTGGAAATATGGGCAGTTCTTCCAGCCTTCACTCTGTTCTCTCGTTTCTTGAAGCTTTTATATACATGAGTTTGGACTTTTTAGTGAAACTTCAGCTGTTTCTGCACCACAGAGTTTCATTCTGTTCCTTGCTTCTTCTTTTTTTTATGGATTGAAATGAGAGAATTCCCTTCTTCAGGCTGGCTTTGCATTGCTTTTAATATAATTTCAACTCATTCCAGGCCATCAAATCCTGCTATTTTCTCAAAGCCGCTGGTGTTTCACAGCTAAACTCTGACATTCATGTCCATCAGACTCAACTGTGCGCTGAAAGATTGTCAAATGGAGTCATTTTATGTGGCATCAGGGGTCCTGTTGGTAGTAAGATCAAGCTCATCATTTCATGTTTGTAAACATATATTGTCATGGAAATACTGCCATACCATGACTGTCATTCTCCTAAATTATTAAACAAGCACTTGGCTGTGTCGCTGGTAAATTTAATATTGTATAAAACATGGAGAATGACAGACTGACAACGCAGAGGCACAATGTCTGTCATGACCAGAAACTCAGAAATTAATTTTCATTGCTTTGTTAATCAGTTTTCCATACCATATACGAAGTCCAGAGTTTAACTTTCCAAAGACAAAGAACCTTCCAGAAATGAAAACTATCTGGTGAATCTTAACTCTTTTCCTTGGACCCCTTTTTCTTGGAACCCCATGCAACCTGCAGATGTGAAGGACTTTCTGCATTTCTGCGCATAAGTGTACAGCCACTCTTGAGACTAACTCATAAGAATACACCCACACTTATGATTCCTCCTTGCAGCAACCAGTAATGTAATAATTTTGGTCATTTTAAATGTATCTAGAAAAGCATTTAGAGAGTGCAGCACTCTGCCAAGTGCTGCTCATTCGTCTCATTTCCGACAGATGAAGTGTTGAAAAAATTTGTGGCAGAAATCAAGGCAGCGTAGAGTGTGGCCATTTAATATAGATGTAACCACAAACAAAATGACCTTGCGCTGAACGCAGGCGTGTGTTCTGCATGTGTACGTTATGTACGGATACCGAATCACATGACCTAAATATGGAGCAGCCAGCGGTAATTGATGGGACTCAGACACACCCCCACAATTTAATCAATTGTTCCTTGTATCATTTCCAACAGATCAGTCCCGATAAGTCTGCAGTGGTCAATTTGCAGTAGGATCATAATCGTGATGTCAGCAGGCAGTTGATTTAGTGTTCACTTGTTGTCATAGTTACAGTGAAGCTGTGCCACTATCTCGCAATGATACAGAAATCTTTAATAAATCCATGGATCCAGATTATAAGCTACATCACTGCCAAAATTGAATCACTTGGTCCTTTTGTCATTTCTGACCTTCTCTGAAAATTTAATCTAAATCTGTTGGTCCATTTTTGAGTACTGTTGCTAACAGATGGACAGATGAACGCATGCCGATCGTCACATAACTCTGCCATTCCTTGGCACAGCAATAAAGTCGATAATGTATTAACTTGCCAATAATGCAATAAATTTTTTGAACCAATAACGTAATAACATTTTGCCAGTAATGTAATAGGTTATTACATAATTGATTTGTTATGATGTTATGACCGAGCAGTTAAAAATATCCTTTGAAAATGTAATAACTGCAGGCGCTAATGCAGTCATACATAAATAGGACTGCATTTTCTTTGAAATAAATTATTACGTTTTTGGCTGTTATTGCGTTATCGGTTGCTCCACCTTTTTCCAAACGAAACACTTTTTTTCAGGCTTCAATTGGCCAGCATGACTTTCAAGTTAAGGTTAAGCTGCTACCTTTTGCCTTGGCTTCTCACAGTACTTCAGATTTTAACCAGGTAACGTCTAATTTCATGTATATGTATCACCAAATTCACAGCACAACTGCTGTTTTTAATTTATGGATACGTTCTTCAGACAACGCCACGGTTGCAAAGTCAGGCTTTTTTATACGCGTCAGCTGAAAATATCGATGCATTTTGAGCATCAACATATTGATTTTGCCAACTAATCAGTAATAAACTGACAACATGAGCTGTTTCTCCCTGCCTCCTCTCTTCATTTAAACCACCATGCAGTTTTGAAACTTTGAAGATTAATGTGGGAAGTCAAAGGGACGTTCATTAGATTATTAGTGTAAGAGCTGTAATTACATGATAAATGCACATATAATTAGCTTTAACTAGAGAGAGACTTGACCTACACGATGTGACTGGGCGTACATGAGTGAAAACATATGCGGCATAGTGCTGAAATCAATGAGAAGTCGTCGATATCCCCGCCCCACAGGTTAAAGTATCAGCAGCTCTGTTTCCACCAAAGAGCAGAGCAGTGATACAGTCAGTCACAGCACCACGGTGAGGCCGTTTGAGGGCTTAGCGCCGCAATGTGGCAGCAATTTTGGGTTCTGCTCTGGTGAGAATCTGCGGCCTGTTTCCTTTTGAAAGCTCTAAATGTCCGCGGCTGTCTGGAAGGTGCATTTCACGGCCAGTTTGGCAGCAGGAAGTGTCTTTGGTCAGGGTGTTTGTATAAACAGCTCGTAATGGTTTTAGCCCACGGTGAGGTGAAACACACACTCTCTACGTGCACACGGCATGTATGCCCATACACACATGCATATGCGATGCCTGCATGTGTATCACAGACAATCATTCCTCTTGTTCAAATGCACCGAAGCCTATAGACTGCACAATGGGGCCAATTATAGCTTCCAAATGAGTGCACTTGGACAGCTCTTGAAGAGAGGCCCGTTGTTGTGCATTATTGTTGTATTATTTACATTTGTTAGTGTTTGTTTGTCTGAGTCAATTGTATATGGAACATACAGCCCGGGTGCTTTATGTGTCAGGTTCGTGCTTTGTGCTGCTAAATGCTTCTTTTGTGGAATCGAGCTTGAACAATTATCGTGGCACAACAGAGCTGAGCTTATCATGCGGCTGTTCTTATGCAGAAGAAATAAGAAGCATTTTCAGAAAATAGAAGACAAACTGATGGGTTTACCTTAATGATAACCATGGTTTCAGCTTGGAACAAATAAACTTTCAGATGATCGAATAAGTGTTTTATAAAAAAGTTACAAATTGTAATGGAATAAGCAAATCCCCAAGGCTTCATTTTAAACAATACAAGCCAGAAGTGTGGCTATTTTAATAAGGCCAAAGCTATAATTCAGTTTTGTTTAATTCAAGCATATTGAAACTTTTAAGGGCAGTTTATGCTCAATTGGGCTGTGATTATTGATAATAATCAGTAGTACAATCTGTCTGAAGCTGTTTACTATTTTAAAGAATGCTTTTTTAAAAATGTAAATTGATAAAATGTTACTTGCTGAATACATTTTACCTCAAAGAGTCATGGTATTTTTGAAATAATTTGTCTTGAGGCCCTAATATACTCATTAAAATCGATAATGAAAACTTGGCTAAGAGTGTTTATCTTACCTTGCATGTTCAGTGTGTTTGCAAAAATAGTCCTTGTAAACTTGGACAGATTACAAAATTCATGTCGTATGGCTGCTTTCAGGGATAATACATAAGTAAATAAGATACACACGTGGACAAAATTGTTGGTACCCCTCAGTTAAAGAAGGAAAAACCCACAATTCTCACTGAAATCACTTGAAACTCACAAAAGTAACAATAAATAAAAATTTATTGAAAATTAAATAATCAAAATCAGCCATCACTTTTGAATTGTTGATTAACATAATTATTTAAAAAACAAACTAATGAAATAGGGCTGGACAAAAATGATGGTACCCATAACTTAATATTTTGTTGCACAACCTTTTGAGGCAATCACTGCAATTAAACGATTTCTGTATTTGTCAATGAGCGTTCTGCAGCTGTCAACAGGTATTTTGGCCCACTCCTCATGAGCAAACAGCTCCAGTTGTCTCAGGTTTGATGGGTGTCTTCTCCAAATGGCATGTTTCAGCTCCTTCCACATATGTTCAATGGGATTCAGATCTGGGCTCATAGAAGGCCACTTTAGAATAGTCCAACGCTTTTCTCTCAGCCATTCTTGGGTGTTTTTGGCTGTGTGTTTTGGATCGTTGTCCTGTTGGAAGACCCATGACCTGCGACTGAGACCAAGCTTTCTGACACTCGGCAGCACATTTCTCTCCAGAATGCCTTGATAGTCTTCAGATTTCATCGTACCTTGCACACTTTCAAGACACCCTGTGCCAGATGCAGCAAAGCAGCCCCAAAACATTACTGAGCCTCCTCCATGTTTCACCGTAGGGACAGTGTTCTTTTCTTCGTATGCTTGGTTTTTGAGTCTATGAACATAGAGTTGATGTTCCTTACCAAAAAGCTCCAGTTTGGTCTCATCTGTCCAAAGGACATTCTCCCAGAAGCTTTGTGGCTTGTCAACATGCATTTTTGCAAATTCTAGTCTGGCTTTTTTATGAGTTTTTTTCAGCAGTGGTGTCCTCCTTGGTCGTCTCCCATGAAGTCCACTTTGGCTCAAACAACGACGAATGGTGCGATCTGACACTGATGTACCTTGGCCTTGGAGTTCACCTTTAATTTCTTTGGAGGTTGCTCTGGGCTCTTTGGATACAATTCCAACGATCCGTCTCTTCAATTTGTCATCAATTTTCCTCTTGCGGCCACGTCCAGGGAGGTTGGCTACTGTCCCGTGGGTCTTGAACTTCTGAATAATATGAGCCACTGTTGTCACAGGAACTTCAAGCTGTTTAGAGATGGTCTTATAGCCTTTACCTTTAAGATGTTTGTCTATAATTTTTTTTCGGATGTCCTGGGACAATTCTCTCCTTCGCTTTCTGTTGTCCATGTTCAGTGTGGTACACACCTTTTCACCAAACAGCAGGGTGACTACTTGTCTCCCTTTAAATAGGCAGACTGACTGATTATGAGTTTGGAAACACCTGTGATGTCAATTAAATGACACACCTGAGTTAATCATGTCACTCTGGTCAAATAGTTTTCAATCTTTTATAGAGGTACCATCATTTTTGTCCAGGCCTGTTTCATTAGTTTGTTTTTTTAAATAATTATGTTAATCAACAATTCAAAAGTGATGGCTGTTTTTGATTATTTAATTTTCAATAAATTTTTATTTATTGTTACTTTTGTGAGTTTCAAGTGATTTCAGTGAGAATTGTGGGTTTTTCCTTCTTTAACTGAGGGGTACCAACAATTTTGTCCACGTGTGTACATATAGGGCAGATGTATAGCAAAGTTTGCTGATTTTTGACTTTGAAACCTGACTTTTCACCTCATAAATGACACGGTGCTCCTTTAGATCTCAAATAATTGGATCAGCGTTTCCCAAAGTTCAAAGTTTTTCCTCAGTTTACTCTCATAGAGGATAAAACTCACCCAGAATAGGAGATTTTTGTTTTCCTTTAAACAAAACGACTTTCTTTCTTTCTTTCTTTCAAGTTTATTTGAAAAAGGACAGCGTGCACTTACATTAAAAAGATGGCTGCACTAGATTTAGCATCATGCTAATTTCCATCTGTAGTCCTTGGTCCATAAAAAACAAACATTCCTTATTTAAAACAATGCATATTAAACAAAACGACTTAAACCGATGAATGAAAATAGAAAAAAAAACACATAAAGGAACAATCCATTCATTGTTGCACCTTGATTGTGCACTGTACATTCTATATTATATGACATATTATTATATCTTTAAGAACATTTTCTTTTATTACGACATAAAAGTACATCTTCAGCTAAATATGCGGTTGTAATTTTTTGCCACAAACCCCTTTGAACTGTCACCACATAGCAGAAGAGTCGGGTCAGGATCGGCTTTTAGAGCTTGTGTTTCACCGCTCGGCTGGTGCTCTGCTAGTAAACACATTAAGTGAGCGTGGTGTGTGGACCACAGAGGACATTATATTAAAAGCCTTTCAAGATACTCAATTTACCATCCCTGCCTCCTGAGTCTGGTTTTTACTATCACTCTGTTACCATGAATGTCCTGTAAGAGGGTTCAGTCGCGGTCAGCTTTGGCAGCTTCTCTCAGTCACCCTCCTCTAACCCGGCGCGTGATCGCTTTTCCAGTAAGCAGGGGACGGACGATGTTGAGAAATGACTCGGGAGAATATTATATTATCCTCTCACAAAGGTCTATCCAGTGTAAACTCTTTGATCGCTAATAGGCTAGAGGAGAGAAGCAGGTCCGATACTGATTGCGCTGCTGGCAAGTCAGTTTATTCTGCTGTCGGTATAAAAATGGTGTAAATCTGTTCCAGCTCCTGTGGTTTGGAAGATGTACAGCAAGTGAAGCTGTAAGAGAAGTCCTGTTTTTCCTCAAACTGGAGCAGTTGTGCCACCCTTTCTACATTTGACAAGAGCCTCCTTGTAGGTTTGTCCGGCAGCAGAAGCAGAAGTTAGCTGCCACCGTGACACTGTGTCTGTTTTTTTACCAAAGGATCCATTGCAGCGATTGTAGTTGTTGTCTCTGAAAAACTTGAGGAGAAACTGTAGACAGAAATTGAAGTTTGTGAGCTTTCTGAGGATTAAATTAAAGATTTCATGTCTAATCGTGACTACGCAGTGGGCTCAGTGGTCAGCACTGTCGCCTTGCCGCTAGAAGATCCCCGATTTGTGTCTCTTCCTGGGATCTTTCTGCATGGAATTTGCATGTTCTCCCTGTGCATGCGTGGGTTTTCTCCAGGTTCTCTGGCTTCCTCCCACAGTCCAAAAACATGTTGAGATGAACTGGTGATTCTAAATTGTCCATAGGTGTGAATGTGAGTGTGATTGTCTCTATATGTAGTGCTGCGATGGACTAGTGATCTATCCAGAGTGTCTCCTGCCTTCACCCTAAATCAGCTGGGATAGACTCCAGCCCCTGTGACCCTTATGAGGATTAAGCGGTGTATAGATAATGAATGGATGGATGTCTAATGGTCTGATATAAAAACATTAAGTAGTTCTTAATACATAGTGATCAAGAATGCATTCCTTCTATTGACCCTACTAAATATTACCAATGGTTCGCCCTTCAGTCTGTCGTTTTCATTAGAATAAAATAAATAATGGTCTGGAGAATAATGGTCACATCTCTGACGGAGGGCATCAGGGATGATTTTTTTGATTTGAGTATCAAAAAACAGTAAAAATGTCTTCACATCTTCCCAGAGACTCGGGTAATGGCGTCCAATTGCTTTTGTTCCTAAACAACAACCCCAAATTCCAAAATATCGATCTTAAATAAATGAAATATTACTTGCTGAATATATTTTCACTTCAAAGAATCACAATATTTTGAAATACACTACTGTTGAAAAGTTTGAGGTCGCCCAGACAATTTCATCTTTTCCATGAAAACGCACACTTTTATTCATGTGCTAACATAACTGCACAAGGGTTTTCTAACCATCAATGAACCTTTCAACACCATTAGCTAACACAATGTAGCATTAGAACACAGGAGTGATGGTTGCTGGAAATGTTCCTCTGTACCCCTATGGAGATATTCCATTAAAAATCAGCCGTTTCCAGATAGAATAGTCATTTACCACATTAACAATGTCTAAACTGTATTTCTGATTAATTTAATGTTAACTTCATTGAATTAAAAATGCTTTTCTTTCAAAAATAAGGACATTTCAAAGTGACAACAGACTTTTGAACAGGAGTATAATTTGTCTGAGGCCATGATATATTCATTAAAATCGATAATGAAAACAGGGCTAAGACCTGTCTTGTATGTTCAGTGTGTTTGAATTTGTCTGCAAAAATAACTCTTGAGAAGATGAACAGATTACAAAATTCTCATCATATGGCTGCTTTCAAGGACAATGCAAGCTATAATGAGTGAATAAGATAAATAGATTTATAGTAAAGTTAGGTGATTTACGACTTTAAAATCTGACTTTTCACCTCATGAATGACTCAATGCTCCTTTACACCTCAAATAATTGCATTTTGCATCATTCTCTTCCTCCCTTCCTTCTGTTTTCTCTCAGGTATTCTGTCCTTCAGAACGGGAACCACACAGAGCAGGAGAAGAAGTCTCTGCACACCGACACAGAGTCTCACGAGTCCTGCTTGTGACGACAGCGACTCCTCAGTCACATCTCCAACGCCCTCGGCCCTCGCAGCGCCACCGCAGAGTCGATGGAAACACGCCACAGCCTTCACACATCCGGAGCTGAAATCGAACACAGATGCAACAAATCCAGCCAAGCTCCCGAGAAGAGCCCCGGAGGGACCTGAAGGATCAAGGAGAGGAGCAGGACGTTGCCAGTGGCGCATCTGGTGTTCAGCCCGGCCAACACTTGACCCGTGGTCTTCTGAGGTGCCAGGCGCTGAAATACAACCAGCTTTCTGTCTCTGTGATGCTGGTTCTGTCGTGTTAGTTCTCTTGTCTGCACAGAAACTGAGCCGGCCCAGTTGAACTCAGCCGGAGCCAGAATGTGACTGCGATCCCATCAACTGGCCCGCCGGTCGCTTTCTTGTCTCGCGGTGAACCGGCAGCTTCGGCGGAGTGTGTAGGAGAATTTCACAGCGGGAGATGTGATTAGTGACTGTGCTGGGGAGTTGTGGAAGTGAATTATGTTGCCAAAGCTATTTGATACACATACAGTGGACCTTTTTCTGATCATTCTGAGATGCTCCCTGTTGTTTTCCGGTCTTAAAATCAGAAAGATTGACTTTAGGTTTTAGAAGGCTGTTTCTTGTAAAGTGAATCAGTTGGCGAAAATTAGCTTTTAAAGTGTTATTAATGAAAAGAGCCAGTATCGAACAATATTTCTTTTTGCTGAACATCACATTAACCATCACATGTCTTTGCCTCGACACAAAGCTGAAAAAACCTGTTTGTCTCCCAGGTCAAAGCCTCCCAGCTTTGCTAAATCCTCCCTAAGCTGAAAACAAAATGTGGTTGCAAGGCTGCGTTAAATCCTTGACCTAAACTGTCCAAGTGCATTATTACAGAAGCTGCTAGCTCGCCCTCCTGTGCTCATCGCTCCATGAGGCTCCGTCTCAGTGATTGTTTTCTACAGAAACTTCCCCCACAAGAAGTTTGACGATCGCTAAAGCTGCTCATGAATGATTCAACAGGCATTGTGATGATGTTGGAGCAAAATGTGTTTGTTTTTTTGTTTGTTTGTTTGTTTGCTCTGTGTGATTACATGTGCGGCTGTGTATGTTTCCATGGCGATGCGTGTTTTGTGTGTTTCTGAACGGGACTTTAAATGTGATGTTAGTATGAATGAAACGGCCTTTTCCCATCATCCTGTGCTGTGTTTGATTTCACCTCATTATTGGAACATTCTTCTGGCATCACACCCACTGCACAAAAATAAGAAATACACAACACCCAAGCAACAACACATTTTCTGCACAGAAGTGGCTGCAGTGCATCATTTGCTCAGTCTAGTCTTTGAACAGTGAAGCCTACGTGGAACCCAAACTCTGACTTAATAGTTTTTCAGACTGAGGGACAAGAATTGTACAGTCTGTTCAGTCGAGCTCTGTCAGATTTTAAATCTTCTGCTGGTACATTCTTCAAATAAGATATGAGAGGTGGCCAGCCAGATACAACACCATTCCCACTTCATCTCAACACACCTTTAATTCCTTGTCTGCCCACCTCGGATGCTACGATAAAGAATGTACCAGAAGTCTTTCTAGCCAGCAAGGCTAGTTTACGTGAGACATCAATCAACAATGAAGCAATTCTCAAAGTGCTTTACATAAAACGTAAAAAGTGTGAGTTATAAAAAAAAAATGGAAGAAAAGCAAGGAAAGAATGATAAAACAGGACAGTACCATTTGAATAAATATTTGGATTTAAAGCAACTAAGAGTTGGAGCAGAAGTTTTCTACCAGTTTGTTCCAGAAATGTGGATCATAAATAAGCAAAATGCTGCTTCAGCTTTGAGGAGAGAAAGCAAATGTTTCTGAGTTGATGTGAGAGATGCAGGTTTATTACGTATGAACAGATGAGAACTGTATTCTGGGCCCAAAACTTTCAACGCTTTATGAACCAACACTAAGATCTGGACAGATGTCATTAACTTTATTGTTCTCAATTAGCTGCAGCTGTCCTAGTGACGTTACCGTTCTCGTAATACGACTACTGAAGACAAACAGATGAATTTCTCTGAATCACACTGAGACTTGAGTCCATTAAATCTTGATATTATTAAGGCGAAAAAGCCAGATTTTATCATTATCTTATTGCGGCTAAAATTGAGGTTTAAGTTCATGATGACAACAAGATTTTTTACTTGATTTTTTTGGTTTTTAAATGTTTTTTACTGAAGTCGAGCACTGACTCTTAATTGCTATTTATTTAGTTTCAGAAAAGATTATTTCAGTTTTATCTTTATTTACACTACTGTTCAAAAATTTGGGGTCACTTAGAAATGTCCTTATTTTTAAAATAAAAGCACTTCTTTTCAATGAAGATAACACTAAATGACTCACAAATACAGTCCAGACATTGTTAATGAGATACATGACTATTCTAGCTGGAAACGGTTGATTTTTAATGGAATATCTCCATAGGGGTACAGAGGAACTTTTCCAGCAACCATCACTCATGTGTTCTGATGCTGCGTTGTGTTGTCTAATCATTTTGAAAGGCTAATTAATATTAGAAAAGCCTTGTGCAAATATTTTAGCACATAAATAAATTTGTGTGTTTTCAGGGGTAACATAAAGTTGTCTAGGTGACCCCAAATTTTTGAATGGTAGTGTGTTTGAACGAAATTTTTTGGAACATTCAAACAATTGTTTGTTTTTTGCACTTAGTGTTTGTATGAGTCCACTGGGGTTGTAGTTAAGTAGATCTGTGGGCCATCCATAGAAAGAAGTTAAATATTTTAATCTGAGCTCCTAAAGGGGATCCAGAATGGAGCTTTGAGGAACTCCATGTCATTTTTGTCCGCACTTTGTGGAACTATCAATCCGTCCTTGAAGTAGGGTTCAAACCAGTTTGTGCCAGCAGGGTTCCAGTTAGTCTGCTAGCATGTTGTGGTCAATCCAGTGATTCCAAGCCTGAAATTTTACCGCTGTCTGTGTTTACATGGATGTCATTCAAGACTTTAACAAGAGCAGTCTCAGTGCTGCGGTGTGGTCGAAATCCTCGCTGGAAGACATCAGAACGGTTGTTTAACACCAAGAATGTGTTTTCTCAGTGATATTACTTTAAATGGGAGGTTTGATATGAACTTAAAATGCTTCATTACTGAGGTGTGTGTCTTATGCATTCCAGTTTTCAAGGCCAGTGGTAAATACCACTGTTGGAATGTTGAAATATGCTGACTTTTTGTAGAAAGTCAACACGTTTGTGGAGAAATTTGTCAGTGAAGAATGAAGCAAGCCTTCAAGAATAAAAGTTTAGTGTCGCCTACTGTTTTTCTGTTCTCATAACTTCTTTCTTTTGAACTCAATTCATTTTCTTCTCATTCACTTGCAGCCTGTTGCCTGTCTTTCTAAAAAAGATTATTTGAAAAGATTTTATGCAAAAGGCATTCAATGGTCCCAGAAGGCAGCATCTCACAACATAATTAGTCACCGCTTACACTCCACCAAGTATTAATTAATGCCGCTGCTACCTGAATACATGAAAAACATTGTGGGAGAATGTCTTCAGTTAGACAGCAAATCAAACTGAATCACACTTAGAAAAGACTCTTTTATGAATCAGGTGTAGATGTTAGCTGTTTCTTTCTCGACTGCTGCTTTGTGTTTGTTCCCTCAGCAGAAAATGCTGCACAGAGAATTCAAACTCTACTGGCTTTTGCATTGAGAGTAGAGGGAAAGAATAGGTGAAGTGTCTTTTAATCCAAGAGTAACTTTGTTGCTGCATTCTGTAGAAGTGGAGACACAATGCTGAAGCTTTCTGCACGAGTGTACAAAAGTGCCAACATAGTTTCATTGTAGCAATGCAATGACAAAAAATATCCTTGAATCCTTGAATACACTGGTTCCCACTGCACACAATAGAGAGGACAGTACATGAAGGACATCTGTATCATGACAAATGTTTTTTTTTTCTTGCTCTGTCACTAATTTAGATTAACTGTGCCTCAAATTTCTCTCTATAAATGTAGGTGTGACTCACAGTGAAAAACCAACAGCTCTGCAATACTTTGTACCCTTTTCAACCCATTTACTGTTTGGTTTAGTGTTCAAGAGCAGCTCTAATAGCAAATAGATGATAGCAAAGTAGCCAGTAAACAAGTTAAATATCACCTTATAATGTTACTTTTCTCAGCAGTTGGTGGGGACCAAAACAGAAGTAAAACCAAAGTGAATATTACTAGACAATAAAGCCACTCCAAATCGAAGCTATTGTTCCTCTGTATTGCACACTGAATGTACCGTGTTGCCATGGGAACCCAGCATATATTCAGCTGGTGATGCAGAAATCACATAAACGTGTTTTTATGTTTGGTCCGATTACATGCCGGTACTGGAGCTGATAGAACACAAATTAGAAAATGGATTATTGTGTTGTTTTTTACAAAGAATCTTCAGTGAGTAATCGATTCATTTTTATTTATCCAAGCGATTTCCTGCATTATGGCACAGTGTCAGACCTATACACTCTTCAGAACAACATCATGTTTAAATATATGAAGTTTAATAGCTTTTTTGTGCAGCTGTAGTTAATAATAAGCGGCTGTATTGACCAATAAAATAAATATATTACCACACATTTAAGTTTCCTACCAGCATTCCTGAATTGCGTCATTTGCAGTAGCAGCGCTTCATAAATTTTTAGATATCTTGTTCTCCTGTTAACTGAAGCAGCTGCACACAATCATTTTGTTTTGTTCAGACGTCACATGAAATGATTAACACCTTCTTAGCAGAGAAAGTTGATAGCCACCTTTGTCCTACCCGTTAACAAAAAAGCCCAGATTCGTCAAACTTGCTCCGTAGTACGGCACTCGGTAATAGACGTCATGTTTAAAAGCAACAAAATGTTTTCTCAGTTTTCTGTGAAACATGAAAAATATTTTTGCCTGGTTAGTTAAAATTTGTATTCTGAAAGAAAAAAAATGCTTTAGAAACCCTCCACTTGCTCCAGAATGTTGTTTTGTTGGGGTTTATTAACAAAAAAACAACAAAATGCACTCTTACAATGTGTTACATCTCATAGAGCCACTACAGGAAAAGAAATGGGACGTGCAGTTGCTAAAAACAAACTGCACAGGAACAAACAACCCTCTCCAATCAGTTAATCACACGAAAACACTGTTGAGCACTGATTCACCGGCACCAGCCAAAAAAGCTTTTGACAAGGGAAGGTAATTACAAATCCTCGTAGCGACAAGCCCATCGACCCAATTGTGGAAGTCATGATTCAGAGGAACTATCCGAGTTTTGTGTTACTGTTGTACAAAAACACAAACTACAGACATTATAGTTGAATCTGGAGGAAGTAATGGGGAGATTTTACTTTGCAGGTTTGAAACAGTGGGTGCTGTAGGATGGATACAGCATAAGTGGACAGTGAGTGTTTTATTCTCATAGATGTTTAGATTTCAGAGTGTTATCTCACTTCAGACCTCATGTGGCCCGACATCCTGTTGGGTTAAAGTCAGTCAGAAGGTAGAGCTAAAGATCATATGACCTTTATTCAGTGTTCATATCAACCGAGCCCAGACTGTGGTTAGCCGTGGTGTTGTTCTGCATGATTCTCTAAACACTTGGCTATTACATGTCGAAATCTTTCCACTTTTACCCATAATCCCTTGCAATTTGGGGCAATTTCCTGCAGCTGAATCATATGATGTTCTCACACCGTAAAGGCTGCACCTCAGTGCTTTAGGTGGAGAAGCCCTAGCTGAAATTCAATCATTGTGCCACAACTTGCGGTGTTCTGAGTAACAGGAGACAAGTTAAAAAAAGGCCATGCAGATGTCAGTGACACTCCCAGAGGAAGCAGCATGTCAGCGTGGAGCGAGTTAGAAACACTCTCCTTTAGTACGAGTGGAAATTCAATACTGCTTTCTGCCGTTGCCTCCGTTCAGTCACAGCCTGATTTATGAAAAACACATAAAAAGTTACAGCCTCTGCTCCAATGTTAATGGTGCAACAAACTGACAAGGAGGTCTTTAGGGAGGCTGAATTATGAAGCTCACTTATAGTGGTTTGAAGAAAAGATGGTGGTCTGATGACACGTGAGGACAGGACTGACAGCTGTAGGAGCTTCAGTAGAAATCAAAAGGACTTCCCTTGTAAGTTCTTGAAGATGTTTCACCTTCATCCCCAAGGCTTCTTCAGTTCTGACTGCACCAGTTCCTCCGTTTACGATGTCCTCAACCTTTATGTTTTGTGGTTACATTGCCATCTTCCATAAATTTATTTAAAAAGTCGAGGAAGTAGTTGGCGAGCGGACAAATGTGTCGTCACGTGGTGCTACACAAGGAAGACGGCTTTGTTTACATTTACCTGTTGTACGCCACATTGGATTGTGCTACATTCGCTTTCTTTTGTTTGTGTTGTTTTTTTGGAAACTTTTTGCCCTTTATTATGGCTCCCAAGCCTAAGTCAAACTCTTGTAATGGCAGTGCTTCAAAAAAGGGAAAGCCATCTTCAACAAAGTGAAATTAAATGTAATAAAACAGTACTTATGTATGTGAGTTTCGACTTACGTCAAAAATCGCATTACGTCGTGCCATAGGAATGGAATTCCAACATAAGTCGAGAACCCCCTGTAATGGGCAGCTACAGAATTTATAGTTACTCCAGCTCAAACGACTAATGGTCCATTAATGACCAGGACTCACATGTCTTCAGGTGTGAATTGTTGTGAAACCAGGTGGTCCACCAACAAGGATAGCAATCATGGTGATGTGGAATGCCAGTTTACACAACAAAGGGTGTGAATCTGCCAAGAATGGAATGACTCATCACCCCATTAGTCAGAACTGAAGAAGCCTCTTAAATAAAGATGAAACATCTTCGAGAACCCTACAAGAGAAATCTGGTTGATTTGTACTGAAACTCCTACGATTACCACAACCTGAATGACTGAGAATATACGCAGGCAAAGAGCTGACAGTAATGCTAAATTAATGCATGATGGGAATCTTTTTAGTGGAAGTTTTTCTGACTGTTTCAGTAAAGTCAAGTCTAATATTTTTTTCAGCATCGGACAACAGAGAAATTGGACATTTTTCCTTGTGCCACCAATATAGCGTTTATTTTCTGATTCAGTTTTGTTTGTTTTTCCAGACTGACCTCTACCAAAGTTGAAACACAAGCGCTTTTATTGATTTAAGAAAGACTTCAAGCAGCAATTTCCGACACTGATCTTATGTTTCAGTTGGACTGTGACATGAGTGTGAAGTCAGCAAGATCAAAGTTAGAAAGACGATTGAAAATTCTTGATTTTTCCTTCTCTATGAATGACTCAGAAATAATATCATAATAATATAGCAACCTTTGCTTTTCAATTACCAGTTAAGCAAAATAAGATTGCACATCCTTGTGTTCAGCTTTAAGTAGCTTCCAATCTGCCCTTCAAATAACCTGACCTCTCACTGCAGACACACAAAGACAGGAACAAATAATTCAATACAATCTAAATAATACACAATTCTAAAGAATGGTTTATCATTCTTTTCATGTTTTCAGCATCTCTAAAGCCACAATTTTATTTTCAAGCACACATCTGCTTCTTGTTTTTCCATCAGTCAAAAAAGAGGTAGACTTTTGTGACATCGAGTGTCGTGTCTTTTCTATTATTTCTCCATGTTTTTTCCCTGTGCTCTGCTGTTCCGTCACCACCTACTTGCAGTTTCCATGACATCTGTGAGTGTGCAGCTGAATGTCAGTAAGTGTGTGTCCCTTCTGGTGTCGACATGTTTGTTCTGTGTGTGAAGCTTCACGACCGTCGAAAAAACAGGAACTCCACTTGGCCACGCCTTGTGAAATTTAATGAGCCAATCTCTTCGGAAAACCATATTTGGAAGTGTACCAAGCACACCACGAGATGCAAAAAGCTGAGAGCATGTGAGAGGTTCGAGGGGTCATGTAGCTATTTCAGGTAAAATGAGACGGAGGAGAAGTGAGAAGAAAGCCCAAAATGGAAATACTTTCAAGTCAGAAATCTGTTTTGTTCTCCACTACTTCAAAGAAACAGAGCATCCATGCACCTGTGAAGAAATTGGGATTAAGTTTAATGCAATCTAAGGCCAGTCTTCAAACTCCTCGGTTCCTTAGCGGTATTAGTTTGATGTTCCCATGTGGAGGTGAGCTGTGGTCAGCTGAAAGAGTTGCTAAAGTCTTTGCTAGACAGATGAAGATCAAAGCAATAAGTCTCCTCTGATGTGCGGTTGGATTCCTAAAATCATCTTGGGCATCAAAATCCTCCTCCGCTGCAGAAAGATGCTCTATCCCTTCAACGCAGTTAAAAAGAACATCAGGCTTTGTTGTCCGTCCCTCGGAGACTCTCTGACTGATGTTCAGCTTTTGTAAAAGAACAGAGGCCAGATTTTACGCCCACAGGAACCTAAAAAGATGAGAAAGTCATACAACCCCAGGGTTTACTGGGTTTTTAGTAGGAAGAATGACTGAAACCACATACACATCACAGGTTAATTAAGCCATTAATTAATAAACGCCCACCTTACCTGAAAGTAGCCCGTCTCCGGAGGCCGATGAAAGTCATTTTGGGCTGTGTGGAAACAGCGGTGCCTGGAGAGCACCCCAAACTCATCACATACTGCTGATTTGTCTAGACCCTTTGGCTGCTCATTTACACACTCTATAACCTGTGGCATCAGTTTTGAATGTGCAGGGTAATGTGAGAGACCTATAAAAATCTGTGACTATCTTAAATAGATGACACAAGTTCACAGCCAGGTGTGCTCTGCTGGCGTCATCAGCTTTGCGCCTTTTCAGGTAATGAGCCGTTTGCCTCATAATATGTGGTCAGTACACGACTTTCCACGGCAGGAACCTTGTGGAGGCATGAGATAGTGCAAACTTTAGTACTTTGTCTTTTCAACCTTTAGGTTTCCATTGTGGTGCACAGTTTCAGTGGTGATGTTAACTCCTAGGGCACCAAAACAACAACAGCTGCTAGTTACTGGACATAACTCCACCTCTACAACCACACAGAGGATAGAACAGTGACAAGTTTGAGTAGAAGATGGTTGAGAAGGAATGTTGTCATTGCAGTTTACCTTCTGAAGTCCCCATCTTGGTGTTTGTACTTTATTCTAGTTAAAAAAAAAACAGCTCTGAAAGAGATTTCATAGGAGGTGAATAAATGCACATGATGTTATGGGTCCACAGAGGTGTTTTTTCAGCCAAGTCAATGCGCCACTTCCAAAAATCGCCCACTTTGAGGACTAGTGGGCCACTAGTGGGTCACATGAAAGGACCTTTACCTTCAGTCCTGCAGAGGAATTTAACCAACATGGCAGCTCTCCTCATTTTATTTCAACAACATCTAGTTTGCACAGTGGTTATCACTTTTGCCTTGCAGTTATAAGATCCCCGGTTTGCATCCCAACCCTCCTGGGATCTTTCTGCATGGAGTTTGCATGTTCTACCTGTGCATTCGTGGGTTTTCTTCAGGTTCTCCAGCTTCCTCCCACAGTCCAAAAACATGCTGGTGATTCTAAATTGTCCATAGGTGTGAAAGTGAGTGTGATTGTTTGTCTCTCTATGTAGCCCTGTGATAGACTGATGATCTGTCCAGGGTGTCCTTTGCCTTCATCATAAGTCAGCTGAGATAGACTCCAGCCCCTCGTGACCCTAATGAGGAATAAACGGTGTATAGATGATAGATGGAGGTAATCGGATGGCCAGTTTTGATGTTTTTTGAAATTTTCGCGAGGCGTTGAACTTACACTTCCGGTGCTTCGTTTGCACAAAAGTGAGGTCCAGGCTACTTTATGCCACATTACCAGAATACAACACAGGGTGTTTCACACAGGCAGTGAATGGAAAGCAAAAAACTGATGAATCCTGTGGGCATCGGCCATAAAGCAGATCAGAGGTTCCTGCTGTGGAAAACAGCTTACTGTTGTGAAATGGTATAATTCAACCTAGAACATTATCCTAAACTTAACCAAAAAGCAAACGAAAATGGATCTGCAGTCCCAACATAAAAGAAGTTCTCAACCACAAAACACCTTGTGTAGATCTGGGTTACCAGCAGTTCAGATCCTGACCCACAGATTAAAGGCTGAGACATAATGAAGCACTTTCTGAACTATTCTTTTTCCCTTGGAAAGAAACCTGAAATTTGGGCAGCTCTTTTCTCTCCTGGCATTGGTTTCTCCTGTGAGGTTGATGTCTATTGAAGGGGCTGATTTGCAGCAGATAGATTGAAAATTTTAGTTTGCAGATGTTCTTGGTTTCACACATTCCCACTGCATGAATGTAAAACATTCAAGACGAGGCAAACATGGTGTTTCAGTCAGAATTACACAGACGATTTGTAAAATAACATATTTCAAAATTTAATCTGGTAGTTCTCCATTTATGCGTGCAAACCAGTTTTATGGAAGCAAAGATTCCCATGTTGCTGCTTCCAGATTACTGAGTGCACTTTTAAGACCAGGGCATTTCAACAAATGTTTCTCCATCATGCCTACACTCAACCAACCCAACCAATGAAGGCAACAAGCTCTGCGTTGTTACAGACAGAGAAGCCAAGTCAGACTTTCTATCCAAAAAACTGACTGAAAAATGTATATTAGAAAGGATTTAGAAGTTATTGTAGACAGTGCTGTCTAAAAAATGAGTATACCTTTACCACATGTAGGAAATTTGCCTGAATCTAAAAAAAAAAAATCTACTAAATGTATAAAGGAGGTCATTAATAGTGTCATATCTGGATATCATCTCAATTTTAGCTGTCATGCAGAAAACCAGACAGAGGAAAGACTTCACTGCTTTGATCTTCAACTACTAAAAAAATTATTAGAAATTTTATTGAAACATTCATTCATTGCGAGCAAGGATGTAAAAAAGATCAGTTGCAACAAAACGAACATTTCTGGGAGCAGCATAGATTGCAACAAATCCACAATTTCATCAGAACCGCTTTACAGCACTTGCAAGAACACCATTTTCAAAATGTAAAAAAAAAAAATATGATGGATGTTTTATTGGAGTGTTGAGGTGACTTTGGGAAGTCTGTGAGATAAAACCTCTGGATGCAAAACACAGAAAGAATACAGAAAGCAGCACTGCCACTAATACAAAGTACACACAGCATTTAAATCCTCTACCAGCCTCCCGCCTGCATTCAGGTTCAGCCCTGCAGAAGAGAACTCTCTGCATGAAGCCGACACGACGATGGAGGACAGAGGATGTTTAAGGCATTTAATTCCATTGAAAGTCACTTCTTTTCCTCTTCACCTTAAGCAGAATCTGTAGCCTTTAAAAGCCTTTAGCCTCCTAAATATCCCATGATATCTATGTTGAATTCATTTGCAAAATAGCATTTGTTTTTGCTTTGTTTTTATGTTGTTTTTTTTATGGTGCAGTTTTAATGGTTCCGTATTCTCAGAAGCTCCTGTCAGAGTTTAATCCAAGATCATCCCCAGCTGTCTGGTTGTGTTCATTTTTTTGTACATGCAATTGTGGCTATTATTTTTCAAATGCTGGATTACATACACTATTGTTCAAAAGTTTGGGGTCACAGGAAAGCCGTTTTTTTTTTTTTTTTTCAATGAAGGTAACATTAAATTAATCATAAATCCAGTTTAGACATTGTTAATGTGGTAATTGACTATTCCAGCTGTAAACGGCTGATTTCTAATGGAATATCTCCATAGGGGTACAGAGGAACATTTCCAGCAACCATCACTCCTGTGTTCTAATGCAACATTGTGTTAGCTAATGGTGTTGAAAGACAAATTGATGGTTAGAAAACCCTTGTGCAATTATGTTAGCATGTGCATAACAGTGTGAGTTTTCAGGGAAAAGATGAAATTGCCCAGGTGACCTCAAAGTTTTGAACAGTAGTGTACTTTATATAACTTCACAGGTAACATTTGGTACTGATGTTCTCAGCACAGCCTCTTTGCCTTCTTTTATTTTTGCTAAATGAAAATGCCCCTAAATATTCTTAACATCTTACCTGCCTTCTTAAGTGTCAATTACAGAAATTCTCAGATGCTGCTGCTGTTGAAATGTAACTTCGTTACAGTTAATTTTTTTGCAGAAATATGAAAGTTAAATTCAAAATTTTCATCTGAATTTCAATGGAAAGTTTGATAACTTTTGGAGAAACCATTACTCGGATTAACAGAAGTATTATTAAAGAAAGAATGATAGCAAACAAATGTGTTGCATGAAGCAGGATTTCAACAACAGCTGAATTTTATTTCATCATTCCATCACTCCTGCTCCCTTCCATGTCAACTCTTTTTAATTTATTCATTTATGTTTGCAGCTTACAGCATGAATGTGTATATACATAAAAGAAAATAACTCCCACAAACTGTCCAAAGGAGACAAAAAAAAACTTTTATAAATCTCTTCGGTATTTATTTTGACAGAACAAAATGGGTATTTTCATGTATTAAAAGAACATAAAAGGCTTCTCTTTCAGGGAGCTGAAATGTGTATGACTTTTTTCTGTTGCTATGTGACAGTTCTGATAAAAGGCTAATTAAAGATTAAAGAGATGTTGATAATCCTGGTGTTGACTTCCTTTGTGAGTTTGATGACGGCGTTGGCCTGCTGATTAAAACATCGTTGAAGTGCTTCCTTCACTCAAACAAGCTACAATGAGCTTGCTCTTTCTCTCGATTTCCTCTTTTGAATGTGGAGCTTTGACAGCTTGCAGACACTCGGGGAGATTAAGTCGGCAGTTCAGGAAGAAAATCTCATAAAGAACATAAAGGACTTCATCTTAACAGAGATATTTGATAGTGATGAATGAAAGGAGTGAGTATTACGCTCCATCTCAGCTCTGTCAAAGGGAAAACTCTCATTCTTTGTTTTTATCAGTCAAGCTTTATCCACATAATTATTGATATTTTCCAAAACAATCATATTTATCTATGTTTGACCCTCTCATACACAAACAAACAAACAGGGTTTAAAGCCATTCTTCAGAAGTTAATTTTTTTAAAACTTTTTTTTATGTGTGTCCATGTCCACAAGTATAATGAAGTGACTGCAGTTTCATGAAACTAATAATGAATATGCCCCCGAAACAACAATAACAGCAATTTTGGATATACACTCACTGGACACGTTATTAGGTACACCTGCTCAATCGCTTGTTAACACAAATAGCTAATCAGCCAATCACATGGCTGCAACTCAATGCATTGATCAAGACAACTTGAACCATGTCAGAAAACTCTCAAATTGTTTTTTTTAATAATAAAATGAGTTTACTGTACTCCAGTGGTCAATCCAGTAGAACCTTTGGGATGTGATGGAACCTGGAACGGGAGTTTCTCGTCTTGGATGTACAGCTGACAAACCTGCAGCAACTGTGTGATGCTATCATGTCAATATGGACCAAAATCCTGGAGGAACGTTCCCATATTGTTGAAAGTAAGCCACCAAGAATTAAGGCAGTTCTGAAGCCCTAAAACCTCAATCAGAGATTGCTTCCACACAAAATTATTGGATCAGAGTGATGCTTCTTCAGTCAAGAGGAGCAGGTTGTCACATATTCTTAATATAAATTACTATAATTATTGATTTGGCACAATCTAGAGAAAAGGCATCAGCATAAAGTTACATTTAAACCATTTAGAAGCAGTTGGAGATATTTTTGGGGGGAAATGTTCAGGATGAGTTTATAGCAGAGAAGGATCTAAAAAAGAAATTTAACTTACTACATCATCACAAACATTCTTAATTCATAGTCATGACTAACAAATTAAAGGGGCACCGAGGAAGATTTTAGCGGAAATGTAGCGTTGCCTACATTTCCCATGAGCCTCGGCACGCACTGTCGCAAACCATCGTAAACGAGGGAGCGAGCCTCAGGAAAGCCAGCGGAGTTTAAATCATTGTTGAACAATAACGTGTGTAAATGACTCCGCGGTCTAATGTTGTAAAACCGAGCTGTCAAAGCTGCTCCGAGCTACGGAGTTAACCGAACGTTAGCTCTGAGCTAACGTTCGGTAGCTCCGAGCAAATGTTACATTAGCCAATACCCACACAGTGTTTTTGCCACAAAGTTAGTCAACTAAACCAGTCACAGTCAAACTAATCCCATAGTCTACTAATCGAACATTGCAAGCAACACACAAAAAAGACAAAAGATTTGTATGAAACTTACAAAGAGCTAAAGTTACGTACCTGTCTAGGAGAAGCACAGCCAGCTCGGCATCTGTTTTGATTCCTTTTTGCTCCCGGAATTCTCTCCACCTCTGAAATGCCTTTCCAAGATGAACTTTTCTTTTGCTTCGTTGTCAATCTGACAACCTTTTTCCTTGCAGACTTTGCTCCGTTCACTTCCTTTTGCGCTCCATGTGTGCCGTCTTCTCAACCAACTCTCCGCTTTGTTACTGCTAAAAACAACTAGCTCCTCAGCGCACGTGCACCGTATTTGCTGTAAATCGCTCCGTCTCTCACAGGAAATTCTAGACGAGTCGACAAAAAATTAATAAAATACAAATATTTACAAAACCAAAATGATTCATGAATCGAAAATGGGGTCATTAGTAAGTGTAAATAACAAAGATTCATCCACATTAATATGAGACTTTGTTACGAGCATAAAAATCTTCCTCAGTGCCCCTTTAAAGTAAGTAAAATGTCACATGTTTGGTCTTTAAATGGATTAAAACATTCAGGTGAGCATATCCAGAGTAGAATTCTAAAAAATAAAATCATTTTTGCAAACAGATTTATTTTCCAAAACGTCTGAGCAGGACTGATGCAATAAAATTAAAGATTTACAAGAAAGATTGAGAAATCCAAACTGAATTAATTTCAAATTAAATGCAATATTGCACATCCTTTTGGAAATTAATTGTACAACATATACAGAGAAGGATTTTCCTCCACATTTCCAACTAGAATTTAAGCAGCTTTGATAATAGATCCAGATGAGTAAACAGGGAGTTTAAGCATCATAATGCATCATTGCCGAGATTTAATGATTAAAAAGCGACTCTGAAAATGTGTTTTTTTACGTTCTCTCTGGCACCAGCGAAAGAGGAAAGCAATTTTATAGCCAGAGTCTTAAAATGTGCTATGTTCAGTTTGTTCTCCAGTCATGTAAAAACCAATAAGATCAGAGCAGACCATGCTGCGCTCCAGCGATATTCTCCTCGGATCCCATAGTCCTCATTTGTGTTAATACGCTTTCTGCACAGACTCATGTTGTGACACACAGATTCTGTTCAAAGAGCAGAAGAAAGCAGCAACAAAAATAAAGTAAAAAAACTATTGGAGCCCAAACATCAGTTAACTTTCCTTCAAAAGTCGATAAGTCTACAGATGACCGTCTCCACCACTGAATATCTTTCGTATTTTCATGGTTATTTATGTGGCACAACCAATGACAGCAGTGTATCTCATTAGTCTCTTTTCCCTGATGAAATGTGTGCTGGAATAATGTAAATCAATTTTCAACTGTCATCCTCCAGTGTTTAGTCATCAAAGGTCCCATACAAGAAAAATCAGTCAAAGCTATTACGATTTGAAGACATATGCCATTCCTCCAGCTGCTCCACAACTAGATCGACAGAATTAAAGGCCAGTTATAATTCGACTGAATCAATAGTCTTGTAGCTCAAACCCGGTCACTGCGTCCAGGTGAACCACTCAGAACAAGCAGCTGACATGATCAGGGCCTCATTTAGCAGGCTTTGGAGAAATAAAAATCTTACAATCTATCCAACAGATGCTCCATATTTTTCCAAAAACACTGCTACAGAAGACACTCTGGGTAAATATCACAGATTATCAAGGACCTCCTGAGAAGCCCCAGAATCCCTGTTTCTGTCCATGGTGAGTCAGTAGAAGCTATTATAGAGCTGGCAAGTTTTATTTTATTATTTCCAGAAAGGGAAAAGATCTTTGTAGCTCGGCTTGTCTTCAGACTCTTTTATTTCTGGAAAGAATTGTCCAGAAACTCTCTTCTGGGGACTTTTTATGTTGGTCATTTTGAAAGCAAGACAAGAAAAAAGCAAAATGTGAAGTTAAAAATTACTAGAAGATACAACAGACTTCAATTTTGTAAAGTGCATTATAAATAAAAATTATTATTATTATTATTATTATTATTATTATTATTATTATTATTAATTTTAAATGACACAGTGGTTCAGACATTTTAGTATATCTGATCTGGCAAGCCTATTTCTATTGTATTTTCACTAAATTTCCATTTAACAGATTGAAAACCAGATGGTTCGCTGTGTGACGGTGAAACCTTTACATTCGAAGGATGCGCAAATGCAGCATTCATTTAAACACAGCACGCCCCAACATAATGATGTCCACATACACGTATGCATATTCCTGCTTAGCTGACTGGGGATTCTACAGAATTAACATTTACTTTAATGGATAAAGTTCGGCTCCACTTTGCTTCGGCAGCATGTTTTGGACTCTGGTCCGTCTGACTCCATTCATCTCCGTGGACTGTAATTTCTGCAGAGCATCGATAGAGACGGTCAGCCTGTATGATAAATATCCTGAGAGAAACACAATGTTGCCAGGGCATAAAGATCTGCATTGCTGTGGTTCACAGAGATATGCTGACAGATGTAAAGTTTCTCATACGTGCCCATTTTAAGAGCTTAACCCTTAAAGATTGCAGGTTTTTGCTCTACAGTGAATTTGGTTTTGTTCTTTTTACTTTTTTATTTATTTCTAACTTCTGACAGTGGGGATGCTGCTACTAGTGGCTTATTTTGAATCTTGGTAAACCATTAATCTACGGTATATGATGTTGACTCTATTCGATCTTTTTCACAGCAGACTTTTCGATTTGTCACAGTAGGGAAAGAACTGGTGGAATTAATGATGGTTCGTTCCATTAAGTGTCACAGTAAGCCGTCACAGTGGAGCAGAAAAGTGCACAAAAGCATAACGCTCCCCAAGTGGAATGAAGACATCATTAATACGCCGGTGCTTTTCCTGCTGTGACAACTTTGACCTATGACTCTGCTACAGGAAGGTTTGAAATCATTCCTTTTTAATGCAGTTTGAGAAGAACCTCTGGACATTTTTCTAAAAACAGACTCTATATAAAAGCACAGGCAGTGTGAAATCACATACTGGTCCATGAGCTGTCTTTCTTAAACCTCCAGTTTAAAAATTTGACCGTGAACATCTTGGTCTTCTGAAACTGAACGTGACGAGCACGCTTATTAGCAACCTGTGAATCACAACCCGTCAGTGCTGCCAGATCTCGCCATAGAAAGAAGCAACCAGGTCTTTGGAAACAAGCCCAAAAAAAGTTCAACAGCTGAACTGCCGCATTTTGCAAATGAGAGGCCTCTTGACAGCAGTATAAATACATACATTTGTTTTTGTTTGCAGCAAATTGACAGTAAAAGAATAAAAATATTGCATAACTTATGTGTGACAGGCTATGTAAGTGGCTATCTTTAGCTCAGTTATTTGTTTTGTAGCAGGGAAACCAATGTCTGTAAGCCTCATGGACGTCTTTAGTTATTTTTTGGACTTGTTCGGGCTTTATTGACAGTGAGAGAGAGACAGGTAAGTGGGAACAAAAGGCTGAATTCAAAGCCATGGTCGCTGCTTAGGGGTCCGCTGATCAACCTGTTGAGCACAGAGGTGGGTTTTTTGGTGCTTTTCAGTGCCAGCATGCTGTTTTAAATCTGCATGGTTAACTTAGCACATATCTCCCATTTACAAAATCGACAGAACGCCTTTGATTTATCTCCCACCTGAGGTCGGATCCAGTCTTACCAAGCACTCGCTTTCTCCCACTACACTATATTTTTTGTCCAGCCCGATCTCACGAGGATTCGTGAAACTGTTACGTAAATTTTTGTTTCGGTTTCGTGCGCACCAACACGATTTCGTCATGTTTTTCGTGCCGCTCACCACGAAATGCGCACCAATGTATTTTAAACGGCGGACTTTTCGTGCCACTCAGAACGTATTTCAAACGAATGTGTGTATTATATTTTTAATGTAAAACCATGGCGAATCCAACGCTATATTTTGCATGACATCGTCCCTAACCATAACCCTAACCATAATCCTAACCATAACCTAACCATAACCTAACCATAACCCGGTGGTACACTTACCAATTTGCATAGGAATCTCAAGAATGTCCGGCGGCCGGCGGCCGCAAACGCAATTACACAAGCAGTATACGCCGATGGACAGCTTAGATCGTCATGAATCCGCTGGTATAAACCACTTTCAGCTGTGATTACCACAGCGGGTTTCGTTGTGAGCAACACGAAAAACATTTCGTGGTGAGCGGCACGAAAAACATGACGAAATCGTGTTGGTGCGCACGAAAAAGAAACAAAAAATTTACGTAACAGTTTCACGAATCCCCGTGAGACCGTGTTGTTTTGTCATATGTTCCCCACTTTTTCCCACTCATTGTCAGTGTCTTTCCCTCTGACAGACTTCAGGTGTTGATGTGCATGTTTGTATGTGTGGGTGAAGGCGGTAACTAAGAAACAGGGAATGGACGAGTCCTGGAAAAGGACAAACTAGTTTTGTTTTACTGAGGAGAACTGGGAGAGAATCAGGAGGCATTCATACAGGCAGCAAAGCAAGTCCCCAGAAAACTGACCCAACACCTGCAATCTGCCACTGATGAGATTTGCAAGTGACTCTAAAGAAAAACAAGCCCAAAATTGTCTAGAAAAAGCGGACTTGACAACCATGCAACCCACCACTAACCCAGGTAAAATGGGTCACTCTGGAATAGTTTTTGTTGGCCATCAATCAGACAGCATGGTCTGTGTTTAATGGATAGCTAAGCTGTCAGTCCAAGCTCATCAGCCAATGGAATCACACCTTGGCCCCACCTTACACCTGGATGCATGCATTCAGCCACTCCCAGCTCTGGAAGACCACACTACCAAGCCAAAACCATCAGCAAACAATTGCATTTATTTGAAGAAACTGGAAAAGGCTGGAACCTGGATTCATATGCAGATCCCAACAGAAAGGTGAGCTCATAAATTATTAGTTGATTGTTGTTGCTAACATCTTGCTTAATTTTGTTGTGCTTAGTTTTGCATTTTCAGAAAGTATTCCTGTATTCCAGGGCAAAAACTCCAGCGATTTGAAAAAAGGGCAATACGGTGTATGTAACCAACAAAACTAAGACAAACAAGTGAACTTCTAGCTGTACAAACAAGAGGGCCAGACAAAGATAGTGAAGTTACTGAAGCAGCCAGTCTGTGAGTCAATTCAATTAGGAAGAGAGAATCCTTCCTGACGAGATTTTAATGTGGTTACAGATGGACGACAGCTCTCCGACTGTTCCTCGTCAGTGGAAGTGACAAACTGCCAACAGAGCAGACACACAACAGTGCATGAGCCCTGACTGAAACAGAACCACAGCGTGTGTCCTTCGCTGTAGTTGAAGCTCTGACCTGTAGGACTTTAAAACAGAGATTTATCAGTGGAATATTGGGAATAAATCCTGCACAAAATAAAATCCTGCCAGAGGAGTTTGTTTTGCACAGCTTGGCCTCTGTTTGCCCTCCTGCAGTTTTGTGTCACAAATCAATTCAGTAGTTTCACTTCCAAATCCAGTTCTGAATGTTTATTTTGTCATAGTTGTTGGAATACTTTTTTAGACTTTGTAACAGAAGCGAGTCTAGTATTATCAGGATCTGTTGCAGGTAAAACAAAGCAAATTCAGAATAACGAGGATGTCTTTTCATTATCTTGCTTCAATAAACCTAACAACTGCAGTCACACAAATCAGTCACACTGAGCTGGTTGTTTACTCACTAAAGTCTGAGTATGAATAACAATAATAATAATACTGCAACTACCAAAAGAACAGTTTTTAAATTGTAGTTTGTTTCATGACCACAGTTCTTAACACAAGCTGGCATAAAACGAACTTGCTCCTGTTAGACTATGTTGAAAGTTTTTGCCTTTTTTGTGTTTTTGTTCATGTAGTAACTTTAAAGTAATAAATTAATTCAACATTTCTGGGAATTAATGAACAAACATTGTCAGGTTGTATATTTCTCACAAAAGGAAGAAATGGAATCTTAAGCAAGTTTTAAGAATTAAAACATACAGCAGCTGCAGACAAACCCAGAAGAAAAGCTGACAAAATAGCCTTTAGCCTTTTATTATTGGTTGTGAGGATTTCAACCTTATTCTTTCAGCTGCAGTGCTGTTGAGAGCAAGTAAAGAACAAATATTAAAACTTAATTCAAACCCGTAAGCAGGCTTATTGCAGATCATAAGGTCTGGTCTTCAACCAGCCCATAAGAGCTCATGTCACTCCCCTATTCATCGCCCTTCACTGGCTTCCAGTTGCAGCCAGAATCAAATTCAAAACTCTCCTCCTGGCTTACAAAACATTTACAAGAACGGCCCCAGCCTACCTGGATTCCCTGATCCAGGTCTACTCCCCTTCACGCCCACTTCGCTCTGCATGTGAGAGACGCCTGGTGCTTCCAGCCCAGCACGGCTCGAAATCTCTAGCTCGACTCTTCTCCTCTGTTGTTCCCAAATGGTGGAACAAACTACCAAACTCTGTGCGTTCTGCTGAGTCCCTTTCTACTTTTAAGAGACAACTGAAGACTCAATTGTTCAGAGAACACCTAGGCACTTGATCTGACTCCACCTTAGGGGTAGAATAAGTCAGGTGGTCCAAAACCCAGCACTTATTTAGCGCTGACAAAGTTGAAAAAACAAAACAAAACCCAAAAATTAAAAAAAGGGGGGGGGGGGGGGGGGGGGGGAGCAATTCTTTTGCAACTTGATGGCAACACCTTTGACCAATCGCACTTGAAGCACTTTTGCACTTACTACAGGTTTTTCCTTATGTCTGAATTCTTGCTTGTGTTGTATGTCGCTTTGGACAAAAGTGTCTGCTAAATGAAATTGTAGAATTGTAGAGAGGTCAGTGGAGAATGGGCAGACTGGTTGGAGATGATAGAAAGGCAACAGTAACTCAAATAACCACTGGTTACAACCAAGGAATTAAGAATACCATCTCTGAACGCACAACACGTCCAACCTTGAAGAAGATGAGCAGCAGCAGAAGACCACACCAGGTGACACTCCTGTTAGCTCTGAACAGGAAACTGAGGCTACAATTTGCACAGGCTCACCAAAATTGGACAATAGAACATTAGAAAAGCATGGCCTGGTCTGATGAGTCCCCATTTCAGCTGCATTCAAATGGTCAGAATTTGACATTAACAACATGAAAGCATGGATCCACCCTGCCTTGTATCAACAGTTCAGGCTGATGGTGGTGTAATGGTGTGGGGGATATTTTCTCGACACACTTTGGTACAGTTTAAACACCACAGCCTACCTGAGTATTGTTGCTAATCACATCCATCCCTTTATGACCACAGTGGACCATCTTCTGATGCGACTTCCATCAGGATGATGCACCATGCCACAAAGCTCAAATCATCTCAAACTGGCTTCTTGAACATCACAATGAGTTCTCTGTCCTCCAGTGGCCTCCACAGTCACCAGATCTCAATCCAATAGAGCACGTTTGGGATGTGGTGGATTGTCATCATGGATGTGCAGTCAAAAAATCTGCATCAGTTATGTGATGCTATCATGTCAATATGGACCTAAATCTCTGAGGAATGTTTCCAACACCTTGTTGAAAATATACCATGAAGAATTAAGGCAGTTCTGAATGCAAAAGGGGTCCAACCTTTTACTAGCCAGGTGTACCTGATAAAGTGGTCAGTGAGTGTATTTCATCAGGTACAGAGTGTTTGGAAGATCACACAGAAAAGAAAGCAGCAGAGACAGATACCAGACAGTCGAACAGAATTGACAGAAGAAAATGATTTCCATCTGTCTGGGCCAAATGTGATTGCTTATTCACAACAGGTCTGGACCGGATGGAATCAATTACACATGTGAACACTTGGCACTCCGTTGCCGATGTACAGTCTGACACAAGAACGATGCACAGGCAGACAGACGGTCCAGCAGCAGCAGTCTGAAGATTTGTCTGATTAGATTGTGGCTGCAGGTGAAATGAAAAGCAGAATTCATAATGTTGACTGATGATGCAGCGGTGAGGTCACTGCCCAGATTACTATTGATCTCCATCTGCTTATTTTTTGGAGCTGGATGGAGTGCAGTGGGTGGTGGTGGGATATTTTCTAGCTGACTGCTGTTTGGAATGAGCCAGTTACCTTCAGGCTGGTTTCACTGGACGAACAAGGACGACAGATTTAGAAAAACTTGCATTCTTGTAATGAGAGGCTTAAGTTAAATTTATAATTTAATCATGAAAATGATAACTTTATTAAAATTTAAACTATTTTACCTACAGAAATATTGGTTAAAATTATTATTATTATAACTCCCAAGGCCCCTATAGTGGCTACCACAAGTACAACTATGACTACAACAATGACTTCAACAACAACAACTATTACTACAACAAACAAGCAATTACAACACAACCACAATAACCACAACAAAAAGGTATAATAAAATACAATAAGATCTAATATGATGCAATAAAGTGTAAAACGATATAATAACATAAGATATTAGATATTATAAAATTATTATATATGTATATATTGGTTACTCCTTATCCCAAATAACTAGATTAACTGAATATGTAAGCCCAACCAAAGCTCTGGTCTTAGGAGGATACACAGGAAGTGTTGTTGAGTGAACAAATTCAGGTAAATATAGCATAAGGGAATACAACTTTGTCATTATACACCCAAATGTTAAATCTAAAATAAATGCATTTCCCCCTAAAACTGACTTGTTACCTGTTCATTAAATTGTTTATTTTTAAAATGAGGCTTTGCTTTTCTGTTAACTGCAGCATGAACACTTTCAGTTTAATATGGTAGTGGGAATAAATCCTTTGAATTTGTTTTTCCAGTGCAGTGACTGCATCCGTTGCAGAAAAAAAGACACCAAGTCTCTCTTGACCTACTGTATAGTTTATTGCAATACACACACTTTTTCTTTTTATTTACTTTTACCTTCAGTTACCTGATGAGCTCTGATTTAACTGGACGGCTTGACGTGTTTTTGAATTTGAACAGTAGTACCAAAGATCTAAACGAATATGTGACAGACAGAATCTGAGTGTTTTTCGAGTAGATCTGAGAATCTTCTGAGACAGTTTCATCCTCCATAATAGACCGTCTCATTGAAACTGCCCCCGCAGTGTCACATGGGAGCTAAAAGTAGAGGCAATCATTCTTGGCTTCACATTCTCTTCTAATCCATCAGACTGACTGACAGCGGGCCATTATTCCTTCGTATACACCAAGTCATTTCATTTCTAGCTCAACATATTAAACGACTTTTCACTCATGATGTCCATTCACAGCCCCCAGTGTAATTATTCTGGTTTGAGGAGGCAGGGGGAAATTAATAATGGATACTAAGGAGAATTAGAAAGAAAAAGAATCACACCATTGTTCCTGAGTCTGCATGTCTGACATTTAAAGTCTGGTTTCTGTGATGAGGAAAACAAAGGCACACCGCACCTTTTAATGTGTTGACTAATGAAATAAATATTAAAGAAATGGCAGAATGAAGTCAAACGTGTTTCTGAGTGGTCACAGTGGAGATAAAACCCCGGGTTAGGACTCTGCAAAGCAAAGCAACCTGGTAAGCAGCAGTTTATTTCAGAAATGTTATTAAAACACAAAAAATCTGGAGTTTATTCTTCAAAATGTGGTCATTGGTCTTTCCTGTTTCATCTCTCTCTTTTTTTTTTTTTGTCAAACACAGGTTTATTTTCTCCCATACCTCCCCAAATATAAACTGCTGAATGAATCAGTGTGATCCTGAATGAGAGTTTCCTTTCACTTCTCCAGCTCTAGTATATCTCCACTTTTCATTTCCCCACAGGGAATAGATTCACATCCACCCTTTCCAAGTTTAATTTCTTTCAAATGGAGACCTGCTGCTGAGGAAAACTGTATCAGAGGTTCAGATCCATCTGTGGCTGATTTCTCACGCTGTCAGACGTGCAAAAATGAGAGTTTTTGCAATTTTTTGTGTCTGTTTGTTTGAAAATTTACCCGGAATAATAAGTAGACATCTCATCTGCTTTTTCGTGTATAACAACATCATTTAAAACAGCTTGTGAGACATCAGTTTGTCTTTTCCTTCTAATATTTTACTGATTTGTTACACAGTCCAGTGTTTAAGTGCACCTGTGTCTTGCTAAGTGTTTGCTGAGATATGTTGAACCCCTAAAGGTTCAAAAGTCCGTATGAGGATTTTTCTTTATAGCGCATTATATTATCCCATGCACAAATAATTTTTTTTAACACAAAATAAGCAATATTATCCAAAAGGATACTTAATGGATTTGATTTGGACATAATCCAAAGTTGGATAACCATGACCTGGATGAATGAGAACCTACACAGACATTTGGACATAATCTATTTTGCAAATAATAAATCTAATAAAGTCAGAAAGTAGGGCTGTTTTATGTTAGAGCCACAGTCCTCACCCTATCAACATACTTAACATGCAGGGTCTATTGACTCTTAGTAAATAAACTACTGTAGGAGAAAAGCATTGTGGCAAAATATGAACTAATTTAATCTTTTTGGAAAATTATAGCTAATTTGCATATTGTTTAAAATGAAAATAGGCATTTTTCTTTGAAAAAAATTGCAGCTTTTATCAACTCAAATTCAAATTCAGTCCACACTAATACCTAAAAGCTTATGCTGCAAGTTAGCCTAATCTATCTGTCTATTCATCTATCTGTCTGCATCATTTCTACATAAGTATTGCAACGTGCACATGCACAGTGCTCACATTACAGAAAGTGCAAGTGACTATCCACTAGCCAAGTGCACTATCCTCCAAATGTTGGACTGACTTGAAGTTACATTTACTGTCAGGAGAGCGAAGGGGTGAATCACTGCACAGCAGGACTTTTAGTCTCTGGGGGGTCGAGTATTAGTAATTATTTGGTCAAAAGGCTAAATTCCAAATATTGCTTCAGTCTGAAGTCTTTAGAATCACATCTCAAGTCCATCTCAAGTACAAGGCAGTGTCATTGAATGGGATTTATCATGGTGTCTGATTTCAGTTAAGCAATACAGTATATGTAGTAGTTTTATTCTTAATGATGACATCTGCCCCAGATCTCTGAAACAACTATTTTTTTTCCCTCTGCAGGAGTTACAGATATATGGGTTTCTGTTCTGCCAGCAGAAATGGAGGTGGCTAAGAAAGGTTACAGCCACACTGCAAAGTACTCATGGTGACCTGCCTTGCTGAGATTTCATCAGTTTCAGGTATGTCTTTCCATTTTAGCTGATTTTTGCAAGTAGAGAAGAGAAAAGGCAGCCACTGGACAGACCAGGTAGTGGAAGAGTTTATTCCTGTGAGACAAAAACAAACGGTTGACCAGTATGATACTGTATGACAGAAAAATGAGTTACAAGCATTCTGAAAACAGACACTCAAGAGATAGAAAGACACAGTAATATAATTTTAATGCATTTTCAACAACCACTTTAGAGTAAACTAGAATTCAGTAGAGCTGTTGCATTGGATTGCATCAGATTCCACAGGTGCACCAGAGCATCTAATATATGAAATTACATATTTTTAAAGAATATGGATCTTTATATGTTAACTTATGAGCACGCTCATGTACAGGTTAGTGACTGCCCTTTGGCATGTGTGCACACCATGTGCACGTACACTTTTGTGTAACAGAAACAAAATCAATACTTGACCTGTGCTAAACAGCCATGTAAGCACAACGCAGGGATTCACAGAATCAATAGGGCCATGAAGCGAAACTTAAAGATGACAGAAAATTATCACATTGTCAAGTGGGCGCCTTTGGGGATCGATGCACACTTAGTGCAGCCAGCTGTGCTCACATTAGGAAAACACGTGAACATCACATTCAAATAATCCTCATTTTTCACTAAAGAGACTCCTTGTTTAGTTTTTACAGTAACATTCGTTTGACAAAGGAAAAACAAGGAGAAATTCTTGACATTGCAAAAATTCAACTATTATATCTTGTCGTAGACCAGCCTGGAAGTTGGTTCTGGGGAAATGACATTTTCCCAAAGAAAATTTTTGCATGAGGTTTTGATGTGGAAACTAAGCCCCAAATCAGGGGCCAGAGTCTAAGATTTGACTTTTGACTTTGATTTTTTTGAACTTCTTTAAAGATCTTCAAAAAAAAAACTCACCAGGAGCAGTCAGCATTCAGAGGCAGCAGGATTTATTATTGACAGAAAATCCAGGAGTAGTTCTTAGCAGTGATAACACCCCAAGAAAAGCTGAAGATACTGAGCTGTGCATCGTCTTTTATGCTGTGAGAGTTGGTCATTCTTTCCACGCTGATAGGGTGTATTTTTGGAGAGACAGTTTTAACACTGTTAAACTTTTCTGAATCCATTGGTCAGATCTTGACATCAGGTTATCATATTTCACCACCAGGTCACATTCTACAGAAGATATTAGGTTATCATTAGGTTATGTTTTACAGAGAACATGTTCAGACTCTGTTCTGTACTCATCTGTACTATTTTTTATGACAGTCTTCATGCATTTTACATCATTATGTGTTGCTATGTTTCTGATAGATGTCTTTTAAACCTTATATTGTGTTAAGTTTACACCATTATGTTTTGAGAATGGCCTGCACAGTGGATTGGTGGTTCGTGCTTTCGCCTTGTACCTAAAAGATCCCCGGGTTGTGTCTCGGCCTTCCTGGGATCTTTCTGCATGGAGTTTCCATGTTCTCCCTGTGCATGTGTTGGCTTTCTCCAGGTTCTCCGGCTTCCTCCCAAAGTCCAAAAACAATCTCAGGTTAATTGGTAACTCCAAACTGTCCATAGGTGTGAATGTGAGAGTGATTGTTTGTCTCTGTGTTTAGCCCTATGACCTGTTAAGGGTGTACTCCACCTTCACCCTTGGTCAACTGGGATAGACTCCAGCTCCCACCCTAATGAGGATTAAGCAATGTACAGATAATAATGGATTAATGGATGGATGTTTTGAGAACTCCATATTCCATTTTTCTGGAAAGTATATGATTTGTCTCAAGACTAAATTGGTAAATCATGCAAAACAAAACAATGGAAGACCTTACTGAGTTCATTACAGATGCAATATTTCAGTCATGATAGAAACTTAGGGCTTTTCATACTGTGAAGAAAAACAAGAATTATCCGTCTAAAAGTTGAAGCAAAATATTTTCCAAGTGCACATTCGTCTCTCTCCAGTCCGCTGTTGTTGTTGTTGCGCAGCTCTTGATGTTTTATGCAGCTGAAAACAGCTGTACTAATTGAGCGACGTGACTCATATCACAGTAAACTACAAACGCTGGCTGACTCAACCACCAGTACCGGTTTTCACAGTGGAATGTTAAACTAATGTGGTTCATTAACTCAAAGTCCTCCAGGTTCACCGTTCCATCAGGCGCTAGAAGGAATTTGTGTGAATATTGTGTGGGAGCGAAATTATTTCCAAGGAAGTAAATTTCCGTCTGCTCCGAGTACGAGATTTATTTTTAATGTGCGTCGCTAAATGATGACTATAGGAATAGGTTTGGATGCATTGTGTGCAATGTGTGTAAATGCACATGTTTTTTTATGGGGTATGAATTTGTGTGTGTTTCATGTTGAAAGCTAGCCTAGCCGCGCTAGACCCAGGTCTGAAGACGCAAGGAACTCTAGGAACTCTCGACAGGGAGGGAGGCGGGCTAAAAGGTTGTCTTTCAAATTACTCTGCAGCAATTGGGTAGGTATACAACCAATCAGCGCAACGAATAGGCTCCTAGAGCGCCGGAAATCAGAGGATGCGGGAGTTCGGTGAAGCCTTATTTATACAGTCAATGGGTGAAGCTCAAGTATATTACAGACATGTTAACAGAAAGATTATTCAGAGTCGGTGCTAATGGAGCTCAACGACTGTTGTTGTTTTTGTTGTCGACCCTGGCAGAGAATTAAATTCATTGCAGTGGGTTGTCTAGTGCGGCTAGGCTAGTTGAAAGCTCCACCTGCAGAGAATCTGAAGTACAGCATCAGCAGGTGTAATAAATCACCATGATGTCTTTCCCCATCGGCCAAAAAAGATGCAGAAAGAGTAAAAAAAACTATATGATCACATCCTCAACTCTGATATTTTTGTGTATCTTCTGCATCCTGACAAATCACCATTTTCTCTCTCATCTCAGTTATTTGTTAACATCATCTTCAGCACCATTTTTTAGACCCTCCAGAAAAACGCGATTGTGCGATCGCATGAATTCCCGCATTAACCACCAAAATGCCGCTGATTATACGGGGGTCAATTATTTCCCAAAAGGCCGCATAATCCCCGCAAAACAGCGCATAATTCCTGCAAGAATCTCACATTTCCACGAAAAAAAAGAGAAATATGTGGATTCCGCTTGATTTCACAATTTCCGCATAAAATGAGAAAACTATAACCAATATAAATGAAGTTGTGAGTTTTTATGTGACGCCCGGCCTGACGTCATCAGTTCACGCATTCACACACACGAGAAGCGCGGTGCCAGTGTTGCCAACTTAGCGACTTTCTCGCTAAATCTAGCGACTTTCCAAAGCGTCCTAGCGACTTTTTTGTCAAAAGCGAGTAGCCATAAATCGAGCAACTTTTTCTGCCGTTTTGGAGACTGACAGGAAAACTCGGATCATTCTGCAGTTACTGTTTTCAACAAGCAGCAGATGCTGCTGTGAGCGTCTCCCCCTTCCAAAGCACAGGCTGTCAGTCCAGTAACCCCGCAGCAGTCCCAGTGTCTGATTAGAGGACACTGGGACTTTCCTAACTCGGTAAATGAGGCCTTTCATATGCTATAACCTGTCTACTTATCCCTCATGGTGATATTACGCTGGAAAATTTACCTAAAATTTAAAGTTTTCTCCAGTAAATCATCTAAAAGGAAAAACAAAAACAGATGACACATGCAAAGTACCAGTGCTACTTTTTTTTCTCTAACTCTATAATGCTTTTGAAGCTATGATATATCTCATGATATTGATGCTCAAAGTTGGTCAGTGACACACAAAACAAGATTTTAGCTTCATATTGTAACACCTGCAGTGGACATGTTGGTGCAGTTGCAGTTCTTTTTTTTTAACAGCGCTCAATTGTTTCTTTCAGCCCTGAAGATTTTGTGTGTCGATCTTCTGTACTTTGTAATTTAGGAAGGCTCAGAAATGCGAGAAAACTTACAAATTTTGACCCATTGATATGTACTTGAAGGGCCTCTAACATGGAAAATATTTGTCAATCATGGAATAGTCTGAGGATTTAAAAGGTTAAAAGTAAGGTCAAAGAAGTTCTGTAAAATACCCAGGCGCCCACTCATCCATGTCTCTAAAAACAAATCAATCCACCTTAGAATCGATTCGACAGGTATCCAGTGCAGGTGTGATGGTGCAGCTGTAAGGTTTGCTCTTTTGCTGGTACCACTCATGAGTCTTGGAGCATCAAGTTCAAGATTTAGCAGGATGTTGATGCATAATTTTAGCTGTATTTCAGGCAATTCATTCTCACATACATGGCTCCTCTTTAATGCTGACTTCTAATCTAATGGCTGTTATTGTGTCGCATTTGATAAAAGCATGTAATTGTACATCAGAGAAGCCTCTCTGAGACATAGCAGTCAAAGAGATAAGACTAGTAGGATGACGAGGAGGGGAGGAGGGAATAATAGTAGAATACAGCAAAGAGAAGAATAAGAAAGACAAAGTGACATCTCTGTGAAATGAAATCAGTGATAAACAAGGCAAAAAAAAAAAGAAGAAGCTACATTTAATCCTAAATATGAGGCATTGTTTTGTTCAGGGAGCATTTTGTGACTCAGCATGCAGTCGCCACAGTGGAAAAGTTTAGCTTGTTGAATGTTTACAGTTCAGATTTTCTAATTACAAACACCCCGCGGCTTGTAAACACGACTAACACGGACTCTTAAAGCAGCTTGTTTATCGTGAGGAGTTTTGGTTACCCGACTTTTGCCAGATCCGAGGTTTTGGCACGGAAGGGGAGTCTAAACAAATTCCAATTCCCGTCTCTCCGGTGCTCTCCTCATTGAGTTAACGTACGAAATGAGTTCAGGAAAGCCTGGTCGGATGTCAGAATCTGAACAATATCAGCCACAGCTTTTGGGATTGTTTTCTGCACTGCACTTAGGAATATTTTGTACATTGTGTTCAGGTGTTGGGAGTTTAAAATGCAAAGTGGTAGGCGACCTGCAGGATCAAAAGCGAGTAAAGCCAGAAGGGTGTGGATTCATGGTTTTGAGCCTGAGGGATGAATTAAGTAAAACTGACACCATAAAAAAAATTTAAAAATTAAAAATTAAAAAAAATTGGATTCAACATTATGAAAGTAACTGTGCAAACATTTCAGTTTAAAAATGCTTCTTAAAAGAGCATTTGAAGACTTCATTTGCAAAACCAGGTAACTCCGTTTTGAGAAAACTCTTTTTTTTATTGTTTACTTGAAATAATAATAATAATAATGAATAACACTAATCATTTATTTTTTCTCTATTTTGTCCTGTATTTTACTACTGAGTCAAATACACTCAAGTAAGCAATAAAAAAAAAATCTGTGAAAATTTATCAAAATGGAGTTATCTGTTTTTGCAAATGAACTACTCATTTCCTTTTTCAGTGAGAGAAGTATTGAAGCAATATTGACCAAACTGTCAAAAACGATTGTACTGATGACACTGTCATTTATTTTGACTTGTCACGACGGACGGCCCTCATCACGGGATTTGAAAGCGAGTCTGTAAAGTTTTCAAGGAAATGCTATCCAACTGACTTTCATGCAAACAACAGTAAAAATAAATGCAGTTTTGAGTGAGAGCAGAGCAGATTTAGAAAAAAAAAGCAAGGTTATGAGGGGAATAATGCTCTCAAATTGACTGCACTCTTGAAAAAAGAATGGAATATAACTGCTTATGCTTTCCTTGTGTTATGGTTAATCATTTCTGAATCTGTCGTGAGGTTTTTTTTTCTCTGCTTCTTCAAGTGCGTACTATATATATTTTTATCTTTATATACATGTAGAACAAAAGGTGAGCAGCTTGCTGAGAACAGAAACTAGATTGACGTCAATCCTTTCTTTTTCTCTGCTGAGGACGACCAGTCGGAGCTCTCAGGTGTGACATTAAAGACCTCCATCACACACACTGTCATACAGAATGTGAGTTCCTGACGTGCTGGCTGTCTGTGATGTGAAACGGTAAACGGTAGTTATGAGCACTGTGAAAGACACAACTTAAATCACACAGACATATGCTTAAGGTGTCTGAGTCATCACTGGCTCAGGTTGGTGGCATTTACAGCTACTTTCTGATCATTAGATGAGATCAGACAGTCGTCACTGCAAGGCAAAATCAAGTGCTGTTGTATAGGATGTGAGTGGGTTTCCACTCTGACAAGATGTTGAAGGGTTTAGAAGGTTTTGCCCTCCATTGGATTTACATGAAATCTGGTGTTTGATGCGAGAATCATGATGTTCAAACAATGGTTTGTTTTTTTTCATGTGGCATTTTGAAGGGAACACAAAATTGTATGTTTTCTCACATTCCTGAAATAAATATATCGATGTGAGAATATATAACACAGTCTAGACAGCTCAATCAGCCTCACTTGTTGCTGGTTTTCTTCTTCTATTTTTAATGAATGCAGATCTATGATTTGCTTGACATAGTTGATTGGGCAGGAGGGGCCGGTGACAGACGTCTGGAATCATGAGGCTTTGGATTTTGTGCACTATAAACAGCATATGAGCATGGATTTCTTCTGACTGATTTGCCACTATTGTTCCTGATGCTTTGTGTCTGTCAAACTACAGTATTTTTGGACTGATAGCACATTGTCTGATGGGCTGTCTACAATAATAAGCAATCAGAGCCGGATTTAATCATGACCCAGCTTCATAAATTGCGACAGGAGACTTTATCCTTGTCTTGTGTGCTTCTGGCTGAGTTGCTTTTATTTGAATCGATGCAGCTTTTACTCATGGACCGAAATGGATCGTCTTTTAAGCTTGTTGTTTGTTTTTTCTCTTGTTCTTTACAGGCAGCGTTGACTGTGATTGTGTATTTTGTCGTAACTACACAACAGCACTGCCCCTAAAAGCATGATGTGAAAACACCTGTGGAGGTTTAAAAGTGCTGCTGCTGAGCTTCAAAAGTGCTGCTTTCACTTCTCAGCTTGTGCACATTGAACCGGCTGTCGAGCCAAAGGCGGGATTTCAGACACTTCATTTCTGCACCAATTTGTTTCATTTCTATAATAGTTTATGGAACGGAAAACACAAATTGCAGACACCGGGTGACAACTCAAGATGTGTGAAAATGTAATGCAGTAAGATACTCAGTCAGCTTTTCTCATTTTCTATTTTCCCTGCTGAATTAACACACATTTATTCCCCCGTCATCTTTTGTTTGGGGAAGTAACCTCTTTAAATGCACAGGAGGAACCTTTTCCCGTTGTTTTAATTAACTGATAAACCCCTAGACCTTGAAAGCTGGTTTGTGTTTCAATTTCAAGTTTTCTGCTCACTTTCAAAACTTCATGCACATTCAGGACACATTTGATATTGAGAAGATTTAAGATGAGCTGATATCACCACCGTGGATGAGATTATAAAGACACGACAGTTGCCTTTTTTGCATATCATATACAGACGTGAACACAGGGTTCCATACACTTGCAAAGACCGTGCATATCATGACAGTCGTGAGTTTGTAATTTTCTGTGATGAAATGATTGAAACACATGCATCTTTGTCACAAAAAATAGTTTGCATTTTGGCCTTTCATAGATTTGTTAAAGGTTTTCTGGAAATATGATGAACTCTGATAGGTCAGAAATATACATACAGCAATGCTAATATTTGGTTAAATATCCTTTAGTCATTTTTACTTCAATTGAGCACTTCTGGTAGCTGTCCACAAGCTTGTAGGTGTATCTTTGAGCACTCCTTTTGACAAAATTGGTGCAGTTCAGGTAAATTTGTTGGCTTTCTGACAGAGAGTTGTTTGACCTCTAGATGAGGTTTGAACTCAGGACCTTGGCTGGTCTGCAATCTTAACTCTAACCTGATTTCTGTACCAGTTTGGTTGTGTATTTGAGCTCATTGCCTTGTTGGAACGCCCACGAGACCCAACATCCAGACTGATGATTTTAGGTTTTCCTGGAGAATGTGGAGGTAATCCTCTTTCTTCAGTATTCAATTTACTTTGTGTAAAGTAACAACTCCACAGAGCTTAATACTGCCACCAGTAGCTTTGGTGTTCTTGAGAATAAATACCTCACCTTCTCTCCTCCAAACACATATCTGGTCATTGTGGTCAAACAGGTAATTTTTTAAAATTTTGTCTGACACTATTTTGTCTCACAGAACTTTCCTTCAGAAGACCTTTTCTTTGTCAATATAATCAACAGCAAACTCAAGATTCTGCTTCCAGAGGAAGGACTTCCGTCTGCCTCTTATCTCATGGGGATGTAAAGACATCGTAGACACTAACACCTGTGTTGCAGCAGCTTCTAATTCATTGCAGATCTGCTTCTTGGTGATACTTAGTTGACTTTTAAACATCCTGTTGTCTCTTAGCAGCAGATGATAGCTTGAATTTACTTCCCGATTGGTAGCAGCAACACAACTGCGCAATACCCTTTATGCTTACAATCTTTTTCATAGCTGATTTTGTGATCTGAAGCATCTTTGAAACGGCTCCATTTGACTTTCCGAACTTCAAGTCAGGGATTTTCCTCTTCAGATCTGTACTCAGGTCTCTCGGCTTCTCCATTGTAGCGTTTCCTGTCAGATTTAATGAGTGTATAAAGCAGGACCTATGATTCAAGTTGCTGTATGTATATTTTTGACCCAGCAAATGCTGTCATATTTCCAGAAGACCTACCAAAGAATCATAGTGCATTCACACTGTTCATGTCTCTGGCAGTGAGATGTGATGTTCTACCATTTTCATCACAGACCTCAGCGTGTGTGGCGTCTCCTCCCGACAGATGGAATAACGGGGAGTCCCAGTGACATATATATCGCTGACAGAGGGAATAATGGGACATCCCAGTGGGGCGTCTTGGAAAATGGATTCTTGTTGATGTTCCAGGTAATTGCAGAGTGCAGCTGTCACGCTTTTTATCCTGACGCTCGGTTGCCTTGTCATTCCTGTTGACAAGTGAAGACATGGCCGTGATGCGCTGAAGGCCTGATTCCTGGTGTGTATGAAATTGTGTGTTTTAAAAGTGGCAGTGGACAAGTCTTTTTTTCGCTACGAAGTACTAAACGTTGACATTTTAAATTGGTTCCCTGCAAAGCTGGCTTTCATGCGTTCTAATAGTTCGGCAAGTAACAAAGCTTGTCTGCTTATTAATACGGCTGAGTGCTTTCCCTGCCTTTGTTCTAGCGCTAGGATTGAGGTTCTTACAATTTCTTGCTTTCAACAGTACAATTAATGGAATTCATGTTGCTAATGCTTCCACCAGCAGCTAGAAAATGAACCAGGAGCTTCTTTCTTTTCTTTAATTTCCCAAATGATGTTGATAATTTTGTTATGCTTTGTCAAAATTTTAAACACAGAAAGGGGTTTTCCCAGGAAATAGTTAACCATCAGTAGAATATGATGTTATTCTTTCATGCGTGTCAGAAATATACACTTCCAATCAAACGTTTTGACACGCCTTCTCATTTAATGGTTCTTCTTTATTTTCATGACTATTTACATTGTAGAATCTCACTGAAGGCATCAAAACTATAAATGAACACATGTGGAATTATGTAGTAAACAAAAAATGTTTTATGTTTTAGATTATTCAAAATAGCACACTCTTGGCATTCTCTCGATGAAATGATTTTTATTTCACAGGTGTTCCTTTTCAAGGTTAATTTGTGGAATTTCTTGCCTTCTTAATGGGGTTGGGGCCGTCAGTTGTGCAGAAGTCTGGTTGGTACACAGTCGACAGCCCTGTTTGACTGTCAGAATCCATATTCTAGCAAGAACCAATCAGCTAAGTAAAGAGAAATGACAGTCCATTATTACTCTAAGAACTGAAGGTCAGTCAGTCCGGACATTTGCAAAAAAACGTTGAATGTATCCCCAAGTGCAGTCGCAAAAACTCATCAAGTGCTACGACGAAACTGGCTCACATGACACTGAATTTAAATCTAAGATTCAAAATTTAAAAAAAAAAACAAGCTAAAGAATCCCGTCTATAGTAAATATCTACAGCGCTAAAATATGCCAATTTCTCTCTTTTGCATGAGAACTTAAGCACTTCTAAATTAAATCGACTAATGTGTTCTGGTAAAAGTGTGCTGTAGCTCACTCAGCCTGTTTTGAAAGCTGACAAACACGTTAAACATTTGGCCTTTCAGTCACCAAGCAGTGCTTAGTGAAGGAAATATTTTTCAAGCAGCTTTCTCTTTTAATAACGCTCCTCGTCCCGGGTTTCACATTTTCTCCATAAACAGTGCGTGGCAGGAATGAATTATGGAAATCAATTTTGCTAGTTGTTTATGGACAAGAAAGCACCAATTTCAGTTGTTTGATTCAGTCTGAAATACATAGAAGAAGCTCTGACGAACCGAAGCTGTTTACCCATTCACCAAACAGCGAGCTTTAATATCATGTGAAAGCGTAGCATTTTTGGCAATACTAAATGTCATTGATTGTGTTAAATGAGTCCTCTGCTGTCTCTTTGTCGGCTGGGTAGCTGGTGGAGTGGATCGTCTTATCCTAAACTCTCTAATGCCCTCAAGTTTTCACTCAGTAGTGATTTATCTGAGCCAAATGAGCCTTGGTTTCCTCCATCAGCACTTTTCCGACAAATTAATCACTCAGGGTTGCGAGGGGGGATTTTTACTGTCCTTTAATACTTTCTCCACTAGTATTCTGAGACCTCCAATTAAATTCGAGAACTTTATACCGAGAGTGGTTTTAGCCCTTGTCAGCTTACCCTCAGGGGATCTTTTTGCCATCTTTAGTGCTGTTTCAATACTTTGAAATCCAGTGAGGACCTCTGTGAACTTTCCCTTTCTACTCTCCTCTAGTTTAAACCCTAAACAGACAGCTTACATTTATTGTTTAAGCCTTTATTTATGAAAGTAACTTCACTGCAAAACTAGTTAATCACAAACAAATGTCAGTGAATGAGGAGTATGCTGTCTGATTGCAAAGGGGATTTTTTGTAGAAACGTGATTGCAAGTCAGCAGAAAAAAAGCAGACAGACATAGATTTGCTTGTGTACTGAAGTGTGCCAGTTGACAGTGATTTATGGTGTCATGTACAGTGATAAATAGTGCAGAGTGGCTTGGGGACTGAGAACAACCAGGTGTATTCAAGATTGTTCAAGGAAACAACCAACTGAACTGCATCTCCACAATGAAAGACTCAAAGTAAGTCCCAAATACTGTTAAAGATTGCCTGATTTAACCCTTAAAAACGCATCTCTGTGCGTGTGAGCTGCAGGTTAAGCACAGCAGCTCTCTTAAGAATCTGCTCAAACACTGCAAAGGCTGTAATATTGGAGTAGATCAGCCATACAGGTTCAAACCAGAGACTGAATCAGAGGAATGATTTGACACGATCGGGTCCCTTAGTGTAGGAGCCTTTTATTATGTTTGTATGTTTCTATTATGTGACAGCTGGTGTTGGTCTGTCTGTCTGTCTGTCTGTCTGTCTGTCTGTCTGTTAGCAACATTACTGAAAAATGGGCCAACAGATTTAGATGACATTTTCAGGGAAGGTCAGAAATGACACAAGGACCAATTGATTAGATTTTGGCAGTGAAGTGGCTTATAGTCTGGATCCACAGATTTGTTAAATATTTCTGTATCATTGTGAGATAGCGGCATGGCGTCACTGTCACTATGACTACAAGTGAACGCTACTTCAGCTGCATGCTGACGATCACATGATTGCAATCCTACTACAGATCAACAGTTGGAGACTTACTGGGACTTATCCATCATAAATGATACAAGAAACAATTGATTAAATTGTGGGGATGTTTCTGAGTCCCATCAATTCCTGCCATTGCTACATATTTAGGTCACTCGATTCACTATCTGTACATAACAAACACATGCTTAACACATGCCTGTGCTCAGCCGAAGGTAATTTTGTTTGTGGGTACATCTATATTAAACATTCTCTGTCCACATTCTCTGTTGCTGTGATTTCTGATCGTCAGTAACTAATTATCATTTCTGATAATGGGAATGAATAGCCTTGGTGGAGTATTGTGCTCTCTGAGTGCTTCTCTAGTTAATTTCTGTACTTCTTGAGTTAACGCCATCTAGTGGCTGAAGGATGAGGATGATGCGAGGGAGACAACCAGGAAGGTGTGGCCTACCAGAAAAACATGATCATCAAAGGCCTGCGGCCCGATTCATCCTGAGTTTATCTTTAACATCCTAAGCCTTATTGTTTTGGGGTTTAAAAGAAATTTTATGTTACAATAAATAGCACCTTATTTTTAAAGCATTTTTTCTGTGGACACTGTTTTTGTTTTTGGATGTGCTGAGTCACCACAGCGGTTATATAGACTCAGGAAAAGCCACTACAGCAAGTCAAAAGACTTTTTTCACCAGGAGAATCCACAGGATTTCCATCTAACAGGCAAAATCCAGAAACAAAGAATGGATTGGAGCTGAAATGGAGACATGGAAGATGATGACTGCATGGCCTGACTGTCTGAGAGCTTGGTATGCACTGCCATCTTTGCCTTTCACAAACTAAGGAGCAACTAATGAATAGAAGCAATAAATCAGGTCTGCGATTGGAGCTGACTATAATGGAAGTGTTCAAATTGTAAATAGCCCACTATAGGAGAGGACAATTTGTGGATAAAGGATTAAGAACAGTTTACTCATAGTGCAACAGAAGAGGAAATATTAGACAATAACTCAAATAAAGGTCAAGAGATTAATGAGACTGATCATATATCCAAGTTAAGACATGCCAGAAGAGGAAAGCTTGCACATTTAACAAGAAAGAAAAGTATAATGATCACACTCTGTTACAAATGAAACCAGAAATCTGTGCTTTTAAGATTGGCATTGGTAGACTACAGTTTTAAGGTGGAAACACTCAGCCATGGTGTGAATATTTCATTATGATGTGTCTTCTTCCATATAAAAATACATCACATGCACATGTTAGCAGGAAAAAAGAAATGTTAAAAACTTTCAAATATAATGCATTCGGAAATGAGGTGCCTAAAAATCCACTGGCTACATTTAAGGTGTTGTAGCTCACGGCTTAATGATGAACAAAAATGAGTCAAGGTGGATCATAACATTTAAGGCCACTAAGTGAGGAAAGTGGATGACTTTTTAAAAATTACCCCAAGGGAAATGAAGCACTGTTTTTGCTGTGCTTTATTATATTTAGCTTATGATGTGTCTTTTAGTAAATAAAATACACCACATAGATATATTAACAAAGTAAAAGACTTGATTTTCCCAGAGGGGTCTTTAACAGATTGTTGAGAGTGATGCTCTTGGATGGAATGATTTTCCAGTCGGCACCCTTTCAATTGCTTTGTGACAGTAACTGAACAAGACACACAATTATTTATTTCTCTGATTATTTATTTATTTGTTTGTTTCATTAATTTGTTTTGTCCATACAGTGTAAGAAAACTGTGAAAAATGTCAACAGTGAAATCATAGAGGCTGAATGAAACCAGGAACTATTCATATTTGAGAGGCTAGAATCTGAGAATTTCAATGTTCTGTCCTTAAATCTCTTAAAACAATTCATCATTAAAATTAAGGTTAATTTAATTATTAGCTGGCAACTAATCAATTAATCAACAAATTGTTGCAACCAGCGGAGAATTTTATTACTATTATTTTTTATGTTGTGTTAATTCTATTCTATTTTTAATCATTTTTAAAATATTGTTTTATCATTGTTAACATTACAGGGTGCTACATGTGACTGGCAATGTAACTCAATCTAACTGATTGACTCAAAAGTCTATGACAAGAGAAACTCAGAAACTTTTTGTTTTGTTAACATAAAACTGTGTGGTTGTGTACTTATCTTTTTAAAGTTCTGTTAACTTACATTTTCAAGTTCTGTTCACTTATTCCTTTAGGTCATTAACACAAAATGTTTAAGTCAATACAACTGAAAATTTAACATTAAATCAAAAGGTAAAAAGGTCAAAGTAGCAGGTAATCTAAACTTTTAAGCTGGGTTAGGGTTGAAAACCTTTGACTTGAACTTTTAAGTTTAGCAATTGCCTCATTTTTTGAGTTCTGATAACTTTCTGGTTTCCAGTGCAGCTTTTTTGCTCTTATTTTTGAGTCTTGCAGAATCAGGTGTTGTGTTGAATGTACCTTTGATTATAACAGATGTCAGATAGCAGCTCAGGCACATCGACGAAAGGGAAAGCATTTGCTGTCAGATGTGGCTGGTGGTCACTGATTCAGACTGTCGAAAAAAAAAAGATTGAAAAACCCTGAGTCATCCTTCAGGCATCCTCCTTAAGTGAAAACCCGTTCATAATGGATGGGCGTTCACGTCTCTTAACAGGAAAAATGTGATGTGCCTCAGAATTCTGGAACACTACCACTCCCCTGGCAAAAGCCATTTTTAGATTTGAAAATGAAAATAAGATGGGACATCACATAAATGTTTCCTGGCAGGATGCGAAAGCAGAAAGAGAGGAGAGATGGAGGCGCTGAAAAAAATGTGGATAGTTTCACTCGTAAAATGTGTAAGAACCTGTTTTTTTTTATCTCTATAGACTCCACCAGACTCTTAGTTTCTGTAAGCATGTCTCTATTGGATCAGTACAGTCAGCATGTTGTGAAATACAGAAAGATTAACCTGTTAATTTACGTGAAAAGTGCCCATCTTTAAACCAAATTCACAATTTTTCTGGAGCTGCAATTCAAATAGCAAGTTTAATAAGTCAAAATGACTGATTTTGGTTGTTGTTAAATGTGAATAAGTGTCTATATGCCATCATGTAACTGACTGTACTACTCACTCTTCATCAAAGATGGAAGAAAAATTGTTGAGTTTTTTGATAAGAACAGGATTGTGAGTCTTTTTTGCTAGCCAGTAAATTGCCATGAGTAATTTTACGGCCCTTCCACCTCTTTCTTCTGTACGTGTGTTTTGTTTATAGATTTTTCCTCACACACTGGCTGTAGCAGTGATTACCTCTCTATCATCACAAAAATTACAAAGTGCTTGTAATGAGACAGCTCCTCTCTTATTACCTTTATCTTCCTCCTTTTCTTTTCCCCATTATCGTTTAGTTTTAATAGCTGTTTATAATTAGAGGTGCATAAAATATTAACAATGTGCACCAAAGCCAATACACATTGCGAGGAATACATATTGTGTAAAACTTACCTTTTACTGCATTCACAGATTACTGCAAAGTCAAAGTGTAATTATAGTGATTATATCCAACACTTTAAGACTTTTTGTAAACTCAGGCGCTTTCATTGTCTTGAAAAGTGGTCTATTATGGGATGGCTACACCGTTTGTTGGTACCAGGACTGTCGTAGCAAACATTAGCTCTGGATTTAGAATTATTTATTGCTGCCATCTGAGTGTGGTTTCAGGTTTGACGACTGGCGCTTTCAGAAAATTGTGTCATAGTTGGTGGTTTCTTCGGGGACTTGAGACCAGGAAATGTTTTCTTTATTGTTGACTCTTAAGTGCTTGTGACAGAGTGTGAATATGCTCATCAAACAAAAAAAATGAGCATGCAGGCACTTTGTCCCTTGCTGAACGAGGCGGTTTATAGATGGACAGACTCTTCAGACTTGGATGAACAGCAGAGGAAAGACCTTTTTCTGAACTACACCCTCTGTCAATAGTTTTAGGACACTGTCTCATTCAAATAAAGTAGAACCTGTCCTACAACTTTTGACAGGGGGTGTATTTCATCACATGGATGTGATCAGGGCAGGACTCTGATCATACATGTAAAGTTTCAGGCAGATTGGAGCATGTTCAGGGCATTTACACAGCATTTGAAATTTCATGGGGAAGGATAAAAATTCCAGAGGCCGCCACGGACACGCCCTTTGACTTTGGAAAAAGATTTTAATAACTTTGGATCATTAAGGCCTCCTGTATGTACTGGCCAAATTTGAGGTGAATTGAAGTTTCCCCCTAGGAGGAGTTCGCTCTGGAAAAAAATGAAAAATGGGCAAAATCTGACATTCAACGCAAAATAGCTCACTTCCTGTTGGGTTTGAAATGTGGCTGTCACTGACTTTTTTGTTCAGCCTGATGTGCTGCATATGTGTACCAAATTTGGTAGATACACCCCCTGTCAAAGGTTGTAGGACAGGTTCTACTTTATTTGAATGACAAAGTGTCCTAAAACTTTTGACAGGGGGTGTACATTCCTAAACTGCAGGCAGCAAAGTCTCAGGCAGATCGTACAAAAGGTAACTTCTAAAGCTGCATGTGCTAACTTCTGGCATATTCAAGTGAAAATGAAGGTAAAAAGAAACGGGCACGTTGAGTGTCAGCTGTAATTACAGTAAATATTGTACTGTAGATTCCATTAGCATTCTTAATCGCATTACAGCTGACCCAGTAAAACACAAAGGCCAGATTTCAATCCATTATAACAAAAAAAAAAGCTTCTTCTCTTGGAAATGAAAACAAAGATGCACTAAAGACTAGACTGAATCTGGACAGAGAGAAGATAGACTTGCTTTATTTTCCACCACCTCACTGTTTAACTGCTGGAGAGAGACTAAACATTTATGAAGAGCCGTTCATTAAATGGGCATTAAAGCCAGATACTAGTGTGCCTAGTGAGGTGATGAAGATCAGTTTTGTACCAGCACTGCCTTTATTAGCTGGCTAATAGTCTGTGTAGTTCAGTAAGCAAAGCACGGTTAGACTACAACAGCTTCATGAAGTGTCATTTTAAATGGTTGCATATAGCATTGTTTGAGTCTATAAGAGCAGTGCAACAGCATCTTTCCAGCCTCTCTGGCTCCAGTGTTTTTAAAATAAGTTTCTGCTTCTCTCTCCTTTTTTTAGGGTTATTTTGGGATGCTGATGGATGGCTGTTGACTTTTTATCCCACGCTCTTTCTCATTTTACATTTTCAGTGAAGCAAATTCAGTGGGAAAGCACCACTGTTTTCACAGAAGATCAAAATGTACGACACAGAGTATTACATTGATATAAAAATGAACAATTATTTGCTAACAGAGCTGAGTAATCTAAAGTTCATGGATTTTTTTCAGATTCTAGCTGTTGTTTCTGCTTACTAATGCAGTCTTTGCCCTGCCAAAGCAACCTGAAATACAGTCTTATTAAACAGTAAGTTGCTAATTTATTATTTTAAAATGAGCAGCTCATTTGATAAGTTTTTCAGTCCACCAAGCAGAAACCTAGCAAAAAGGCACACAGACAATGTTAACAAAAGGAAGATTTTAATGAAATTTATGGAAAAATGGTAGCAGATGACGGACAAATCCTAAAAATAACATAGAAATTTTGAGAAACTGTGAATTATCTGGTTCTGTTTGGCTCAACAGAAATGTCTGCTTGCTACAAGGCTCATTGACTTGATATAAAAGCAATGTCGTTTTCTTCCTTTTATTGATACTGTTTGGCAGTGGTACAGGATGAGACTAGAGAACAGATAGAGTAGCCTCTTTTACTGACTAAAAAAGGTGCTTTTAATGTCTTTATAGAGGCAAAAGTATTGATGGCATGCTGTAGGTAGGAACTTCACAAAACACCTTTGACCTTAGCTTTAATAATTTTACTAATGAGCATTTAAAGAGTGCATATGATGCTTTTGGGTGTTTTTTTCTTTCCTATTGTGTGTTATATATCATTTTTGCTGCTGCTTGTTTTTCCACTTTCACTCAGTCCTGCAGACAACCGGGTCTCTTCACCTCTGTTTGCTGTTTTTACTCAATTAAGTTTTCAGTGTGCATGCATGCAGAGGGCAGTAAGCTGGAGTGACTGGAGAAATTGGGCAGTTTCTCAGAGTTATTTCAGTTGCTGGGTCTTTTTATTTGTCTCCCAAATCATGTGACACGTCACCTTTTAAATGCATAAAACCTCCTGTGTAGTCTTAAAACTTTTTATGTTTTGTCTCTTAAGCTATTTTTGTGTGGGTTTTTAATTTTTGGCAATCCTAAATGCCACTGGCCTACCCCTGCAGGACAAAGCACCCCATCACATCGCAGAACCATCAAGCAATCATGAACATCTCGGGGAACATGATCATCGCCCAAGATGTTGATTTGACCTTCAAACTTCCTAGACCCTATTCTGATCAAACATCAACAGGATGCAGTGGAACAAGTTTGATCCACAGATGCCCCATTGCACCCAGAGAACCCAAAGAAGCCAATGCCAATGCCCTGGTGCCAGACCTCATAGGACACCCTGAGAGGTCCTTTGGTCCAGGCCCAATAGTTCAGAGCATAAGAGGCACCAACACAATATTAGACAAGTGGTCGTAATGTTATGCCTGATCAGTGTGTGCCTTCAGTAGGGACTTGAAGGTATTAAGAGCAGTAATTTGATCTGGTGAGCAGTTCCACAGACAGTGTGCAGCCACAGAAAAGGCACCTCTGTTTTTGAGTCTGGCTCTGGGCCCTTCAAGGACCATCTGATTAACCGACATCCCACCAGAACAAAGGTCGGCATCTTCGCTATCACATATCGTCTCTGGGGAGTTGGCAAGAAAGCGTGACTTTATTTTTAAGTAGAAGTAAGTGAGCCACTTCTCCATGGGAGGAGTTAAGTATCACTTTAATGAACTAACTCAGCACGCTCTCTGGCTGCTGATCTTGTGCACACCCTGTTCCTGCATCTTAATGTCGTACCACAGGCATCGACAGAGAGTCGGGCCGGCTCACACTGCCTATCTGACAATTAGCATTTGACGTGCGGTCAGAGTCTCCGGAGGTGATCGTGTGATCCCAAGCTGATCCGCTGATCCGTTCATTTGCAGTCGATGGATGGAGCGGAGTGTCCGGAGTGGCGGTGGGGTTGCTCAGACGGGGTCATCATGCATGTGAGAGTGTGCGTTTGGATGCGTGTTTGTACACTTGAATGTGAGTGTGTAGTTTATCTGTGTGTTGCTGCCCTCTGCCTCCTCCACACCATCTGCTTGGTGCAATCCAGTGTCCCTTCCAGCTCCCAGTAGGCCACTTTAGCAAGTCCAGTCATGGCTCAGAATTAATACCGCGCAGAGCTAACACTTCCTGGTTTGCTCTGTTAATTGCTGGGAGATTGTTTCCACTCATAGTGGACATTCTGTGTTTGCACATGAAAATGTCAGAGCAAGGATCAGCAACAGGCGCAGTCAGTCATTTACACTGCTGATGTCTTTCTTCTGTTTTTGCATATTTCTCATGCTTAAATGTTCCAGATTATCAAACTAATAATTCGATTTATTGGATGTTGCACAGAGGTAACCCACAAAACACAAAATGCTATTTTAAAGATAATTTACTGAAATCCTATATCACCCCTGTGAAAAAGTAATTGCCCTCCTAAACCTAATAACTGGTTGGTCTCTTGGCAGCAACAGTTAAATATTTGTTCCAGCTTGTTATCAGTCTTTTACATCACCATGGAGGCATTGTGGTCCACTCTTTTCTGTAGTATAGTTTTAATTTGGTCACGTCAGATGATTTACGAGCATTAACTGTCCTTTTAACCCGTTAAGCTTTAATATCATTTCAATAACTGAAAAAGTCTGATTTATGTTGAGTCATTTATGTTAAGAAGCATCTTTATTACTCAATGATGTTGAATCTTTGAGGAATATTTCTACATGTAAGTGAGTTGAGGAATTTTTCACTGGATGTTGTTAAGACTAATGTCGCTAGCATTAGCTTGTGCTAATTAAATTCTTCATTTTCCATTGTCTGACTAGTAGGTACTGGTTCAGTGGTAGAATTCTCGCTTGCCATGTGAGGGCCCGGGTTCAATTCCCCGCCAATGCAAACAGTTTCCTGTTTCCAGCAGTTCAGTTTGCCCATTAACTGACTGTGCAAAAAAAAAAAAAATGTTATTGAGACATTATGTGCAGTTTCACAGGGACTTCTAGAAACCTTTATTACTCTTCTCTGAGGAAAGAGAAAGTACATATTCAATCTATGCACTGTGTGCCACTCTTTTCTTTGTAAAGCTTCAACCTGCTACTAATAAAGCCCCAAATTATAGAATGAGTATTGGTTTATCTTGTTTTTATTTTGTGTCCATGAACACAGCATATCCGTTGCTGGAAATAAAGACATTGCACATCTGTCAGCTACATCTGAGAAAAGAATTGAATCTGGAGAAGAGAGGAAACTGAGCCGGTGCCCGAGAGTGGTGATGGAACTGCTTTTGACAGTAAACATAAAATGTCTGTTGGCTTCCCCCTCAGTGAAATCTATAAAATGTCCCTTCATAGGACACTGAAGGTCTGACGGCTTCAAATAATATCTCACTAGACGACAAGCGCTTCTTCCACCAGCCCTCCTTTCCTGCTTCCCCTCCCTCCTCATGTCTCTGTGTGGAAAAGCAAACAAAAGAAATGGAGGCAGTTTGAGTTTGTGGTATTTATAAGATGAGGCAGCTTTTGTCTGCACGGCACAGCGGTCGACCAGACTCCTGCTGCAGTTTGCAGTAAAGGGCGGTGGTGTTGGTAACATTTGTCATTACACCAGCCTTACTGAAACTTATTAAGTTTCAGTAAGGCTTTTTTTTTTTAGATTAAGTTTGGATCACATCAGAATTATTCCTCCATCACATTTCTGATTTCAGTAGAGCAAGTTTCAACCAACTCGAACAGGAAAGTCAGCTCGGGAATTGGTGATAATAAACTGGAAGTGCAATGGAGTGCAAATTTGCTCCCCTCTCCTGTTATGGGAGTTTCTCCATCGTGTACCAATCAACACAGGTGCCATTCCACAGTAAATGCAATTTGTGAGAAGCAACAAGGCGCGAAAGAGATTATAATGATCTTCGCTTTCAGTCAGCCCTGCAGACGACCGGGTCTCCTCACCTCTGTTTGCTGTTTTTACTCAGTTAAGCTTTGGGTGTGCATGCATGCAGAGGGCAGTCAGCTGGAGTTCACAGAAGTTGTGCAATTTCTCTGAGTTATTTCAGTTATTCGGTGCGTTTTTTTTTAATCTCACAAGTCATATGACACGTTAACTCTGAACCAGATGAAGCCTCAAGTCTAGTCTTTACATGTTTGAAACTTCAACATGGTTTATGGATGTGTTTTTGCTTTTTGTGTGCATTTTGAATTTACTTTTTAGTTTTTTTTCAGACTTTCTCTGCCATCTGCAAAGCCCTTTGAACTGCTCTAACCTTAATAAAAGGTGTTATACAGATCAAGTTTGATTAATTAGGACTTTATTTCCTCTATATTTTTCAATATCTGTCCCTTTGGACAGATCTGGAGTTTGAAAAGGAAGGCGACTGTCTTCATGTTGGGATAAATGCCCTTTGCAGTCCCAGTTTCTACAAAGTTTAGTTTGTTTGAGCTGCAACATAATCACATTTTTCGGTCAAACCAAATTGCAGCAGATTTTTATTGATAAGCTGGTTGTTCGACCTAACAAAATCAAATCAAAAACAAGATAGTAATCATAAGGCAGTTTTTCTCTACAACTTCATGCAGTTTATTTTCATCATTTTATAGGTTCCACTAAGGTTTTCTACAACTAAAACATGTCATTTTGAACTAATTATACAGAAAATGGAAGTAGTTGGTTGAGTTTAATGATTTCCAGGGTGGTTTTCTTGAAAGAAGAGGTTAATTTAAATCCAAACAACTTCTTAGCTGCACCTCACTGGTAAATATGATGGTAGAAGGACCTAAAGGATGGTTTAAGGTGTAATCAGAAATCAAACTGAAGTTAGAACTTGGTTTAGACATATTGTTGCCCAAAGCCACATATATTCAATCTCAAATGTAACGTCAGAAAGCATTTGATCTCAGTCAGAATCGTACTCACTTTCTTTAGTGTTCTTCCAGTGTCTTGATCAATACTGCCCCCTGCTGTCAAAGTAATGTCACTGCTGTTGGTTGTGCAAATGCAGAACACCAGCCTTAACATACCAGGCACACTGTTATTGAAAACATGCAATGAAAGAAACAAATCCAAAACATTTCATAATGCAGTGTTTTTTTTCTTTCATTATTACTGTCAATCAGAGTCATAGGATCTTTTGAGAGATGCTCTGTAAATACAAATTACGCACAAAACCAGGATAATATAATCCTTTTTTCAATCCAACAGCAGGGAAATCTGCAGTGTTACAGCAACCATGCTGTAGGGACATCAGTAAAAATCTATATATTGTGCAGATTCACAGCAATAATGTGCAGGGTTATTATATATGTTCAATGAATCGATTTTGCACACATTCATCCACAAGTAGGAAATACAGAGATAAAAAAAAACCTTAATTATATGTCATTAATATCTTTTGCACACACAAAAACTACACCAAGCTGCTGTCACTTCTGCAAGATGCCCAAAACACTCATTCCATCTGTTTAGCATTTAATTGTGCGTGGAAGCCCCGTGGGGGATTGGATGCTGAAAATGTGCATCATTCATGCTCATATTGTTGGAGAAAGCTCCAAATATAACACCATTGTTGCTTTGTGGAGTCCTCAGGGAAACGCAGGATAAAGAAGAGAGCAGGAGACGGAGGCAAATCCCAAACTTATTATCGCTACACTCTTATCTGCTCCGCAAGTCTACAAAGACCCAGACTGTTATTGACTAAAGCATCGCAGGACAAACGGGGCATCAGGATCCTCCTTCACCTTGAAATACTCATCAATACTTGGTGTTTTCGTTTGCCTGGCAGGGCCCACCATCGTCTGGTGGAACGACAAAGACAAATAAGCAATACCAGGATGAGTAGTGAAGTTTAAATGAGTTGATAGTGCTTTTTAGGACTGCATCTCTGTGGTTAGATGGACTCCAGAAGCCTTTCATCAGCACTACTTCTCATGTTTCATTGAGCTCATTCTAAATCATTTTAAATTGGTTAAATTCTTATGCAACCCTTAATTAATGAAAAGTGGATTTTGTTAAACAAAATGTATTCGTTACTTTAATTTCTATATTTTACTATATTTCAATTCATGCAGTTTGCTAACATTTTAAGTTGTAGCTTTTTTTACTCTGTCATTTAGGAAAGGCAAGTTTATTTGTAGAGCACAGTTCATACATAAGGCAGTTCAAGGTGCTTTATAATGGCAAAGAAATGCATTCAGGAAAATCTGATTTCCATTAAAATCATAGAAATACAACAAAAGCAGACATGAAGATCATGAAAGTGCATTAAAAGACAAAAAAAGACTGAGCATCTCGGAGAAAGCTTCAGTAAACAGTCTGGTTTTCAGGCCTGATTTAAAAGAGCCGACAGTTTGAGCAGACCTCAGGTGTTCAGGAAGTTTGTTCCACAGGTGAGGAGCATCATAGCTGAATGCTGCTTCATTATTTTTGGTTCTGGTTCTGGGAACACACAGTAAACCTGTCCCTGATGACCTGAAGGCTCTGGATGCTTCATATGGACCTATTAAGAACAGGATGTGTTTTGGTCCAAGATCATTCAGTGCTTTGTAGACCAGGAGTAAGGTTTTGAACTTTATCTTTTGACTAACAGGAAGCCAGTGCAGTGATTTGAGGACCGGTGTTTTATGGTCCAGTTTCCTGGTTTTAGTTAGAACTCTGGCAGCAGCGTTCTGGATCAGCTGCTTGATTGATTTCTTGTTTCATTTGCACAACATGTTTAAAAGAAAATGGACACCAACGGACTTCTGGGCTGTTCTTAGCTCTAATGAAGGGAATTTTTAACAATACAATTTTTTTTCTTCTATGCAGTATTTCCAGACATGCTAGTTTTATTTACATATACTTCAGTCTGCCTTGGAAGTTCTCTTCTGCATGTCTGTGCAGGGCTCTAGTGATTGTCCTCTCTCAGATTTTAATTGAAGACTTGGCTAAATCATTCACTACTATCATGGCAGCGGTTCTTGGATCTTTAGACTTGTCTCTCACTATTTTTTTCTCCAAGCTGAGTGAATCATGGATGCTTGGTCGCTAAAACTTTATTTTGTTTAAATTTTTTTTGCATAATCTGTTGGAAATTAGTTATCTTTGATGAATTATTGAATGAGACATTTACAATAATGTCATTTTTTATGAATTATGGCCATTTTAAGCTTGACTTTGGCTGGCTTCCTGGAGAAAAAGAACATCACACAGGAATGGCTTAAGGGCCATCAGAAAATTGAAAATCTGTTTATTCTGTCTATTTTTTTTAACAGGTTCTTACTTTTAAGTCCACCAGCTGGTTTTGTGGTTCAAAATGTAAAATTTAGTGCCGTTTGTCACACAACAAATAAATTAAATTGCAGAAAAATAGAGGTTCATACCCCAAGGAAAACTTTACCCGAAGTTGGTGCCAAAGAAAAAGACACTTAAACACTACTACTACTGTATACTATCATAGAATCTTATTTTACACTACAGAGTATTTTAAAAAGTACTACAGATATACTGTAGTTCTCTACCTGTGTTAGACAATGACAGGTTGTCTTTTCTAATGTTTCTAATGTCCTGACATGAGAAATAACAAATGAGGGCTCAATTTAAACTCTTTACACTGTACACTTCATTAACCTTTGCCTCTCATTAAAACACTCCCAGGATGACAAATTACAAAGAGCGACAGAAACACGGTTTCCAGACAAAAGTCAATGCAGGATTCAAGGTGAAAGAAAATCCTTGAAAGTCCAGTCGATAGTTGAGTCTGGGTCGTTCCAAATAAGAACTTATTGAGACAAAATATTAACATCTAAGCGTCTTCCTGAGAACTGCAACATCCAGAGGGGTTCATTCAACCTGTATTTTTTTATACTTTTCAGCCTCTCTCTTTAAAACAGTTTCCCCTGGTAATAAAAGGCTACGTGTCATTGAATAAACTGTAATTTTAGAAGGTATGGATAAAAAATAAAAGCTGAAAACACGGATTGAAGCCGCAATAAAACTAACAAATTAACTGCCAACTATTTTTGGTAATAAATGCAATTTCTTTAAGAAAAAAAAAGTCTAAATTCTGAAATTGCAGCTTCTCTTGGGGTGAATACTGCGAAATATTTTGGGGTTTGGAAAACATTTTTTGACATATGTCACCAAACCACTGATTGATTAATTGAGAAAATACATTAAATGGACAAAAGTATTTGGGCATCCTCCTAAAGAAGTCAGTTTGAGAAAAACAACTTTTGACACTCACAAAATGAGAGAAGGATATCGGAGTTTATCAAGGCGAAGAGAGCCGCACAGTGCAGAAGAGGACTGGCAGAAGAGAAAGATTTGAAAGAGTCTGGAAAGATAATAAATTATTTATAATAACTGTATGCAAACTCAGACAGGAGAGACTGAGAGCAAAATAAAACACACTTGAGCATATGGACTCCCCATTTTTTCAAGTGTCGGTACCATCTTGGTACCATCTGTGGGCACTTGGAAAATGTTGTATATGTTGATGCCAGGGTTTCACAATTTGTTATTTTATTATTTTTATTATGCTTTTTATGATTTGTGTCACTGTGACTGTGTTATGCTGCACAAAAGACAATTCTGTAATTCTGTCCATGGCTGTGTTGTTTTCATTGAGATGCAGGACTTTATATTACAGTGAAAAATGAGCCCACAGTGAGATTAAAAAAAAGAGAAAAAACAACACAGAAACTGCTCAGGGTTCAGAAAGGTCACCTACAATCAACCTTCAGTGTTCTTACGAGCAGAAAAAAAAATATGATCAAACTGTTTTAAACATGAAGTGTTTGCGAATGAAAAGGTAAACATCTCAAAACGGGAACATAAAAGTAGAATTATTAAAAGCTATTCCATTTTATTTGTAAGGAAATGGGGTATAAAACAGTTTTTATATTAATAATACATGATAAAAGGCCTCTTGAACAATTTGTAGTGTTTGGGCAAACAGAGGTGGTTCAAAATGTGACGTAACCTCCCATTTATTCAACGCACAGATAAAGAACATCCGATTCTGTTGCCTCAAAAGCGAATCAGTGCACCGAGATAAGCTAAGAGCCGAGAGTACACGAACATTGGGTCATTATTTTCTTCTTTTTGCTGAGTTGTTAAACAATGACTGCTTGATAAGGGCCTCCTTAAGGAAAAACAGACTGATGCAGTTCAAATGTTTCACTAATTCAATAGTACAATGGCACTTAAACTGTAAAACCTTCAGTTACGATTGATTGTTTGCAAGTTACACATTGAAAGAGGGTTTAAATCAGTTCACCTCAGAGGCTCACAGCACAGAAAGGTTTGTTCTAAACGCATTTGAAACAGGTTCTTCCTGAAATCCATGACTGGATATTTCAACACTTTAAGAATTGTAGCACAGAGAGTAGTCTAAAAAATGTGCTTTTTTTCTGCAGGAAAACAAACCCATCATTTGTATTTATATGCTGTGTGTCTTGAAAATAGATTATTTTTTTAGAAGCAAGAACCAATTTGTACAAAAAAGATGATAGTTTCATTGGTGTACTTTACAAAACAAGCATCATTATTATATAAAGAGTGACTCACCAGAATACATTTTGACTGTAATTGTCAGGTATTTTTATCTGGACTCTTGTGTCTTTGCTCAGCTGTTTCTTTCTAGGCATTTCAGTGGTAGTTACAGAGATATGGACACAGTTGAGACTTATTGGGATTTTTGTCTGCAAACTCTCAAATCTGTAGCTTAACAAATCTGCATAAAAAGTGTATAAAAAACTATTGAAATTATTTACATTTTAAAAAATCATATTATAGGGAACTTTTCTTAGAAGTAACAGCAAACTTTAAAAAAAACATTTCTGCTGATTAAAATAAACAAAAAGGAGTGTAAAAATACAGATTTTTTAATTTGAACATTACTTAAAGTTTTACTGTTCTTATAGCTTACATGTAAATTGATATTTAAATAGTGATTTCATTAGTTATACAATTATAGATAGATAAAGAGTCACTCATCAGAATGTTTTTACTATAATTATCAGGTATTTGTATCTGTAGGTAGTTCTAGAGATCTGAACACAGTATTGGGATTTTCATATGCAAACTCTCAAAAGCCAAAGAACTAAAGAAAATAACGCAAACTATAATTTTTCTTTTTTTAAAAAAACTTTTGCACTGAAGTTGTGACTCTTGTAAATCTTCTCAACTCTAAATCTAAAGTCACTTTCAGCTGCAGACAGAGTAAAGCATTCTAACTTTGCTAGAATATAAATCAGATGACAAAAGTATACAAGCACGCAGTTTGTTTTTTTCCAATGTAGTGCAACAATTCTGCAGCTGTGGTTGTGTGTTTTTGTTTGATTTGCATCTTCATGTTTTCAATGCCAAAGTCAGTGATAACTGAAGATAGTTGATCAGCAGTCTTCCTCACGGACAACGTGAACGTGAAATTCTAGTTTCACATGTGGTAGGCTGGTTTACCTGAGCTCCAGGTCAGTTCGTCTTTCGCTGGCTTGTAGAGGCGTACATTTAAGAGGGTGCGGTTTGATGTTTGTGTTCCAAAACAAAGGCGTGTCGAGTGCAAGTCCTAACATTTCCGTCACACACAACAACCGGCATTCTTACAATAACAGCCTGAGGTGTGGATGTGTAAATGGACGGCTGTTTTCAGTTGCTTACAGTTACTTTAATTCCACTTTAATTCACGGTACAAGTTTATAGACAAAGAAAACTTTGATGCTCACTTTTTCAAAAATAGATTTTCTTGACCCACACAATGAAAAAATGAAGTAAATGTTTAATCACAAACATTGCAAATTACTGCATGAGGTTTAGACATGTGTATCCTTGTCTGTACTTTAAATACTACAGTATTGGACAGTATTTTGCATTAAGGCACTTGTTAAAACATGTTATATACAGCATATGATACATGCATAAAAACATACTTGAAAAGTAAACACCAAAAAGCCCTGTAACCGCTACTTATGTTTTAATATATTTAAATATGTTCGAGTACATGTCAGAATACATGATAACGGGTAGCACTTCATAAACTACACAGATGCAGATGAAGTGATAATAAAGAAAAATAGAAATTAATGTTTACTTGCGTACTCCATTTAGCTTTATTATTAAAAGCAGATAAAAGCGACTTTCACGTCAAAGCCTCAAGTAGCTGCAAACTAATATTTTAACATAATTAGATTATAAGTTTTAAGAAAATGGTTAGTGTATACTGCAAATATGCCAGTAAACTTTGGTGAGATAAAGACATGAAGTACCAAAAATGAGGTTGAAATCCACAAATGCCATATTACTCCGAGATTGTTCCCATTTCCAATAGTGATCCAGACAGATTTTCTCTTACCAATCGGGAAATATTGACTGTCTTCGTGTGTTTAAATGCACCATCTGACAGGCACTTTATTTAGTTTTCAGATGACCTCACAACATTCATTTGAAGACTATAAAGGGTATTATTTAATGGCTAATAAATTATGTTCTTGTCTCAATGTTTGCCAGGTAAGGAGCTTATTATTATGGGCCTCACTAGACAAACATCGCTCTTCGCTTCCAATTTAGGAGTTGTGTAATTGTCTATAAAACGGCTGTTGACTCCGGTGTCGTAAATGCCAGGGTTGCAGTGATTTGGATTTTTCTCCCGCTTACTGGGTCTTATGTATTATTTACTGTATTTTATTATTATTCCGCCAAGGAACATGGTGCAGTTCTGTCACGATCGGTGTATGTTTGTCTGTTTTCTGTTTGTTAGCAACATTACTCAAAAACAGAAAAACTTTTTTTAATGAAATTTTCAGGGAAGGTCAGAAACGACACAAGAAGCAAGTTATTAGATTTTAGCACTGATGCAGCTTAGAGTTTGGATCCATAAATTTGTTAAAGATTTCTGTATCATTGCAAGATAGTGGCATGGTGTCACTGTAACCGTGACAACAAGTGAACACCACGTCAGCTGCCTGCTGACGATTATATGATTGGGATTCTACTACAAATTGACCGACCACTGTGGACTTATTCATTGGAAATGATACAAGGAAAAATTGATTAAATTGTGGGGGGTGTTTCTGAGTCCCATCAATTCCCGCCGCCTGCTGCATATTTAGTTCACGTGATTCAGTATCCGTACATAACGTACACACGCATAACACACGTTTGTGCTCAGCACAGAAACAATAGGACTGAGCAGCCTTGGCCGAGTACGGTGCTGAGTGTTTTTTTTAGGTTACAAATAGACAAAAATGAAGGTAAACAAGCTCTCCTTTGCGTGACTTTCAAACATTTTGGTAACATTCTGGATGATGGCACAATTTTAATCCTGAAACTAATTTTCAGCCCTAACGGAACGTCTTTATTGCTCATGGAAACAGTAGGCATCCAGTGTCAAAGTGTTTGTTGGGTATAGTTTCAATGCCCTACAGCAGTGGTCGGCAACTGGCGGCCCGTGGGCCAAAACTGGCCCATCAGGAATAACATCTGGCCTGCCAGATGATTTTGAAAATTTGATTTGGCACGGAGCCAAGCCAGTCCGTCACCGCAACATGAAACTCGCGTGGTCGGCTGCTGCCGGGCATTTCAGCGTTTGCGCTACTGGTCGGACACGGTTGTACCAGCCAGACTTCACTGAGCAACAGTGTGTGCAAAACGTGTGTGTGTCTCGGCAGTTATTTTTAATACATCTGTGATCAGAATTGAGACATGTGTCCCAAGCAGTGGCGATCAGCTGTAGAAGCTCCGCTGCTCGCGGTATCGCCCCGCGCCCCTCCTCCCCGCTCGCGGAATCGGAGCGCACCCCCCCGCAGGTTGGCCCGCTGTTCGATTGTTTACAAACATTTTGGCCCGAAGCCACATCTACTTGCCGACCCCTGCCCTACAGTGTATATGGTAAAACTGCTTTACTTTAAGAACCTTTGTAACTACAAGTGTTAAACAAATGATGTTACTAGGTAGTTTAATGCAGCTAGTTTGGTTACAGCTACAGCTACAAACACCCCCCCATCTATCTAAGTTTATCCCCTGCAGGGATCACTCTCCCTTCTTTATCCTCATGTTTTAGTGCGAGAAGAGAAAACTCCAGGTCTGATTTCAACAGTGCTTGATTTCAGGTCACAGTGTCATATTTTAATAGCGCAGATTTGTAAAACAAGGTCTCATGAAAGGTTGCGGCGTTGCCTCAGATGACCTGATTGTGCTTGTCTATTTATACAATCGCACCATTCTCCTCGTACATATTGCCGTGAACCCAACCTGAGAGGTGCAACTCAACAACCGAAACTCCAGCGGGCAGTTTTGACATAAATCTCACATGGCTTTTACTGGACAATGGTTTTTCTTTAACCCTCATTTGTCACCCGGCTGACAATCTTGTATTTACCCAGCTACAGTAAAGGAGGCAGAAGCTGCATGGTCGGTGAAGTCATGACCCTCGGCACACTTGGACTGAGGACAAACATTATGAAGTCATGCATCACAGTGACACATTCGGCTCTGGCTTGGTTTTCTTCAAAGAGAAACTCCCCTGCCCTAAAATCTGAGTTAAACTGACAAACTTTAACTGTTATGGTAACAGGATGATTAAGAACCGCATGCAGATGGAAGATTGTCCAAGTCGTCATTCATATGTCAAAGTACCTGATATAAAAACATTACTAGTACACACATTTACTGAATACATACATTTATACATTTGTTCTGTACAGGCTCTGCTAAAGGCACTGCAGTGTGGATACACATTATATGCAAAATGGTACCTGAACTGGTGTTTGTCTTCTTAACCAATTTCCTCTTCCAGTATTCATTTATAGCTTTATGGCTTTACAAACTCGACCATGTTTCACCCAATGTTTGTCCCTCGGTTACTGCTAATAAGAGAGAAATCTGCATTGGTTACATTCATGTTCAGGCACTGTCTGGTCAGTTCTTCCAAAATAAATACTTTAAGAAAAGCAGGCAGGAAGCTAATTTAAGATTTATGTCGTAGGAAAACTTAAAAAAAAAAGAGCTTTGAAATGATTAGCAGAACCTAACTGAAACCTCCCCTCACAGCTATATTTCTCAGTGACAAACCCTTTTTTTTTCTGTTTTGTGCTGATCTAAATCTACAACGGATTGGAAATGATCAGACTCAAGGCACAGCAGTCCAAGAGTACACAAAGTTCTATAGGATTGTGATTCATGGACAAGAGCTGTGAGGCACAGTTCTATTTTAGTTAGCTATCATCTTTGCTGTGAAGTAAACGTGTATAGCCACATAATGAATTACTCGATTAAAAATGAAGCTAGGTCAAAGCTAGAGTGAGGGACATAATGCCAGTGATGTGCTTTATAGTGATAAACCTACAAAGAGAAATATAACCGTCACCCCAATGAAGTTTCATTTGTACCATAAATAATTGCACTTAAGTTCAATTTCTCTGTATAAATAATATTTGGAAACAATATTAAATAAAGTCTAGTCTACAGCAGTAACAAGAGATAAATAATTAAAAGAAGAAAGGACTTCTAGCATTACAAGGCACGTAGGTAACAACAGAACTTCCTTTTGTCATATGTAAGATAAACGCTTCTTTCAGGTAAAGAAAGATATTTGGACGACATCTTTTTAGCATTTGGTGTCATAATCTCCGTTAGCAGTACGGAGGCTTTGGAAGTAGTGGACGGCGTCTGCAATAGTGAAGAAAACCATTGTGTTTTCTCCTGTGTTAGGTCCATTTTTCTCGGGACAGTATCCGCCTCTTTCCAGAGTGTCCAGCACTGAGGTGTTACACTGGGCCAGGACAACCTTGACCCCCAGCTCTGCATAGTCTTTGTGGACTTCCTTCAGAGCGTTCACTCCAGCGGTGTCTAAAAACAAGACGGCGCTGCAGTCGATCACTACGTTGCGTAAGCTATGAGAAGAGTTCTGGTCAAGCATCAAGGTCACAGCAGCTTCATTCTCTTTACATGCTTCCTCTTTCTCATCTGATTTAACATTCGGGACTCTAGTGGCCTCTTCCTGCTGCTTGTTCTTCTTAAACTTTATACGCCGGCTTTTCTCCTTCACAGGGTCGAGCCCTACGCACTTGTAGAGAGATTTTTTGAACAAGCTCTGGTTGGCGTAATAGATGGGAGCCTCGTATCTGAACACGGCCACTCCGGGATGTGTCTGGAGGCCGCGGTAACGCGACAGGCCCTCGTAATGCTCCCTGCTCGTAGCCCGGCCCAGCTCCAGGACCCGGGCCTGCTGGGTCCGGCCCAGCACGCAGAAGGCCGACACCAAGACTCCGACGAGGAGGCCGAGCTCCGTGTTGACCAGCGCTGAGGTCGCCATGGTAACCAGCCAGATGGAGGCGTCGATGCGGTTGGCGCGCCACATGCGGGGAATGTCGGTGAACTTTCGTAGAGCGCCGCGGAGGTTTACCACGATGATAACGGCTAAAACGCATCTGCATCACAGTAGGAGAGAGAAAAGGTCAGTTTGTTGTATTCACAGACTAAAGCAACTCGTCATTATGGTGAGCTATCAAATTTACTTTGAGTACAGATTCCAAATTTACACTGTGAAAATGTATAACCAACATGCATTTGAAGCTTCAGTGTTTTTGGCTTTGCAGCATTATTGGGTAAAAAGCTGGCTCTCTATTTGGAAATTAACTCATTTTTAACTCCTTTATGTTCCTTGTCGTTCCTCACTCCATAATCGCTCACTAGAAAAATGTGTTTTCATCTTCCTGTATTTGAACTATGCTCAGGTTCTGCAGAGCAAGAAAGCAGAGAGTCAACATTAACCTTGAACTATAGCCAGAGGTTATCTGTATTTGTCCAGGTCTACCCTTGAAGCCTCTTTCATGGGAAACATCAGCGACAAACTACAAGCAAAACCGCCTGTAAACGAGAGCAACGATCGATCCCTTAAACAAACGGAAACATTTCAATGTGTGAAACCTATTCAAAAGCCTGAAGTGGTTTGGATTTTACATCAAATAATATTTGATTGCTATGCTTGGATAAAGTTCTAAGCCGCCAGCATGGATGTGGTAATATTAAAGAGTTGACTATGTGCTGCAAGGTAAATTTGATCTTTTGTGCATATTTGGTGTTGATCTAGAGCCTCTTTTGTATTGAGCACTATTTAGAAATACATTTTGGATTTTAAAAGCCTTTTTTTAGAAACATGTCTGTGTAGAGTCTCAGTCATTTGAGTCATTCATTGTAATCCTAAAAGCTTCAGTAAAAAACAATTGGACTTTTCTTTTTGGTTCTTCTTCAGTTTACAACTCAGTTTAAAGCTAAAGAAGTATCTTGGATTAAAGGCGAAACGTCTTCAAAAACCTTGGGGGACGCTCAGAGCCAAAAAAAAAAAAGTCCATGGCTTTCAAGTGTGCCTGTTTGAAATGTGCTCTTCAATAACTCACCTCATCATGGATGTTAGAAATGAGTGGTGGAAGTCAAGTAGGAACAACTGATCTAACCAGAAATCAGAAAAATGTTCAAGAAATGGATACATTTTTAGGTTCTAATGACGTCTAGAGATTACTGGTAAAAAAAAAAGCAACAAGCTACAAGTCATTTTCAATGGAAATTGGTGATAAAAAGCTACGAACTGATGCCAGATATGCTGCACAGCTGGGTGTTGTGCAACCAATCAAAGTCAAGTTATTCAGTGCTTCACAGTGAATCGTATGTTAATTTCACCATTTTCACTTCAATCTTCTGATCTATTCTGTCGAAGAAAAGCAGGTTAAACATTATTTTCTGCAAGTCAGGTCCCAGTGGTATTTAATCTTCTACATCATTAACAACATCAACGAGCACTTGACCAAACCTTAAACAGCGACTAACCGGGCTTGGCTGCCAACTTTGTCGCTCACATATGAGCACAAGATATTCAGGGTTGCTTTAGATTTACTAAATGTGCAGCTACTGTATATACGGCTTCCATACGTGTACTGAACAACTGCTTTTGCTTCCTTATCACTTCAGTTTCAGTTTGGTGATTGCATGTGTGTTATGTCTTGATGCAGTGTCAACATTAACAACTAAAAAGTGTTACGAGAAAACATCACAATCAAGAGACTCATTTTCTCTTAGGAGCATGCAGGTTGTAATTCAAAATAGAGGAATAGTCAAAACAATCTTAATTAATCTTTGATTCTTGTATGCTTACTTCTGAAGGGAATAGAATAGAGGTGCGATAACCAGAAGCACCAGCAGCAGGATGAGAGCGCTGACCAGCCCCGATATCTGAGTTTGGCACCCTGTCGACTCCTTGACGAGTGTCTTGGTCAGAGCGGCGCTGGTGGTGAAGCAGCGGAAGAACGACGGCAGGATGTTGCAGAAGCCGATGGCGTACATCTCCTGGTTGGCGTCAACCGTGTAGCCGTGCTTCTTGGCAAACATTTCTGACAGAGAGACGGTGATGGCGAATCCCACGATGGCGATGGAGAAGGCGTCGACAGCCACGTTGGGGATGAGAGACCACAGGGGCAGCTGGGGAGGGAGGAACCCTGTGGGGATGTCACCCGCCACGTCTGACCCGTAGTCAGTGTTGAAGTGGCCAAAGTGAGAAGCAAGTGTTGCAATTATCACCACAAAGAGCTCAAAGGGGATTGGAGCCTGGAGAAGAGAGAGTAAACAAGACTACAAGTCCGTACTCACACAAGAGGATCGATGAGTGGTAAGTCCACTGTGTAATATTTAATATTACCTAATGTACAACTGATAAGAAAGGTTTGAATAGTATGGAAACAGGGAGACATTTTGTTATTCTAATAATCTTACTACTAGTGGTGTAAATAAAGTCACGTTTGGCCTGTGGATGGTAAGGAACGGCTCGTTAGATAAGGCCAAAGGCAAAGAATTGCCTGACGCAACACAATCCAAACAATCAATTTCACTTTGGACCAAAGAGGTGGGCTGAGAGAGACCAAGTGATTGACTGATTGACACCACAGTGACCAAAAACAGACTTTCATCATGTTATTTAGATTTTTTAACTTGTGGACAAAGCTTTGTTGTACTGATGGTTACTTCTTTTGGAGAACAGTTAACATCTGTGAAATGTTTGCAGTTTAAAAGCATTAAACACCAAAAGTAATATATTTTAATGTGTATTTTTTTACCTTGAGCTTGGATTTGAAGCGATCGTTGAGCTCCTTTGTAGGTAACAGTATCGCCAAGCACACCAAACTGGTGACCAGGTCACAAATGTTGGTGTTTCCCAGGTTGGTGAGCAGGCTGTACCAGGTCTTAAACAGAGTGAACCAGCCCTGCGGCCTGGGGATCTTCAGGCCCAGAAGGTATTTAAACTGGGAAGTGAGGATTGTCAGGGAAGCTCCTGTAGCGAAGCCGCTGAGAAGGGAGTCAGAGAGGTAGACGGACACAAAGCCTACTTGCAAAAGTCCCATTAGCACCTGAGAGAAAGAGATGGATAGGAGTAAATTACCAGGTTCCAAAACATCCAGCAGCCCTGTTCACACAAGATTAGTATGACCTTTGGACTTGTATTTATTTGTAATAATTGTAAGGATGTCTGTGATCTTAATCCCATGTGAATCTGCAACGTCTGAAATACATGAACCAGGAATGAAACTGCAAATTACCAACCCTATTTCACCAAACACGGAGGTCCTCTGATACTATTATCATGTTAAGTTTTTTTTTTTTTCTCTGCACCTCTCCTCTGCCTCTTTCCCACTCGAGAATGATAAAGGCTGCCTTGACAATTATAAATGAGAGTTTGGATTATGCATTTCAGTGGCAAACTCAGGAGGCTCATGTCGCCTCACAGCATGGAGACCAGTTCACAGAAAGAACAAATCCATCAGAAAAGCACATTTAGAAGAAAGATTAGATGAATGACACACACGGCAGCATGTGATAAAGAACCTTTCGCTGTTATCTTTCAGCAGGGCCACAATAAAACACAAACATGTGGGGGTAATTTGTAAATGACATGAAACAAGTCCAGTGAGAATAGGGCTGACTGCAACTGGTGGATGGCAGAAGACTCATCCGCCATCAAAGTCACCAAAGTTTGAAATCAAACTGAATTGAATCAGATGGTTTCAACACCCAAAATGACTCCTGTAGTTTGCCACAAGTCATGGAGGATGATAGGAGCACTTGTTTGCATTAACATGTTAACATGCATAAGAGTTCTGCTGCACACTTACCTGATAAACCCCAGCAGTAAAGGTAACTGTAGCTCCCACTGTGATTGCATAGCAGCTCCTGTCGCATCCAACGTCAACGCTCCCATTTCCCAGATCAGCCAGCAGGACGTCGCTGCTGTTACTGCTGCTTTCTGTGAGGTATCCTGCCAGAGCTAACTCTCTGTCCACAACCTGGCCCACCAGCAGGCAGAGCACTCCAAAAATCCCCACCGAGATGTGTCTGGAAGTGCCAAGCAGGGCGTATATGATGGACGCAAAGAAAGAAGTGTACAGACCGTAAATGGGGTCCTGACTGGCCAGTAAGGAGTAAGCTATGGACTGGGGGACCAGTAGGATCCCGACGATCATTCCTGACATAGCATCACCCAGCAGCCAGTCCCTGAGCTGGTAACGTGGCAGCCATTTCAGAATTGGGACAAAGCCTAGTATTTTGGATTTCGCCTTCTGTGGAGTGCATGAGCAGTGTTTCTTCAGCCGCTGGGACAGGACGGTTTGCCATTTTTTTGGAGTTTCTCTTTCAACTCTTTCCAGAATGAGAGGCTGCTGCTGGTCTGCTCCATCTTCTGTTACTGTGTGGCAGCTGTTCCCATGAGCCATGACTGAGCCCTTATCTGTGGAGGAAAAGTTAAGTAGTCATACCACCTTCATCTCAAACAACAAGGGTGCACTATCAGAAAAAGCAATAAAACACCTCCCTTTCTCTGGTTGATGCTGAAAATTACACTGTGAAATGTCTCAGTGTGCTCTGAAAGTAAAACATAGGACAAATAAATCCAGTTTTGTTTCAATTATAGGACTCATAACCTAAATTTTGACTCCTACAACAGCCAAACGAGCTCCATTATTCATCCTTGAAGAAAAGTTAGAGGCTTTTTTTCTCCAGTGGAAGTTTTAAGAGTTTGTCTCAGCACAGTTGCTGAAGTTGTGTTGCTTTCATCTTTCTGTTCATGAGCTGTAACGTCTGTGTTGGTCTTCTGTCCTCTAACCCCCCCGTGTAGTTCTTGTTTTCTATTGTTTTGTGTTATCTTGCTGTATTATGAACCCCTGACCAAGCACTCTGTCTTCCTTTGTTAGTTGCCTTTTTCTGATGATTCTGACAGCGACGCACGGCACAACTTCCTGCAGTACAGTATTGTCCTAATAATGCCTCAAAGGGTGCAGTTTGTTCCAACACTGCCTTTGTATAGCTACAGCAGTACTCTGCTAACTTTGAAGCATCTGTAGGAATTGGTTACATTAACATGGGATTATCCTAATCTCTGAAAAAGGCAGGCTTTCTAATAAATTTACATGATTTTTCAGTTTTCAGTGACCTACAATTGTATAAGCTTCCTTTTGCACCATTTAAGATTATTCAGTGGACTTAAAATTTTAATTTCAATCAAACAAACAAGCAAATTAAGTTGTTCTAAAGCTTGAGATTAGTATTTGAACGGTATTGTAGCGAATCCACACCGAGCACTTGAGAAAGCAGCGTGTGAATGAGGTGGGACATCGCTAATAATGGGTCAGTGGGTGTGGACGTGACGGCACATTTCTGACATTTTCATTGAGGCCCAATATTTCCTCCCTGTGATATTACATCACAATAGAGATAAGGAACTTCTCCCTATTCATACAGTTCTGTTAACGCTTTACTGACCCTTGCACAGAAAAAAAAATACCGTTAATCACCAGCGCCGATATCTGAAGTACAAAGTAAGCAGGAATGAAGAAAAATGACAATAGAAATCTGCTGATATGTCGTTCTGACAGTACAGTCTTGATTAATACAGGACACTATGCAAACAGGGTCGGGTCCCTGAATGCATCATAATGTATGCTGCAGGCAACCTAATGCATTAAATGACTACATCAATCACATGCTGCAACCAAAGTGAAATGTTTATGATTGAATAACATGGTAATCATTAAACAGCTCTATTATGTTTAATCTTAGCAACAGTATTCATTGGTTCCCAAGAAAAGCCGTTTTAGGATGCGTGCTGGACTGTAACATCCGTCCACAATTTATCCTACTTTATGGTATAAGCAGCCCAGTATGCTTACTTTTTAAAAATTGTAACAGACTAGTCTAGAGGCAGGAGGAAATATGCTTAATTTGGGGGAAAAAGACAGTTTTAAGGATGCCTAGTTGACTGTTAAAACACTAAAATCACTGAAGTTAAATAAGAAACCAAGTGAAATCAGCTGATAAGGAACAATGCCATAATGAAACAAACAAAACTATTGCATTTTAACTGAGATGAGTGTATTTTAAGCATTACATATTTGATCCTTCCAGTAATAATAACATTTTTTTAAAAAGCTGCAATATCTTTGCACAAACTTTCCACAATTTATCATACTTTATATAACGTGCCTGATATATTTGGTTATTTTAGCAGGACTAAAGTTTGGATGCTGGTTAAAAGTCGAGATGAAGACACAAAAAATACTATATTATAATGACAAAGTCTATGTCACATGTTAAACCTGAACTGAAAGCTAAAACTAACTGAATCCGCAGGTCAGCATCGGTTATGCTGACTGCTACACTACTGCCTTTAAAATCAGATCACCATATTTTAAACACAAGATTCTTTTTTTTAAAAATGGGATCTGGGATTCCTGCTTCACTCTTACTATCCAATATGCTTACATTTTAGTATTTTGTCTGATAAAAGGTCTAGATTCAAGTTAAAACAAAGCTTGATTTTTGGCTGAAAAAAACAAGTTTAATTGCACAAACGACCGTATTTCAATCAGAAAGCCGGGACTGAGAGGTCTCGGTTGAAACAAGGCTTCGAGTGCTAAACCACTGCTGATAAATCAGACAGAACATTATCAGTTATTACAACGGCTAAACTAGTACTTCTCAACACAGATAACCTCTTTTATGCTGCAAATTTATCAAAAGAACATACAGGATCCCTACTGAAAATACATGTCACTGTATTACTGCCTCTATGTGTGTGTTAATAATCAACTTCTACTTGTCTGCAGACTTATTTGTGTTGTTAAGGCGCTTCCTAAATTATTATTATTATTTTTAATTGGGATCTGGTGCTAACTGTAATACACTGAGGCTATAGCATCGGACACCCAGACCTGACAACATCACTGCAGATTATAACTAGTAATATGGCTTTGTACTTTACACAAAGTATGCATGAAACTTGAAATTTGACAGTATAAACACAAGTTTGATATGTACATCTCTTACAAATATCTTACATATTCATAAGATCTTGAGTCAATTGACAAAAGTACTAAAATTGATGCTACTGTATGGAATAAACAACCCAGTATGCGCACATTCGGTTATTTTTGCAGGTCAAAACAGTTTGGTTAAAATGTAAACTTTGCATTGGACACCAAGCTTACTGCTATTGAAATAAAATGGAAATCATGATATCTTAATGACAGAGTCCCAAACACGTATAGAAACTGAACTGAAACGGATGTTTAAAGCGCTTCCTGTTTTTTTCTTTTACAGTAAAGTTAAGAACTCGTGTGTAGCGATGTTAATGAGATTATTGGTTAAGCTTACATCCTGTTTAAACTCTGACTGTACCGAGAAGTGAAGCAGCTGTAACATTTCGACGGTACTGCATAAACAATATAACAGTCACTATTCTTTGTAAAAGCTAACATCACTTTTTAGCTAACTCTGCCACCAGCTGCCCCGGTGCGCTAGCGGTGCTATGAATGGGTCCCATTGTAAACAAGTTGTCAACGTGGACACCTGTGGAAAATCGAGCGGATAAAGTAAACCGACGTGACTTTCCGCTGGTCTGCGAGAAACGGCGCTGTCGTTAAAGTTATGCGGAAACTGACCTGAGCTCGGTTCCAGTCGCTGTTACTGAACTTTTCTGAGGTTGTATGCCGACAGCAGAGTCTCATTCCGCCTAAAATCCATTTAACACGGGGCTCGAACTGCGTGCGTGATGACGTGTGTGGAACGTGCTACGTCATCCGGGCGGCTGAGACAAAGATGGTGTCTATGAATGAAGATGAACAGGTTTGTCTTAAAAATGACCAGGAAACACTTCAGTAATTAATTAAGCACTTTACTGTATTATGTACATCCTGAATCCAAGTTTTGATATGATCTTCTGTTGTTTCTGCACAAGAAAAGTGAGCAGCACCAATATAACAGCAACCACTGCTTTAGTGTTGTGTTAGTGTGGTAGGTAGGCACTTCATTGATCCAGAGGGAAATTCAAGAAGCCAACAGCATATTAGCAGGGCTGCCAACTGCACGCTTTGGCCGTGAGACATATGCAACTCAGTCCCTTCACATGCTCCAAATATCACACGGGCAAAAAAAATGAAATAAGAAAAAGGTTTCGCTTTGCTGTTATGGAAATATGTAACCTGGGGAAATTCAGTTCACGTTTTTACTCCAGAGAATGCCAAGTTTGTGAAACTCCGGTCAGTATTTTCTGTCCTACACATAGAATGTATATAAAGTGGACATAGCATCTGGCTCCAAAATTGAAGCCCACCCGGAAGTGTCAAAAACTTGCAATATCACACCATCCGCGAGGGTTGGCTCCAAAAAGCTTTTGCTACATAGACCCCAATTCATTTTTGGAAAAAATAAAATTTGATAGACTGAGTTTTCTACAGCTCAGGATTTTTTCCCCCGTTAGTTTTCATGGTGAAAATGAGAGATCAGGTGGCCGATCTTAAAATAAATCAATACTGAATTTTAAATAAATCGTTAAAATTGGCGGAGCCAGGGGGCGTGGCTATACTTGATTGACAGTCCCATTGACTGGTCCTGCCCCGAGTTGCTCTCCAGTCCGGCCTTTTTGATGACGCTTTTTACGTCACTGGCTCCAAAAAAAAAATCCAAAATGGCGACTAGGAAGTAGCAAAATCCGGGCTTCATTTTCTCGGCGTTGAAACCAACGGGTGACGTCACGGTTAGTTCACGCCTGGTCCTACACTCACCAGTCATTGTGCAGCTGTCAGGCTGGCTGTCACTGAGCCTGTGTAGCACTGCCTCGGCAGTGTCGGAAAAATTTCTTTTAGGACTTGTTCTTGTTCTTAGTGTTTTTACATTTTAACTTCATTGCTCGGCGCTTTGCTCATCCATTGTAATGTCTATGTTGTGTTTTGTCATGACCCTGTTTGTCCAGAACTCAGTGTTATATTGTATTGTTATATTGTCTAGTATAGGTCCCTTAGTGTTGTTTGTCAGTGACTCAATGTTCTCTTGTAATGTTATTTAAGGACAGGTCTCTCTTGAGAATGACACTCAGTCTCAATGAGATTACCTGTATAAATAAAGGCTAAATAAAATAATATAAATATTGAGTAGCATAATATGACTCTTAAAAAACATCATAGTATAGCCTTTGGTATGAAAAAACGCCATCAACTCCAAGATTTTAAATACTTTCATTTACTGCAAATGAATATCTCCTCCAGATGTCTCACTAATAATCACAATCAGCCTTAGAAACCCACAAAACACCTCTCTATACTGAACCACACTTAGTACAGTCCGATTCCCCCGTCTATAAATCTGCTTGGAATCTTTAGTGATGGTGAAATCGAAGCTTCATGAAGCAATGAACCACTTTGACACATCTGCTTCAAGAATGACACATTTCTTCGAAGCATTTGACACAACCAGAAGAGTGACATCTGCTGGTCCTGTGTCAGAACTGCATCTAAGTGGAAAAAACTGAAAAAGCCTCAGGACTGCTTGTCTCACACTGCTTTGTACTTGCAATAAATGTTTTTAAAATGTTATATATATATATGTTTGTGTGCATATATGTGTAGTGTGTTTCTATGAATGCATGTGTGTTGTGTATGTGTGAATCTATGTATATTTATCTGTGTGTTATTTAATGCAACTAGATATATCTAAACTAAAATCTAACTAAATGTATACTCTCCCTAACTTCTCTTAAAATGACAAATGGCAAATGCACGAGCGTAATCTCCTCCTCTCAAAAACCCCCAATTTGAGGAGTGAATCAGACCCCTTTGCCTTTTGAGACCTGGACAGATTGAAATGTCCCACCCCTTCAAAGTTCGTGCGAAGCACCGCGACACGCGATGTGACGTAACAAGGCCTCGTTCTCGATAGTCACATGATTGTGGGAGTGCTGAAGCAGGGATCGAAACACCGTCTCGGAACACTTACGCTTCAAAAGCTCGGCACTGTGTCGAGCAAACTGGCTGGAGCGTAACATCACTAGGAATCTTCCACTTCCTGTTTGTCAAAGTGGTCTTCTACCTGGACAGGTTTTGTTGGAGCTCATGCAACAAACATTTTGGGTAAGTGCACTTTAATATGGATGGATGACACTGAATTAGAGTCTGTTTTAATGAGACTGAGTTCAGATGTGTAGCTCTGTCATTAAATAGGAAAGTATTTCTCAGAATTCACATAGAAAAGTCTGAAATGTTTGCGAGGTTAGCATCCCACATGTTACTAGTAGACTTTATCTGGAAAGCAGTTTTCTGAAATGAGTTCTTAGTAAATCAGTCCACAGTCAAACCAAGAACATAGAAAGAGGAAATGTTTGAAGAAACAACTTAATGTTTTCATTTCAGACTAGAAAATGTTTTAAGACCTTTATCTGCGTTTGCTCTTTTTGATCGTTTTATTGTCTCTTCTGTTTAATTTGATCTTCTAAAGTCTAACTGGTGTCTTTTCAAATGTTTTGTCTTTAGTTTGATTCTTCTTAAATGTTTAGTTTTGCTCTTTTATCACCTTTTATTCTATTCTAATGTCTGATTTGACTTCAAAATGTTTTCTTTTTAATGTTTAATTGTTGTTTTTTCAAATGTTTTATCAGATTGTTTGAAAAATGTCCTTTTCTTTCCCAATTTAAAATTAATCTTTAAGGTTTTTCTTTTTATATGTTTCAGTGTGTTTTCTGTTTCATTCCTAAAGTTTTATTATATTTAAGATTTAAATTTCTAATTAAACATTTAATTTAATTGTTTTCTAAATGTTTAATATCTTGTTTTTAAAATGTTTAATTAACTAAAATATTTCATCTTTAGTGTGTAATATTGTTTAAAAATATTAAATTTCATAATTACTTTTGTATTTTCTGTTTATCTAGTTAAATGTTTGTTTAATGTAATTTAATGTTTTATTGTATTAAATGTTTTTCCTTTTATTTAATTGCTTTTTTAAATGTTTTTTTTCTGTCAAGATTTTAACCCCAACCTTAAAAATGAAACAAACCCTTAAATCAAAATAGAAATACTTTTGTCACAATCATGAGTTAGTCAGTTATTGAATTTATCAATTCAACTTTATTTAGCACCTTTCACACAGATGACAAAACTATATAAGCAAAGAGAAAAAACTATGCTAAAACTATGATTAAAACTCAAACATTATTTTAAAAAAAAATTTGACATAAAATCTGTTGTGTTCAGGGGATGGAGGGAGTTTATTGAAGTCTTCTTGGGTTCACACAGTAAATCATTTGACATTGAAACTTGATATTCAGTCTAAGGAAACTGAAAACTGCAGAGCAACAATAGAGCCAACAGTATCTCCCGTTTTCTCCTTTCATGAGTCAACTCTTCTGGTGCTTTCAGACCAAAGAACTACAGACTCTTCACAACCTGCTCAAACTTTTGGTACAGGAGCTCACCACACGGGTCAAGAAGGTTTCCTTCTCCTCATTTCTACTCTAAAGCTCACCTTCTGCTCAAACTGCTGACAAATACTTCTGCAGCTCCAAAGTCTGGTCTCCAGAACTTCCTAAGAACTCTCAGTCTCTTCTGCTGCAGGTTGCTTTGTAGAACTGTTACGGAAAACCTCACTAAACCACATGGAGGGGCCTCAAGATAGTCGTCCAAATGAAACCGTACAAAAACCAATCTAGCACAACCCAAACGCTAAAGTCTCCTGCAGCCTACCAGATAAGCTCTTTAAACAGAGAATCAGGACAGGAACTCTTACCTTCTGGACAACCAACATTGGTTCACAAACAAGAATACAGAATGTGTCTGACCAAAAACCTCTAAAGACTCACTACAGCCAAGATAAAGACACAACTCAGCTGCACCAAACCCACTAATCACTGCACACATTAGCACCATGTGCTAACTGTGGCTAAAGAACCACATTTACCAAGACAGCTATCCAGTACAAAGCCCTAAAACACACCAAGAAACACATTAAAGACGATTTTACTGCTGGAAGCTGCAAGCCAACGCTTAAACAACAAACTAAAGCTACGGAGCCAAACCCGATTCAGTGAAGAGAACCAGAGGAAATGTTTGACTGCAGACATAAAGCAGGAAGACACTGAGCTGCTCAGGTGTTCCTGATAACACCAAGCAGCCACCTGGACAGCCAATAGGAATACTGAAATGTGTTGTGCACATCCAGCCACAGAACTTTCATCCATATTTTACATAAAGAACCATTTTCAATACTGCTTGAACTTGCTCTGATTTTTTTTTTAAGCTCAATGTTTTTTTAATTATTCCTTAATGTTATCTCTATAATAAGATTTTAACAGGCAAAATGCTCTTAAATTACACCAGAATGCAGGAAATGGGATCAATAATTTTCAAAATTTTCTGGGGGAGGACCCTCACACCCCCTGTCAGCATCCCACACAAACCAAGTCTCCCTCTAAGGTCTGGTCACAAGTTGGCAGCCCTGTATTAAACATAGAGACTATACAGAAATAAGAGCAGAACGCACAGAGGATATAAAGATATAAAAATATATATAAAGACATATACAGAATGTACACTATTGTTCAAGAGAGTGGAGTCACACAGACAATTTCATGTTTTTCATGAAAACTCACAATTTATGTGCTAACACAAAATTACACAAGGGTTTTCTAATCATCAAATAGCCGTGTGCTCAGTTTAGTTGAAATGTAAAGTTTTAATTGGAGACTAAGGTCCCTGCTATTTCATTAGAATGTAAATTACAATATCTTAATGAGAGAGTCCAAATACATGTTGAAACTATACTGAAACCAGCTGAATTGCTGGTGGATTATTTAGTGAATAACATTTATTGTAACCGCTAAACTATTGTTTTTCAGATCTTACTACTCAGATAAAGTAGATATCTAGATGTCCTTTATCCTGATAATATGCCAAAAAAGAGAAAATGGATGGATGGATGGATGGATGGATGGATGGATGGATATGTATAGCAACTTTTACATTTCTTTCCCACTGAAGCAAATATATAAACAATGCAAATTTCGCTGCAGTTTGAATCAAACAGACACACTCCCTTACATCCAGACAATATGATTTACACACTGGGGCATCATTAGTTAAAAAAAGCAACTTCTGTAGTTTAAATATTGCGCTGCACTACTCTTTCTCTGCAGATTGTTTGTGGTATTTAAAGAGCTCTCAAAATTAACTTCTTCTGAACTGTAATCTCTCATGTGAGCAGTTAGAAGCAGGATGACCAAATGATTACCTTTTATTCTTTTTTCCAAAATTGCCCTACAAAGCAGCACCAATGTCAGTGATGTTTATTAAAAAATAGTGCACTCTCTTTTTGCACTGCACCTCTCTGATATCTCCTCATTGACAGACACCAGACAAGTCAAACCAGCTGTACAGCTCTTTTTGGTTACCAGTGTTATGGCTTCTGTTCTTGGTGTTTGTTATTCTCCATCTCAGATTCCACAGGGAGGTTGTGATCCTGACTCATGTTTGTGGTTCATCACCACAGAGCGGAGACATCTGAGCTATGGGAAAAGCAAGTGAGTGTAACACCATACTGATGTTATGTCATAACCAACAATACCAAACCACAATATATGTAAGAGCCTCGGGGAGTGTCAGGAGCACAGTTTCTAGCAGGTACAATATTGGTGAGGTCAAACAAGACAAGATCTAAAGTAGCACCTCACGGGGCCCCATCTACCTGTCATGACCAATAGATACAGATTTTTGCACAAACTTGATCTGGCTTCCCCACATTTGGTCTGGATTGTATATAAATATGTATACAACTCCAATCCAGACCAAATGTGGGGAAGCCAGATCAAGTTTGTGCAAAAAAAAATGTTTATCATAGTTTCATGGGTACAGCAAAATAAGCATGATTGTTATATAAAGAATCGCTCATCAGAATACATCTTCACTGTCATTGTCAGGCATCTGTATCTATTGGTGATGGCGGGTAGATGTGAGGTGCTGAGGCGCTGCGCCCCCTCCAGGCTGTGCTGATGCTGTGCCCGCACTGTGTCGCTCCACACTGACACCTGCTGGCTCTTAAAATCATTACAGATAAAATTTGCATTTAATTAAATAATTTTTAAATGTGATCATGTATAATACAATATATCTATGACATTATATATACATTTTGAAAAAAATATTTCTATTACTATATTTGTTTAAAACATGTTACGGCGGGTACCGGAGGCTCAGCTGCAGGAAATGAACGAGTAGACAGATTTGCAACAACAACGAATTTATTCACAGAACCAGGAAGAATACAGAACTACAACCGGAACTAGCTGTACAACTCAGGGTTAACTCAACCTAGCAGCCTCTTGAGGCAGGGAAGACTAATAACAAAACAAACCCAAAAGCTAAGGTCAGCCCACTGTTGGTAACACCAAGGTAGGAGAACAAAATAACAAGGGAAATTTAACTAACAAAAACTAAGCAACCTGAAGTCTGCACTAAAACCCAAAAGCTCAACCCAAACTGCTCTTGACTATCGGGAGCTAACACAGCCGTTATGCTAACCGAGGGAGATTAGATGACACCAGGGCTGGGGGGCCTTGCTGCCTCTGAGGGGGGGGGGCTGACTACAGATGATTTTCTTTGACCCAGCGGTGCAGGTGCAGGAAACCAAAAGCAACGTCCGGCATCAAACGAGGACTGACGACGGTTCTTATAGGACGCCAGGACCTGATTAGCTGGCCTCCACCTGCACATGATCTGCTGATGACAGATGACAAACACCTGGACTCCTCATCAGCACACACCTGCAAAGAGAGAGAGCGAGGCCGAGGGAGGAGAGAGCCCTGCCACAGCTCACAGCCGAAGCTGTGGCTGGAACAAAACATGTGGTTTTTGATATCATTCCACTTAAATGTTTAAATTGCTTTTAAAGAAACTGTAATATTTGTAGCACTATCCCAGCCTCTTTATCACTGATATCATACAAGAGATGATGCAGTGCACAAACTTGGAGGGACAGAGAGCAGCAACAAAATGGATGTTGACATTCTTCTATTGCTGTTTTTAAAATCTGTTATAAAGTTTAAAAAAATATTTTAAGCTTTAAATCATTCGTATGTGGACAAAAATATAATATAAACAATAATACAAATTATAATTCTTAACCAAAATGACAAAAAATAGCATAAAAACACAGTGATTCTTCTGCAGTGATTTCTGACCCACTTATGGAAGAGTGTAGGATCCAATCGCTCGTGCATCTAAGGGTTAATCTTGAACTACCACTGTGTTTTTAATTCAGTAAAATAGAAAAGCAAGGCCTTTGCAATGATGACTGCTTTATGAAAGTAATAGGTTCAAATGAAAACAGTTAACAAGAGTATCAAACACTTCTAAATGTGTGCAGCCAATCCTGGATCCTAATCCATAATCAGTTTGTCCTCTGTGTGGTGCACATATGCGGTGGTATGTTCCTATGATCAACTGCTTTTTTTCATTCAAAATGCTTAAAAGCATTCATAGCTTTTGTAACTTATACTAGTACTGACATTTATATGAAATTATAATCTGAGTCTGTTGATCTAAAATTGCACTCTTTGGTGAAGTGTCACTTTAGTGAGTCCAAATGCTGTTTTCTCAGTATAATCAATGGGAAAAAAAACAGCAAATGGAGCTGGCAAACTTGCTTTTCTACCGAAGTGTCATAGTATGAAATGGGCAAATCTTATTTTTACATGTTGTTTATAATCCTCTAGCTTGTGTAAGAACAACTCCAGTTTGATTTGCGTTATTCAGTTGAAAATATCATCTACATCACATGAAAGCTTCATTAGCTGCCTCACACGGACGTTTGCTGAGCCTGCATGTTTACAAATGACTCGGTCATGAAATGTAAAAGCACTAATTTGCATTTAAACTCTTTTATTGAATTTTGATCATTTCTTCTTTTCCAGTTTTCACACTGCTGCACTGTGTTCGGAGCTGCTCACTTAAGTTTGATTAATTGTGTGTTTTTCTGCCTTGTAGAAGTGTGAAAGTAAAATTAAATCCGTGTCAAAAAACGTATCGGCAGCATACGGCTCGTGAACAAAATTTTCCAGTTCAATATCTCACATGCTTGATTCATTCCCACGGCCCAGCACAGGAGAAGCCGGTGTTAATGGTGCCTTGTGGTGAGACAAAGAAAAGACTCCCAGATAGTGTCATTAAACACTGGAAGGTATCGTAATCCCAGTGTTGTAATTGGATGCAGGCTTATGTTCACACATGACCATTTAAAACCATCCTGGTAATCCCTTTTCTTTTCTCAGACATCTGCACTTGAGTTGGTTAGCAGGACAGAGGGATTACACACTTTGCTGCAGAGAATACAAGGACTTCAACAGGTAGAACCATCTGCTTATTATCGAAATCTGTTAGATCTGTGGGACACTAATGAAGGCCGTACAGAATTGTTCTCATACCTTCTTTTGGTGATTTTCTGTGTGAAGTATCATAGATGTGTGGAGAGTAGAGCAGTGCCAGAAGCGGTAGATGTCCACAGGAAAGGGCAAAATTATCCTATGCTTTTCCTGAAGTGGTGACACCCAATTCATAGTACAAATAATTAAAGACAACTATGAACCAGTTTGTCTTATCAATGATATACAGTGTCCCACAAGTATGCTATGGATTAATAGGACTTCATTCTGTGGGAAAGGGTCTACTTGTATTGACGATCCTCCTGAGAATTACGTCTCCATTGATCTTCTTTAGCATCTTTTAGCTGCTTGTTTAGGTTTTACAGCTCATTAACTTTATGATTCCGTCTCAGAGCTCACACCAACCCTGTTTTCTTTCACATTTAGCTGTCTTAGAAATCTTTGCACAGCACTGAACTACAAAAGACCAAGTCAAATAGTGAAGAAAATGCAATCTGTAGTGGTTAAGGAGTCAGATACTGATGAGAGAATATTGGAAAGGAATCAGTGTTTTTTGTTGTGACCATGAGCAATTAATCTTGCTTTAAGTGGAAAAGGAGAGAGTGGATTGGTGTCGTTCAAATGTCTGTCTACGTTGAGGTTCATGAGTCTTTTTCCCGTATTAGTTTGAAACCGCCCTGAGTATCAGTTTTAAACTCTTTTTCGTCCACAGCAGCCATGGTGGACGCAGCAGCAGCAGAGCAGTTCCTGGATGCCAACCCACAGTTCGCCAAGCAGTACTACGATCAAAACTTCCGGCCTAAGGTCATCTCGGACCTGCTGGACAACAACCGTAAGGCGGCGTTGGACATCAGCAAGTACCACGACATGACAATGGTGGACGAGAGCGAGATCCTGTTCGACCTGGTGCGGGACATCCAGGACAACCTGAACATGGAGAAGTCCGTCTTCAACCTCATGAGGCATCTCAGCTTCATGATGAGGGCCGATCGCATGAGTCTCTTCATGTATCGGCAGAGGAACGGCGTGGCTGAGCTGGCTACCAGGTGGATTGTTTTTTCTTTTAAAGTTTCAAATCCAGCTTTTTCTGACAAAGGGAGTGCAGTAGCTGAAGCAGAGTTTGTTATGAGGAAACAAAAACTGACAGAACATTGTTATTCTCAGTCCTGTAGAAACATATACCTGAATTAACTTGCAAGAGTTTATTTTTGATGTCTTGATTCATTCACATGCAAGGCATCATATTCTTACAGTCTATCTTCTGTTTAAATGTCAGACTACTGTTTTCTATTTGCATTTCCTCCACCTATTTAGTACTTGACAAGTAAAACTTTCTGATACTGAGCCAACACTTAAAGGGACTTTGCTAACAATGAATGAACACTGGTGCTTTTTTTTTTTTACCACATCCTTCACATTCAACTAGTTTAGACAATCGCATTTGGATGTGTTGTTAAATTGGGAATGCTAACCAACCATTCCCGATTTACAATCATTGTAATCATGCAGTCACACATTTCCATGCCCTTACTCTAGCCTTACACCTCCACCGTTTGCAGCTTTAGTGATGATTTTGTAGTCGGCTTGCTCACTGCACCACTGTCTCCTTTAGTGAGTTTTATGCTGACGGCAACCCTTTTAAAAAAATATTAATGTACAAATTATCAGTAAAGATGATCTACTTCAGTTGCAGAGGGAATTACAGTTATGTTATCTTTTCCTCCAGGTTATTTAATGTCAACAAAGATTCAGTATTTGATGAATGCCTGGTAGCACCTGACAGTGAAATCGTGTACCCGCTGGACATGGGCATCGTGGGCCACGTGGCGACCAGCAAGAAGATGGTCAACATTCCTGATGTGACGCAGGTACGCCGAGCTGCTGTTTGTGTTTGTTTTGAGATTCACAAGCAGATTAAGGCCACATTAGCAGACGTGTCACCCTGATCTGCCCTTTGACTATCATCATAAGACAATGCTGCAAAAAAAACACATCTAATAAAACAACAAACACAGTACATTTAAAGTAATTAGGACAAAATCTTCTCTGAAAAATTATCATTTTAATGAAATAAATGATTTTATCCAGTCTGATTTACTTACTTATATTAGCCCATTTTAAAATATCTCTCTTGTAATCTTCCCATTATTTTATTAGAAAAACAACTAAATAAATTTTTTTTTTAATTTTCAGAAAAAATCGACAGCAGCAACCAACAAAAAAAATGTACATATTTTTAGATATATTTTTAAAATTCAGGTAAAATCTACTGTCAAATATTATCATTTCAATGACAAACGTGTGTTTATCTGGTGTAATTTACATGCATACATATAGTTTATCTGCCGAGCCCATTTTCAGATATATCTATGAATATCTTGTTGTTATATTATTTGAAAAACAACCGACAAAATATATATATTTTTAAAGTTAGGATAAAATCTTCTCTCTAATGTTGTCATTTTAAGGACATACATGTGTGTTTATCTGGTGTTATTTACATGCATTCACGTAGTTTATCTGCCAAGCCCATTTTCAAATATATTTGTGAATATCTTGTTGTCATATTATTCGAAAAACAACCAACAAAATATATATTTTGTTGGTTGGGATAAAATCTTCTCGCTAATATTATCATTTTAAGGTCGTACATGTGTGTCTCTCTGGTGTTATTTGCATGCATACATATTTTTGTTAATCCGGCCAGCACATTTTAAAATATATCTCTTGTAGTCCTAGCATTATATTATTAGAAAAGCAACACACAAAATACTTTAAAAAATTTCTAGTTAAAATCTTCTCTCTCGTATTATCATTTTAAGGACGTACATGTGTGTTTATCTGGTGTTATCTACATGCAGATAAAATATATCTGTGGTAATCTTGTTATGATTAAGTTAAGCAGAGGAAATACAAATGTGTTGAATCTTCACCCTTAAAAAAACCCAAATGCTGCTTTAATTTCTGCTGTGTTATGACAGAAAGCCTTCCTACTGTTGCTCTGTGTCTGTTTAACCACCAGAGGGCGGCGTGACTCCACAGTGTCCCCGTCTCTAATTCCCTCTCACCAAAGCCAGCCCAATCCCATTACAGCCAATACCTTTGACATTTGAAAATAGCTGGCAAGCTTATTCTCATGGAGCCATCATGCTACTGCAGGTCCACCACCGTCGCTTCCACCCACATCCCCCCCTCGTGCCTGTACCTGCGCTAACTGCTATTGTGACATTTACACTTAATAAGGCAGCAGCCCACTCCACAGAACTGATGGATTACAAGCACTCCTCGGTATCAGTTCAATCACATCCTTTTCATGGGAGATTAGAAAGCTCGGCTGCTGATGCACGAACAAAACAGACCGGGGCTGATTGTTCCTGTTCGTTTTTTTATCTGGTGGTTCTGCTGCCAGCAACCGGCCTGTTGTGCCTTCATTGTGAGCCGCCGTCGAGCGAACACATTTGAAACCTCAGTCTGTCGCGCCGCAGCCTCGTGCAGATACATGAAAGCATGATGGGAGATGTGGCAACTGGAACGATCAAAGCCTCCAAGCCTTAGTTTCCCAGAGTGGCAGCGAAGGAAAAGCTAGTGTTTCCATATAATTGACTTGCATTATGATGCTAATGCACAGAGGAAGGCCTTACACTGTTGCAGAGACTGTCAATCACTGTCTCTCTGCATGCTATTTCCATCACAATCCAATCTGGTGCAGGGCGGTTAAGCAGTTAAGATTCTCGTACAGTAGGTAGAAGATGAGGATTGTGTCGTGACCAGCAGCTGGCATCACTGCTCCCGCTGTCGTCGATCTTTTTTCTCTGTCAAAGTGAATTTAATGATCGCGTGATTTGCAGAGTTGGACACTTATTTGAGGTGTGGTTACTTGAGGAGTGTGTGCGAGGAAGGTGGAGAGGCTGCACATGAAGCGGGTTAATCTGTCCTGAATTAGACCGATCCCAGATTACTCCCAGAGGTCACTCAGGCCCCGAGCTGTTTTCACAGACTCAGCGCTATAACACACCTTTAATCTATTCTGTTGCACTTTATTGTTTTCAGTGTTGTTTCTTGGAGCAGAAACAGCCTGAAATCCACTCCAGCACGAGAAGTAGCAAAGGAAAACTTTTTCTTTTATTGTTATTGTTTTTATTAAAATGTGCATCCAGAATTTATATTGAATCAAAAGCTGCAAAGTTTCAATTTTGGAATACGGGCAAAACCCACCTGGGGGAGTTGATAATGCTGAACTAAATCAGTTTAACGAGTAACTGTTTATCTTCATTTTTATACCAAAATATAACTTGTCCTCTGATTATGCTTCGTCAGGATAAAGCTTCTGAGCTGAGACAAAACTTCAGCTGAGCAGCACAAATCAGATGAGGACCTCTCTGGGCTTTAAGGGATCAAAGGTCCCCCAATAACACTCTGTCAAACTGCCCAGATCTTTGGAATAGGTTTATTTGTAAGCTTTGTCAGGCTGCAGTTGGAGCAGCTGCTGTAAGGTGCTGATCCAGGATCAACCTGGCCTCCCTCATAATGATTTTCTTTCCTTTCCCACACTAGCACCACAATTCAAGCTATGCAGAGGAACCATAAACAACTTAAGACTAAACTATGCAAATAATGTCACCGCAGTTTAATCTGAGATGGAAGTTGATCCAACAGATGCACAAATTAAGAACTAAAGGGCGACCAGAATAATGCCAGGCCTGCGCTTTATAGAAACATGTCATGCACGAGGGCATTAGGCCAAGAAAAGCTCTCTTTTTGCACATCTTTGATATGCATGTGCAGCTCGGTAGATGAGGACGGCTGCTGTTCAGTTCTCTTTGCTTTCTATGTGACAGCAGCAGTATTAAGATCTCTGAGGATGGAGGATGAAAGTTGATGCAGAAGCGTTTTCTCCAGTGTGTGAAAGTCAAGCTTCTTTAAGAAGCAAATAAAACAGTGGAGAAGTCATAATGTAGCAGCTTTTGCTTTTATTCAACGTGCAGTCTTTGTAGACATACACGATAAACCGTGTTCATTTTGCAAGCTCCCGCTTCGTTTTCAATCTTACCAACCTGGGAGCTAATATTCAACCCAAAACTGAGACCTTGTCACATGCAGATCTGGTCTCTGGGCAGATTTCTGTTCCTTCTTGGTGGTTAATGAGCTGCTCTAACTGTGTTGCACCCCTGAAGGAGCACAATTGATGACCCCTGCTGTACGGGAGGAGAGGAAGGTGGAGAGCAGCAGAAAGAGCGTTCAGTTAGTGGATAATGGAGAGCCTTCGCTTGCAGCATTTATGGATGAGAGCAGTGTGTTCGTCAGAGCTGAGCCTGGAAGTTCTGAAGAGGGCACGGACAAAGACCTCCCAGTTACATGCAATCAAACATTTATTCTCTTCTTCTGCTTTTTCTTGCCAGAGCGCTCATTTCAGTAACTTTGTTGATGAGCTGACCGAGTACGAGACCAAGAACGTTCTCGCCATCCCCATCATGAACGGTAAAGACATGGTGGCTGTCATGATGGCTATCAACAAGCTGGATGGACCGAGCTTCACCGCCAAGGACGAGGAGGTAACACGTGACACCATGCATCCCTCTGCACAGACAATCAGTGATTACGTCGATTTGGTAACATTTCCAGCTTTATAGAGCACCAATTTTAAAGAAACATGACACAAGTTTAAGGGGAAAAAAAAGTCCTCTCCAAACATTCAGGTATTTTCTCTTTATTTATTCGTTTCTTGATTCAGGCTCTTGCTCTTTACCAGATGTAGATGTCGCTTCTGTTGTCGGTCTCATGCCTTTGCTATTGATCAGAAATATGTTCTATTTCTATCAGTGGTATTTGGAGTGCTAGCATCTCAAGATCCTACCTTCAATGTAACTAATAACGTTTAATATTTTCTAACGTATAGCGCAAAAATATCAAAAGCATTTTTGTTCAGAGGCCACATTCAGCCTAATTTAATTTCAAGTGGACCACACCAGAAATAACCACAGCAGGATAACCTATAAATAATGACAACTCTACTTTTTTCCCTTTGTTTTAGTGCAAAAAAGTACAGTTCTTAAAGTGTTCACTTTTATTGAGCTATGTTTCTAAGATAAGATAACATAAGAAAGCGTTATTGTCATTATACATGGTGTGCAATGAAATTCCAGATGACTTTCTCCCTTTAAAATATACCAGATAAAGAAATTAAGAAAGTGAAATAAGAATAAATCATAACTGAACTGTGGAGAAAAAGATGTAAATAGAAATTGTTACAAAAAAATACAACATTTGTGCAAGAAATGTTACAGTGGCAGATTTGTTAATTTCCGAAAAAAAAATTGAAAAAAAAGTTCAGTTTCAGTAATATCATGCCTCAGTTTATCATTTACACATTACAACTTACAGATCAGTGTGTCCACAAAAGCACAAAACATTTAGTCACAGGTATCTGGAACTGAACAATGTAGTATTTTACTTCATGATCAAAACAACCTGCCAAGATCTAGAAATTATTTAAAATTCACAGTTTTACAAATTTTCAATTTGCATTCAGTGTCCTCTCTGTCATTTTTTGCACTTTGCAAAGTCATGGTGGACCAGTTTTGGTCCGTGAGCCGTATGTTTGACACCCCTGGTATAGACTCTCTGGCTTAATCCAGATGTAAAGGCGGCACACAGAGAATGCGCTGGTTGCTGTTTCCACAAAGTTGTTCAATTATTGATAAATTCAACCTGCATTTGGGTCCAAGTGTGAGCAGAAATACAATCCACTGATTCACACAGAAGTACTGATGACCTGAATTTCTGGAGAATCGACCCGGGAGCTTCATAGATCTGCACATTCTAAAGGAAGGGTGAAGAGTTCCATCTAAGACATTTCAAGCTAAGAGGGGTAAAACCTCAGAATATGTAAATTTGCAGGTTCACAAGAATGAGTGTTTAGGAATTAAAGCAACGAAAAAGGATGAACTTTACCAAACTAATGATAAGAGAACTAGGCACTCGGATGTCAGATCTAGTCGCCTTCCCCAACCCAAACTGGAAACGAAGCCTCAAGCTGCAAAAATCACCAATCTTGGCGACCAAAGGGAGCAAAAGCTGCAGGATGGTTCCATCTCAGCTGGTGCTGGCAAAGCTCAGGATAGAGTAGGAGGGAGATGATGATCCAACCCCCTCTATGTTGGTTTTTACCACAGTCAAACAGAGATGGAAACACATAAACAGTGGCCATCACGAGTTGGATGAAGCACTTTACGACTAATCGTGTCCCTGTAATGCCACATATTGACCAAATTCAGCAATTTCCAACTGGACAATCAGGCCGTAATAGGCTGTATTGTTAGGTTCATTATAAACCAAGTAATCCTTCCTCAAGGAAACTAAAATGCACTGCTTAATTCTAAAGTAATAAACAGACAAACAACTCTACACTTGATCTTCTTGTTAGGGGCCTCCATGGTCCACTTCCTAAGCAATACAGTAATAACTGAAGCTACAGCTGATGTGGTTAAGCCCTTAGACTTAGCATTTTCCAAGTATAAAACCTTTAGCAGTAGGTGTTGTGTCTGTGTCTGAGGCTTCCTGTTGCTCTGCCCTGCAGTAGCAGCTGCTGTAGAAGTCACTTAAACTCAGCTGATATATTGCTACACAAATCTAAAGCCTCCCAAATCACAACTAACAAGATTAATCCTTTAATGTAAGTGAAAGCTGAAAGGAGAACATTTTTCAGCCAAGAAAGGCCTGTTAGAGAACAGTCGAGGAGAGGGAGAGAGACTTCCAGCGGGTGCCAAGAGCTTGGCCACTGTAATGAAACGATCACAAGGAAGGGATAAGCGGAAAGTAATTGCCAGTTCCTTCCTGACAAAACAATGGAAACATTATGTAAAGATGTTTTCACAGGTGTTCTCTGTCACTTGTAAACAATTACCAATTACAGCGTGCAGTTAGTGCATTATAGTACATTCAGGGCTTCTCTTGAATTCCATTATTGGCATCGGCTGTTCTCACCTTCTACCAACGACCATCTCAAGAGTTGTTGACCTGTGCTGTATCTTCCTGTTGGTGTTCATTCTCATGCCAAATTTTCGTTTGTAGTGATGTTTTATTTGACCCGTAGTCTTTTTCTGGTTGTAAGGGACATAAACAAGGTACAAAAGATGAGCAGACTTTGTGTTGGAGAATAAATCTGACTCATTTCAGCGTTTTGTTTTGTTATTCACTGAAGTGCATGCCCAAAATTATTCATAAAATTTCATGAAACTGCTACAAACTCTTGATATAATGCAGCTTCTATTCCATTTCAAATGCTCCTGCTAGTTGTCAAAGTGCCTCACAGTCTTCTAAATCGCTCTAAATCTCGTACAGCTAATTCATAGCTTTCTATGGCATTCCCTGCAACTCATGGTTCAAACCTAACAGCTCAGTGAACTCTTTATTAAGGCGCATTACTGAGGGAGAGTCGCGCATTCTAGCTTCTGAAAAGACGGGATAAGACTGTAAAGCCACATCCAAGGGTTTTCAAGTTTCAGTGGCCACAGGGTAAAGCATCATCAAAGTACAAGGCGTTTCACACTGTGGAAAAACTTCAAAGGTTGAGGTAAGAGGCCAAAAGTAATCCCGTCACTGGTAATTACGGGAGCTTGAGAGGCTAGGAAGAACCCAAGGATCACCGCCAAAACCTTCCTGATGAATGCGAGCAGTTCTGATAGCAACATCTGAAACAAACACTCCAGGGAGGACTCAACTTCTCCAAGCTCACAGAGATAAAGATAAAAAGCATCAGTTCAGTGGTTAGATGAGATGAAAATGAAGTTGTTTGGATGCAGTGGCTAAAGAAAGGAGAACTATTGAACCCAGAAAACACCATCCCAATGGTTGGGGATGGGGATGGGAATGTGATGCTTCTGGGATGTTTTCGGTTGATGAACCTGGCAATGTTATCAGCGCTAACAACATAATGGAAAAAGAGGAAAACATCAAGCAGTCAGCAGAAGAGCTTGGTCTTGGACAGCACTGGATCTTCTGACAAGACAATCTAAAATATACAACCAAAGTGGTGATGAAATAACTAACAGAACACAATATAAACACACTGGACCGGCCCAGTCTTTCAGAAAGTTACTGATTACTTAGAAAGAGTATGGATATTTTTGGATATGGTGCTTTTTGTAAAAAAAAAATTCTCCCCCAAAAAACAAAGAAACAGTTAAAATTCACCATTAACATCTCATAACATAATACTTAATTTTCTTTATTTACTTGTTTATGTCATCATCAGCCAGAAGAAACCTTTTGCTCAGATTAAAATGAACTATGAATCATGTGGTATGGGTATGATTATTTAAGGTCTTAGCTGTATATGTTACTGCAAAAACAATTCCAAACCGTTGATATTCAAAAGAAAATCACTATACTCCTCAAAACTGATCCGTCCGATGTACAACTTGGTGTAAATTTGACTTGACCTGGATTGTTTGAATAAACATTTAAGATAATTGCCCTTTCAGACTTGATACTGATAAAAACAACTGATAGCACCCAAGTAAATGAAAAAACACTATTGTAGCTTTAATATTCAGATGTGAGAAAACAATGACATACAATTATACATTCACAAAAAACAGTTTAAAATGTATTCTGTCTTCTTCCAGACCCTGAACAAATACTTGAACTTTGCTAACCTGATCCTGAGAGTTTTCCACCTGAGCTACCTGCACAACTGTGAGACCAGGAGGGGGCAGGTAAGGATGGACAGGAAGTAGCTCCTCACGTTTTTAGTTTCTCTTTTAACTGCATTCATTTTTAGATTTAGTTTGAATACTTAGTGAGATATCTTTTTGCTTGCAGAACTTCTCAGACCTGACTATGTTTTCATCCTGCATCTGACTGATGCTTTCGCAGTGATTTTGAACACAATCTTGCGTTGCTAACGGGGCGAATACGTGGTAGAGAGACACACAAATGTAACACGAAGAGAAAGAAGCATCAGACTCTTTCTACCTCAGTTCACTCGCAGACTGGAAGCACAAACTGTAACAAAAACATGTCAGAAACAATTAAGGGAAGCAACGACGGGAAAGGAGTGGGAGCGCTCAGCTTGTGGGCTTACAGGTTTGATGGAGCCTGAAAATATTTATTTCTGTTCTTGTGTTTTATTGTCCAGGTGCTGCTGTGGTCGGCCAGCAAAGTGTTTGAGGAGCTGACGGACATAGAGAGGCAATTCCACAAGGCCTTGTACACAGTCAGAGCTTTCCTCAACTGCGACCGTTACTCCGTGGGTCTCCTGGACATGACTAAGACCAAGGTGGGCTACCATAAATTCACACCCAGACTTAAAGATGAGCTGGAAACCAAATAAGACCATTTGTAAAGCAAACAGCACTGCTTGAAGATTCCTTATTTTGTATATGCTACTGTTCAAAAGTTTGGAGTCACTTTAAATAAAAGCTTTTTTTAAATGACAATAACATAAATTTTTTTAGAAATACAGTCTAGACGTTGTTAATGTGGTAAATGACTATTCTAGCTGCAAATAGCTGATTTTTAATGGAATATCTCCATAGGGGTACAGAGGAACATTTCCAGCAACCGTCACTCCTGTGTTCTAATGCTACATTGTGTTAGCTAATGGTGTTGTCGTCAATGTCTTGACTTTATTTTCTATTCATTTTGCAACTCATTTGATGAATAAAAGTGTGAGTTTTCATGGAAAACATGAAATTGTCTGGCTGACTCCAGGCTTTTGAATGGTAGTGTATATTGTAAGGTTCCAGAGTTGCTTAACAGTATCCTTTCCAAAACAGCTTTCAATTTATTTAAATTTTGAGGTTTAGGGATCAGATCACCTAAAGCTTGATTAGTGGATAATTCTAAGACTGCAGCAACACCCATAAACTTTAGGTTTACCATGAGCCCCAAAGAAACTGCTGCAACAAAGGACGACTGCATATAACAGTATTCATGTACAAACTTTAAACCAAAAGCATCCATTGCTTTTTATTTATGCAGTGTTTTTTTGTACTCATCTGCATTCTGATGTGATCCATTTCATTTTTTTTTTCTCCTTAATCTTTTGGGAAGAGATATTTTCAGGCTCTCTTTGGGCTTTCTTTGTCTAGTCAGCTTGATTTCTCATTCTCCGAGTGGATAAAAGAGCACCTAAAACCACCTTCTGATCACTATCCTCGCATCCTCGTGCATTTGTGATAACCAGCACATTGTCATAAATACTACTTATTGGCTGAGGCTGTCACCTAATTACAAGCAGCTGCCAGTTGATTCCTAACACCTGCTATCTGAGAACAAACACGTGTTGTCTGCCTGCACAGATGGCTTGTCTGGTAACAATACTGGGTTTCATGAATAAAGCACTTAAGAACAAACAAAACTAGTAGATCTTCTTTAAGCTCGTGTTTCGGAAACTGCGCTTCCTGGAGACGTAACAAAAATACGACTCTCTCATAAGAGGTTTTGCATTTTCATACAGAATGATGACGCTAGATGTAATCCTCAGTATACAGGAAGTTCATCTAAATAATTAAACTCTAAATCTTACAGTTTCTCTTTTTTCTGTGTGTTATTTCTGTAGGAGTTCTTTGACTTGTGGCCCGTTCTGATGGGAGAAGTTCCACCTTATGATGGACCCAAAACTCCTGATGGCAGGGTGAGGAAATATTGACCACTGCTACTACAGATACGGTTAATCTGAAGGAACGCTCCCTGCATCAGCGGCACATTTTCTGTAGCGGCACCACCAGGTTAAATGTCCCTTTGGGTATCACGAACCCTCAAGACTCTGAAATGTGCCATGAATATTTCTGGTCCTCGTCTTTTTTGAGGGGGGCAGTTCTCTGACCTTTCTTCTTCTATCACCGTCAGGTTAATGAAAAGCTAGCGGACAGATTTCCATGACACCTGCTGAGTACAGTCATGCTCTCGGGGCTATTAGACTCCTGCTTTCACTGAGTAGTCATGTTCCTTCAGTGGCCCCCTCAAGACAGTCTTGACATGTTCAGCCTTCAGCTTGACGCTATGAAAAGCTCAAAGAACAGCGAAATCATCAGTAACATTTTGTCTGCACTGTGGGAAGCAGTAGGCATTGCAGTTTTATCAGCAGGCGGAGTTTTCACTGTATTCCACAGCCGAGCAAACCTGGAGCTTGAGCTGAGATTTTATTTTTTTTTGTCTATATAATTTGGAATTTCAGTGCATTTTTTGAAGGTAAACTTGGAAAATGGGACATTTTTGTAAATACCTGTTATCAGGAGCCTGTATGGTTATGCTATATAACCTGTGATATTCTATAAGTGCATTTTGTTGGCAGCTTTTAAGAACCAAAGTCATTTTTACTAGAACACAGTGTCTCTAATTTTAATATTTTGTGTCTTCTTAAGGAAATTATCTTCTACAAAGTGATTGACTACATCCTCCACGGCAAAGAGGACATTAAAGTCATACCGTAAGTCACAACAGATTGAGATCCAGTTCAAAGGTTCCCTTCTGAACAGCTTGTGCACTTGCCTTCAAAACTACAATGAAATCAGCTCCTTCCTACCTGAACTCTCTCATTCAGGTCTACACTCCCTCCTGCTCAAAATGCTCGGTCGATAAACAGCAGGGCTGGTCGATAGCTAAACTCTGTTCGATCTGCAGAGCTCCTCTTAGTCTTATCAAAAAAAAAAGAAGGAAAAAATAAAATACCTATTTCCTCCTGCACTGCCTGTAGGCACCACGGTCCTATTATCACACTTGAACTTGTTTTATGGTGCTTGTCCAGATTGTTTTCTCCTGACTAGATCCTCACTTGTGTTGTATCTAATCTCAGACATATATTGCTTTGGATAAAAGCATCTGATAAATAGAATTGTACAATTGTAATGCTACATTTGTCGCCATTGGTGCCAGTAAAGTCCGCCTCACTACAGGAGTTTCTGGCTGATTTACCCATCTCACTGTTCTGACAATTAGAGAAGAACTCTCATCTGGGACCTCGGCCTGAACTGATGTTTGGCTTAGACTTTTCGGAAATGCAAAGGGTTGACAGATCCAGTCATAAACTTTCCAAACTGTTTATTCATTAATTCAAATCTAGATGGTATCGCCCATGCATTGGATGCTGAGGCCAAGTAACACTAAAGATTCAAGACCTTGGTGCTAATGTTGGCTGCAAATGCCACAACTGATAGTTTTCTTAGTGGTCTGAGATAATCTCCCCTCCAGTTGTCACAGAAGATTACAAACCCCATAATGGCCAGCTCTTCCCAACCATTTTCTCATCCAGGCTAGTTAAAGCAAGTTGTTGGTCTATAGTCTCCATTTGGTTTCCATTTGCTTCCCTATGAGATCATATGAGGTAGTGATCTGCTCCCTCTGGCACGATGATCTTAGTGAAAAAATTGTCGTCTGATGCATGATGCAACCTGTTTTCAAAATCCGTTTTTCTGGATTTTAAATCTCCTGTTGTGTAATCCCGGCTTTATACAGAGGTGACAGTAATGTCTTAAGAAATAACCAACAACAGCAGGTAAGAATAATCCTACAAGAGAGTAGACAAGGATGTAAACAAAGCAGGTTTCATAAATTGAAGGACCAAAATGTATTTTGAAAGGTTTCATGAGGAAGGAGATGCATTCAGCTTGCTCTGTAACTGTCACTAATAAATAACTTGTGTTTCAGTGAGCAACACTGGATGTTATCAAAACTTTTATCAAGAATTCAGAACATTTAACTTGTTTGGAGAGTGGTAAATATGGTAACACAGCACACATGTCGGAAGAGGTAAAGATACTAAACCAAACATGAGCTACAGTTTACCTAACAGAAAGGTAAAAAAAAGTCTCAAGGCCCAGGAAAAACCTTGCAGTATTATTTATATATTTTACTTTCAGCAAGTACAACACTGATATTCTGATTTTCTGGTTTCCTTTATCCAACATTGCTGCTCTTGTAAACATTAATTACCGTTGTCTAAACATTTCACTGCAGAATAATCTCACCAATGTAAATTGAAAGTTGTCCATTCATTATTTGAATTAATGATTTTTTTTGAAAGATTTCTTTAACCCTGAAAGGTTCAAATTTATATTGACAGCAGGGATTTTAAACCATTTTCTTAACTGATAGTCAGCAGTCAATAGTAGCTTCATTATTAGCATAAATGAAATACAGCTGATGTTATTCCATATGCCTTTATTTTTAACCACAGACACATGGCTTTAATGGCCAAAATAGTTGAATTATATCAGCCACTCTGCAATATGAACACTGCCCTTCTAGATTGTGGCTAGTCTCAAGAATATGGGGACTGGCCTGAAGTTATTAACCGTCTCACAAGTCTTTGTCATGGTGGCCCATTGCTAGCTAAGCCCTCACAATACTCCTCTCTGAGATGAAATGCCCACAATCCACATGACCCAGTCGCTACAGTATTACACACTACGACGCTCCACCCAGTGGAACAACTAGGTACTGCAGCTGATCTACAACACATTTTCTGACATGCATGACATTCATCTTCTGCCTTATTGGTTGACATATTTTTTGATAATGTGAATTGACAGTTGCAGTTAGTCGGTTGACATGCCTAAATAACGCTAAACAAGAAAGTAATCTAAACAATGTTCTGACCCTGTTTTGTTGTTGTTGAAGATGACAATGATATGTTTGTTCATCCTCAGGAACCCTCCGGCGGATCACTGGGCCCTGATTAGCGGTTTACCCACCTATGTAGCAGAGACCAGTCTGGTTAGTATCTGTTTATCTTAAGAACTCACATTGTGTCCATTTACCTCATGACTGTGAAAAGTCTTAGAAGATGTTTAAGAGGTAGCATGGTCTGTCAAGTCCAATTTTTCCAATTTTTTAAGAATGTTCTTGCACCGCTATCATGAATTCCATACTGCATTGTTGTGGATCTCTGCCAATAGCATACCAATAAAAGCACAGAGAAAGTTCATAGTTGTAAACTTGTCATGTTGGGTATCAAACTTTAATGCCCATTGGTGTCAAACTGCCTTTTGCAGCCTATACCAACCCAACAAATTAAATATTTCTTTTTATACTTCCTGGTCCTGAAGGCATTGTTTCAGGTGTGTCTTTTTTGACATCGAAAGAGGCTCAGAGAAGACCCGCACAGAAATGAACTCCTGACTGCTGAGGGATTTTATTTGTAAAAGTCATAGCAGGTTTGGGTTGCTGCTGAGTTGGTTCCTGCTTTATGTAAGTTGAAACTTGCTTGTGCAGAAAGTGTCATTGTGTCACTTTTGAGACAATAATGGCCATCAAAAGTCTGCTTTGTGAGCTCCTTTTATCCATAGCAGCATATTTCATCATTCCTCCTCCTTTATTCCGGGGATGTATGAGGTTTCTGTCTGCCAGAAATCTTTTCTTTGGTTACTGTGAATGTATTCAGCTCTCAGAAGCCTTAAATCAGGCCAGATGAGGGCAAGAACTATAATCAGATTTAAATTGGAGGCACCTGGCAGTTTCATTTACATTCTTAACTTAACTTGGACAGTTTGTCAGGCCACATGGACACACAGCGACTGTTGAAGGTATTGAACATCATGTGACCTTTCTGCTTGGCCACCCGAGAGGCCAAACATGTATGAATTAATCAACAAATGAATAATGAATGACTGGTCAGTGAGCAGGTTGAATACAAACGGTGTCAACTCTCTTCAGTGAGGGAGTGATGAACCTAGCTGCAGTAACAACAACAACCTGTCTGACCAGACGGGCCTTTAAAGCACCAAACACCTGGAGCGGAGATGTCAACACATGTCTGTTTAGGACATGATATAGCTGTCTATCGAATTTACAGTTTGAATCATAAACACAACTATGTTTTCTAGTTTGGCAGAAAACAGTCACCAAGACAGTTCCAAAAAGCTGCTTGTATTTACAGTGATAGTATTATTACCTCTTAAAGTCATATACATTTAAAGATGTAGGTCATGTGTAGGTCACCTACATTTCAGCGGAGCTCATTACATAATCACTGTAGCTACACTAGAGATAACATGGTACCTTAAATCAAGCTCCAGATTACAGTTAAAGGTGTAAAAGGCTAGTACAACACAACATTGTATGTGGCCCCTGTGGACATCTGTGCTGAAATGGAATCATACATGTAAAGGTTTTCTGCAGAATCATATCTAAACTGATTGCTAAACTAACATTGTTGTTAGTTGGCCTCGCTAGTGGTCTTATGCAGCATCTTAACAAGTGTTAAATCTATCTTAAAGCTATAAATTTCCTGAAAAGCTAATATACACCGATCAGCCACAGCATTAAAACCACTGACAAGTGAAGTGAGTAACACTAATCATATTGGTGACTTTGTGGCGTTCTGCTGGAAAAACTTGGATTCTGACATCTGTGTTGATGAGACTTGGACACCCAATAAATGTTGTCTCAGAACAAGCACACTCCTTCATGCAAATGGAAATCCCAAATGTCACTGGCCTACCCCACAGAAAAATGCACCCCACCGCATCGGAAATACATCAAACAATCAGAAACAACCTGAGGAACATGACAGTCGCCCAAGATGTTGATTTGACCTCCAAACCTTCTAGACCCCATTGTGATGAAGCAACAACAGGATGCAGTGGAACACGTTTGATTCGCAGAGCCCCACTGCACAATCCAGAGAACCCAAAGGATCCAATGCCAACATCCCAGTGCCAGACCCCATAGGACACCCTGAGAGGTCCTCTGGTCCAGCCTCAATGACTCAGAGCATTTTTGACAACATAAGGGAGACCAACACAATATTAGACAGGTGGTCATAATGTTATGCCTGATCGGTGTATGTCTTGTTTTGCTGAAGCAGATGTACGCAAACAGGTCAAAGCCATGCTTATTCTCACTTGTGTGTTACATATTAATATTATCAATGCACTCGTGAACTTTTAAACAGTTTCTTACAACTGCAACCGACTTAAAATTATTTATTTATTTTAGCAATTTATGGTTAAATGCATAAAAAGTTGATTTTGATATTTTAGGAAAGCTGCTGTGTGTCCAGTTATTGTAGTGTCTATTAATAATTACTTCACAAGATAGAAAATCCATGTGTTTTGTGAGATTTAGTTTTGCAAATCTTAATGGACATTGCATGATTGGATTAAGAATCAGAACATTTTTATTATTTGACCCTTTCAGTTGTATTTATTGTTTTGTGAAAGCTCATTTTGCATGACTTACAGGGAGAAAGCCAGATTATTTGTGTAATTGAATCTTTTCTCAAAATCAGTGAGTGTGGCTGAAATCGACCAAAACTGAATTGTCCTCATTTCTCACTGACTTTAAGTGCACAACCTTTGTTTCCTCTGAGCAGGAGTCCATGTAGAAGCAATGCACTTAATAAAATAAAACAAAATCTTTGTTTCAAAATATCTTCATTGGAAGCTGTGGGTGGTCAGACGAGCAGAACACCATTAGGCCTTATTACACAGTTGTCAGTGTGCACACCGTTGTGGAAATGAAAAGTGCTCAGCCACACGCTGCTATGATATATAATTGTAATTTCTGCAGCCATTGTAATTAATCACAGCGCGCTTTTCCCAAACCGCTGAGCCTGCTGTCGCTCGGCTGTCGATCCCTCCTTCTCCGTCTGTCCTCCTCCTGTCCTGTCCTTTCATTGTCTTTGGCGCTTGTCATTTTTCAACTCTACATTGTCTTTCCTTCCTTATATTTTCCTTTCTGCATTATGTCCAAGGTGAAAACTTAATTTCCCCACACAGCCACGTTTTTTTTTTTTTAATAAATTGAGAAAAAGGCATGTCAGATTGACACTAATGGCTTCTCAGTCGACACATGGGGGATATGAATGGATTCACCGTGGGACAATAAACCTTTGTCACCTCCTGAAAATTACATGTGAACATGCGGTCCTTCAAGCCAAAAAGCTGAAAGTGAAGGAGTTTGCCACATTTACCAGTTTTATAGATTACACTATCTTATTATTTGATTTATTTCAGACAGTATCATAAAGGAAAAGAATAACAACAAAAAACAACCAAACCAAATCCAAAAAGGAGAAGGGTAAAGTTTCGTAAAAAGTTTTAGAACATCCTAATTTTCCCTTTTTTTTTTCTTTACTATTCTTCAGAAAATTCTTCTCAACTCTGTTTTGAGAAGTTCCCATAAATGTGTGGCACTTGTAGGTTGCTTTGCTTTCACTCTTCTGTCCAGTTCATCTCAAACCAGCTCCATGGGATTTAAGTCTGGAGACTGTGCTGTCACTCCATGTTTTCAAGCTTACCATCTTGTTCTTTATTCTTAAGGTGGTTCTGCAAAGCTTGGACTGATGTTTTGGGTCATTATCTTGCTGTAGGTTGAACCCCAGCCCAACTAGGAATATACCAGAGGGCACTACCTCTCTAGAAACTTCCAACCACATTTACTTTTATACAATATTATATTTTTTCAAACCAATCTTTTTTTGTGTTCTTTTTTATAGTTGTACTCACTTTGACATCATCATCCAGATTGTTTCCATAAATCTACCCCACATATCAATCAATCAATCAGACCTTTATTGTCATTGCACACTTTTATATACAATGAAATTTCATTTGAGCTGCCCTGCCAATGGCAGCTCGGGCTGCTGCACCTTTAAGAGCGCGCCGCCTGTCTTGAGAAAAAGGAAAAACAAAGACATATGGAATCTGGGTAGGGATAGCAGAAGGTAAAATGAAAAAAATGGTTCGTTATACCAAATGAAACCTCCAATGTTGGGAAATTCAATTTGAGAAGCATCTACTCTTCACGAGCAACTGGGTCTTTAAATTAATTATTGATTTCACACTTGTAACATCACCAAATGTCATTACACTCAACTTTGTTTTTGCTTCTCTCTTTTTTTCCCACAGATTTGTAACATCATGAATGCAGCTGAGGATGAATTCTTTCAGTTCCAGGTAAGATGGATGCACTAATTATTGTAAAAAAAAAAAAAACATCAATAAACAGGAAATAATTTTTGTAAGTTTACTTCAAAACAATAATAGTTGTAAAAAACCTAATTTAATATCAACTTTCTGCCACAGTTGTCAAGATGTTTCTTAGTGAAATACCTGAAAAAAAAACCTGATTTGGACTTACAAGTTAATTACTCTCACTGCTTTGCTTACAAATCCAGGAGTATGCAAGTAGATGAAAAATGTAGTATTTAGCAGCAGTAAGATAAATATTTGGAATGGATTAGCACACGTGTCAAACTCAAGGCCCCCGGGCCATATCCGGCCCGTAATACAATTATATCCGGCCCGCGAGATCATTTTACATTGATCTATTATTATTGGTATTAATGGCCCGACCATTAGCCTAGCCGCACTAGACAACCCATGGCAACGAATTTAATTCTCTGCCAGGGTGGGTCTAGTTACCCTCCATAAGGCTCGAGGCTGGATTCTCCTAAAACTGGCCGGACGAATCACCATAAAGTGTAGAGTAAAGGTCCTTACACACCGGGAGCGATGTGAATAAACGATGCGAAATTGCGAAATATTCGGATGCGAGTTTTGACGCACCTGTCCATACATATCAAGCACGATGCGTTTTTGCGACTTTCCGAAGGGGAGGAAGATGTTGCCGTAATGTATTTCCACCTCTTCTTCTGTTTTCCACCTGCCTGGCCACTCCTCGTCATTTCTCCCTCCTCTCTCTTCTTTCTCACGTACGTGTCCCTCAAATTCCTCCACATCTTCTTCACTTCTTCAACTATAAAGTATGAATAATAATAATATCTACCATATGCCACAGATACTAAAAGCAGAAAACACAACACCGGACGGATTATTTTCAGTTCTGATTAGATGCGTTGCGATGTCTTTCTGTCGTGATATCATGTACTGTAATGTGAGTCGGGGCCAGTACCGGGTAAGCACAACATTAAACTATAATCCATAAACGTAAAGTAGCAACCGAGACCTAATTGATGACCGTGACATCAACGCAATTGACAGTGAAAAGTATGTTGTATGCCGGTGAATGGGACGTCGCAACAACACGCAATCTGATTAGTCAGAAATGGTCACAAAAAATGCGAAACTTTAGAAAAATCGACAATGATCCGAAAAAATAAATGCCGCAAAATCGCTGAGCGAGAAAACGTTGCCGATGTGAACGCGTGTATTGACAGGATACAGGTTCGAAAAAAAAATATTGATGTCCGAAAAAAACGCACGTAAAAAACGCACCCGGTGTGTAAGGACCTTCAGAAGGCAGGCGTAACTAAGTGACGACAGAGGCGCGACGATTCTGACAGAAACAACCGGAAACAACTAGCCTAGCCGCGCTAGACAACCCACGGCAACGAATTTAATTCTCTGCCAGGGTCGACAACAAAAACGACAACAGTCGTTGAGCTCCATTAGCACCGACTCTGAATAATCTTTCTGTTAACATGTCTGTAATATACTTGAGCTTCACCCATTCACTGTATCAATAAGGCTTCACCGAACTCCCGCATCCTCTGATTTCCGGCGCTCTAGGAGCCTATTCGTTGCGCTGATTGGTTGTATACCTACCCAATTGCTGCAGTGATTTGATAGACAACCTTTAAGCCCGCCTCCCTCCCTGTCGAGCGTGCCTAGACCCTTGTGCCTTCAGAAACAAGGGTCTAGCGTGGCTAGGCTACCCGACCATATGAAGCGCTGGTAACACGCAAACTACGGATCCCATAAGCCGACTTTTAAGACTGACTTTCCAAAACAAACGGACCACTTCCTGTTTGTTCACTGAGGTGAATGACAAACCTGTGTGCTTGGTGTGTATGCAAGCAAGGAATTTAATCTTCGGCACCATTATGAGACTTGGCATGGCGAAAAATACAACAGCTTGCAAGAACAACTAAGAAGACAGAAGATAAATGAATTGTTGGCGGGTTCGAGGAAACTGCAATCTGTTTTCACCCTGAGCCGTGAGGTCCGCGAAGCTGCAGTGAAAGCCAGCTACCTAATTGCTAGCAAATCAGTGTAAACATCAAAGCCGTACTCTAAGGGCGAGTTCGTTAAAACTTGCATGCTGAAGGCTGCAGAAATCGTAAGGAAAAGTGGAGTCATTTCTGGCATTTTCTGTTGCAACAGATGAGAGCGGCGATATTACGGACATCGCTCAGCTGGCCATATTCATTCGTGGAGTTGACGAGACTTTGAATGTCACAGAGGAGTTTCTTGAGCCGGTGCCGATGTTAGACACTGTAACAGCCGAGGACATTTTCCGCGCTGTCGTTGGTGCTGGACAGGGTTGGAATGGACTGGTCCCGCACTGTCAGACTGGCTACAGATGGTGCACCATCAGTGATCGGGAAAAAGGCAGGTGTTGTGGCAAAGTTTAAAGACAAAGTCAAAGCCGCAGTTGGAGGGAATTGTTTTTGGACATTCCACTGCATTTTGCATCAGGAGGCGCTGTGCTGTAAGTCATTAAAAATGGAGGTGGTTGTCCGAACTGTTAATTTCTTCCGAGCCAGAGGTCCGAACCGTCGTCAGTTTGACTCCTTCTCAGTGACAGTAACATCACCCATGGCCTATGGCAAGCCGTTTTAACATTTAATGCCCAGATTGCACTATCCGAAACTAAGACTGCGGATATCCACAACTCCATTCTGACTAGGCGTTAATGAATTTTGGATATCCGGAATTTTCATTAAAGATATCCATAACGTAATTTTGACTATCCGAAAGGACAGATAGAGATATCTAAATTTCAGTTTCGCCTAGTCGAAACTGAATTACGGATATCTCTAATGACATAACTGAAACGTCATAAAACGCGTCACATATCCTAAATGAAAATTACAGATATCCGTAATTCAGTTTCCACTAGGCGAAATGTGAGTTAAAGATATCTTAAACGTCACTCTGACTCGTCGGAATGACATTGCTCTATTTTAGGCAGGTGCGGATTGAACGTTATTTCATTCGGTCGTTTGGGTCGGTGCGCTGGTATTTATTAAATAATTTTACTTACGGGGTACCTGATAGCTCCATGTATAGCTCATCGGGTTAAGCAGGCGATCCATGTGCAGCAGCTCGGGTTCGATTCCTGAGCGTGGCCCTTTTCTGCATGTCTTGACCCTACTCTTTTACCTGTCACTCTTCACTGCCACCATCACAATAAAAAGGCAAAAATAATAATAATAATTTTGTTTATTTATCCATATATGGCCGAATGGGATGAGCGCCCAACCATCATCAGCCCTGTACAGGCACGCAGGCACGCCGGCACGCAGGCCCACATACGTCACACCACAACCACGCTCATCCCATGGGGAGATTGCAGTGTTAGGTAAAGGTAAAAATGAAAACAAGACATGATACATAGATCAATCAAACCTGTCGATCAGGTTGATACTTTATTGATCTCCAAGAGAAATTGGCATTTACAGTAGCTCAAAAAGGGGAGAGATAAGTATGGTAAAGAGGCATGTAAGTTTTAAACTACATGAAGATACAGAGTACAATATAAAGCAAAATAGAAATACAAAACTTACATTTCCTATACATTGAAGATGTGCATAGTGACAGTGTGCACCATACAGTGGTGCAAAGGGCAGTTCGTACACAATTAAAAGACATTTATATAGATGTGAATGTAACCCACACAGTAAACCAGCAACTCATAGAACGCATGTTACTGTCCCTTTAAGACGCTAGACGCAGCACCTAGGCAACCGCAGAAACAGAGACCTGAGGGAGAGAGCAGAGAGCAGAGATCGGGAACTTTGATTGCTATTTATTGAATCAATTATAGCCAGAAAAATGAAATGAATTTAGCCGCGCTTTTGCTATTTTGCTAGTTCGGTGGTATGTAGCCTATGCTGGCAACACTTACTCCGAAGGAGTTGGGGTTGACGGCGAAATAGCCGTCTCGTTGCATCCACAATATTATCTGTTTCTCTTGCTGCCAGTTCCTGTCGAGCACGGGCAGTTGTACTGAAAAGTCTGTCAAAAAGGGAAACGTTGTCCAGCCGGGAGGCCATGGCCGCGACAGACAAAAAAAGAAGGCGTCAAAAGTTCAAATCATGCATTTCACCGCTTTCCGCCTGAAAGTGGGAGGACGAATAGCACGACATTACAGATATCTGCAACGTCATTTCGTCTAGTCAAAACTGTCATTCAAGATATCTTTAATTACATTTCGCCTAGGCAGAATTATAATTACAGATAGCTCCAGTTTTAGATATCTCTATCAAAATCCATTAAAGATATCTCTAACATAATTTTAGATATCTACAATCAAGTTTTGCCTATCCGTAATTCCCATTTGAGATATCTACAATGTCGTTTTGACTAGGCATTACTTTAATTTAAGATATCTACAACGAATTCCGCCTAGTCAAAACTGAGTTATGGATATCCATAAAGAAACATGTAGATATCTGTAATTGAGGAGGGGTTGGAGATATCTCGAATTGGAATTTTGACTATCCGTAATTCAGTTGTAGATATCTGCAACTGGAATTATGGATATCCATAATTCAGTTGCAGATATCCGTAACTCATATTGCGGATATCTGCAACTGAATTATGGATAGGTGCAATGACGTAACCCATACACATGAATGGCAAAAGTGACATCATTTCTCCTAGGAAGAATGTATTTGTGGATATCTGAAATGATAATTACGGATAGGAGAAATAGAGTTGTTGATATCTCTAACGTACTTTTCGACTAGGAAGAACTGAATTACAGATATCTGTAGCGAATATCCAGTCTGGGCATTAAATGTTAAAACGGCTTGCCATACATGGCCTGCCGTACCACACTGAAGTAAGGTGGCTAAGCCACGGTGCTGTGCTGAAGCGCTTCTTCGATCTTCGTGGGACATCGGACAATTCATGGAGAAAATAGGTAAACCTGTTGTGGAATTACAAAGCCCACAATGGCTGCAGGACCTTGCATTTATAGTTGATGTTACAAAGCACTTGAATAATCTGAACAAAATGTTACAAGGGCGCAAAAATGATCACCCAGTGTTATGACAGTATACATGCATTCAAGTTGAAGCTCGCATTGTGAGAGACGCAGCTTGCAAGCGGTGACGCTGCTCATTCCCCTGTTTAAGAGATGTATGCGCAGCCAGCGTCAATGCTGACATGAGACAGTACAAAGACAAGATGACGGGATTGCTGTGGGAGCTTGAGAAACGATTTCAGGTCTTTAGCGAACTCGAGACAGAATTCGCGGTTTTTCTTCTACCTTAACACCGGTTGGTGCTTGAGGCTTCCTTGAGAGCCAGTTCAGCTCATTATATGTAATCAGATTTTATGTAAAGTAGTAAATGGCATTAGCATTTGTCAGATTACAGTGTATGAGACTATATGTAGAAATAATGTATGAAAAAAATGAACTCGGCAGCATAAAGGCCTCTCATGCACCATAACAGACCAGCAGAGACCAATCATGTAGAGATGAATAAATGATATGTCCCACATTCTCTCCTCTCCTTAGTTTCAATTATTTTCCTGGGAGCTGTAAAAGCTCCCATTGTACTTATCCTTTTTATACTTGGTTTTCTAATACGGTGGTGGCCATTGTCCTTGCTCAGACATCGACCGTGGCTCAGTAATGCTGACAATGAAGGGAAAATACACCATTATATTCTCTCATGGAGCTGAGTCTGAAATTCAGTGGGATCAGGACTTTTTTTGTGTGCGATTTTACCAGATGAAGTAATTTCCTCCAACCTGCTTTATGTAAGTTTGCTTTAGTCAATAGGTTCTCACATTTCCCAAAAAGAAAGTCATGGCCAAAGGATTACTGCAGTAAGAAGAAGCTGAGCAAGGGTTTGGGGTTGTGGGTTTATTTTCTTTCAGTGTTGTTTAACTGCACGGTTTCCCAGTCAAGCATGAGCATTTTATTTCTAGTTCTCTCTTGAACTCTGGAAGTTAATCCCCGCAAAACCTGCCCCCCCTTTTTCTAAGCATTTTCACTCTGTTCTGAAGTGCAGCTGTAGTTCACCATGCAGTCATTCTTAAAAGTAAGACTTTAAGAAGCCTGCGGCCTTCAGTTCAAATTTCTAGTGCAGGAATCAGGTGAATTATTGATTATATTCACATTTTCTATGTATGTACACTATAAAACATAAAGTTATTTTTATGGTAAAATTCTGGCAGCTATGGTTGCTAGAATGCTACAGTGAAACATTTTCTTCATTTACAGCAAAGAATTGTATTGATACTGTTGATTTTATGGTTAAAAAGTGCTTCATTCCATAGTTTAATGTAAAAAAAAGACTCTATAAAAGTGTTTCACTTGAAAATTTACATGAAAAATACCTATAAAATAAAGTTTGTGTGCCCTATTATGAATACTAGACATAAATATAAAAGCACATTTTCATTATTAACACAGAAGTACATCAATTTGACAGATACAAGCTGTATTTTTTACATGAAACAATGAAAAAATCACCATGTTACCTGTTATAAATATGCTGCCATGTTTCCATGATCAGTACATACATTTAACCATTAATTATTTTTTTTGAGAAATAAATTGATGCTATACATATTACCACATTTTTCAATTAAAAATTGTGCAAGAGTAGAGAAATGCATTTTTTCAAGAGAAAAAAATGTAAAATGAACAAACAAACAAAACAAATACAGTTGTTTTACTTGAAAATTTGCATGAAGGTTTTTGTGGCTAATTACAAACATTACAGCAATTTTTCCATTATCAGCATAACAATTATTGCATTTATTATTTAATTTATGCATTTTTCGCAGTGATGATTACACAAAAATTGCAGTTATAGCTGTCATAAACATCAAAATAAATGTCTGCTATTAATTCAGAAGTACATCAAGTACATCAGTGCTACAAGCTGTATTTTTTACTTGCTTTAAATATTGTGGCATATTACAGTTATCAGCACAACAATACGTATGTTTAACTATAGAAAATTGTATTTTTTTGAGAAATTAATGCAGAAAATTACAGTAATGAATGCTACATATACTTTATAACAAAACTGCAAGAGTAGGAAAATGTATTTTTTCCAATGTATAAATATTTATTTTTCTTATTTATTTATTGTTTTGTGATTCTGCGTTTTATAAACTGTATCCAACAGATTTTTACTGGCATGGTTTGACAGTTTTTCACCATAAAATTTACAAACATTTTTTTTACAGTGAGGGTCACATGCATTTCTGTTATAATGATTGATGCTAAAAATAGTAAATTTATCCCCCCTGCACCCCAGATAAGGCGTGTTGTTACTGATATTCATTCAAATAAAAAGTGCTCTGTGTGTTCGTGTTCAGACGGAGCCTCTGGATGAGTCTGGCTGGACCATTAAGAACGTCCTGTCTATGCCAATCGTCAACAAGAAAGAAGAGATAGTGGGTGTGGCCACGTTCTATAATAGGAAGGATGGGAAACCCTTTGATGAAATGGACGAAACACTGATGGAGGTACAGGCTTTGTCTGACTGTGTGTGTGTGTGTGTGTGTGTGTGTGTGTGTGTGTGTGTGTGTGTGTGACAGCAATGACTCATTGGTTTATAAATACACTACAGGCCATTCAGAGCATCTGCATTATTTATCAGCGGGCCTGGAGGCTTTTTACTGATGTTTCTCTGTCTGCCTCACTGCTCAGAACTCAGTAAAACACCAAACATGGCACATTGATCCTCAGCTCTTCTTTTTTTTGGACATTAAAGGAACTTTTGAATGAACAGTTGCCATGTTGACATGATTTGTTATTTACTAATTTGCTGTATAAAAAAATTATTTGATAAAAATCCAGTTCAGAAAGCTTTTAGTTGTAGATTTAATTGAACTGATTGGAAGTTAATATATTTATTATGCACAATTTGGAGACACTTGTATGCACTTTATTTGTTTTTTTACACATTAAAAAAATATATACTTTAGGTTTAGTTGTACATGTTGACATTTTTAGATAAAAAAACAATGATTGGCACACAAAATACAATGAATTGTTACAGATTATGAAATCAACAGAATATAAAGTAGTAAAACCAAACTTCACCTCATTGATGTCCTATTAAATTAATGCACCAATAATAATAACAGGCCAATAACAGTCAGTCATTTATCTGTAATACTTTTTCCACCACTGATAGAAAGTGATAGCTTAGTTTTGATTCTGTTTTAGCCAGTTGCATGCCGTTATGTTTAACAGTGGCACAAAAATTCAGTTTCCATACAAAATGAATACATTTAAAGGTTTAATGGAACAGTTTGAGGTGATGTACAATTGTTACACAAGGCAATTCAAAGTGCTTTACAATGGCAAAGAAATACATGTAAAAAATTAATTATAAAGATAATTGAAAAGTAGACATTAAGATCATACATTCTAATCATAGAAATACAACACAAAAGTGCATTAAAGTCAAGAAAATAGATCGAGCATCGAAGAGAGAACTGCATTAAACAACACCTGACAGTTTGAGCAGATCTCAGGTGTTCAGGAAGTTTGTTCCACAGGTGAGGAGCATCAAAGCTGAATGCTGCTTCACTATTTTTGGTTCTGGGAACACACAGTAAACCTGTCCATGATGACCTGAGGACTCTGGATGCTTCATGTGGAGCTAAGTCCAGGATGTATTTTGGTCCAAGATCATTCAGTGGTTTGTAGATCAGGAGCAAGATTTTGAACTCTAACCTTTGACTAACAGGAAGCCAGTGTAGTGATGTGAGGACCGGCGTTTTATGGTCCAGTTTCCTGGTGTCATTATCACCATCATGATATTCTCTCTCTCATCTGTTTCCAGTCTCTGACCCAGTTCTTGGGCTGGTCAGTGCTGAACACCGACACCTACGACAAGATGAACAAGCTGGAGAACAGGAAGGACATCTTCCAGGACATGGTGATGTACCACGTCAAGTGTCGGAAGGACGAAATCCAGAACATTCTGGTTAGTAAGGAAATGTGGAAAAGACTGTCAGCGTTAGAGCAAAGATGAAATGTATGACTGGAAGGTTTTAAAGAGGAGGACAGACATTTGGAATGAAGCTTCAGTTCTGAGAATGATTGGTTTAGTGTCTGGTGCAAGCATTTTCAGAAGTCAAGGATTTTTGTTTTCCTCATATAAGTATTTTTTTCCGGCTTATTGAAAACCTGTTGGACCACCAAATATGTAAGTGGTTGTCATGACAACAGAAATGTGTCATGTTCCGTGTCAACTGAAATCTGCAAAACATCGGATGCCATATGAATCTCAACTGATGCATAGAAAACGTTTTGAATATAGGAAAAAGAAATGATGTTGGGATTAAGTATTGACCAATATGGTTGTTTTTTAGGGGTGATACCAGTGTCAATTATTGATAATCAACCAATATTTGGACCCAATACAAATTAAAAGTAGTGTTCTAACAGCATGAACCTGTCATTCATAACTAGGCTCCTTCATTAGGAAAGTTGACTATAACTGAAAACAGAAACGGGGATGATTAAATTTGGACACTCGACTGACATTGACCAGTTCGTCTCCTGTACATATATCTGCTGTTCTGTATTTTCCTAATATTTTACTACTCTATGAATTCTATTGTCCACTAAGGTCCAGATCTTAAAGCATCATTAATTACTGTTTTCCAGACTCTGTTTCACGGTAATCTGAGGCTGCTTTTTGACTTAGCTGCTAGCCGTTAGCATAGTCTTAGCCACCATGAGAGAGGAGCTAATTTCCTGGTTTGTGTCAACATCTTGTATTTCTTGTTCAGATTTTGCTGCTTGAGAGACATTTCTGAGACCACAGAGTGAAACAGACAGAGAAAGTGGCTGCATCAGACCTGAAATGGAGCATTTAATGAATCAGTGATCAGAAAAATGCCAAATATCGGCCACAATAGTCAGCCAGGCGGATAGTTGGTCTATCCCTAGTTGGGCTACAAGAGCGTATAGTTTGGTTCACTTAGATAGAATATCCTCTAAAACTGCACCAAAAACAATCCAGCAACTTTTACAATTAGTTTAGTGTGGGTGGTCAAAAACATGCAGCTCCACAGCTTATAATGTATGCATCAAGGACTAAAGCACAAACTGCAGTCTAAAAACAAAGAAGGCACAAAGTCAACGACATGCAACGAGAAAGAGGAGAGTAGAGGACAGGTGCTCAGTGCATCATGGGAAGTCTCCAAGCAGACTGGGCCTGTAGAGGTGTAACTAAGGGCTCTGCCTCCTGTTCTATTTTGGAAACTTATCTCAAAGACCTCACAGTAAACTAGTATACCTAAAGAGTACTTGACTGAGAGTCTACAGGAATAACTGTGGTTCCAAAAGATGGAGCTTGTTCATGAAGGGTAGGAGAGATTATGAAATAAGTTCTGGATTTTACAGGAAGAAAATGTAACGGTATGTGATCTGGTTGTGCTCTGGCTGCAACATTTTAGATCAACTGAAGACTTTACAGAGAATTATTGGCACATGCGGATAATATAGAATTATGGTAGTACAGCCTTGAATGAACAAATTCATGTTTAAGTTTAAAAAAATGGCAAAGTAGTGCTTCAAATACTACATTTTAATCGTTTTAATTTTGAAAGTAAATAAAATGTGTTCACTGAGTAGGGCAAAGATAAAGTTAAATGTGTTTTAAATCCAACAGAGCGAGACTGAACACACTAGTTTCACTGGGTTAATTTTTGATATATGCTCTAAACAGAACAAAACCAGTGAGTTTGAAACCAGTCCATTGATGTGGGGGACATAAACAGGAGGGGAGCATCATCCATAGGCTGAAATAAGCTGTCAGACTTTCTATGAGGTGATCTGTCAGTGGACAGAGGCAGAACAAATCCAGTGAGAGGTGACCTGGTTTGACCTCAGATCAGGAGCCAGTTGATTGATGCTAAACCGTTTCATCCAAGGTGAGCGTTGATGATGTGTGTTTCTCTAGAACACCAGAGAGAGATGGGGGAAGGAACCGGACGAGTGCGAAGAGGAGGAGCTTCAAGAGATTCTGGTAAACAACAAAACACTCAGCCTGTGCTTCTGAAAATGCATTAGGTCTGGTGCAAACGGAAAGGAGGAGTGAAATCTGTGCCACAATGACGCTGGTGATGAACATCTGACCTGCATGTTGGAGATGTGAAAACATTATATACAAAATAAAGCTGTGATTGCAGAGTTTCTTATTGTGGCACCTTAATATTGGACGGTTCAGTGCTTTAATGTTATAATCAATAAATAATGTGGCAAAAAAATCACCAAAGGATCCACACCAACACATTGATTGCAAAAAATCTCAATTTAAAAAATCATTTTTTGTTTCTGTTTTCGTCCACAGTCCGAGGTTTTGCCAAACTCCAAGAAAAGTCAGATCTTCGAGTTTCATTTTTATGACTATGAGCACAGTGAGCTGGACCTGGTGAAGTGTGGCATCAAGATGTACTATGAACTGAAAGTGGTGGACAAGTTTCACATTCCCAGAGAGGTTGGTAGTTGGTTTGTCAATTTGTCTGCAAATCGGGATGCATAACGCTAATGTCTTCCTCATGTTTGCAAAACGTTGATCCAGACTGTACATGTCAAAGTGCTGCTGTGTTAAAATGACTGGGATAAATACGTTTTAGAGGAACTGAGCTGCATTATCATAAAATCTATGGAATGTGCAAGACGACCAACTTTACAAAGAAGTTCCGTAAAATAGCAGATTTAGACAAACTTCTATGAAGACAAACTAGAGCATCAGATGAAAGCAAGGTTCTTTATTTAAGGATTTATTATCATGTCAGCATGTTCTATAAACTACTGAAAATATTTCTCCCAAATTCCAAAAAAATATTGTCATTTAGAGAATTTATTTGCAGAGAAAGATAAATGGTCAAAATAGCAACAAACAAAGATGCAGTGTTTTCACACCTCAAATAATGCAAAGAAAAGACATTGTTAAAAGTTCAGAAATCAGGTTTTGGTGGAATAACTCTGATTTTCAGTCACAGCTTTCATGCTCTCCACCAGCCTTTCACATTGTTGTTTGGTGGCTTTATGCCAAAATCCAAGCAGCTCAGCTGTGTTTGGTGGCTTGTGACCATCCATCTTCTTCCTGATAACATTCCAGAGGTATTCAGTGGAGTTCAGGTCTGGAGATTGAGGTGCAAATGAGGTGGATGAATAAGGAATGAGGAATGTGGAATGAGGTGTGCTTATGCTGGAATTCAACAGATGCTGGATTGGAATAGCTGTCATACATGGAGGGATGCTGATTTCAGAAAAAACTAGAAAAGCACTCAGAGAGTGCAGACCTCCGCCAAGGATAGAGAGTAAACAGGAAACCCATGCAGTAAAAGATCATGAGCTGGAATCAAACCTGCATCTCTGACACAGTTCTGTTTATGAATCACCTTCTTAACCAGTTGAGCTATCTGGACACCTTGTTCCAATTTGTTGGACGACATACTAACCTATGAAGTTTTAGTCATACTTTGGACCACATACTAAAACATACTAAAAAATTTAAAGTGATCCAGAATCCAGGATCCTTTCCAGATTGCCACCAAAATGAAATCAGCTCTTCCTCTTACCATAGTCTACATCCCCTCAAAATTTAATCTGAATCTGCCCAGGCGTTTTTGAGTTATCTTGCTAACAGACAGACAGACAGACACACAAATGCCGGGTGTCACATAACCTCCTTGGTGGAGGTAAAAAAAAAATTGCATTTTTAAAAAAATTTTCCACAGCTGTATGTGTGTGGGTGTGTAACGTTTTGCATTTTTAGCATTTGTACTTGTTTCATTTGTCTTTTATTCTCTTAGCTACTGTATCCATCTCCTGTTTGATCTCAGTCACTTCTGTTGTGTTTTCTGCAGGCCTTGGTGAGGTTCATATACTCTCTCAGTAAAGGCTACAGGAGGATCACCTACCACAACTGGAGACACGGATTCAACGTTGGACAGACCATGTTCACTCTGCTGATGGTCACATACTCACATAAACTCACTCTCTCTCACCACCTTCCGTCTCCCTTTAATCCCCAAATACTCATCAATCCGTCACCTCCTGCTCTCGGTCTTTCCCTCCTCCTGTCTCCAGCACACGCACTCCTTCATCACTTTAATTTTAGGGCATCCCTCCTCCTTCCAGGTCTGATTTATTTCCCCCCCGCTTCATTCCCTGTGGCATCGTGTGGATTGTACTGTTCGTGTGATCATGCATGTTGCTGCGATTTTGTGTGTTTGTGTGGAAGAAAGGGGGTAAATGAGAGGGATAATGGAGTGTGTCTGTAAATGAAAAGTGAGTCAGTGTTGCCTACACTGGTTATTAATAAGAAAACTAGTCACTGTCATGATTATATATATACAGCCTCTACTGGGGAAATCAGATAAATCTGTATTTTTATATATGTTCTGTGCGAGCTGCTTATTTATTTAACTAAAGTAAATGCCTGTGCTTGTTCCTGTGCTCCTACGGCATGCACATGCACTTTAGTGGTAATATTAATATTGCTGTGTATGGCTCCATGAATCATGAATGCATGCATACACTACTTGACCCTATTAATAAATCACAGCTCTCTTTCTGTCTGACGTTTTGTGCTTGTGTTTGTGCTCCCAGACAGGTGATCTGAAGCGTTACTACACAGACCTGGAGTGTATGGCGATGGTGACCGCCGGCCTCTGTCACGATATCGACCACAGAGGAACCAACAACCTCTACCAGATGAAGTACGAGCTTAAACAGAATGAGGAAGGAAGAGGAAAATAGAATGGGGGTGTATCTCATGTTGTTTTATTCAATGAAAGGTTGTAGGTTTGACACCAACTGCAGCAAGCTAGAGCATATGTTAGCCCTGAAATCATTTAACTTTTATTTAAATGTGTAACACATTAGGGTATGGAGGCCATGTTTAATTTATAGCCTTTAAGATCTGGGCACATAGTTATAAACACACTATTACCATTCATTCAAGCTTTTAGAATGTAAAAACAAACAAATCAACAAAAGCAAGAGCAGTTGGACGTAAAAGTAGATTGAACTGAAAACCCGAATTGCACAAAGGATAAAAATTAAATCACGCCTTAGATTGTTCTGCAGGTTATTCCAGGTTGCCGGTGCACAGTTAGTAAAACAGGATTTTCTGAGCTCGGTAAAAACAGCCAGCACCTGCAGATTAATCCAATCATTTGAGCTGCAGTGGTGAGGCCCTGCAATAATAGACGGCAATGGAGCTAACACACTTTACAGGGAGAAGGGCCACCCAGCTTTAGTATACAGGTCACAGTGGAAGGTGTTTATTATCACTAGTAACTGATCTTAGTGCAGCATAAAATTTATCAAGAGTAGCCTTTGAATTTCTGATCTTTGCACATAACTTGTCTGCATTCTTATGAACATTTATTTTTAGTTGGGGTTGCGGTTTTGGTGGTTTCAGTAGAGCTGTTTCTTCTGGTCTTTTTAAAGTCTTTAGGTAATCTGCAAATATTACAGTCATTGTGAGGCACTCATGATAGTTATTATCAGAAAATCAAGGGGGTTTGAAGCCAATTTGTGCTCTCTGTGTCTGCATTTCTGCAAGGGTATGCATGACATAAATAACATCATTCACTCAAGTCTGTGACCTCTCTGCAGACGTCTGCATGCATCTCAAAATTTGTGACTGCAGTGACTCCACGCACTTAACAGGAAACAAATAGTACTTAAAATAAATGCTTATTTTAAGGACAGACGAGGTGTGTGAGGAGATTCTCAATCACCCACACCTTTATAAGTCATCATTAAGAGTGAAGCAGTTGCTGCTGGACTCTGGAGCTGCTTTAATTTGTACGTACTTTTTCTTGACACTACCTAAAAGCTCTAAATTCTCCAGCAAACCCGTGCTGCATCTTCCCACTGTGAGCACACACACACCTCAGAGATAATCCTTTGCACTCTGTTAGAATCCGATCTGTGAGTGCTTTTGTTGTTCTGATAAAAGTGCAAAGTCACAGCCTTTCATAAACTTCCATTGAAGCCCTGTGTGTTTATATGAGTTTGATATAGTGGGCAATGCAGTCATTCCATAGCAGACTAAGGTGTGCTGTTTGTATTCATTAGTATATTGTAGTATCAGTAGAAGTGCATTTGCTTTCTGCTCTCAAAGTCTGCATCATCCTGTGCCCGGAGATAGAAACCTTGCATTGGCCTTGAAAGGAGAAAGGAGACCAGCTGAGCATCCAGCGGTTAAAAGAAAGCCCACAGTAATTTCTTTTTAATCCATGAGAGCAGTCACTAGATTCATTCTCCAACTAAAACTCTCATAAGAGGACTTGTGGGGGAATAAGCTGCACAAAGTAAACTATGAATTTATTATAAAGAGAGTTTGTCAGATCAAAAGTGGAAAAATAATCACCAACTTGCACAATGCAAAGACAATTTGGTGCATTAAACAAATGCGACTTTATCAGTCAGAACCGTCACAACCCGCTTTCTCAATGAGCATCAGTTAGATTCATTTAAAGTTTTCGTGCTTCAGACTGTTGGGTCATTCTGAGACCGTTTAATCGACTCAAAGCGACAGCAGTCACTCCTCCTGTCTGCAGACGCGCTGACCTCAGCTCTTTAGGTGAAGGTTATGTCACACGCCAAGAACATCAATGAGCTGATATTGACCAGATACACCTCCAGCTGCGGTGCTCCACCTGCTGATGGATGAGCTAATGAGAGCCGCCATTAGCCGCGGACACAGCAGGCCGTGCCCACCCTGAGTGTGCCATGCATGATTTATCACAGCATAACCTCCCATCATGCTGTGTTTCTGTACATGTGTGTGTGTGTGTGTGTGTGTGTGTTTCCAGGTCTGGTAATCCTCTGGCGAAGCTTCACGGCTCCTCCATCTTGGAAAGACACCATCTGGACTTTGGCAAGACTTTGCTGAGAGATGAGGTATGCTGCAGTACAACACACATGCACGCATAGGACACGCACGAGGACCTGCATGATATCGTCAGCGCGATAGTCTTTTCTCTATTCAGCAGCGTCCTCTATTACAGTTGTTGAATGTTAGAGCAACCTGTGCTTAAATGACACCTTACTGTCCAGCACAGTTTTCAATATGCAGACAGAAAACTGTGATGATATTTTTTGTCTTCTGTATTTAGCTTTTCCACTTGATCAAATTTGTGGCGAATCATTTCTGCTTCACATCAAAGGAGGGTTGTTTGAGTTTCTCTTGCTTTGTATAAGTGGCATAAAGATAAGGATGAACTGGTTTCATGGTCCAGTCATCAGAGCCTGTCACACACCCTCCTGTGCTCTCTGAAGCTAATTGACATTCTCCATGTTTTCTCTTGTGCTTCAGTCGCTGAACATTTATCAGAATCTGAACCGCCGTCAGCACGACCTGGTCATCCACCTCATGGACATCGCCATCATCGCCACCGATCTCGCTCTCTACTTCAAGTCAGTACAACAGCATAATTCCAGAATAATCTTTTTTTATTCTGCAGTTAATTATATCCATGGATCATCCTGATGCTAATGAGATGTCCGCAGCAAAATCAAATAAGATGCATTTAAAAGGGCATTTATTTGCTCTCCCATTCAGGCCATGACAAAATAAATGTAATAATACTTGTCTCCCTTAATAATCATTTCATTGTTTTTATACAATTTTAGCATAATTTATCTATACACCTAATTATGCTCTAGATTTTATTGTAATGGAAAATGATATGAGTTAATATACAGAAAAAGCAACTCACAGATTATGCAGGTGCACCCAAAGAGATTCATACTCAGGCCAAAATAGCTAGAAATTACACAAAAAAGTGACAAAAGACAGAAAAAGACTGTGTTCGAGATGTTAATGATGCATTTCAACTGTTCCTATATTTTTTTCCCTTTCATTTTTACTAAAAATGCAATGTCCAGAATATAACTACCCCTGGACGTTGCCACAAATTGTTGAGAAAATGCAGCTTTTTCACAGTCTCAGATGGTTCTGGTAATTTTTAGCATGTTATAAAACGTTCTAATGTGCAATAAAATTGAGAACAGCTGATGTAGTAGGTCTCTATTCAGTTGCTAGTTAGTTTCGTGTCATGGCTAAAGCCAAAAAGCTCAGTGAACTTGTGCTGGGGTCATCACAGAGTGCTGCACAGTGGCTGCTCACTGTGAAGGAAAAATCACTCTTCCCCCTTTCTAAGGTATTTCCCTGCAGCTGTTGGCTGACATCATCCTAAATTATCTTCAGACAGACGCTGTAGGAAGAAGATATGCCAGGACTTTCTGCTCTGGTCAAGGTTCGATATTGTCTATTCTGACATGACTAAGCAGACGAGTTGTCTCCATATTGGTCTGTGATCTAAATCTGACCTTCTCCCAACTACAATATATACCCAAAAATCAGAGAGTCCTGATAACTGATGCTGACGTTGCTTGCATGAACTGCTGCTCTGTTGGTGTCACTTCTCCTGACGTCAGTAAATCTTACTCACAACCTAAGTCATCTGAGCCTCCTGTGGGTCTCTCTGTATCTGCCTCCTCATCCTCTCTCGACCTCATTGAACTTCCACAACCCTCACAAGATGGAAAAAAGCACCCCTGCACTGAGAAGATTGGTAGAGACCAAGAAGACTCCAAGGATCACCACTTCTCGATGAAGCTCTGATAGCAGCTTCTCAATCAGATAATCCAGCAGACCACAAATAATGCTAGTCTCCATGGACGCCATCTATAAGTAGGACCCATCTTCTCCAAGATGCTAACCTGGATAATAAGGCGTTTAATCAACAGTTGTGTGGTCGGATTAGATGAAAACCGAGTTACAAAAGAATTGAGAATGGAGCATAGAACCTCAAGAACACAATCTCAAAGGTTGAGCTTGGTGATGGGAATGTGATGCTTTGGGGATCAGGCAACCTTAAGAAAGAGGACTGCATTCATGATCTGGAGAACTTGGCCTTGGGCAGCATTGGATGCAAAATGAAACATGCAGCCAAAGTGTTGAAACAGTGGTTAATAGAAAACTATATGAACGTGTTGGAGCAGCTCTGCCAGAGTCCAGATCTGAATCTCATCGACCAGAGTGATGGCAAGGAAGCCTTCCAGCCTGGAGATCATCACAAAAGAGAACTGGAACAAAATCTCAGTTGAGACATGTAAAAAGCTCTTTAGCAATTCTAGGAATCATTTCATGTGGTGACCAAAAAGGCTTTGTTAAACCAAAAAAAAACCAAAACAAATGAAAATAAATCCCTTAACTTCTCTAACACAGTGCCTAAACTTTGCATGGGTATAAATCTTTCTAAAATACCACCAAACATCCCCATAGTGAGCCACACTAGAGGTACTGTAACGCTGTTTTGTTTATGCGCAGAAAGAGGACGATGTTCCAGAAGATCGTGGACCAGTCAAAGACCTACGAGAACTGGAATGACTGGACCAAATACATGATGCTGGAGACCACGCGCAAAGAGATTGTCATGTAGGCAGAAACGCACACATGCACACACACACGACAGCCTTTAACCGGGAAATACAGAGACAGATCTCATCTCATTAGTAATTCTGTGTTGCTTCTAGGGCCATGATGATGACTGCCTGTGACTTGTCTGCCATCGCCAAACCGTGGGAGATCCAGAGCAAGGTACACCACTGCCCGATCTTTTCTTACCTCCCCCCTCGCCAACATCCAGCCGTTCGCAGTAATAAGACACACACTTGTACACGAGCGCCAGGAGAGGCTCTGTGAGAGGAGAGCCGGTGATAAAGTAGGCAGAGAACGACATTTTGTCAGCGCTTCCATTTTTCTCAGCGGCGTTCAGCAGTGGTTCCTGACGGCCTCATGCATCAAAAGCAACCTGCTGCTTTTCATTCCCCTCATCACCGCTTGGCAGGCTCAGCATTTTATTTCACTCAAGTATGTAATATACACATTGCCATCAAGTCTGAACACACGGGAATATCAACAGGAACAGCAAGCGTACGATGCTCAAGGGTAATTTTTTACCTTTATTCGTCTGCAATTGTCTGCGAGCATGAGCTTGTTTTCGGTATCACCTGCTTTATGTTCTTATACACGCATAAACTGGAGACTAATAGCGACTGCACCGACATTGTACCAACAATAAGTGCATTTACAAAGCACAGATAGCTGAGTTTTTGCTGGTGAAGCGTCTGTTCACAGAATTCAAAAGTAAAGATAATAATCTGTAATGTTTCTCTGGGGTTTGGAGCTCCCACAACTTTTTGAATAAACCTGAAGAAGTGGGAGATAATGAGGACAAACAACAAGTGGGAAAGTCTGCTAACAAAATTCTGTCACACTTTGCTCCCGTTCATTTATCGTTTGAGTGAGTCGTGCTGGTTGCAAATTTGTCAGATTAGATAACCCGAGCGTCACCTTTTTGGGTGAAGCGGTCCTGCACCTCCTCTGACTCGGCCTGTAATGAGGCGTCAGATGCAGCTTCCGTTTGCAGCGCCACAAGCCAAACAAATGACACTATTGATCTAGAAAATGAGGAGGAGCACTGTACTGATGTGGTATGCATCACTGAATAAGGTGTTTGGAATATTTTTCTCAATCTGCCAGGCCTAATCACTGCTTTTCAATAGCAGGCGTGAAAGTATACTAAAAGTAGCTTATTGGTGAGAATGAAGAACTAACTGTTGGTAAAATTGCTTTGCAGCATGAGAGCATATTTATTGTGTATAGTGAATTCTATGCACTGTTTTTTCACATTCTTTATGGTAGAAATGTATTCAGTTATGCCAACGAAAACACAAAATTCAGGTAAACATTAAAAATACAATGCAAGATAATGCAGTAAAGCTTTCAGGCGTTCTGCATTGCTTTCAAATCTTTATTCTGCTGTAGATCAGTTTGCATTTCCACCTTAACATTGCAGTTTACTGATGACAGTCTCCAAAGCACCTGTTCAGTCTTCTACGGTTTTATATATAACAAACTCAGGGAACCAGTCAGCTTCCAGGGTGGGACTTTAGCCTAGCATAGAATAGTTTTGCGGTGTTTGAGCAGAGTCATGGGTGAGCTGGTGTGCTTCAGTTGCAATGACAGGGGAGGCCTGCATGGAGATAATAAATCTGCTCATCCAGCCAAACAATGTCAAACACATTTGAAGGCAGGAAGGGATTTTTTTTAGTGGTATAAAACAAAATATGTAACTTTAATACACAGAGGAGAGTTTTTCGAGGATTAATCGTTAAGTTTGCAGCTTCGTGGAGGTTGGTGTAAAACATATTGATTGGTGGCTCTAAGATAAAATAATGCATCCCTTTTATGGCGTTTTTTTTTTTGTTGTTGTTGTTGTTGCATTATAAATCAATTTGCCTCTTTAGTGATTTTTCAGATAGATTTTCCTCACAGGCTCCCATCATTAATTTCTTCATTTATTACAGCTGTATGTCAGAGGTACATGACATTAGACTGTAATTAGTCTCCTCGCTTTCCACTACATAGTGAGAAAATGCACAAACATGATATAAATCGGAACATCTCATATTGAATTTTAACTTACTGCCATACCAAGTGATATTATTGCAGACTTCAGTGGAGTAACTGATAGTAAAGCAAGTTTTACATGACTTTAGAGCAGTCCTTCTCCTCCTGCTGCATTACACAACTGAGGCCAATTAGGATATCCTACTTTAGTCTTTGGGCGAATGTTTTTTTTTCTAGTTTGATTTCACCTCCGTGTGCACCTGGTGAGTCAGCTCTGCATCCCACACATGCTGTCAGGTTATCTATCCACAGCATCTGCTGCCCTCCTGTGAATAGTTTTTTTCCAAAATAGTTTGGTGACTAACTCTCCCCCCAGAAGATGAACTCCACCCTGAATATAGCGCTTATGTACTGTAGCAGTCTTATGAAAACCTCCAAACTCCAGTTTTGGTGATGATGATGGGCAGAATTGTGCCGATACATAATAAAAGAACTTTATTTAAGTCTGGTAGCATGAAATGAATGTCTAATATAGCTCTACTTTGTGATTTAAGTTGATAAGACTGTCGCTTTTTGACATCCAAATCTTCTTAAGCACAGATAAACTCACTCAGGTTTTTATTGATGATAGACAGCCCTCTCGAAGATGTTACGGAGAGACAAAAGCTGGAGCTGCTCCATTCTTTTTACGATATTCAGCTGACGTTTTTATGGCTGATATTTTATACTTTTCACTCGGTTCTGCTTCCCACGCACACAGAATATCTGTCTACAGGCTACACCAGCCTCGTGGCAATTGTCCCCCCCCCAAAAATGGCTTGATGACTAAGTCGTTCTAAAATGAGGTTTCCATCCTGAATGCAAAATTTACATATTATTCATCGGATCTCACATTGCTCCTTTTTTTGGGTTTGTGAGGGCAGCCAAAAATGGCTCTCATCTCATCAGGACTCAAAGCCAGACACGGACGCGTGATCGGTGAATACAATTCTCTTTTATGCGACGTTGTGAGAGCTTTATATGATGATTTTAACAGCGTGTATGGGAGGATTTCCTGCTTTGTAAAATACTACTCAAATCAGCACCATGGAAATCATGCTCCAGCGGTAGTTTCATGACTGCCAATGTCTTAAAGGCGAATTCTCCCTCCCTGAAACGATTAGGCGAGTGATGGATAAGTCAGGCGTTGAGTGGAGCTTTGCTGCTTTCCTCTGTTTTGCGTATGACTTGCATGTTTTCTGCCCATGCCTCTGTGTCAAGTGAAGTCACCTTTATTTATTTAGCGCATTAAAAAAAACAACCAAGGTTGACCAAAGTGCTTTACAATTCAAAAATAAGAAACAAGACATAATCTCTAAGGGAATATACAGAGCAAGATGAACAATGACATATATCAGGTGTCAGCGCTCAGCTACAGTTTAAAGCCTAATGTGTCTTCATTAGGCACTTGAAGGTATCAAGAGAACGAGTGATTCTAATTTGAACAGGTGAGCGGTTCCACAGAATAAGTGGAGCCACAGAAAAGGCTCGGTCAGCTCTGTTTCTGAGTTTGGATCTGGACACTTCAAGGACCATGTGACTGGCTGATCTCAGCGATAAAACTGGAGCATGGACAGTTAAAAGCTCAGATAAATAAGAAGATGCTAACCCATTTAGCACCTTAAAAACAAGCAGTTAAATCTCATAAACAATTCTAAAACAGACAGGAAGTCAGTGGAAAGAGGCTAAAACTGGAGTGATGTGCTTCAGTTTCTTTGTCTTTGTCTCTAATACATCACATAATATAAAGTCTACTGGCTGACTTTGACTTGACTTCTCCATCTTTGATTCCCCCTCTAGGTGGCGCTGTCTGTAGCAGCAGAGTTCTGGGAGCAGGGAGACCTGGAGAGGACGGTCCTGGAGCAGCAGCCCATTGTAAGAGCTCAACGATGCTGGGGACTGAGGGAGAGGGAAGCATGCTAGACACGAGGGCTGCTTTTCATTATGCTAACGTGTCTCCTGGCGGCTCTTGCTCGCAGCATCTTAGCTCTTCCCAGCGAAGATGTGAGGGGTACGATCCACCTGCGCTTCCTCGCTCTAAACTTCTCCGGAAGCCTCGTCGTCTCTTTGAGATGCATTTAAAAAACAGGAAGATCCAGCATGATATCAGAGGTTCGGACAGTTTCTGGGTCACGGCAAGAGAGTGCACCCGAGGAAGCATAAGTTAGCATAATGAAAAGCTCTGGGGTTTAGAGGGGTGAATGGAGGCACCATCCATCCTGCTGAGGTCTCCTGGAGCGAAAATGCTGAAGTCCGTATTTCTGAAACAGTGCTGCTCCATTTATAGATAACTGCAACCTCTGACTCTTTTAAAATCAGCAAAAAAAATCCTTACCTCTCACCTTTAACCTTATTATTTGATTGATTGCTTATTTTACAAAAACCTGAGGCTGTTGTGGTTTTCTATTAAAGGTTTGACCTGATTCTCTATTTAAAAAAAAACATTATTACTGAGGAAAAACATTACTTGGAATAAAAATGAAGATAGTAAATAGGCCAAAATATCAAGAAATTTCACAAATAGAAATCTGGTGCTTGGAAATCTTCAATCATCGAAATATAAGATACTGAAAATGAAGTGGAATGCAGTCGCATACAAATTGGAAGAGATTGTAATGGCTCCCAGAATCGCATGCACAAGATACAGGCAAATTTTAATCTTATTTTGTTTCATTTTTGCCAGAAAGCTCAGGCAGGTGACTAAATAGACGGTAGATTTCTTTAAGAAAATAGTATTTTAACGTGAAGTTTAGAATCAGAACTCTGGTGCTCAATGAATCATCAGTAAGTTAGACCCATCATGATTAGATCCACTTTTATTCTTTATTCTGACTTTAATCAGGAAAATGGTGAATGTTATAGAAGCTTTAGTGTCACAAACCCAAGTCTGTTTTGAAACAGTAGCAATCAAATAGCAGAAAAGGAAAGAAATGACAGGTTTATACCCGTCTACACCCAGAGAGTCAGATTTTGCTAAGATTTAAACTTGGTGCAAAAAGCTCGTTCAGTTGGTCTTTACAATTCATTTAGTTGGGAACCTGTAAAATGCAGCTTCCCAGATATTCTCCACAAATTCCTATGGATTTATTTTTAAAGCCATAGTCTGAGCGGAGGAGAAAGAGGACTTTGGGGATGAACGAGAATCATGGGAATTAAGGAAGGACAGCGCTCCTTGGGGCTCCAATTTAGGACGGAGAGCGGGAAGGACGGGACGAGAAAGGCGAACAAGAGACCGTTGGAAGATGAAATGAAAAGACAGATTTAGTTCCCTGTGGCGGCGTCGTTGAGCATCGTACAAGCCATTACGTGGAGCACTGATACAGAAAGAGCGGTCATTGTGGCCCTGACCCAGCCGACCATACCCTCCCCGGCTCCCCTCAACTTTCTGCCTCTGTCTCGCTCCTCGCTCGGCTTCGTTCCCTCGTGTCCTTGAGACACTTGAAGTACGAGAAGCGCCATCCTCTCACCTCGCAGTGCTCTGAATTTAATAGCATACGTGTCAGTGGGGAAAACTTTTCATTTTGATCAGTTTGTATTTTCCCAGCAGTGGATTCTGTGAGTCACTGTGGTCTGACAAGACTACACAGAGGCTGCAACACTTGAGCGATTTTATCAGGAAATGTAGGTGGGCAATTTTGCCAGCAATTACAGCCGGCATGGACTTCTTAAAAGATTTTACAGTCCAGTGCTCACACTCGCATCTTCTTTGGAAAGGTAATGCAGTGTCAAGTCAGAATATGGCTACTAATATGAAGCCAATGGTTCATTCAACATTTATTTCGACTTGGAAAGGACGTAGTGAGGACTTGGATCTTCTTTTACAAACATGCGGGGTTGTTCCTCTTTTCTATCATCAAATAACTGGTTTTAAAGGGAGCGTTTTCTCTTTCCTGCTTTTAGGAGACGAGTTTCAGATTCTGATTGGATGCCTCTAACCACCTGGACTTCACTTGTGTGACCACAATTGCTCTTCAGTTTTGCAGTTAGTGATCATGGAGCACTCTCTTTTTGATTTTTGACCATGCTGTAGCTAATTACATAGATCTATCCTTATAAAACATGCTCAGGAAAATGATGTCCACCCTCTACTTTACTTCTTTGCGTAAGGACTCTGCAGTGACTTTAGTGTTTCTCAGGTTTTCTTCTTGCATGTCTACCAATAAGGGATTTGCAAGATAAATAGGCTGGTAAACTTGATATTAAAAAATTCTGTATATGACATTCCAGCATGTCATGTCAAGACTTATGGACACATTGGCGATACTTCATTCTTTCTTTCTTCTTCTTTCATTTACTACCAGAAAGGTTGTACGCAAGAGCCAAAAAACACCAACAAAACTAAACATCGGCCCGCACTACCATTGGAAAATACAGTAAACAGCCTTAAAGAGTTGTCATTAACTTGTTTCTGTTTCCGCAAGTATGCCAGGGTCTGAATGACCCTGATGTGAATTCTGTCATCTCCCCAAGTTCACAAAAGTCTGCTCAGACACCTCTGCAGACGTCCACGTGGAGCCCAAAATCTGTGTCCAAGCAATGACTACACTGTGAGATGATCAGCATGCGCGTATGGAATAAAGCCCTCCAAATGGACTAGAAAGTAGTATACTAACAACCTTACATCCATGGTGTCTGCAGCTGTCCCTGGTCACATCCATAAGGGCGTATAATCAACCCTTAATGGACTCTCACACTGAGATGAAATGGAATGAGTGCACATAAATTAGGTAAAAACTGTGTATTTTTGCTTTTACAATGTGCTGTGAGGAGTCACTCTGTCTGTTTGCGGAGAGGGCCAAGAGTTTTAAAGGGAAAGGGCTTACCAGACCAACTACCAGAACAAAAAACAGAGATACTTGGATTACAACACACAGGGAGTGTGACTTCTCAGGATGTCGTTACTCATCTGTCTTTAGATAGCAGATAATTATTCACTGCTATATTGAAGCTTCTTTTGGCATTTACATTTGACTCAGGGCAAGATTTGCTGCACATCGGTACTCCTCTCTTCTCTCCAACCTTTCCTTTTTCTCTTTAACTGCCCTCAATAAAAGGCTCAAAATACCACAAAAAAATCCTGAAATATAAAAGAAAAAGAGACATCGGCCTTTAAAACACCTCTGTGGCACAGTCCTAACAAAGTAAAATTGCTAAAGATACAGCGTTTATCATAGCGTTGTTGGATGTATTCACTCCTTGAATACAAAGCCAAACGTGTTGTTTAGAAAGTGATTCCAGCAGAACTATTTGGTTGCACAGAAACCTGGTTTGTTTTTTCTTTATCTGTAGAAAACCTCTGTTAAAGCAATGTTTTCACAGCTGAAGGCAACTCTTTGTGGTATTGCTATGACTGGTTGTTATACTAATGAGATTAAATGCAAGTTTTTAGCATTTGGTTTAAACACCAGAACACAATGTGAGTTTTAAACTCTTTTCTTTTCTTTCAGCCTATGATGGACAGAAACAAAGCAGACGACCTGCCAAAGCTGCAGTGTGGTTTCATCGACTTTGTCTGCTCTTTTGTGTACAAGGTCAGACGTCACACCATTCAAACGCCCACAAGTGATTCCCTTTATGTACTGAAACCTGACCGTAATAAACACCCGCAGCTGTCCTAACTGTATTTGAATTTACATGCTGATATGACACTTATTAATTAGAAATTGATGGCATTTAACTTGGTATCGACTTTTCCGCCAAGTAACTTTATTTCAAGGAGCTACAGGTGTGCAACTGCATTACCTTAATCCACTTTGTTTGTACCATCTGTGAATCACGTGTTTTATTCTCGTACGATTTAATAAATGTTAACAGTTTGGAGCTAACGAAGACGTATTGATTTCATTTGTGTCGGCTCTTCCCCGTCTCTCGTTCCCCAGGAGTTCAGTCGTTTTCATGTGGAGATCACCCCCATGCTGGATCGCCTCCTGAACAACAGGAAGGAGTGGAACGCCCTGAAGGAGGAGCACGAAGCCAAAATGGCTGTAATTGAGGCAGCTAAGAAAGCCAAGGAGGAGGCAGCTCAGCAGGCCACAGCAGCCAAACAAGGTAGGAGGCTCTTAGGCATAAGAACACACAAACTCCGCCGGATTCTCATTTCATGCGGGGTGTAAATGCCTCGAGAGCCGATGCTGCTTGTGCACCGGCTTTAAATGGAAGTTTTATGCATCAGCTGAGAGACACAAATAGAAGCAAACTGATGTAAGAAAAACTGTTAAATGCATTATTTATGTATTCAAATTAACTTTTGCCTTTTGTTTCTGTCTTTTTTTTCACAGCGAGTGCAGCCCAGTCGCAGTCCAAAACGTGTATTCTCAGCTAGAGATGCTACAATCGTACCACGGTTCTTCCTACATGGTCATGGTGTAGATATGGACCTTTCCATTCTTCAGTGGGATTTTTGAGATGGCACCAGAAAAATCCAATTCACTGATTGTTTTTCAACTTTTTTTCTGTTCTGCTTTCCTTCTGTGCCGCTTCTTCCTGTGCATCTTTGATAGTGTATTTCTCATCAGCTCCATGGGTTTCGTAAATACATAACTGAATAAGTGTTGCATGTAACAAACCACTTTTTGTCTAAAAGTGAAACCAGAAAGAAACTTTTTCAGTACATCAACAAGTCAGTGCAGCACGACAAAGTGAATCTCTTTAAAACCTGATTGATTATGTTGTTCTGGCATTCAGGCTGGCTTCGTTTATTAGTTTGCTCCTTTGAGAGTCAATCAGAAGGAAAAAAAGGCTGCAACCCTGACTAATAACATTCCAAGTATATGAATCAAATGTCAGCGATTGCTTTGTATTATTTGCACGTCTGGTGATATTTGCTGTGTTGACATGTTTGTTCCAGCTTGTTTGTCTACATGGCGTCAAATAGCCAGAATAATAGCTTTGTGATGCAAATGCAGATCAGAGGAAACTGAGAATATTTGCTTGGAAAATAGACGCATGCTGCGAAAAGCTTATGTATATTGTTGTTCAGTCCCTGGTCGTTTCTGCTTTGCACCATTAATTTTAATCCATGACAGTGATGCTATTGGATCCTTTGTAGCTTTATGTACCACCTTACCCATGTGACGTTTCATGTTAAGGCTTGAAAATACTGGAGCAGAAAACTGGCAAAATGTTTCCGTAAACTAATTGCTCATATGAAGACATACAAATTTCACTGCAGTTATTGATGAAGACATGTGAAACTGCTTCTGAGTCACTTTGCTGAGATTAGTAAAGATTTATTGCAATTTTCATACTGAATAACACCATTGTCTGTGTTTTTTTTAATTGTCACTGGGTTTAATATCCAAGGGAATCTGTTTGAAATAGGTTTGCATGCTTCATCTGCGAGGATTTACGACCCAGCAAGCATCTGACTGACAGCAGCTGGAGTGAGCTGGCCAAGTGTTGTTGTGCCAAAATGTATTTCTCCAAAAAGACGTATTCTTCTGGGTATAGGCATCGATTTCATGCCAGGAAAAAAGACAGGCAAAACCTAAATATTTTCTTTCCAAACCAGAATGTCAGGAATTTTAGCTGATGAATAACTGCCATAAAACAAATGCAATTAATAATTTGTTCTTTCCTGTTCACTTCATGCCTCCATTAGTATTAGATTAATGGTGTTAGCACCTTTCAACACCACTTTATTACTGCAACTCCAACAAATCTTGAAACTGTAGGACTCTTCTTTCTCATTTGGCTTACAATCTAATTGTGCCCTTAGCGGTGCAAAGCTGTTGTAAAGAAATCCATGAGGCATTGCATTGAAAGAAGTTGAGCTTCAAGATAAACCATTAAACTATGGTAGAAGAAAGAGGCGCAGATGTTGGAAAATGATATGGGAATAGTTGTGGAAATACGAGATTTTCTTGAATTTCATCCAAATTTCGTATGACGTGAATGCAAACAACAATAACAATCATGAACTAGAAAAGCACTCAGAGAGCGCAGTACTTCGTACTTTTGTCGATTTTCGGACAACATACTAAACTCTGAACTTTTTTGTCCATTTTTGGACGACATACTAAACTATGATGTTTTTTGTTCATTTTCGGACGTTCTTTATCTGTTTTCAAACGACGTACTAAACGATGAGAACTGTTGTCCTGTTTCGGACGACATGCTAAACTATGACGTTTTTTTGTCCATTTTCCGACATAACATGACTATTTTTTCCATTTTCGGACGACATACTAAACTATGACGTTTTATGTTCATTTCTGGACGACATACTAAACTATGACGTTTTTTCTCCATTTTCGGACAACATACTAAACTATGACTTTTTTGTCATATTTTGGACCACATACTCACTATGACATTTTTGTCACATTTTGGACGACATACTAAACTATGACGTTTTTTCTCCATTTTCGGACAACATACTAAACTATGACTTTTTTGTCATATTTTGGACCACATACTAACTACGACATTTTTGTCACATTTTGGACGACATACTAAACAATGACGTTTTTGTCACATGTTGGATGACATATTAAACTTTGACTTTTTTGTCACATTTTGAACAAAGGATGACGTTTTCTGTCCATTTTCGGACAATATACTGAACTATGACGTTTTTCCTCCATTTTCGGACAACATACTAAACTATGACTTTTTTGTCACATTTTGGACGACATACTAAACTATGACGTTTTTGTCACATTTTGAACGAAATACTAACCCATGACGTTTTTGTTACATTTTGGACGACATACTGAACTATGACGTTTTTGTCACATTTTGAACAAAGGATGACGTTTTCTGTCCATTTTCGGACAATATACTGAACTATGACGTTTTTTCTCCATTTTTCTGACGACATACTAAACTATGACTTTTTTCCAACATTTTAGATGACATACTAACCTATGACGTTTTTTTTCATAGTTTGGACGACATACTAACCTATGACGTTTCTTTTCACAGTTTGGACGACATACTAACCTATGACGTTTTTGTCACATTTTGGACAACATACTAAACTATGACGTTTTTGTCACATTTTGGACAACATACTAAACTATGACGTTTTTTGTCCAATTTCAGACAACATACTAAATTATGACCTTTTTTGTCCATTTTCGGATGACATACTAAACTATGACGTTTTTTTGTCAATTTTCGGACGACATACTAAACTGACGTTTTTTGTCATATTTTGGATGACATACTAAACGATGACGTTTTTGTCACATTTTGGACGACATACTAACCTATGACTTTTTTTGTCCTTTTTCGTACGACATACTGAACTATGACCTTTATTGTCCATTTTCGGACAATCTTACTGAACTATGACCTTTATTGTCCATTTTCGGACGACATACTAAATTATGACCTTTTTGTCCATTTTCGGACGACATACTAAACTATGACCTTTATTGTCCATTTTCGGACGACATACTAAATTATGACCTTTATTGTCCATTTTCGGACGACATACTAAACTATGACCTTTATTGTCCATTTTTGGACGACATACTAAATTATGACCTTTTTTGTCCATTTTCGGACGACATACTAAATTATGACCTTTATTGTCCATTTTCGGACGACATACTAAACTATGACCTTTATTGTCCATTTTCGGACGACATACTAAACTGTGACGTTTTTTGTCCATTTTCGGACGACATGCTAAACTATGACGTTTTTTGTCCATTTTCGGACGACATACTAAACTGACATTTTTGTCCATTTTCGGACGACATACTAAACTATGATGTTTTTTGTTCATTTTCGGACGTTCTTTATCCGTTTTCAAACGACGTACTAAACTATGACAATTGTTGTCCTGTTTCGGACGACATGCTAAACTATGACGTTTTTTTGTCCATTTTCCGACATAACATGACTATTTTTTCCATTTTCGGACGACATACTAAACTATGACGTTTTATGTTCATTTCTGGACGACATACTAAACTATGACGTTTTTTCTCCATTTTCGGACAACATACTAAACTATGACATTTTTGTCACATTTTGGACGACATACTAAACAATGACGTTTTTGTCACATGTTGGATGACATATTAAACTTTGACTTTTTTGTCACATTTTGAACAAAGGATGACGTTTTCTGTCCATTTTCGGACAATATACTGAACTATGACATTTTTTCTCCATTTTCGGACAACATACTAAACTATGACTTTTTTTGTCACATTTTGGACGACTTACTAAACTATGACGTTTTTGTCACATTTTGACCGAAATACTAACCTATGACGTTTTTGTTACATTTTGGACGACATACTGAACTATGGCGTTTTTGTCACATTTTGAACAAAGGATGACGTTTTCTGTCCATTTTCGGACAATATACTGAACTATGACGTTTTTTCTCCATTTTTCTGACGACATACTAAACTATGACTTTTTTGTCAATTTTTATGACGACATACTAAAACATGACGTTTTTTGTCCATTTTGGATGACATACTCAACTGGGAAGAAAAACACAAGGAATAGGGTGGGATATTTTTATTATAAAAGAAAAAAACTGAGCAAAAGGTGAATAAAGACACAGAAAAAAACCTTAGAAACACCAATAATGGAACAAAAACTATGATTTTGTCACATTTTCGGACGACATACTAAACTATGACGTTTTTGTCACATTTTGGACGACATACTAAACTATGACGTTTTTTTTCATAGTTTGGACGACATACTAAACTATGACGTTTTTTGTCCAATTTCAGACAACATACTAAATTATGACCTTTTTTGTCCATTTTCGGATGACATACTAAACTATGACGTTTTTTTGTCAATTTTCGGACGACATACTAAACTGACGTTTTTTGTCATATTTTGGATGACATACTAAACGATGACGTTTTTGTCACATTTTGGACGACATACTAACCTATGACTTTTTTTGTCCTTTTTCGTACGACATACTGAACTATGACCTTTATTGTCCATTTTCGGACAATCTTACTGAACTATGACCTTTATTGTCCATTTTCGGACGACATACTAAATTATGACCTTTTTGTCCATTTTCGGACGACATACTAAACTATGACCTTTATTGTCCATTTTCGGACGACATACTAAACTATGACCTTTATTGTCCATTTTCGGACGACATACTAAACTATGACCTTTATTGTCCATTTTTGGACGACATACTAAATTATGACCTTTTTTGTCCATTTTCGGACGACATACTAAATTATGACCTTTATTGTCCATTTTCGGACGACATACTAAACTATGACCTTTATTGTCCATTTTCGGACGACATACTAAACTGTGACGTTTTTTTGTCCATTTTCGGACGACATGCTAAACTATGACGTTTTTTGTCCATTTTCGGACGACATACTAAACTGACATTTTTGTCCATTTTCGGACGACATACTAAACTATGATGTTTTTTGTTCATTTTCGGACGTTCTTTATCCGTTTTCAAACGACGTACTAAACTATGACAATTGTTGTCCTGTTTCGGACGACATGCTAAACTATGACGTTTTTTTGTCCATTTTCCGACATAACATGACTATTTTTTCCATTTTCGGACGACATACTAAACTATGACGTTTTATGTTCATTTCTGGACGACATACTAAACTATGACGTTTTTTCTCCATTTTCGGACAACATACTAAACTATGACATTTTTGTCACATTTTGGACGACATACTAAACAATGACGTTTTTGTCACATGTTGGATGACATATTAAACTTTGACTTTTTTGTCACATTTTGAACAAAGGATGACGTTTTCTGTCCATTTTCGGACAATATACTGAACTATGACATTTTTTCTCCATTTTCGGACAACATACTAAACTATGACTTTTTTTGTCACATTTTGGACGACTTACTAAACTATGACGTTTTTGTCACATTTTGACCGAAATACTAACCTATGACGTTTTTGTTACATTTTGGACGACATACTGAACTATGGCGTTTTTGTCACATTTTGAACAAAGGATGACGTTTTCTGTCCATTTTCGGACAATATACTGAACTATGACGTTTTTTCTCCATTTTTCTGACGACATACTAAACTATGACTTTTTTGTCAATTTTTATGACGACATACTAAAACATGACGTTTTTTGTCCATTTTGGATGACATACTCAACTGGGAAGAAAAACACAAGGAATAGGGTGGGATATTTTTATTATAAAAGAAAAAAACTGAGCAAAAGGTGAATAAAGACACAGAAAAAACCTTAGAAACACCAATAATGGAACAAAAACTATGATTTTGTCACATTTTCGGACGACATACTAAACTATGACGTTTTTGTCACATTTTGGACGACATACTAAACTATGACGTTTTTTTTCATAGTTTGGACGACATACTAAACTATGACGTTTTTTGTCCAATTTCAGACAACATACTAAATTATGACCTTTTTTGTCCATTTTCGGATGACATACTAAACTATGACGTTTTTTTGTCCATTTTCGGACGACATACTAACCCATGACGTTTTTTCCACATTTTGGACGACATACTAAACTATGATGTTATTGTCACATTTTGGACGACATACTAAACTATGATGTTTTTGTCACATTTTGGATGACATACTAAACTATGACTTTTTTCCAACATTTTAGATGACATACTAACCTATGACGTTTTTTGTCATAGTTTGGACGACATACTAACCTATGACGTTTCTTTTCACAGTTTGGACGACATACTAACCTATGACGTTTTTGTCACATTTTGGACGACATACTAAACTATGACGTTTTTGTCACATTTTGGACAACATACTAAACTATGACGTTTTTTGTCCAATTTCAGACAACATACTAAATTATGACCTTTTTTGTCCATTTTCGGATGACATACTAAACTATGACGTTTTTTTGTCCATTTTCGGACGACATACTAAACTATGACGTTTTTGTCACATTTTGGACGACATACTAACCGATGACTTTTTTTGTCCTTTTTCGTACGACATACTGAACTATGACCTTTATTGTCCATTTTCGGACGACATACTGAACTATGACCTTTATTGTCCATTTTTGGACGACATACTAAACTATGACTTTTTTCCAACATTTTAGATGACATACTAACCTATGACGATTTTTTTCATAGTTTGGACAACATACTAACCTATGACGTTTCTTTTCACAGTTTGGACGACATACTAACCTATGACGTTTTTGTCACATTTTGGACGACATACTAAACTATGACGTTTTTGTCACATTTTGGACGACATACTAAACTATGACTTTTTTTGTCACATTTTGGGCGACATACTAAACTATGACCTTTTTTGTCCATTTTCGGATGACATACTAAACTATGACGTTTTTTTGTCCATTTTCGGACGACATACTAAACTATGACGTTTTTTCCACATTTTGGACGACATACTAAACTATGATGTTATTGTCACATTTTGGACGACATACTAAACGATGATGTTTTTGTCACATTTTGGATGACATACTAAACTATGACTTTTTTCCAACATTTTAGATGACATAATAACCCATGACGTTTTTTTTCACAGTTTGGACGACATACTAACCTATGACGTTTTTGTCACATTTTGGACGACATACTAAACTATGACGTTTTTGTCACATTTTGGACAACATACTAACCTATGACGTTTCTTTTCACAGTTTGGACAACATACTAACTATGACGTTTTTGTCACATTTTGGACAACATACTAAACTATGACGTTTTTTGTCCAATTTCAGACAACATACTAAATTACGACCTTTTTTGTCCATTTTCGGATGACATACTAAACTATGACTTTTTTTGTCCATTTTCGGACGACATACTAAACTGACGTTTTTTGTCATATTTTGGACGACATACTAAACGATGACGTTTTTGTCACATTTTGGACGACATACTAACCTATGACTTTTTTTGTCCATTTTCATACGACATACTTAACTATGACCTTTATTGTCCATTTTCGGACGACATACTGAACTGTGACCTTTATTGTCCATTTTTGGACGACATACTAAATTATGACCTTTTTTGTCCATTTTCGGACGACATACTAAACTATGACCTTTATTGTCCATTTTCGGACGACATACTAAATTATGACCTTTTTTGTCCATTTTCGGACGACATACTAAACTATGACGTTTTTTTGTCCATTTTTGGACGACATACTAAACTATGACTTTTTTCCAACATTTTAGATGACATACTAACCTATGACGTTTTTTTCATAGTTTGGACGACATACTAACCTATGACGTTTTTGTCACATTTTGGACGACATACTAAACTATGACGTTTTTTGTCCAATTTCAGACAACATACTAAATTATGACCTTTATTGTCCATTTTCGGACGACATACTGAACTATGACCTTTATTGTCCATTTTTGGACGACATACTAAACTATGACTTTTTTCCAACATTTTAGATGACATACTAACCTATGACGATTTTTTTCATAGTTTGGACAACATACTAACCTATGACGTTTCTTTTCACAGTTTGGACGACATACTAACCTATGACGTTTTTGTCACATTTTGGACGACATACTAAACTATGACGTTTTTGTCACATTTTGGACGACATACTAAACTATGACTTTTTTTGTCACATTTTGGGCGACATACTAAACTATGACCTTTTTGTCCATTTTCGGATGACATACTAAACTATGACGTTTTTTTGTCCATTTTCGGACGACATACTAAACTATGACGTTTTTTCCACATTTTGGACGACATACTAAACTATGATGTTATTGTCACATTTTGGACGACATACTAAACGATGATGTTTTTGTCACATTTTGGATGACATACTAAACTATGACTTTTTTCCAACATTTTAGATGACATAATAACCCATGACGTTTTTTTTCACAGTTTGGACGACATACTAACCTATGACGTTTTTGTCACATTTTGGACGACATACTAAACTATGACGTTTTTGTCACATTTTGGACAACATACTAACCTATGACGTTTCTTTTCACAGTTTGGACAACATACTAACTATGACGTTTTTGTCACATTTTGGACAACATACTAAACTATGACGTTTTTTGTCCAATTTCAGACAACATACTAAATTACGACCTTTTTTGTCCATTTTCGGATGACATACTAAACTATGACTTTTTTTGTCCATTTTCGGACGACATACTAAACTGACGTTTTTTGTCATATTTTGGACGACATACTAAACGATGACGTTTTTGTCACATTTTGGACGACATACTAACCTATGACTTTTTTTGTCCATTTTCATACGACATACTTAACTATGACCTTTATTGTCCATTTTCGGACGACATACTGAACTGTGACCTTTATTGTCCATTTTTGGACGACATACTAAATTATGACCTTTTTTGTCCATTTTCGGACGACATACTAAACTATGACCTTTATTGTCCATTTTCGGACGACATACTAAATTATGACCTTTTTTGTCCATTTTCGGACGACATACTAAACTATGACGTTTTTTTGTCCATTTTTGGACGACATACTAAACTATGACTTTTTTCCAACATTTTAGATGACATACTAACCTATGACGTTTTTTTCATAGTTTGGACGACATACTAACCTATGACGTTTTTGTCACATTTTGGACGACATACTAAACTATGACGTTTTTTGTCCAATTTCAGACAACATACTAAATTATGACCTTTTTTGTCTATTTTCGGACGACATACTAACCCATGACGTTTTTTCCACATTTTGGACGACATACTGAACTATGATGTTATTGTCACATTTTGGATGACATACTAAACTATGACTTTTTTCCAACATTTTAGATGACATACTAAACTATGATGTTTTGTCACATTTTGGATGACATACTAAACTATGACTTTTTTCCAACATTTTAGATGACATACTAACCTATGACGATTTTTTTCATAGTTTGGACAACATACTAACCTATGACGTTTCTTTTCACAGTTTGGACGACATACTAAATTATGACCCTTTTTGTCCATTTTCGGACGACATACTAAACTATGACGTTTTTTGTCCAATTTCAGACAACATACTAAATTATGACCTTTTTTGTCCATTTTCGGATGACATACTAAACTATGACTTTTTTTGTCCATTTTCGGACGACATACTAAACTGACGTTTTTGTCATATTTTGGACGACATACTAAACGATGACGTTTTTGTCACATTTTGGACGACATACTAACCTATGACTTTTTTTGTCCATTTTCGTACGACATACTGAACTATGACCTTTATTGTCCATTTTCGGACGACATACTGAACTGTGACCTTTATTGTCCATTTTTGGACGACATACTAAATTATGACCTTTTTTGTCCATTTTTGGACGACATACTAAACTATGACCTTTATTGTCCATTTTCGGACGACATACTAAATTATGACCCTTTTTGTCCATTTTCGGACGACATACTAAACTATGACGTTTTTTGTCCATTTTCGGACGACATGCTAAACTATGACGTTTTTTGTCCATTTTCGGACGACATACTAAATTGACATTTTTGTCCATTTTCGGACGACATACTAAACTATGATGTTATTGTCACATTTTGGACGACATACTAAACTATGACTTTTTTCCAACATTTTAGATGACATACTAACCTATGACGTTTTTTTCATAGTTTGGACGACATACTAACCTATGACGTTTTTGTCACATTTTGGACGACATACTAAACTATGACGTTTTTTGTCCATTTTCGGACGACATACTAACCCATGACGTTTTTTCCACATTTTGGACGACATACTAAACTATGATGTTATTGTCACATTTTGGACGACATACTAAACGATGATGTTTTTGTCACATTTTGGAGGACATACTAAACTATGACTTTTTTCCAACATTTTAGATGACATAATAACCTATGACGTTTTTTTTCATAGTTTGGACGACATACTAACCTATGATGTTTTTGACACATTTTGGACGACATACTAAACTATGATGTTTTTGTCACATTTTGGACAACATACTAACCTATGACGTTTTTTGTCCAATTTCAGACAACATACTAAATTATGACCTTTTGTGTCCATTTTCGGATGACATACTAAACTATGACTTTTTTTGTCCATTTTCGGACGACATACTAAACTGACGTTTTTTGTCATATTTTGGACGACATACTAAACGACATACTGCCTGCTTAACCCATCGAGCTATACAGGTACCCATGTTGGTCACATTTTGGATGCCATACTAAACTATGACATTTTTGTCATATTTTGGACCACATACTAACCTATGACGTTTTTTCCACATTTTGGACGACATACTAAACTTTGACTTTTTTCCACATTTTAGACGACATACTAACCTATAACGTTTTTTTTGTCATAGTTTGGATGCCATACTAAACTATGACGTGTTTTTGAAATTTTGGACGACATACTAACCTATGACGTTTTTGTCACATTTTGGACGACATACTAAACTATGACGTTTTTGTCACATTTTTGACAACATACTAACCTATGACGTTTTTGTCACATTTTGGACGACATACTAAACTATGACGTTTTTGTCACATTTTTGACGACATACTAACCTATGACGTTTTTGTCACATTTTGGACGACATACTAACCTATGACGTTTTTGTCACATTTTGGACGACATACTAAACTATGACGTTTTTGTCACATTTTGGACGACATACGAAACTATGACATTCTTGTCCATATTTTGGACGGTATACTAAGCTATGATGTTTTTGTCACATTTTAGACGACATACTAAACTATGACATTTTTGTCATATTTTGGACGACATATTAAACAATGTTTTTGTCATATTTTAGATGACATACTAAAAGATGAAATGTTTTTCCCATAATTTGGAGAACACATAAGACTATGACGTGTTTGTCACAATTTCTTTTTATCGTTTTTTGGCTTTATTTGACATGAGAGGTAGAGATAAACAGGAAATGGGGAGTAGAGTTGGGGGAAGATATGAAACAATGGGCCGCGAGTGGGAATCGAACCCAAGACAGAGACCTGCTCCAATACATGGTTTGCCTGCTTAACCCATTGAGCTATACAGGTACCCATGTTTGTCACGTTTTGAAGGACATACTAAACTATGATTTTTTTGTCACATTTTGGACAACATACTAAATTATGACTTTTTTGTCACATTTTGGACGACATACTGAACGATGACACTTTTGTCATATTTTGGACCACATACGAAACGATGACGTGTTTGTCACAATTTATTTTTGGCCTTTTTTGACAGGAGAGATTGAGATAAACAGGAAACGGGGTGGAGAGTTGGGGGAAGAAATGAAGCAATGGAGCGCGAGTGGGAATCGAACCTGGGCCGTTGGGTCAGAGACCTGACCCTTTATATAGTTTGCCTGCTTAACCCATCGGAGCTATACAGGTACCCATGTTGGTCACATTTTGGATGCCATACTAAACTATGACATTTTTGTCATATTTTGGACCACATACTAACCTATGACGTTTTTTCCACATTTTGGACGACATACTAAACTTTGACTTTTTTCCACATTTTAGACGACATACTAACCTATAACGTTTTTTTTGTCATAGTTTGGATGCCATACTAAACTATGACGTGTTTTTGAAATTTTGGACGACATACTAACCTATGACGTTTTTGTCACATTTTGGACGACATACTAAACTATGACATTTTTGTCACAGTTTGGATGACATACTAACCTATGACGTTTTTGTCACATTTTTGACGACATACTAACCTATGACGTTTTTGTCACATTTTGACGACATACTAAACTATGACGTTTTTGTCACATTTTGGACGACATACCAAACTATGACATTCTTGTCCATATTTTGGACGACATACTAAACTATGACGTTTTTTTTGTCATAGTTTGGATGCCATACTAAACTATGACGTGTTTTTGAAATTTTGGACGACATACTAACCTATGACGTTTTTGTCACATTTTGGACGACATACTAAACTATGACATTTTTGTCACAGTTTGGATGACATACTAACCTATGACGTTTTTGTCACATTTTTGACGACATACTAACCTATGACGTTTTTGTCACATTTTTGACGACATACTAAACTATGACGTTTTTGTCACATTTTGGACGACATACTAAACTCTGAAATTTTTGTCATATTTTGGACCACATAATAAACTATGACGTTTTTGTCCAATTTCGAACAAAAGATGATGTTTTTTCCATTTTCGGACAACATACTGAACTATGACACTTTTTCCACATTTTGGATGACATACTAAGCTATGATGTTTTTGTCACATTTTGGACGACATACTAAATTATGACTTTTTTCCACATTTTAGATGACATACTAACCTATGACGTTTTTTTTCATAGTTTGGACGACATACTAACCTCTGACGTTTCTTTTCACAGTTTGGACGACATACTAAACTATGACGTTTTAGTCACATTTTGGACAACATACTAACGTATGACGTTTTTGTCACACGTTGGATGACATACTAAACCATGACGTTTTTGTCCAATTTTGAACAAAGGATGACGTTTTTTATGTCCATTTTCACACAACATACTAAACTATGCCGTTTTTTTCCAATTTTCTGACGACATACTAAACTATGACGTTTTTGTCACATTTTGGACGACATAGTGAACTATGACATTTTTGTCATATTTTGGGCAACATACTAAACTATGACGTTTTTGTCATATTTTGGACCAGAGACTAAACAATGACATTTTTGTCATATTTTGGACCACATACTAAACTATAACGTTTTTGTCATATGTTGGATGACATACTAAACTATGACTTTTTTCCAACATTTTAGATGACATAATAACCTATGACGTTTTTTTTCATAGTTTGGACGACATACTAACCTATGACGTTTTTGACACATTTTGGACGACATACTAAACTATGACGTTTTTGTCACATTTTGGACAACATACTAACCTATGACGTTTTTTGTCCAATTTCAGACAACATACTAAATTATGACCTTTTGTGTCCATTTTCGGATGACATACTAAACTATGACTTTTTTTGTCCATTTTCGGACGACATACTAAACTGACGTTTTTGTCATATTTTGGACGACATACTAAACGATGACGTTTTTGTCACATTTTTGACGACATTCTAACCTATGACGTTTTTGTCACATTTTGGACGACATACTAAACTATGACGTTTTTGTCACATTTTGGACGACATACGAAACTATGACATTCTTGTCCATATTTTGGACGGTATACTAAGCTATGATGTTTTTGTCACATTTTAGACGACATACTAAACTATGACATTTTTGTCATATTTTGGACGACATATTAAACAATGTTTTTGTCATATTTTAGATGACATACTAAAAGATGAAATGTTTTTCCCATAATTTGGAGAACACATAAGACTATGACGTGTTTGTCACAATTTCTTTTTATCGTTTTTTGGCTTCATTTGACATGAGAGGTTGAGATAAACAGGAAATGGGGAGTAGAGTTGGGGCAAGACATGAGATAATGGGCCGCGAGTGGGAATCGAACCCGAGACAGAGACCTGCTCCAATACATGGTTTGCCTGCTTAACCCATTGAGCTATACAGGTACCCATGTTTGTCACGTTTTGAAGGACATACTAAACTATGATTTTTTTTGTCACATTTTGGACAACATACTAAATTATGACTTTTTTGTCACATTTTGGACGACATACTGAACGATGACACTTTTGTCATATTTTGGACCACATACGAAACGATGACGTGTTTGTCACAATTTATTTTTGGCCTTTTTTGACAGGAGAGATTGAGATAAACAGGAAACGGGGTGGAGAGTTGGGGGAAGAAATGAAGCAATGGAGCGCGAGTGGGAATCGAACCTGGGCCGTTGGGTCAGAGACCTGACCCTTTATATAGTTTGCCTGCTTAACCCATCGAGCTATACAGGTACCCGTGTTGGTCACATTTTGGATGCCATACTAAACTATGAAATTTTTGTCATATTTTGGACCACATACTAACCTATGACGTTTTTTCCACATTTTGGACGACATACTAACCTATGACGTTTTTGTCACATTTTGGACGACATACTAAACTATGACGTTTTTGTCACATTTTGGACGACATACTAACCTATGACGTTTTTGTCACATTTTGGACGACATACTAAACTATGACATTTTTGTCACATTTTGGACGACATACTAACCTATGACGTTTTTGTCACATTTTGGACGACATACTAAACTATGACGTTTTTGTCACATTTTGGACGACATACGAAACTATGACATTCTTGTCCATATTTTGGACGGTATACTAAACTATGATGTTTTTGTCACATTTTAGACGACATACTAAACTATGACATTTTTGTCATATTTTGGACGACATATTAAACAATGTTTTTGTCATATTTTAGATGACATACTAAAAGATGAAATGTTTTTCCCATAATTTGGAGAACACATAAGACTATGAAGTGTTTGTCACAATTTCTTTTTATCGTTTTTTGGCTTTATTTGACATGAGAGGTCGAGATAAACAGGAAATGGGGATTAGAGTTGGGAGAAGACATGAAACAATGGGCTGCGAGTGGGAATCGAACCCGAGACAGAGACCTGCCCCGATACATGGTTTGCCTGCTTAACCCATTGAGCTATAGAGGTACTCATGTTTGTCACGTTTTGAAGGACATACTAAACTATGATGTTTTTGTCACATTTAGACGACATCCTCAACTGACGTTTTTGTCATATTTGGACGACATACTAAATTATGACTTTTTTGTCATATTTTGGACCACATACTAACTACGACATTTTTGTCACATTTTGGACGACATACTAAACAATGACGTTTTTGTCACATGTTGGATGACATATTAAACTTTGACTTTTTGGTCACATTTTGAACAAAGGATGACGTTTTCTGTCCATTTTCGGACAATATACTGAACTATGACGTTTTTTCTCCATTTTCGGACAACATACTAAACTATGACTTTTTTGTCACATTTTGGACGACATACTAACCTATGACGTTTTTGTCACATTTTGGACGACATACTAAACTATGGCATTTTTGTCACAGTTTCGATGACATACTAACCTATGACGTTTTTGTCACATTTTTGACGACATACTAACCTATGACGTTTTTGTCACATTTTTGACGACATACTAAACTATGACGTTTTTGTCACATTTTGGACGACATACGAAACTATGACATTCTTGTCCATATTTTGGACGGTATACTAAACTATGATGTTTTTGTCACATTTTAGACGACATACTAAACTATGACATTTTTGTCATATTTTGGACGACATATTAAACAATATTTTTGTCATATTTTAGATGACATACTAAAAGATGAAATGTTTTTCCCATAATTTGGAGAACACATAAGACTATGAAGTGTTTGTCACAATTTCTTTTTATCGTTTTTTGGCTTTATTTGACATGAGAGGTCGAGATAAACAGGAAATGGGGATTAGAGTTGGGAGAAGACATGAAACAATGGGCTGCGAGTGGGAATCGAACCCAAGACAGAGACCTGCCCCGATACATGGTTTGCCTGCTTAACCCATTGAGCTATAGAGGTACTCATGTTTGTCACGTTTTGAAGGACATACTAAACTATGATGTTTTTGTCACATTTAGACGACATCCTAAACTGACGTTTTTGTCATATTTGGACGACATACTAAATTATGACTTTTTTGTCATATTTTGGACCACATACTAACTACGACATTTTTGTCACATTTTGGACGACATACTAAACAATGACGTTTTTGTCACATGTTGGATGACATATTAAACTTTGACTTTTTGGTCACATTTTGAACAAAGGATGACGTTTTCTGTCCATTTTCGGACAATATACTGAACTATGACGTTTTTTCTCCATTTTCGGACAACATACTAAACTATGACTTTTTTGTCACATTTTGGACGACATACTAACCTATGATGTTTTTGTTACATTTTGGACGACATACTGAACTATGGCGTTTTTGTCACATTTTGAACAAAGGATGACGTTTTCTGTCCATTTTTGGATAATATACTGAACTATGACGTTTTTTCTCCATTTTTCTGACGACATACTAAACTATGACTTTTTTGTCAATTGTTGGACAAAAAAAAAATCACCTTTTTTGTCCATTTTTCTGAAAACATACTAAACTATGACGTTTTTTGTCCATTTTGGATGACATACTCAACTGGGAAGAAAAACACAAGGAATAGGGTGGGATATTTTTATTATAAAAGAAAAAAACTGAGCAAAAGGTGAATAAAGACACAGAAAAAACTTTAGAAACACCAATAACGGAACAAAAACTATGTTTTTGTCACATTTTGGACGACATACTAAACTATGACGTTTTTGTCACATTTTGGACGACATACTAAACTATGACATTTTTGTCACATTTTGGACGACATACTAACCTATGACGTTTTTGTCACATTTTGGACGACATACTAAACTATGACGTTTTTGTCACATTTTGGACGACATACTAAACTATGACATTCTTGTCCATATTTTGGACGGTATACTAAACTATGATGTTTTTGTCACATTTTAGACGACATACTAAACTATGACATTTTTGTCATATTTTGGACGACATATTAAACAATGTTTTTGTCATATTTTAGATGACATACTAAAAGATGAAATGTTTTTCCCATAATTTGGAGAACACATAAGACTATGAAGTGTTTGTCACAATTTCTTTTTATCGTTTTTTGGCTTTATTTGACATGAGAGGTCGAGATAAACAGGAAATAGGGATTAGAGTTGGGAGAAGACATGAAACAATGGGCTGCGAGTGGGAATCGAACCCGAGACAGAGACCTGCCCCGATACATGGTTTGCCTGCTTAACCCATTGAGCTATAGAGGTACTCATGTTTGTCACGTTTTGAAGGACATACTAAACTATGATGTTTTTGTCACATTTAGACGACATCCTAAACTGACGTTTTTGTCATATTTGGACGACATACTAAATTATGACTTTTTTGTCATATTTTGGACCACATACTAACTACGACATTTTTGTCACATTTTGGACGACATACTAAACAATGACGTTTTTGTCACATGTTGGATGACATATTAAACTTTGACTTTTTGGTCACATTTTGAACAAAGGATGACGTTTTCTGTCCATTTTCGGACAATATACTGAACTATGACGTTTTTTCTCCATTTTCGGACAACATACTAAACTATGACTTTTTTGTCACATTTTGGACGACATAGTAAACTATGACGTTTTTGTCACATTTTGAACGAAATACTAACCTATGATGTTTTTGTTACATTTTGGACGACATACTGAACTATGGCGTTTTTGTCACATTTTGAACAAAGGATGACGTTTTCTGTCCATTTTCGGATAATATACTGAACTATGACGTTTTTTCTCCATTTTTCTGACGACATACTAAACTATGACTTTTTTGTCAATTGTTGGACAAAAAAAAAATCACCTTTTTTGTCCATTTTTCTGAAAACATACTAAACTATGACGTTTTTGTCCATTTTGGATGACATACTCAACTGGGAAGAAAAACACAAGGAATAGGGTGGGATATTTTTATTATAAAAGAAAAAAACTGAGCAAAAGGTGAATAAAGACACAGAAAAAACCTTAGAAACACCAATAACGGAACAAAAACTATGTTTTTGTCACATTTTGGACGACATACTAAACTATGACGTTTTTGTCACATTTTGGACGGCATACTAAACTCTGAAATTTTTGTCATATTTTGGACCACATAATAAACTATGACGTTTTTGTCCAATTTCGAACAAAAGATGATGTTTTTTCCATTTTCGGACAACATACTGAACTATGACACTTTTTCCACATTTTGGATGACATACTAAACTATGATGTTTTTGTCACATTTTGGACGACATACTAAATTATGACTTTTTTCCACATTTTAGATGACATACTAACCTATGACGTTTTTTTTCATAGTTTGGACGACATACTAAACTATGACGTTTGTGTCACAATTTGGACGACAAACTATGACGTTTTTGTCATATTTTGGATGACATATTAAACTATGACATTTTTGTCATATTTTGGACGACATACTAAACTATGACGTTTTTGTCATATTTTGGACCAGAGACTAAACAATGACATTTTTGTCATATTTTGGACCACATACTAAACTATAACGTTTTTGTCATATGTTGGATGACACATTAAACTTTGAATTTTTTGTCACATTTTGGTCGACATACTAAACTATGACATTTTTGTCACATTTTGAACGACACATTAAACTTTGACGTTTTTGTCACATTTTGAACGACACATTAAATTTTGACGTTTTTGTCATATTTTGGACGACATACTAAACTATGACGTTTTTGTCACATTTTAGACGACATACTAAACTATGACGTTTTTGTCACATTTTGGACGACATACTAACCTATGACGTTTTTGTCACATTTTGGACGACATACTAAACTATGACGTTTTTTGTCCTTTATCGGACGACATACTAAACTATGACGTTTTTGTCATATTTTGGACGGCATACTAAACTATGTCGTTTTTGTCACATTTTGGACGACATACTAACCCATGACGTTTTTGTCACATTTTGGACGACATACTAAACTATGACGTTTTTTGTCCTTTATCGGACGACATACTAAACTATGACGTTTTTTGTCCTTTTTCGGACGACATACTAAACTATGACGTTTTTGTCACATTTTTGACGACATACTAAACTATGATGTTTTGTATGACATACTAAACTGAAGTTTATTTCTGGGCCCTTTTTATTCAATAGGTAAGTAAAGAGGAAGACCAGCAGTAAAGTGCCATGAGCTGAAATTGGTTTTGCATGTTTGACACAGTCCGGTTTACAACTTACCCTCTCAGCCAGTTGAGCTACCTGTGCATCTATTTGTCACTTGGTGGACGACATACTAAACTATGACGTTTTGGTCCCTTTTTGGACAACGTACTAAACTTTGCCGTTTATTTCATGTTGTGGATGACAAACAAAACTATGACGTTTTTGTCATATTTATCTATGACGTTGTCACAATTTGGACGAGATACTAATCTATGACGTTGTCACATTTTGAACGACGTACTAACCTATGAAATTTTTGTCATATTTTGGACGACATACTAAACTATGGCGTTTTTGTCATATTTTGAGCAAAGGATGACGTTTTCTGTCCATTTTCGGACAATATACTGAACTATGACGTTTTTGTCACATTTTGGATGACAGACTAAACCATGACGTTTTTGTCCAATTTTGAACAAAGGATGACGTTTTTTTGTCCATTTTCGCACAACATACTGAACTATGACGTTTTTTTCTCCATTTTCTGACGACATACTAAACTATGACGTTTTTGTCCATTTTCTGACAACACACTAAATTATGACCTTTTTTTGTCCTTTTTCGGACGACATACTAAACTATGACGTTTTTTGTCCTTTTTCGGACGACATACTAAACTATGACGTTTTTGTCACATTTTGGACGACATACTAAACTATGATGTTTTTTATGACATACTAAACTGAAGTTTATTTCTGGGGCCTTTCTTATTCAATAGGTAAGTAAAGAGGAAGACCAGCAGTAAAGTGCCATGAGCTGGAATTGGTTTTGCATGTTTGACACAGTCCGGTTTACAACTTACCCTCTCAGCCAGTTGAGTTACCTGTGCATCTATTTGTCACTTGGTGGACGACATACTAAACTATGACGTTTTGGTCCCTTTTTGGACAACGTACTAAACTTTGCCGTTTTTTTCATGTTGTGGATGACAAACAAAACTATGACGTTTTTGTCATATTTTGGACGACATACTAAACTATGATGTTTTTGTCACATTTTAGACGACATACTAAACTATAACGTTTTTGTCATATGTTGGATGACACATTAAACTTTGAATTTTTTGTCACATTTTGGTCGACATACTAAACTATAACATTTTTGTCACATTTTGAACGACACATTAAACTTTGACGTTTTTGTCATATTTTGGACGGCATTCTAAACTATGATGTTTTTGTCACATTTTAGACGACATACTAAACTATGACGTATTTGTCACATTTTGGACGACATTCTAAACTATGACGTATTTGTCACATTTTGGACGACATACTAAACTTTGATGTTTTGTATGACATACTAAACTGAAGTTTATTTCTGGGCCCTTTCTTATTCAATAGGTAAGTAAAGAGGAAGACCAGCAGTAAAGTGCCATGAGCTGGAATTGGTTTTGCATGTTTGACACAGTCCGGTTTACAACTTACCCTCTCAGCCAGTTGAGCTACCTGTGCATCTATTTGTCACTTGGTGGACGACATACTAAACTATGACGTTTTGGTCCCTTTTTGGACGACGTACTAAACTTTGCCGTTTTTTTCATGTTGTGGATGACAAACAAAACTATGACATTTTTGTCATATTTTGGACGACATACTAATCTATGACGTTGTCACAATTTGGATGAGATACTAAACTAGGACTTTTTCATGACATTTTGGACAGGAAGGGATTATTTTCATGGAAAAAATATCTTTAATTTTTAGGGTTTAGTCAGTGACCAGATGTTTATTTCTGCTGCACTGTGCTTGAACAAAACAAACCTGTAAGCACTGATTTACCAAAGACAGCTAGGTTACAGGGTTTTAATTCGTTCAAAATGGTTTCAGATCTAAAAGTCACAAGTAATTATTGTTGCAAACGCTTTTAATTAATGCACTCAGTGCACTGCAATTAGCTTTGTATTTCATGTCTGTTTTGACCAATAGTCATCCTGGCTTTAACCGAGATACTTAAAAGTGTTTTTGATCTGTAAATTCCCAGTTCTGTGTTTGCCGACAGCAGCTCAGCCTGAGATCAAAGGAAGGACAGACTCTCTAGGAAGGTATACGGGGAAAAAATCCTGGTACCATTTTCAACCCAACCCCAGCACAAGATTTTTATGGTTAAAGCATCAACAATCAAACCAAACATGAAAGAAGTGGAAATAAACAGCTAGTCTGTGCTGTTTTCACATAGCAGATGCATAGAGCAGATTTGATATTTTTCCCAATTCAGGATACAAATATGTCACGAAAAGTAAACCTCTGCAAACCAGAAGGGTGATAATAAATAGGAAACTGTGAGCGAATGGCCTGCAGTAACAATGCAGGATTGCTCCAAGAAACATGCATAAAGTACAACTTACACAACAGCTGACAAAGTATAAATTCGTGCCAGCTGCACCATCTATTTGCATGTTTGTGTGCGCACGCTTGGGCTAATTCGCCCACCTAGAGCCATACATAATACTGTTATAAAACCCAACATGACGCCAGAGCAGGGTAATGAAAACTGATTGCCATTGGAGAATCCACAGGGGGCAGGGCATGAGCTAAATTAATCACCGCCCATCCCTCCTCTTGCTCCCCGGCACGCTGTAGTTCTATAATAATAGCACGGATACATAATCTGGAGCGATGTCGTCACTTGTGCGTGACGTAAGTCCCCGTGACGTCAGGGCATGCTGGGAGCTCAAAGGATTGCCGTATACGGTGGTGGTGATCGGCAAAGCTTGCAAGGCTCGGCTCTGACGCAGGGGCAACCCGTGACTGCAGAGAGGCAGAGAGAGAGCAGCAGCTGCAGTACACCCATAGAGTCTGCAGGAAGGGAGCTTTAGCCTCATTCTAGCAGCATTCGGGGGCAGTCGTGACTGCAGAGCTGCCAGCCTACAAGCCACAGCGGAGAGAGCGATGCAGGACTATTTATAGGACGCCTTTGCATGGTCTAGCTGCAGTTTCCAAGCAGAACAAGTCACTTGACTAGTTTGCTGAGGCGTGCTTTCCTCAATAATGCATTCTCATCAGCATTTCATGATGCATGCTTAAATGTGTTTCTTTTTCACATGTAGCTGATGCTCTCATCCCACAACGACATGCAGTTTTGACAGCAGATATCATGCGCTGAAGGGAGTGATGAGAGTGTCAGAGCTGCTGCAGCAACACAAGACAACAGATGTATCAACGAATGGTCTTTGAGTCCATTTTTGTGATATTGAATTAGACTCTTTTCATTTCCCTTCCCATTCAGTTGTTCATTGTTTAAGAGCAACTTTTTAAGCACTATGTGGCAGTATCATATACAGGGTGTCCCTAAAGTCTGGACACATAGGAAATCTCATTAACTATAATTTTTTGGCCTCCACAGATTAAATATGGATTTGTCCAAAGAAGAAAGAGTTGAACTGGTACTTCTCAGAGGACATGAAGGATGGACATATCAAAAGACAGAGTTAGGGGTGGGGAAGTGATTTTTTGGTAATAGCATGAATTTTAGCCATGACTACTTCTTTAGTTTCGGCTGACACATTTGGTCGACCAGAATGGGGTTTGTCCATGACACTGCCTGTTACTTTAAACTTTTTAACCACCTTCACCACCGTGGAAAAGCCAAGTGGAATCCTCTTTGGATGACACGCATTAAATTCATCAACTACCTTTCCATATGTCCATCCTTTACGTCCACTGAGAAGTACCAGTTCAACTATTTCATCTTTCGACAAAGCCATGTTTAATTTGTGGAGGTTAAAAAATACATAGTTAATGAGATTTCCTTTGTGTAGAAAGGGGTGTCAAATTCAAGGAAAAACCCAACATGAAGACTGAGGGTGTTAGATGCAGAGTTGTCTAACCCACAAAAACTCCAAACTGCGTTTTCTATCATATCTTTAATATTTTATGGTTGAGATTTTACTGGCTAAGTGGTCCAACCCACAACGTAACTAAAGTGTTACAGTGGCACTTTGAATGTTGAACCATTCTTGAAAACTACAGAAAGTGGCTTAAACCATTCTGCTTCCAAACCCTTCAAGTATTATAGTAAGGCTCATTATGACTATTGCATCCTTATCAGAGTGAAAGTGGACAAAAAAACGAGGCTGACACACAATGTCAGTTTAAACCAGGTGCATATTGCTTTGGATAATTGGTCGGACAGAGTTTCATATTTATTAGATGATAAATCCAAGCGTGGTAGCTGAGTCAAAGTGCTGCACCCCAGGCAGACCTCTCTAAAAGTTAGAGATAAAAGTACAAAAAGCATCAGAACAAGCATCTGTCAAATGTGACAGCGCGTAGGAAGCATGACAAATCAGGCAATTAATTTGTAGCTTTGCAAATGATCATTAGGCCACCTGTTGTCTTCTTCCACATGACAGGCTTTTTAAATGGATCTTTTTGGTAAAAATTTTAACACAGTGGTTAATTAAGTACAGTATCTTCTGAAAGACGTGAAAAGGTGTCATAAAAATTCAAAACCTGCAATAAATTGTCTTTAAAAATGTGATGTATTGCAACAGTAACAAATCAAACAGTCACACAAAATGATCAAAAACATAGAGACCCCATTATTTCTGTGCATAAGCTGCCAAACTAAATGATCCCATCTCGGTGCTTTACGAAGAGGGATACAGTAAAAGAATCATTGCTAACCAGCTAAAAAAAAAAAGAAAAATTCATAAGGTAACAACACAGCAAAGAGTGAGCTGTGCTTAGTTTCCTATTGTCAAACTGTGACAGAAAGTCCTCTTTTCATATAAATAATGCAAAAAACACAAATATCTCCCTCACACTCACACCAGAACTGTCACATGAGTCTCTAAAAACCTAGGAGACACATACAGTACCAGGTGTAAACTAACCGTGACGTCACCCGTTGGTTTCAACGCCGAGAAAATGAAGCCCGGATTTTGCTACTTCCTGGTCGCCGTTTTGGATTTTTTGGAGCCAGTGACGTAAAAAGTGTCATCAAACAGACTGGACCGGTAGAGCAACTAGGGGCAGGATTGGCTGAGGACTCTCTTATCCCACCCACATTTTACCACAGAGGCTTCTGTTGCTGTCTATCAAGTGTAGCCACGCCCCCTGGCTCCGCCAACTTTAACGATTTATTTAAAATTCAGTATTGATTTATTTTAAGATCGGCCACCTGATCTCTCATTTTGACCATGAAAACTAACAGGAAAAAAATCCTGAGCTGTAGAACATCAGTCTATCAAATTTTATTTTTTCCAAAAATGAATTGGGGTCTATGGAGCAAAAGCTTTTTGGAGCCAACCCTAGCGGATGGCGTGATATTGCAAGTTTTTGACACTTCCGGGTGGGCTTCAATTCTGGAGCCAGATGCTACGTCCACTATATATACAGTCTATGTACAGTACATAGCCTGCATACATAAAAATATACATATATGCACATACACAAAAACAATAACCTCTCAATGTGTAATAATGATCTGAAATCATAAATTCATATAAAAATAAAAAAATAAAAGTGAAATCAAAAGAAGTGACATCTGAATTGGTGAGAGAAACAATAATCTCCATTGCTCTTCCACTGTGTGATGAATTGGCATCACACAGTGGAAGGGGTTACAAGAACCCTAAGGAGTGCACCAAGATGGTGATCCATAGCATCGCTGGCTGTGGTAAATTCTCCAGTGACCGCACCATTTCCCAGTATGCCAAGGAGATCTGGGGAATGGAGCCAACTTTGGAAAAGATTGCTGCTCCAGATGATCCTCGCTAAACCGAAACGCCTGCCTTCACCACCTCACTGTTTAGCTCAGAGATGAGCCAGCTTGGAATCAGCAAAGCAGCTGTCTGTTGTAACCTTAAGAAGAAGACACAGAATGCTTCCATCAAGAACGAGAGAGGGAGAGGAAGAAAACAGTGGTAACAGTGGCCTAATAATTATTTCCAAAGCTCTATTTCAGAGGACTAACAGGTCAGAAACCAAACAAGTGAAAGTTACAACGATAAAAGTACAAGTGTGATTATCTGTCAAGTGTGACAACTGAGAGGGAACATGACAAATTCAATACTTCACTAATGCCAAAGGGCTGCACTGGGTTTAAAGTGAGTGGTGAGTCCATGATGTCACCACCCTGAGGCAAGGTACGGATTATTTTCTCTGCACCAGAACATTAATGATGCTGCAGATGCTGTTGATAGCCTGTATAAAGCCAAGCATGAGTACAATCAACATTTTTGTGTAGGTTTTGCAGTCACATGTTAAGCTATGCAAATCTTTAACCCTTTGATGCACAACATGGGTCAAGAGATATATTCAATGGAAAATGGGTGACTTTTTACCCATGCTGTGCATCAAAAGGGATAAAGCTCTTTTTGCTTGTGTTTCCTTGTCGTTTAGCTTCTGACGTGGTGTTAGGGGTTGAAACTCTGTTCGACACATTATTCAATGATAATTATACAGCTGTTTTTTATTATTGACTGTATCTGTTTGCGTTGTGTTTTTGCCTTGTGTTTTTGTAGCAGCCCCCTTCTGTCATCTGGAGGTTTTCTGTGATTCAGCTGCATATTGTTGAAGAGACATGGCATTTTGACGTTTTGATGATGGTGGTGAAGAGTGTTGTCTAACAAGTCAATACAAGATCTCCCAAAGATGTGCAGCTGGGCTGAGATCAGATGACTGTGAAGGCCAAAGCAATATTCTAATGTGGTTGTATGTACATTCCAATATACATACTACCATACAGTAAAGTCCGAATTCATTGTATGTCAAATACAGAATGGCAAATTACCAGGATGCCCCACTAAACCCACTTGGCATTTGAAGTGATGCTTTACCAGTCCTTTGCACAGTTAGGAGCCTCCTATCACAGTGTCTCGTGCAAACATAAACAACCTTAAGCTGCTAAAAGCGCAGACAGATGACAGCACATTTTGAGTTACAGACTACAATGGTGAAAGATTAAGCAGCATTATTATGACAAAGTCGTATCTCCCAATTGTACGTGCACAAAAGTGAGACGACACACAATCACTAGTTGCGGTGACACCAGTGATCCACCCCTGTAAGGAGACCATCATGCAAGTGTAATGCCACCCACAAAATAATCAAATCAGCTCATTGCAGGGGTCAAGGTTTCAGGCCTATGCTGTTCTCTTCATGTTCACCACACATTTATTTGTCCAACTGTCAACAAAATGTTAAAGGATGATTCATCACTTTTATCCACAGTTCAGTGGTTTTTGTGCCACTAAACTTTCAAATGTGCATCCATCCCGTCTTTTTTTGTCTTCTGTAGCACTGTGCCTTTTGAAAAAAGCTGCATTTTGGAATGGCCTTTAATAGTCACAAGTCAGACAAGAGTGTGAATGATCAGATTGTTGCTCTTTAAAGCCATGGCTGACAAAGGTGTTGCATCCACAGCATACTTTAGATATTTAATAGATATTTACATTTGTACAGTTTCTAAAAAACAAGCTGCTTTTGACTCTACTTTGCACATTAACTCTAGACCGATATTTGATCATGTTGATTTAATTGTCCAACAACTTGCTCCTGCATGTTGTTTTTGATGAATTGTGCATTGACATTATAGATTGAGTTTTTTCCTCTAAACATGTCTGCTCTGTGGAAACACTGCTGAGTCAGTTATGGCTTCTCAGCTGCAGCAGAGATTTTGCAAATCTTTTTTTTTTTCAAAATTGGTGCAAATTGGTTATTTTTTGCTGAATTTCTAAATGGGATGAGCAGAATAATGGGATTTCATTAATATATCACAATTTTGAGCTTAAATGTGGCTATTTTTTCTGATGGAAATGTATGTCACACACGATTAATTCATTCTTGTCCATTTCTTAAGCAAATGCCAAAGGATGATTCATCGCTTTTGTCAACATCTTTGGGGTTTAAGTGCCACTCAGCTCTCAAATGTGCGTCCAGCTTGGTAATGAGGGGTTTATACAGTGCCGTCCCTCTTTAATATCCCTCTCTGTTCCTGCTGATTCAGTCTGATCACGTCTCTTATTGACATTCTTAGTCACCTTGCTCTTCTGCATCATCAAATATGTATGGTCAACTGCAATTTCTGACCCTGTTTACTGACATCTTTCTTATTAATCTACCGGTAAATGCAAAGATGGTTTTGGTTACTCTTCCAATTGAAGCCAGTTGAGCAGTGACTGAAGCTCCTCCCATCTGTGCCCCAACGATGACCCCTCTTTCAGAGCCACTTAGGTCTTTCTTCCATTGCCATTTTGACACACAATCAGAATCAGCTGGATCTGCTCAGCATCTTTGTAATTGCTTAATGGTAGCATGCAGCAGTCATGTGTGGAAGCATCTACCAGTTGATATAGTTTTTTTCCTATCAGTTATGAACATTGCATAGTCTGTGACGGTGTGATGAAGATAGAATCTCCACCCAAATAAAAATTAACTGTTCAAATAAATGGATTCTTCCAATTTTCAAACAAAAGCCAACATTATTGTCACACAGCCAGAGAAGACAGCAGTTGTGGTACCACAGGAGGAAACAGTGACGTGACCTTTATCGTCACGCCTCGTCTCACCTTTTCTTAATACACGCAGAAATGCAGGCCGAATCATTTCAGTCGCAGCAGGTGCGATGTATGTGGCTGCCTGGATCAACACGTCTCAGGAGGACAGTTAAGAGGCTTATCCAACAAGTCGAGCAATACGCGGGATCTGTGGAGAAACCAAGCGTATCACAAAGTGCAACACGTTAAATGTGCCTGCATCTGTTCAGTGATACGACGCTGCTTTTGCATGAATCAGTCGTTTCCCACCTCAGGGTCAAAATCCCCTGAGGTGTTATGGGATGTTGTTTGGGCTAAGATAATGTGTGTGTGTGTATATATATATATATATATATATATATACTGATACATTGAGGACATCCAACAGTATGACTGAAACATAAGGAGGCATAATGGCCAATATTTAGACACAGTATGAAATCTGTGCTCCAAGAACAGACATATCATCAGCTTTCATAAGTCTTTCGTATGCATGCTTCAATAGCTTTGAGATAATGTACGAGTTGATCTGTCCAAATCAGGAATGTCAAACTCATTTTAGTTCGACGTGAAGCTCAATTTAATCTCAAGTGGGCTGGACCAGTAAAATCACAGCATAATAACCTACAACTCCAAATGTTTCCCTGTGTCTTAGTGGGAAAAAAGTACGCGTCTGAAAATGTTCACATTGAAGGAACTATCGTTTTACAAAACATTATGAACACTCTGAAGTTTTGTAAGAAAGGTAAGTGCAAGTTCCAAAATTATTATGCCTCAGTTTATCATTTACACATTACAACTCACAGATCAGTGTGTCTTCGAAAGCACAAAACATTCAGTCACAGGTATCTGGAACTGAACTATGTAGTATTTTACTTTATGATCAAAACAACCTGTCAAGAACTAGAAATTACTTTAAACTTACAGTCTTACAAATGTACAATTTGCAGTTAATGTCTTCGCTGTACTTTATACATTTTGCAAAGTCATTCTCTGGGCTGCATGTTTGACACAACTGATCTAAATGATCATTCCACAGCTTGCGTGAAGAAAGATTAACTATAAAATGAGCTCCAGTCATTCCACAAATATTCAAATGAAACATCATTACATTTAAAAAAAAAATTTGGATCACTTAAAAATGTCCATATTTTGAAAGGAAAGCAGTTTTTTTCAGGGAAGATGAATCAGAAATATAGTCTAGACATTGTTAATGTGCTAAATGACTATTCTAGCTGGAAATGTTTTAATGGAATATCTCCATAGGGGCACAGAGGAACATTCCCAGCAACCATCACTCCTGTGTTCTAATGCTACATTGTGTTAGCTAATGGTGTTGAAAGGCTCATTGATGATTAGAAAACATTTGTGCAATTATATTAACACATGAATAAAAGTGTGAGTTTTCATGGAAAACATGAAAATGCCAAAAACTTTTGAACGGTAGTGTATATTGTGCAGTTTATGTATTTACATGTCCAATTTATCAGTGCTAGGACAAAAGCTACATATCCAGTGGCAGACATAAGGACATATCTCTGAGGATTGGTTTCTGTGGACCACATCATTAATATCTGAAAGATTGTTCTCCTAACATTCCATATGCCGTGTGGACAACGATAACACATGATGTAGCTCACCTCTCTGGCCAAGCAGATCATCTTTAATCCTCTTGAGTTTCCCAAATCAGCAGCATCTGTGGCCAAAGAAGAAGAATCAAGGTCAACAAGTGTCATTTCTGAGAGCATTAAGAGCCATATTTCTCAGAGTGTGGTGCTTAACCTTCTGAACCCCAAAAGTTTTTTGCTCCTGTCACATTTTCACTCACTGTGGCCTCATTTTTACCACAATATAAAGTCCAGCACCTCTATGGAAACAGCACAACCACAGCTAGGAGGACAGAGAATTAAAAAAAAAAAAGCCTTTTGTTCAGTTTGACACAGCAATGATGTCATGAATAATAGAAGAAAAAAAAAAGCTAACATACAAGTTGAATCTCTGTGAGGCTGTTGACAGTGGGTTGTGGAATGTAGTTCCACTTTTCCTGAAGGGCTTAGCAGAGTTTGGAGCCTTTTTGGAGGACTGGATTGTGTAACATTACATTCATTTTGTTGCCCATCACCTGTCGTGCCACAATTTCTTTTTCTTTTCTCAACAAATGGTGCCGTTACGGACATTCAAGAGCAGCTAGCAAAAACGCCAACAGCCTGTTCTTATCTTTTTATGCCATCTGTGACATTTTGAATAAAGCTGCATTTTATATGACCTTTAATAGTGATGAGTCAAAAGAGTCTGAGCAAAAGAATCAGCATGCTTTAGATGTTTAATAGATATTTGCAGTTCTGCACTGTCTAAAAGCAAGCAGATTTTGACTACTTTGCACATAAACTCTAGAACGATATTTCATCACATTGAAATGTTGAATTAATCGTCCAACAGCGCTTTCCTGTGCGGTTTTTGATGCACTTTACATTGACATTATTGATCTAGAGCTTTCTCCCTGAACATCTCTGCTCTGTGTAAACACTGCCTGCAGTTTAGCCGAAAACTCTTTCAGGTTTTGTCACGATTGTTTGTTACAGCTGAGTCAGTCATGGCTTCTTATTTGCACCAGGGAGCAGAGATTTTTGCGTATTTTTGTTTTGTTTATTTTACAGGATTTTACAGGTGCAAATGAGTTATTTATTGCTGATTTTCCTAAACAGGCCAAGTAGAATAAAGCAATTTTGTTAAAATATCACAATTCTAGGCTTACATTTGGTTATTTTTTCTGATGGACCATCAGAGTTGAAAATCCAACCAACAAGCATTTTTTTTGTGTTTGTTTTATTCCTTTCCATGTCATTTTGGAAAAGCAAAAAAAGACTGAAAAATTACTTTGAGGGAAGATTTCAGCTTCAATGTCTCAGAAATTAGACACATGCAATACGAGAAACGAAATATGCCTCCAGTCCAACACAAGCTGTTGATGATATTAAACACAATTTTGTTTACTCACTTTATCCAATCACATTATAACCGGACTGAAAATATTTTGAAAGTCAACATGGGAGGCCAGGACTGATAAAGGTGCATGTTTGGCAGCAGTGCCTCCGTCCTGGTGTCCCTGTCAGAGTTAAGCTCATGGGGACGACACTGTGTGTGTCTAATAACGCTGCACTGCACTGCAGAGCAGCTCTGTTTGCTGCAGTCACGACTGCCCCACAGAAACAACCAAACAGAGGACAGCAGGACGGGAAATGGCTGACAGGAGGATTTCTAATCGTCTGCTTTCTCCTCTCGCTTTGGGCTGTACAATTAATCACCAAAAAAGAGAACAAAACAGGTTTATACTCCACAAATAGCTGTATTATCCCGATAAAAAATGTAATCTCACATGTGTAATTGAACTCACATGGCTTTATTTAAAAGAGTAAATGTTGAGGTTATTGTGGAAATGTATTATCACTACAACCAAAACTCTCAACTACTTCAAATCACCAGTGCACATACAACATTCAAAGAGTTCATTTCAACACTAAGTTAGTGTCCCAACCCACAAAGTGTCAAAGGTACACTGAAGATAGTGTTGAATTGTCAGAGTTAATTTAACTCTGACAAGAGCTAATATTGTATTCAGTGTAAAACTTGATTCACACTACACTGAGTAGTGTGAATCATGTTTTACACTATGACACAAATAACTCTTAGTGTTGTTTACCCTTAACACCAAGGGGTTTTTGGTGTTATTGGGAATTAACTCCTCAAAGAGTGTTAAGCCTGCTTAGCACTCAGTGTCGATTATGAAACTACTCCAAATACAGTGTTGATTTTTAACTGATTCCTGTGAGTGGTAAAAATTCTTCATTCTGTTACTGTTATTCTTACCCAACGCACTTAAAACAAGTAGAACTTTGGAAGAAAATACAAACAACATTATATCCATGTCTGGAAAATGTTTACTAAAACAAAAACATAGCAACCTCCTGCCTGAGAACATTTTAGGTAAAGTGATTTACCAGCACAGAAACCATGAATCAATCGTATATGCTTCACAAGCATGCTGGTAGTCACAAATAAAACAAATCATTCCCGTGGTATCATCTAAGGTCAGGTGAAAAGAATAAATAAAAATCATCACTCAAAATCGCTCCGCTGGATGATCTTTTCCTTGAATGTAGTAGGCCTCCCACGATCCAACACTAGAGAAGTCCAAACACGAAAAGCTGTAAAAGAAATTAAAATCTGATCATGATCATTGATAAAAAGGAAAAAAATACCCAAGACATCCCCTATTAGAGAGTTGGGACTAACCTCTCCAAAAACTCGGCAGTTTCATCTTCTCCAAACAGCAGGACAAAGTCTTACTCATTCTGAAACTGATTAAACAAGAAAGTTCTGAAAGAAATTGTAAAGCAGTGGACCAATAGAGGACAGAAGTGTTGACGTCAACACTAATTTGTGTATGGCCTAATGCAATTTTTTTCCGTAAAATATTCAGTTACCTGAAATGTTATCTTCACTTTCTGCTTGATAGAAGTCTCATCAGTGGAATACTTCATGAAGGATATGGCCTCCTTGCATTGGTCTTTACTCAGGGTCACCTCAAGACGAAATGAACCAAAGAACACGGCGGAGTTATGTGACGATCAGCGTGTGTGAATCCTTCCTCTGTTACCAACATCACTCAAAATCGGACTAGGGGATTTAAATGAAGTTTTCAGGGTCGGTCAGAAACGACACAAGGACCAAATCATTAGACTTCGGTAGTCATTTTTTATTTTAGAATAGCTGCACTTCCTTTGTATATTTGGTTGTTTATGTTGCTGCTGTTTCATTGCAATAATATTTTTAATATCACTTTAAATACAGATAATTGAAAAGAAAAAAAGTGGCTCTGAAATACTCAATGAACTGATGTGTCATCTAGTGTTAAACTGAATAAGAATTCTTAATAATATAAAATGTAACTGACTGAGCTGTATTAATTAAATCGAGATATTTCAAATTGAAAGAAACGCAACATTGACTGAAAGATTTCAGTCAATAAAACCTTAAATTCAGTTACCTAAGAAAACCATCCTTTATGTCTTCCCTCAAAATGACCTACATTTAAAAAAATATATAGCCACATAGTAAAAATTTCACACTAAAGATGAATCACTGATAAACATTTAATGGCATTAACTCAATTATTATGAGGAAACAGAAATCCATTTCTAATATTTCTATCAAATATGTTTATGTCTGTAAAATATACTGGACATCAATAAAAATGTCTGCATAGTAAAATATATAAAGTTCATCTGCATTTATACATCATATTGATGTTTAAATAATGGGAACTGCAGCCCACGTTCAGTCAAGTTATAGGAATTACGGATAAACAACGTTTCCAGGTTTCTCTGACAAATTAAAAGCCGTGATTTGTTTAACGGAAAAATTACATGATTTCAAAATGTGACTTTGGACATGCAAACAGCGTTAGCTTGCTGCTCCACTTGCTGCTCCATTTGCTCTGAGTATTTTTGTTCTTGTCTTTGTCAAGCCTAAATGAAAAATTAATCCATCTTCTGGCAACATTACTGACTACAGGATCCACGGAGTGACCGGAAGTTAGCCAACCTAGCGGAAGTGCTAATGAAGTCTGCTCTGACACAGATTATTACCGTCACACATGTAGCTTTCAAAATAAATCTAGTCCAAGACACAGAGCTGTAGCTCCGTTTCAGTGTGAGGTCTAATGTTTCTCTGTGTGACTGTGTCTCACTTCCTCTAATAAAACCCTCCTGTTTACTCGTAGCTGAAGCCACAGATATATATATCTATCTACTGATTCATATCTATGCACACTAGTCTGGTCCGATGCTGTCTCCCTGATGACGTTTCACGAGTACTTGAGAACCAAGTACGGACAGTTACGTACTGACAAACGGCCACAGTCTTCTTACCTCAAAGGTACAAAGCTGCTCGTCTTCTTCCAGCATCAGGAAACCTCTTCAAAGCGTCTTCAAATCAAAAGATCAAAATAACGTCATTGGTGCATTCAGGTGCAGTCTGACAATGAAGCTGCGTTCAGGAGCGTCGGAAATCTGAATATCAGTAATGTAAATTTCCAGTGAAAATTGTGGGGGGACACACGGGGTGGCCAATCGATAATGGGGGGACCGTGATCTGATCTGATATTTTTTTGCCCATGTGATATTTGGAGAGTGGCGTGAGAACGTGTGAAGGGACTGAGTTGCGTGTGTCTCACGGCCAAAGCGTGAGAGTTGGCAGCCCTGTTTACACCAACACTGGGTGTCATCTCACCCAATTGGGCTCTGACTGGTGTTGTAGTAACTCTGATGGAGTTAATCTACTTTGACATCACGTATTTTACTCTGGAGAATTTACTGTGTATGTGATGCAATTCAGGTTAAATGTCTTATATTGGTAGGTGTTGGCAATATTTAGTCATACCAGAAAGGCTCCTTCTGTCCTGGAGCTGCTGTGGGTCTATAGACTATTGGATGTGCTGCTATGAGCCATTTGGTCCTAAAGAAATAGAGCTTTTGCATTCTCAGGAGCAAATTCATAGTGAGCAATGGGCTCTGCCAAGGCTGTTCCTTGTCACTGATTCTGTTTCTGATATCCTCAGACAGAATGTGTGCGGAATAGAGAGCGCACACTTTTGTGATCTCAGAGAGCGTCTGTGGTTTTTCAAAAGATGTAACGATGTTGGCTTCGTCAGACTGTGACCCTGAGTTAGTGGGAGGCCAAAATGTAAAGTGGTTGGAATTGGAGTCGGTCCATGTCTGAAGCCACGGTGTATCGGACTGCACAAAGTGAGAGTATTTTAGTTTTCTAACACTCAGATGGTTGGTCTGTGTCTCATTTCTTACCTGGGCTCTGTGATTTTAGGTGCGAGAAACTGACGAGCTTACAGAATGTAACGTCATCTTCACCACGAAGCAGCAATGAAGGCTTTTTAAAAACGTGTTTCCCCTTGTTGTACTAGTTTCTTGTTGTTTTCAGCAAAAGACCTAATTATCTAATCATACACTGTCTGCTGAACACCAAAGATGATGTTTGACTAGCAAGTGAAGAATGTAGTGCAGCTATAAAGCCACATATTTTTGGTGGAGACCAAAGCATAGCAAAAAAATTGGGAAAATATTTAATTCCTCAAATTTCTAAAATGGTTCATCTGATGCTTTTGCAGTTGTGACTTCTGAATGCATACACAGACGGTAGTTTTAACAGAACTTCTTTTTCTTTGTCAGTCCATGCCATTATAGATGTTGCTGCACGTCTCAGATTTTGTTCGCAAGTTCTGTAAATATTTTGTCAGGATTCAGATACTTCCATATGTTTTCAGGATTTTTTGTATATTCACTCTCAAAAAATGTCTCACCTGGAAGCCTGTTTAAAAGGTTAAATATCTCCAAAAATATTACTCCCACCGCCAAAACATTTGTTGAGGACACAGAAAAAGTGGAAGCTAAAGAAAGTGCATATTCTCATGTATAATGGCAATATACAGACAACTATGCTCACTAGCTTTTGTGGTCGTAGGAATGAATCCACATCATGTTGACCTGTCAAAATAGAAAAAAAAAAGTTGAACTTTGGCTTACAATACTTGACTGTCATCAAACTCTAATAATGTTGGAAGCCTCAAAAAATTGTAGAATGTCAAGTGTAGACTGTATTTTTAGTAGGAAATATCGATACAGCCAGATATATACACACACCAGTATCCTTTTTATTTTAAAATGTTGCATTTTTTCCATTTTCGAGAGCTGACAATTGTAAGTTTGGCCTCTGCTGGAACCACTTGACCTTTTGTAGCTTCTGGAAACAATGTGGTCTGTGTCCTCACAAATTTTCACAGCTCTGGGGTTTATATTTTTGGAGATGTTGGACTCTAAATACAGCTTTCACCAGGAAAAGCAAAACAGACTGGAGAACTAAATATCTAAAACTGGAATAAACTGACTGGTCATTATGTTGCTCTCCACCTTAGGTTTGTTGTTTCCTCGTATTTTTGTTCTCATTTCTTCCCTCTCAAGGGCCATTTTGCTCCATACCAGGTGGAATCCAACTAATATTCCACCTGACACATTTTCCTCCTTCCTCATAGCCTCGGGGGTTTTGTGAAACATAAACGCTCCTATGTGTTTTTGCTGGTGTGAGAATGGCAGGAGATTAGAGACCATCAGTGCAGCCGTGCTGCCATAGTGATGTCCCGTGCACAGACATCATCAGTGCAGTCGCTGACATGTGAATCACAGTCTAGCCAGGCGGAAAATTGCCAGCGGCCTGTTAATAGGGTGCTGTTTAACTGGGGGATGACTGGAGAGAGGGAGCGTCCATTAGTGTGTGTGTGTGTGCGCACCCATCGGCAGCAGAGCATGGCGCTTTGTGAAGCTGAACCTCTCCACAGAATAGATACGCTGCAGTCTCACAGTACTTGTGTTAGCAAGCGTGTTAGCAACACTCACCTGTACACAAACAGGCACAAGGCAGGATCATTTTGACGCTTCCTAAAGAGAGAGGGGACTTGTTGCGGCAGTGATTGCTAAGAAGACACAGAATAGGAAGTCAACCTGAAACAAATCACAAGAAATTATACATTCACTAAGATTTCCCCATGTGCCGAAATACAGACAAGATAGAGTATGATGGGAGGATCATGTCCTCTATAGCTTTTCAATTGACCTTGTGAAGATGTGCACTCGCTGGCAACTTTATTAGGTACCCTCTGCTGAAGGCCCTTTTGCCTTCAGAACTGCCTTAATTCTTGGTGGCATATTGGTCCATATTGACACAGTTGCTGCAGATTTGTCGGCTGAACATCCATGATGCCAATCTCCCGTTCCACAACCACCACATCCCAAAGGTTCAACTGGATTGAGATCTGGTGACTGTGGAGGCCACTGGAGTACAGTGAAGTCATTGTCATGTTCAAGAAACCAGTTAGACATGACCTGAGTTCTGTGATATGGTGCATTATCCTGCTGGAAGTATCATCAGAAGATGGTCCACTGTGGTCATAAAGGGATGGACATGGTTAGTAAAAATACTCAGGGAGGCTGCGGTGTTTAAATGATGCTTGGTTGGTACTAAGTAATCAAAAAAAAAAAAAAGAAGCTGTAGCTTTTATTTTTTAAGTTTTAAAACTATATATAGGCAACTCTGAGCAGACCTCAGTGTACAAAAATCACCATGCGTGCTACAAAAACTTTGTTCATTAGGGTTTTATTTTTTGGAGGCAAATCAATGAATATATGTACTTTATACAGTATATGAGGAGCACATCTCTACAGTTTCATAATGTAAACAATCTCTGAAGAGAAATGTATTCAGTTTAAAAGGAAGCCATAGTCTTCTGTTTTAAACTATTTACATGAATTAAAATATAATTTATAACATCAGATACTTCCGCTTCTATGAAACTAGATTTTAACAATTCAAAAATACTGAAATGCCTTTGTCTCCACATTCTCAAGACATATGAAATCACACAAAACAAAGAAAAGAAAAGAAAAAAAAACACCATTTAAAGACATCCAAACTAAGTGGCGTATAAATAAAAAAAGAAGAAACACAAAATAAAACCAACATATGTAAAAATATAAAATCTCACTAGCAGTATTTACCTTTTTTTGTTTTTACCAAAAACTAAGTTAAAAAAAAGAAAAAAAATCATTTATGTGAATTTGATAGTCATTAGATGTAAATAGACAATGAAATCAATAGTAATGAAAAACAACAATGAAACAATGTATGCCCTTTATGTCAAAACATTTTCTTCCACCAAATAAACAAAACACCCACTTTGCATTTAGCAGATTTTGATCGTTTACAGTCCCTACTAAGTATCTGACATCACTGTTGCCATCAGGTTTAACACATCGCCCGTTAGTTTCGGTTTTATCGTACAAACTGTAGATGTTGATGTAGAGTGTAGGTATTGCCAGCGCTCCTGTCCTTGTAGGGGGCTCATTTCATGGTGTAGTTAGCTGACAGATACATTGTTTTCCAAACTGAAGAAACGGTGACATAAAAAACAAAGAAGTGTTTTTTTAGTGGGCCATGGCATCGGAAACATGACATCTATAAAACTGAATCTGACGAGGTCGTTGAAAACATCACATTTTTCCACGAGCCGCGCTCTTTATTGTAGAACTTTCATTATTTTTTTGGTCAACTTGCCTATCAAGTTTAATGGTTTTCTTTCCATTTTTCTGAAATGAAGAGTGGAAAGCAAGGTATTGCATTCTGACGAGGGTAATTCCCTTTGGAAGTTCTTTTTTTAAAATATTTTTTTATTTTTTTGGATTCACCGCCTGATGATCTAGGACCTAGACCAAGCGGACGGCGGTATTATTATGCTGAAATGTGTCAACGTGTTCTCAAAACACTGAGGAGAATGATCAACATCAAAGTTTTCTATAAGAAAGTATATAATCATCTAGATATCTACACAAACACACAAATATATATTCATATATATGTATATACCTTTTTATAATATGGCTATTGAAAAAAGTTTTAATTACGTCAGTAATTATTCAATAATAAACCACGTTGGATTGGAAAGGAGTTTAAACGGTAATAATAAAAGCTAGTGGTAGCTTTGTTTTCCCCCCAGTTGATTTTTAAGGCTTGCCATGATGAAAAATGGGGTAGTTTGGATGTCATTCACCTCTAGAACAATGGGGGTACCCTCACCGGCTCAGTGGCAGTCACTGTAGAAATCCCAGCACAAACTGCAGTCTCCAGGTCTCCTCAAACAAGCCTGGATTCTGGATTATAAGCAGAAACAGTGAAAGTTCCTCCTTCACAACCAACATAACAATCAAGAACTGAACTAAAGGCGTCACATTTTGGTCATCAGTGAGAAAAACTAAAAACTGTGCACACTGATTTGACAAATTCCACATCCCCTTTACCCCTTTTTACTTTTTGGGGAAGACGCAGGAGGGAGATTTCTACAGTGTCCACCTCAACTGTATCAACCAGTCTGAAGAGATTTACCGGGGTCAAACCAGCGACAACTGTCTTTTTTTTCTTCCTTCCTTTCCTCCATCCCACATTCCTTTACCAGAGTCATACGTGTATAGTCATTGGCTGTTACTGTAACACAAGTGTCCAAAGCAAGTTCCATTTGAGCGAGCCTGTGCACCATCAAAATGTGGTAATAACTTAGTTACAATAGCTTTCAACGAGGAGGAAAATATTGTGAAGATATTTCACTACTTGGGACATTATTTGTGCAAGATTATATTAGTACAACTTGTTTTGTATACGTGTTTACGACGCCACTGACCACATTCTTTCCTGATTTTTTTAAAATCATTTTTTGTTTCATTTAACAGCAGTCTACATATAGTACAGTAGCCTATTGAATCCGCAGCTCAAAGATTGCCCGTGTTATAGCTCAACAACCGACCACACGCTGTACATTATTACCTCAGTTTTTCTGAAAGGCTGTCTTAATGATAAGATTATTATGTATTGCATCTCAGATTGCTTTTTAAGAAAACAGGAGAGAACAAAAGAAAAAAAATCAAGATTAGTTATTTAAAAAACGGCAAAGAAATAGAACCTTCTAGTGTGATAGTCTAAAGGGATATTTTTTTGTCTTTCTTTTATAGCAGTTTTGGACTTTGTGTAATTATTTCCCTTCATTTCCTCCCTGTACTGAACAAACATTAACTCACTGGAACAAAACCAACCTGACCATCTCCTGTCTGATTAACTGTGACCCGCCACCTTTTTAAAAAAAAAATAAACACACAATACATTTTATGTTTACAATGAGGCATAGTGCTATATACACATTATATATTCATATATTATATTTTCTTTTTTAATATGTAAACCAGCACATTCTCTCACTTTTTAGTAGTATACATACTAAGCACAAATACTCATTCAGTTGTTCGTAATTAGTTTAAATTAATATATATATTTTTTCCTTTTAATAGTCGACACCTTGTTTCTCAATCAGTATGTATAGCACTAAATTGTTTTTGTTAGTTTTGGACATCGGTAAGCCTGCAGAAGGAGCCTCCTTCTAGGCCACTTCACTTGCTGTTATTTTAGTTTTAAACACTGAATAAGGCGCCTTTGTACTTAGTGTGCGTTCCTAATAAAGTCAAAGGAGAATCAAGTGATGTAAACATTCAATTTTTTGTGTGTTACCAAGGAGTTGATTAGATAGAGAACGGACAAGGAAAAGGGAGGGGAAAGAGGGAATATCTGACAAAAAGTGGGCAACCTTAGTATCAGGGTTTAGGGAAGACCCGGAAACAAGGCGTTGAACCCACAGAAAGACAGAAGAGAGTTTAAGATAGAGATAGAGAAAGAGAAAGAGTCGGACTGCGTTAAGGAGAGGAAGAGCAGGGAAATCAGCAGGATTGGTGCGCCCCGAAAGAAAATGTGACAACAAGTGCAGGGGTGAGTGAAGATTGGGAATCTCCTCCCCCCCGCGAATCGCACTCGAGGACCAGCCAACCACCAAACCGCCGTTCAACCCCTCGCTGTCGGTGTCCAACTCCAACACGAGACAAAGACAAAACATTCAGGTACACAAGGACACACGGTTGAGACTCCAAGTAACGGACACGCTAGAAACCGTTATGAGGCAAACGAAGGAAAGACAAAGCCCCATAATACCCATAACTGCTGAGAAAACCCTCACACAGAGAACATTTCCAACAAAAAACAAAACTAAACAGAGTGAAAGACTTATAAAAGAGGAGGGGGAGAGCATCCAGTAGAACTAAAAAAGACAGGGAGAGCAGGGACGGATGGATGTGAGGTAGAGATGCTCATCTGATACAGTACCTCCCAGACGAGAAGTCTAATTCCCGACTGACTGCTCTGTTCGTTACGTTTCGGCCGATCCCTTGCTTGTTCCCTGGCTTGTATTATTGGTGGCAGTTTGGTGCCACCAGATTGGCAGGCTTGGAGGCTCTCTCCCTTTTCACGGCTTGCTGCTACTGGCTGCATCAGGAATGTAAATTTGGTGCCACCCAGACTGCACTTTAAGCCAGAACCACTCTCATGCAGTCACCCAGATGACTAAGCAAGTCTACCTTTAAAGCACCAGAAGGCTCCACAATCTTTGGGCAAGCAGGAATGGGGAAAACCTGATGATTACATTCAGATTCTTGAATACATTCCATTTGAACCAACGGATTCTTCTATTTCTAGCTATGGCCATGAGTGGATTATAGCGAAGAGAACTGGTTATGTTGTTTGCCGTACTTTGCTTAACCTTATGTCGGGCACTAATGTTGCGAAGACAAATGATTCCTAGACAATCGAAATGGTTGAATTCATTTACAGATGAACTTAGTGTGAAAGATACTAGAACCGGAATGGTCTGGACAAAGTGCAAAAGTGATGAATTCATATCGAGTATGATATAAAAGCGCCAGTGGCTACCATCTTTATTTCCCCATTTTGCCCTGCTTGCTGCAGTCCAAATGTAAACAGTAACTGTTGCATTGGCTGTGGCATTCGGGGGGTGAAGGGGTCTTTAGGCTGCAGCCGTTGTTGGACACATGTTCAGTGGGACCTTATCAAAGATACAAGAAGACTCTCTAGACAAGGGAAAAATGTTCTTAACCCTTTGATGCGCAGCATGGGTCAGGAGATAACCATTTTCCATCGGATTTGGGTCACTTGTGACCCAATGCATCAAAGGGCTAACACTTGTCAGCGGTTGTGATTGTGGATGTCCATAAATAAATTTGCCACTGTTGAACTTCTGAGTATGCCAGGGTAAGTAAAACTTGGCCATTACTTAACCAAGAACTAGTTAATTGTATCCAACCATTAACTTAAGTACCTTTCCATGCATGGTCAGCTTCACCATAAGCCTGAATTTATCCTAGCCCAATCCTGACCGTAAAACTTTTTTAAAATCAACATTTATTTGTATTTTTAAAACAAACATGAATCCTTAAAAATGCCTTAACTCCAGGCAGTAAATATTTACAACCCTTTTTTTAAAAAACTTTGTTGCACTTATAGCTTCTTTTTGACCCAGTTCAGGCATGTAACATGAAGTTGGATGTCAACAGTACAGGATCTATGAAACTCAACTAAAGCTAATTTACACGTGCAACATTCGAGGTAAGTACTTTTCCAGTAACTTTTTACTGCCTTTTAACAGGATGTAAACAATGCCGAAAATGATTTCATTTTCCCCAAATCTTAGATGAGGTCTTAATGTATGAAGCACCTGTCAAACACAACCTGCAGCAGCCAGCAGCAGAAGCCAAAATAGTCAGCATGGCAGAGTTGGAGATAAAAGAGGGGAAGTGGAGGACAGCAGAGACATTTACCTCCTTACAGTGCATAGATCAAATCAAGGAAGCACTACAATTACAAAAAAGAAAAAAACATGATTTTTTTCTTCATTTTAGATTTGTAAACTTTATCAGTCATCAAATGATTACGTTAAATGGTTTTTGTTATATTCTTTGTCCATAACACACACACAATAGATTTTAAAATTTATAACATCCACAATTTTTCGCTAAAACAAAGCAGGGTTCTTTTTTTTTCAGGTTATACAACCACACAAGTGAACACAGCTTGCAGGTTCACCACTCGTGACTGGAAAGAGGGAGATTTTTCTTTTTTTTATACAAAACAGAACAAAGAACACGCACACGCAGGAACACACACCACGACGACCAACGCAACGCAGGGATAGCAAGGATTTGCTACAGGTCTCTCATGCCCGCTCGTCCAAGGCAGGGCGATGAAGTCACCAACACAGACGGGAAGCAGCTTTGTTGTTACTGTTGTTCAGTGGAGAACTGTATCAATATTGTTTGTAATTGTTGTACCATTGCTGTTTAAAGTCCTGTTTCCTCCATTGTCTCTTAACCCCTCCGGACTCCCAGTGGCTTCCTCGTTTTTAAGCAGTATCCTCCGGTGAAAGAAAATTAAAAAACAAGGTCCTTATTGTTACTTTATTCCAATGGTAAAAATGTAAACATTTTGCGAGGTTGCCTTGCGTGGAGGTACTGAGAGGCCTGTCTCAGGGCAGAGCCGTGTTGTTGGAGGGGTGTTGCTGCAGTTTACTAAGGCTGGCCAGTCAGTGGCGCTGTACTGTCAGCGGTGCAGGGACTTCTGGGCCTCTTTCAGTAGAGTGTCAAAGTCCAGTGCATCGTACTTGCTCTTCACAGGGCCCGGACCTGCCTCATCTAAAGCACAGAAACACAAGGGAGGTATTAAGGGCAGGAAACGCATGCTCAGTTTAAAGTCAAATTTGTCCTTGTACAATCAAAAAGTTGTGGGACTGCTGTTACATGTGTTATTGTGCATTTGCTGTTTCACCATGGACCTTAAACTGGAGCAGGGAATTCTGTGTCAAGTCCTGCAAACCTGAACATGAACAGCTCTGGACATTCACAGTGGTGCTACTGTATTACTTCCTGTAGTCTGCAGGAATCTGCTGGGAAGACTGTTAGGTACATGGTTGTACCTACACCAATCAGTCACAACATTAAACCACCTGCCAAACACTGCACAGGTCCCCCTTATGTTGACAAAAATGCTCCGAACCATTGACCCAAGAAGACCTCTCCTATGGGGTCTGGCACCAGCACGTTGGCGGTGGATTCTTTGAATATTGTAGGAGTGCAGTGTGGCGTCTGTGAATCAAACTTGTTCCACTGCATCCTGTTGATGCTTGATCAGAATGGGGTCTAAGAAGTTTGGAGGTCAAATCAGCATCTTGGCTGACTGTCATGATCCTCAGAATGTTTTTGATTGTTTGATGTTTTTGCAATGTGGTGGGGTGCATTTTCCTGTGGGGATTTTCCGCCAGTGACATTTGGGGTTTCCGTTTGCATGAGAGAGTGTGCTTGTTATAGAACAATGTTATTTGGGTATCTATGTCTCATCAACATGGATGCCAAAATTCAAGGTTTTCCAGTTGAATGGCATATCGTACCAATATAATCAATGTTATTCACTGATCAGTGTATATATTCACTGTTGCCCTTGTAGGGTAGTGGCATGTTTGGACACAAATTTTGGGCTGCACACTCTCTGGCCTTGGGGGGCATAACAAAAATTGATGTCATGTGGACCCTCAGAAGAAACAGCCATTTTTATAGTGGAAATATTCTCCAAATCCAGAGAGCATGCTTCACGTCAGAAGCATACCAAGAGCATGCTTGTCATTTTCTTTGACATTCACAGAGATGTGCAGTGGGAATTTTTCCCTCGGGCTCTGGCAGTCAACGCAGAGCCTATTCTAACATTCAGCACAAACCACCTGAACTGTGTTGCCCGCTTAGGTGCTCCAGTTGCACTGTGTGCCTGGCCACAACTTCACAATAACACAACTGTCACTCTTTTGTTGCTAAATTGCTAGATTTGGTCCCTGCAACATCTTCCGCTTTCCCAAAATGAAATTAAAGTATTGGATCAGACGCCAAACTGGGGTACATTTTAAAATGTTAATTATCACCATTCCTAAACTGCAAACCATCTGACAAATTTGTCATAAATTAAACTAGCTACTATTAATCACTAGCATTCAGCATTTCACCAAGCTTCCAACACTTGTAGTAAAGTTGCAACATTGCCAGAATAATTCTGCTGTGCTGCCCTCTCGTGTGACTGGAAACTCAAGACAGCTTTTCATTGACTATGTTGTTTTGCATCTCTGCTGGTGCAGCATTTTCCTAGCCTAGCCGCACTAGACAACCCACGGCAACGAATTTAATTCTCTGCCAGGGTCGGTCTAGTTACCCTCGGTAAGCCTCGAGGTTGGATGCTCCTAAAACTGGCTGACGAATCACCATGAAGTGTAGAGTCAGAAGGCGGGCGTAACTAAGTGACGACAGAGGCGCGACGATTCTGACAGAAACAACCGGAAACAACCATAGAAACAAGGATAGACAAGAAGATGGCTGCGCACAATAAACAGTTATCTTTCGACTCGGCTTTGGCCACAGCCCTTAAAGATTTGAAGCTAAAATTGACCCATTGACTGTATAAATAAGGCTTCACCGAACTCCCACATCCTCTGATTTCCGGCGCTCTAGGAACTACGTCAGCCTATTTGTTGCGCTGATTGGTTGTATACCTACCCAGTTGCTGCAGAGTGATTTGAAAGAGAACCTTTTAGCCCGCCTCCCTCCCTGTCGAGAGTTCCGAGACCCTTGCGTCTTCAGATCTGGGTCTAGCGCGGCTAGGCTAGCATTTTCCCACAATGTCTATTGATATTGCTCCTGTTTTGGTTTACTGCAAGATGCAAAACCTGGCTTGAAGAAAACTGACACCAGGAAAAAAAGTTTCATTACCTAAGTCTATGTAGCGTTTCCTCGTCATCCTCCGTACCCCTGCAGGTCCATTCTGAAAAACAGTCTCCCGTTCTCTCCAGTGTCTCTGACCCCCGACTGACGAATCTTTATCACCCCACAGCGCTCCCTGAAACCACAGGTGGAGACACAGACATGCGACTATTAGCACATGAGGAGTAAAAAATGTTCCATTACGCGTCAGTTTCAAAAGTGGAATAGACAAAAATAAGACATTTGCATTAACATCACAATCCACATCACATTCTAAAATCTGGGGTTGGTCTGCTCCAGAAGGAGTTCTCCTTTGATAATTTAAACTTTTCACAGTCACGTTTCATTAGTTCCCATGGGGAAATTTATCTTTTGTAACTGACCCATTCTGACTGTTTAGGAAGAGTGTCCAACGACAAGTCAATGCCGAGGGACCAACTGCAGGTCTGAGGTCAGTGCTGTCGTCATGATTCAAGTGGAGAAAGTCTAAGTTGTTTTTCATTTCTAGGGTGTAAGGGACCAGAACTCCTGAAGGCATCTAAAAACATTATAACTTTACGGATAAAGTTTGAACTGGGAGCTGCTGTCTGTGTCAGGTGTCTCACTGGTTTGCACTTAGTGGGTATCTATAATTCAGTATCAACTTTGCAGAGCTCAAAGCAAGGAAATATTTCTGCATCTGAGCTGTGATCAAAGCATGTAGAAAAAAGGAAGGAGGTATAAGACGGAGACAACCAAACAGATGAGTGACACAACCCCTTTGACGAATCCTCTCTGTTCTTGCTCATTTCCTTTTGCTGTACTTAATCCATGTTTATAAAATGTCTTCCACAAACACTACAATTGCTCCACATGTTTAAAAGAGCTGCATGGTTTGCTGCATCATCACAAAAGTTACTAGAATCTAGATCAGGACACTCACTCATTGCAGATGATGACTTTGCAGTCCTCTGCTTTGCCGAAAACCTGGAAGCGTTTCCTCAGCATGTTCTGGGTCACGCTGCTGGGCAGGTTGTGGATGTAAAACACCTGGCAGTTTTCCTGGCAACAGCGAAACCATGGCAACAGTCAGGACAAAGGACAATGCAGAATAGTGACAGATGTGGGAACCAAAGCAACCTAAACCGTTTGCTAAAGGTATGCAAACCTCACTAGTGAGCTCATGGCTAGTGACATGTAGTTTGCTTTTTAAACTTTCTTAAGCAGATAAGTTTCTTTAATTCAATAGCATTGCAGTATGCAGAGGACCGCAGAGCACAAATGTTCTGTACCTCATCGGACTTGGCTTTGTTCCTCTGCTTGTCGTCAGGACAGATCTCCGAGTTCTCACTAAAGGAGGACAAGGTAGAAAAGGGGAGAGAGAGAGAGGATGGCAAGTGAGATAAGGACGGACACAAGGTGAAACTGAAATGTCAGACATGAAGAAACAGGGGAACTGTGGCAAAAAAAAAAAATCTCTTTCTTCTCCCAGCTGCAGTGAGGCGTCTCTTTATTATTCTCATGTACAGAAATAAAATGGACAGTCAAGTGAAACTGTGCTGCCTTAGTATTCAGTTTCATTCAGCGAAGGTTTCTTAAAAGATAGAAGACAGGTAGGGACAGCCAGTGTGACACATGCTCAAGTGTTCAAAAAGTTTCCAGGATACAGACTCTACCTTTAACTACTGAATACTGAGATTTCTGATTTGTTCTGTCTCTCCCAGAACATCTGCAAGTAATTTTGTCTAAACCAACCTTCCAGTGGTGGCTCTCCTTTACTTTTTGTTTCTCTTTGCCATCCCTGTCTCTTTCTGCAATACACTCACCCCAGCCCGGTAAGGCAGATGACTGTCCTCCCTAAGCCTGATTCTGTAAGTTTCTTCCTGGTTTATTCAACCGAGAGCTTGCACAAAGGGAACTTTTGGGTTTTTGTCTTTAACATTATATTGCCTGGAGATGACTTGTTTTGAACTTGTGCTACATTAAAAATGGATTTAAAATAGCAAATTTCAAGTAAAATTGTTAAGCTGTAACTACATTTTACTTTAAATTTAAAATCATTACCCAGACTTTGATTGTTTTCAGTTTATTTCTGCCTGCAGATTTAAAATTTACGTGAAAGTCATGGTTAATCCTAACCCTAGCTTTGGCTCTAGGGTTGGCTGATATGATATGGGTCAAGTGACCATTGTTTAATTAATTAAATTTAAAATGTTTTGCAAAAGGAAAATTAGATTAAAAGTTACAAATGTATCAGACAAATTTAAATATTAAGATTAAGAACCTAGGTTATATTAGTGAGAAACTCAACTAATCCAACAATTCCCTTTTAGCAGACCAGACCTCTATCAATTCCACAATTCTACAGTTCCATTTAGCAGACGCTTTTATCCAAAGCAACGTACATCTGAGAGTAGATACAACATGAGGTAGGTAGGTGGAGGCAGCACTAAGGACTTTGCCGAAGAGTCCTCACTGGACAACTCGGCCCTGACCGGGATTTGAACCGCCAATGTCCAATGTCACTGAGCAGTCCAGCTGACTAGAGCAGCGGAACCAGACTCATGGAGAGCAGACCTCTGCCTCAACAGATCATATGTTGTATCCCAATATGTAAAATGCAAGGATGAGAATTTTCTATTTTCTCTCTTAATGTTTCAGTCCCTTTACCCTGTTCGCACTCGTTGTCTTACCTGGAGTCTGTCTTGCTGGATGGGGAGTCTGGACACAGGTGGAGGGTGGGCGAGGGTGAGCGTGATGCTGACGAACGCTCCGCCTCTTCTTCAGAAGCTGGTGGTGTGGCAGCTGGTGACTGGCAGTCCGATGGCGGTGAGAAGGAGATCACCACGGTCGTCTCCTGGTCCTGTGGCTCAGAGATTTCTGACGTCACCAGCCTCTCCTCGTCCTCCTTTTCATTTTCATCCAACACCTGATCATCAGCTGCTTTGGGTGCTGGGCCGCCGGCTCCATCGCTCCCTCCTTGTGCCTGCAACATGGCGTCCAGAATGGCAGCACTGCGTTTGCGGCTCTCCCCGAGGCTCAGCACACAGTAATCGTGGTCGCCAAAGTGGCGGTGGGTGTCGCTGTCGCCGGCCTGGCCCATGCGTCGCAGTTGGGCATACAGCTCTGTCTGCTCTGGCAGCTTCCGCTGGTGGTGAGCGCGGCTCAGCCAGGATGAGCCCTTCGTGGCAACGTTGGTGTTCGAAGCCGGGTGGACAGACTCGCTGTTGCCTCCTCCACCATCGCCGCTGCTGCTGCCACTCACTCCGCCGCCACTCTTACCTCCCTCTGCGGGCTTAAAGAGCTCATCTTCCACAGGTTTGTGAGGTGGGGTGGTGGGAGGGGTGAGACCTGAGTGAGGAGGGAAGAGATATGCAGATGAGACCCCAAGTATCAAAACATGCTCTTTCTGCAGTGTGTTTCGTTAGCACTAGACAGAGCGGCGCTGCTCCCCCATGCTCCAAGTCTTTGTGTTAAGCTAATGGACTGTGAGCTGCAGTATTTACATTTACTCACATTAGTCACATTCATCATCTGATCCAATTCTCTGCATGATTATGCCTATTTCCCAAAATGTCAAAATATTCTCTCTGTGAATAACTCTCTGAACGCTAAAACCCGCCAGTGGGTTATAAAATCCTGTTTTCTTTTTTTAAAAAATATCAGAATTGGACCATTTATCAGAGCCAGAAATTGCACAGACACCGACAAGAGAGACTGATAGGAAAATAAAATAAATGCAGCATGACCTAAAAAAAATGGAGGAAAGCAGTCAAGTTGCTGAAAGATATTTTCATCATGGTGAAGCATCTTTCTAGAATAGCATTGTAGCATGAAAAACACCTCGTTTGTACACATAAACAGTAACATATGGAGTCATCTTTTTTTCCAATATTGCCAAAACCTGTGGCACTTTGAAAAATGCATATATGTCGATTTCAGTTTTTGGGGGGGATTTTTTGTAAAATAATCAAAGAAACTAAACTTGATTGTTTTTCTTTTATAGTATTGTAATTGTGCCCTACTACACAGAAGACATTTCTTGAGTTCTCTCTGCTTCTGTCCACTGTTGTGCTGTTTCCATAGTAATGCAGAACTTTGTACTACAGTAAAAAATGACCCCACAATGCGTAGAAATGTGAAAAAAACGCTCAAACTGCCTTTCAGCATTTGCATCCTTCAGTCTTTCTGTAATAACCTTGATGCTGCACCTGTTGCCTCCAGGGAGAACCGGACTAACCATTTCTGACTGTATCTTTACTGTAAGCAGCTGACATCAACATGTATCGAAACCAACAAACAATCGAGTGTTTACCTGCCGTTCCACACAGATCCACACTGAGCGTCTGCTCAAAAGGCTTGGTGCTGTACTGGGACTCTCTGGTGATGAAGAACAGATGAAAGGAGAGAGAGAGAAATTAAACATTGCTGTGTCATGTTGGAATATGTTGCAGGTTTCAAACTCTCAACACGAATCCAACACCAGCCATAAAAGGCTCTCAGCTGAAGCTCTCTCTTTTTTTTTATTCCCTATAATAAAAAAACAGCCCACTTTCAGCTGATGTCTGCTGAATTTGAATTACGTTTCTCCCTGTAAATGCTACTGGCATTTCTCAGTGCTCCTCATTTCTTATCACAACAACCATATGTACTCCCCTGTCCCATCCCCTATTCTTCCTCTACTATTTCTGGCTGTCGGTCTCTGTTTCTCCGGTTGCCATGAAAGGCAGGAGCGGTGCCGAGTGGATTGGCTTCAGGCAGGATATTACTTACCCTCCACAGCTAACAGGAGAATAAAATTTAAAAAAACACAATACATTTTTTTCTTTTTTCTTTTTTTTGGTGAGCTCTTCAGAAGACTGATTCATTTAGCAGATGGACGGATGCCAGGGGTTTGTACAGGAAGACCATTCAGTTTTGGGACTCGGTGGAGCTGGAGAAGTTCCAGGGTTTGAGGCTGGATGGGCGGGGAGGTTAATTTGGAAAAATAAGAGCAGTGTGGGCACTCTGGCACAGATTAGGATCTCAGTAAGCCAGCCAGGGTGCCGATTCATTAGAGATCTTGAATTGCTGAATTTGGGCCTGGCGCATGTTTTCAGAGCAGAAGAGTATACAAATATATGAGGCTAAACGTGATGGGCCTGCAAATTATTATCACTGAAGTGCATTAAAAATCAACCCTGACTTGTTTTTTTCTCTCTACCTCACAACTATCTAAGACCAAGCGTGGTTTGAGGTTTTAAACTGAGGAGCGCCTTCAACATTTGCTATGCAGAATGTGAATAAGTACAATAGCATTGTGCTATTATTAAAATAACACTCAGGGGTTTCAACTTTAAGTGTTCACCACCCTGCTAGCAACAAATTCCAAACGCTTGTCATGAGCATTTCTGAACTGTGCCAGAATATGAAGTATTAGATTATATAATTGAGACAATAAAACAAATAGGATCAAATCAATTAGCACTGATTTTTTTTTTTTTACAATTTACAGCAAAGGTGATTACTGCAGTAATTTGCATGTTTACAGGCGTTGGATTAGTACGGCTGAAACAATCCTCTGCTCCTTAATGAAATCTGCCTTCTCGTTCTGCACTCATAAATAAACAATTGCCATGATGTCAAATGCATTTCCTCAGCAATGTGGAACAGTAGGTCCTGTTGATTCACTTGTGAATTTATATCAGACTCTAAGTAGGGAAATTCTACCTGCAGGAGTCCAGTCACGCTCTGCTGTGAGGCACAGACAAACACTGGAGCTATATGGTAACCCGACATGTTCCACATTAGAATAACAAACAGCTGGAGAATATCTAGAGGGTAACAAGATTACGTTTTGAGTTAATAAACAAACAGATGCTAGTTGGTATCGACACCTGCCTGGCATGGGTTGTGAAGGGCAGTGCACATTAAGTCCAAGGTCTGACAGTAGCAGTTACAGTTACAACATGTTTGCCATTGCAGGATTTCCAAGGAGGCGTCTACCCTGCACCTCCCTGCTCGGCAGAACCCACTGCAGGCTTTTTGTTGTTCTAGGGTTGTGTTGTTTCCATAGAGGTGCAGGACTTTATATTGGAGCTGAAGTGAGTAAAAATGTGAAACAGCTAGAGGTTCACAAGGTTAAACTTTAGGAGCTTCCGAACTAAGCTCAGGAAACTTCTGATGCATTTTTTTTCAATTTTTAAAATAAATGATTTGAAAAAGCCTACACTGCTGTCTTTTCTATTTTACACAATAGCTTGTTCTGGACTAGTAGATACTGCTGTGACAGTTTAGCTGTTTGAGTGCTCCGTGTGGCGTCCTGAACACCTGAAATTCACAGAAGGTTGCTTCCTCGATGCTAAACATTAAACTGCTAGGACATGAAACATTAAGGAGCGCTTTTACCAAGCTACAACTGCATGATGGAGTAGAGAACGGGATACTCACCCTGTGGACTTTGGGTTGAGAGGCAGACAGAGGCAGGCCCGCTTTTCTGCAATTAGGACAAAAAAAAATCAGGTTTTATATTATACAGATGCTCATAACATATATGTATTAAAGCATGTGCCTGTTAATATTAGCATCTTGGGCTACAATCACACTGCAGCTGATCATGTCACATGTGAGTTAGATTGTAATAACTGTGACCAGCAGTCACTCAAATTTGTTGCAATGCCTTGATTCATGACGAGAAATCAATGCAATGTGCTACAACCATTGTGGCACATTATGTCAGATGTGGATTACAAGTAACTCAGATAGAATCCTACAAAAACTGAGAATGAAAGCCAGTAGAGTGAAGTAGTTTGTGTTTCTGGTTCGTCTAACCGTGGCAGCAGGGTTTGGTCGGCTCAGTTGTAGCGGTGCTGCCGTTACTAGACACTAGTTGTTCTGGCTGCATCTCCGTCGTGGTTCCACCTCCTGCTTGGGTGGGCAGGAGTTTGACTCCCGCCCGTCCCTCGTCCCTCTCCTCCCTGTCCTCCCCTTCCCTCGCCCGTGCAGGCCGCAGCCTCTTGGCGAAGCGGCTGGGGAAAGACGCCAGCCGTCTGGAACGCCGGACTGAAAAAGAGCCGCTGTTTTCTGCAGCCTCCTCCAGGCTTTGCGGTGGCTCGGAGGAGAGGTTTCTCCTCTCGGGGGAGGAAGAGTCTTTACGAAGCTCTGTTTTGGGGTTGGTGGAGCTGTAAGGTTGGATCGGGGCTGATTTAGCGGGGGAGGAAGGGGCAAGTGCTGTTCCTCTGTTGGGGCTGTGTGAGTGGGAGTAGGGTGGGCTGTGCAGTCTGTAAGGCTTGCTCACATCAAAAGAGCTGCTCTGCTGCAGGAGCTCACGGAGAAGGGAGTTGGCCTTCATCTCCCGTCGCCTAGCAAAGGGGAGCCTCCTGGGGGCGCTGCTGCCTGTCCCAGCCAAACCCCCACTAGTCCCAGGAGTGGCCACCAGCACCACTCTGCTGTGAGAGCCCGCGGAGGCCGGGCGGGGGGCCTCAGGTCTGGCCCGAGGCCTCGAGAGGTCACGGTCCTTGCGCTCCCAGCCCTGCTGCTTGCGCGTGGGCAGGCAGTAGGTGTGCATGTACGTGATCAGCTCCACCACCGAGTGCAGTTCTTTCTCCGAGCTGAACTGAGGCTTCGCTGGCTCAGCGGGGACAGCAGCCGCAGCCGCCGCACCCTCCACCTCGCTGCTGGAAGAAGACTCCTCCTCCTCTTCTTCCTCCTCCGCCTCCTCGTCCTCCTCCGACTCACTGTCCTCGTCCTCCTCTTCCTCTTCGTCCTCCTCTGTGTCGGGGGCCGGGGTGTCCTCGGTGTCCTGGGCAGTGGTGAGGTGGCGGTGCAGCTCGGTGCACAGACGGCCCGCCGGACGCACCGCTCGGGGCTTCCGCTCCTGAGGGAGGTCGCTCTGAGGGCAGAGACAAGCAAACATGAATGCCTGCTGCACATTTAAGCCACCATACTCCTCACTCTATACCTGGCAGACACATACAAACTGCCACCTCCAGTGTTTCACACATCAACAGAAGTAACAGAAGTTTTATTACTGGATGGAGAAACATTTTCATCTGATGCTACCACAATTTGGGGAAGTCATGTAACCGACTGACAGTAGTTATGTACGTGAGGATCATTGTTTTACAATTAAAAATTCAAACAAAAACACAAATTTCAACTGGTTTATGTTTATATTGATACAGATTTGTTTTTTGGGGTTTTTTTCTTGCTGCAAGAGTCACGTTTTGCCAGCTCAACTTATTTTTGTGCCACAGTTTCATGAGACAGAAACTTTATCCTTACAATCACTAATGCCCTGCTAAAGAAAACATGACAAAACTAATAAAACACATCTGTAGACATTGTGAGAAGACTTTTACCAATAAAAGAGACACAGTTTGATATTTAAATAGCTGGGGTGGAACAAATGTCGCTTCCAGAGTAAATAGAGCTGTCAAATCAACTCCAACTGACTGGCTGAGTCAGAAACCTATCAACATCAGGCATCAGAGTCCTGCGAGATAACGTCTGGAATTTTGCAAAGGTGCAAGTTATATCTGTCTTGAAACTGTAGTAAAATCAGATTTGATAGATGGACGAGATAAATGTAACTCACAATGTCCTGTCAATGCTGATTAAAAAAAGGTTTCTGACTAGATAAACTCAAGTTTTTAGGCCTGGAAAACAAATCTTTGCTGGCCAGAGATGGTGTAAGGTAGTTGTAATGATTTAACCTTCGTGTAGACAGCTGAGGGGAAGCTAAACCTGTAGCTCCCACTTCAGTATGTAGTTGCACTTCAGAGATTGCTATTGTTTTCCGTAGTGAGAGGAAATTTGGGAAAAGGCAAAGCAGAAAGGAGAAAACAGCAGCCTGAAATGAGCGTCCAGTGGCAGACTTATACCTGCAGCTTACGTCCACTGAGGCAGACTACAAGAGGACGGATTAATTTGAATCCCTAAAGAAAAACTGATTTGCAGAGGACACTTGTCATAGCAGTTAACTGTACAAAAGGCTCTTTTGTTATGCTAAGAAAACGCTTCCGCTAGCAGAAAAAGAATGGAACAATAGGGACAACATGCACACCAGCTGCTAGTCGTGTCTGAGTCCCACAAAAGCTGCTTTACAAAAGTAATTATTGATTTTTGAAATTCAAATGAAACAAATATTTAGAAAAATGGAGCAAACAAATGATCTTGATTTTAGTTACTTTTGAATTCAAGACGAACCTAAAGTGAGCCGTAATGTGAATAAAGTAAATGTTTTGTACATTATAATTGAATTTTGCACGCTTTTCCAATTCAAAAAGCAACACATCAGCATCAACACTACTTGGTCAACGGACGCCGATACAAAATGGCAACCTTAGAAGGAAGCCTTCGGTCTTTTATTCTGAGGAACTCGCGCTAAAACTTGACATTTACCGCTGATGTTTCAGATGAAATATTTTTCCTGCGCTGGAAATATCTCATTACACTGTCTAGCTGTTCATGGGAGTGAAAAATGAACCACCAAACAACAAAAACACACCCATGAACGCAAGGGTGTATCTTCAATTTCCTGCCCTGGATACAGGATCACGGAGCACACAGCAGTAAATTTTGCTTCCGACTTTGTGAAGGATGATTCAGCGTGCAGCTGCGATAAAATGGCTGATTCCATATTACTCATACAGAGAGAAAAGAGAGAGAGAGAGAGACTATGATTCACTGTTGCCCTCTTGCCCTGTCAGTCAATACTCGCGCCATCTGCCACAGCAAAGCCACGCTACTCTAAAACTAAAGCTCTCTCACACACACACACTGCCAGCAGCAGCGAGGTTAGCAGGGTGTGTGTGATGGATACAGGCTCGGCTTATCCCCACACTGCTTCCTGTGGGTATTTTGTATCCTCCTTGCTTGAGCAGGAGCAGAAATCTGTGTGAAGCCTCGCCATGCTCTATGCTTGTACAAGATAAATGACTGGTGTTGTAATCAATGACCACTTGAAGCACAATGCTAGCAGCTATCCAATTACTGCTAAGTCATACAGCGGCGGCCATTGTAAATGTCCTCTCTTCCCCAACACCACATCTATCACCGGCAGCAGCTGAAGGTCTCTGCAAGCTTGAAGGCTCCCAGAGTTTTTATTCCAAAATGAAATATCTATCATTTGGGAAATAGAAACCGTTGTTGTGCTCGATGGACTCCAGCTGGCCGCACTGCGCCCAGTGTTGGAGCAGAAATAAACATCTTTACAACCTGGTACTGAAAACTGTTTTTGTAGAAGTTACCTGCTTCAGTTGTGGAAAGGTTTGAAGTTATGCGTAATTAAAGGCGTGCCAGCTTTGAATGACTGCTGGGTGCTGAAGTGGGAATGTGGCCCGCCTCAGTTTGGCTTTACCTCTTTGCTCATTTTTGGATTACGAGGAGTTATGAGGAGTCTGCCAAGATGGTGATACAATGACTGTCTATTTCTATATACACTATCGTTCAAAAGTTAGAAACGTCCATATTTTTGGAAGAAAAGCAGTTTTTTTCAATGAAGATAAGAGTGTAGACATTGTTAATGTGGTAAATGACTATTCTAGCTGGAAAAGGCTGATTTTTAATGGAATATCTCCATGGGGGTACAGAGGAACATTTACAGCAACCATCACTCCTGTAATTCAATTCAATTCAATTTTATTTATATAGCGCCAATTACAGTCAAATTGTCTGAAGACGCCATACAGAACCCATATGCCTGACCCCCAGAGCAAGCCCTAAGGTGACAGTGGCAAGAAAAACACCCTTTTAACAGGGAAAAAAAAACAATGTTCTAATGCTACATTGTGTTAACTAATTGTGTTGAAAGACTAAGTGATGATTAGAAAACTCTTGTGCAATTATGTTAGCACATGAATAAATGGTGAATTGTCTGGGCGACCCCAAACTTTTGAACGGTAGTGTATAGTAAATGGTGTTGCCACTGCAGGTACCAATGGTGCTGGTTTTGTACTGAAACCACTGATAATTAGCTATACTATGAGTGAAAAACCCACATTGGCTTGACTGTATGTCTTTAAGCCAATCAAAATCATGAGCCCAGGATGTAGGAATGGCGTCCCGTCAAAATAGTGATGAGGAAACTGTTTTGGTGAAACATTTGCATGCAGAGAGGCAGTAAAACACAGAAGTAGCAGAGGAAAAGCTAGCGGACTATGTGATTTAAACCTTTGTCAGTGGAGGTAGTTGTTGTTGTTGTTTTTGAGACCAGCAGGCAGGGAGAAAGCCTCCCAGCCTTCCACTGAGTCAGACTATCACATGGTTAGAGAGACAGACAACCATACATTCACACCTACGGCCAATTTAGAATCGCCAATTAACCTCAGCATGTGTGTGGGAGGAAAGGCCAAGCAGGTTTGAAGTCAGAACCGCTGCACCAACGTGCCACCCCACAGCAAGATTTCTGTTTTTAAATTTAATTGAAGTATTTTCTCCTTTATTTCTCTCTGTCAGGGGGGACATGTCTCTCAAACTGTAATTAACCTTTATTTGATGTCTAAATTCTCCCCTGAAAGCCGATCTAATGACTGGCGGTTGTTGTTGTTTAGGGGAGGCTGAGACAGTTCTCAGAAAGTCTTGCGAGATGCAAAGCCATTCAGAAGCATTTCACAGGTTCAGTATGTCAAACAAACAACAAGAAAAGACCTCTGATAGTGCCCTCCAGTTATAATTCATACGGTTGGCTAGTCTGCAATCAATAATGGACTATTATGGGACTTTTCTGTATATTTTGTCATTTTTATCACGTGCAATCGTCTCACTACCAATATTATCACTGTCAAATGCAATATTTCTGTGTAATGCATTTGTTTACTTTCAATTCACTTTCTGTTTTCTGTTTCTGTACAGTTTACATTTTATACTTGTGGTATTTGATCTATTTATTTCTTTTCTTTTAGACACTATTCCTTGGCATCCACTTTACACCCTTTGACACGTTCTGTACTTTATGTTCTTTTTTGATTTCAATTGAATTACTATCCTCTGTGTAATTTCAATAATGTTTGTTTATTGTACTGGTTGGTTTAGTTTAATAGAGATTACAGAAATTGTGATCATAATTAAAGAAATTAATGTTGGTTGTTTTTAGGGAACAAGATGCAAACTGCAGTTTCTGGTGCCCTTTTTGAACCAGTTCTGTGGATGTACAAATACAAAGATGAAAAATATGACTACTTTTGAATGTCTGGACAACGTAGGGATGATTTACAGCCAATAGCTACATGTTTTCTGTGCATTAAAGACATTTCAACCTGCAGAAGAAGTGCAGAAGCCCCTTTAAAGGACAGTTTCTGCTGACTGCAGCCTCGACGTGCAACAGTGAATTACTTCTGCCTCACCATCCTTAGAGGAAGTGATTGGAAAAATCCAATTTTGTTATCTTGCCAGCTTTCAGAAGACACAGGGAACAATGTGTTAACCAGCGAAAACACAGATGTGTGTGTCTGGAGGTTTCCACAGAACACACAGCCTCAATTCTAGTTCACAGCCCGAGAAAGGCACGGGATAAATAAATGAAGGGAGAGTGTCATGATGTCTGAAATCATAGTACTCTATCACTAATGTGCAGCTCACCTTAGTCAGAGGTCTGACTGGCCGTAGGTGCAGGCTTCTGTTTCCATAGCGACGGGCGTGGACTCCATCTTTGTGCACATCGATGCCCGTGGGCACGTTGGGAGGAGTCAGCAGCAGCTTCTTTAGCTGGAGAAAGAGAAGAAGAAAAGGAGATAAGTCAGGCAAGAGTTTGCAAATTAGCATCCGTTGAAGTTTAATGTTTTTTATTCCCTCAAATTGTAACAGTTATAATGCTTTACAAAAAAATAAACAAATGACAAAGATGAATTTATTCCTTCTAACAAAATGAAAAAGAAAACAGAATCAACTTTCCAAACGTATCCACGTGCTACAGATATTGAAGCGTTTGTGTTTCTATAACATCTATAAAACATTTTTCACACTCCTCTGCACACCAAGGCAGATACTTCACTGAATGTATCACTGAATTATCTTCTGGCAACTTGCTCCTCTTGGTAACCGTTTCTGAGCCATGCTGTATATGTAGTATTGATCTAGTATGTTATATTTTCCTCTAAATTTCTTCTATTTTCCTCCTTGTAGTCACCTCTCTGCTCTGTGTAAACACTACCTGCAGTTCAACTGAAAACTAATTTTTGCGAGTTGCAGCTGAGTCGGTCACGGCTTCTCAGTTGCACTGCAAAATGCCACATTTTTTTTTTTTTGTATTTTACAAGAGCGGACTCCTTCAAATGGTTTATTTGTGACATAATAATAACAATTTTAAGTTTATTTATGGTTATTTTCTTTCTGCTGCACCTGCTTATTACACATGATGCGTTCAAGGACTGTTGGAAAGTCGGAAGTCTAACATTTATTCTATTTGTACAGTTGCTGGCTATGATAAATAGTGTAATTTTGGATATTTCTTTTAAGAAAACATACCTTTCAAAGTGATTTTTTGAGTTAAAGTCAGGATTAATATGTAGTTATGTTAAGTTTAGACTTGATATTTCAGCTACTTCCTAAATGCACTCAATACAAGCATAATGTACACACAGTGTGAGTAAAAATGATGAATGCATGGGATGACAATTAGGATGCAAATGCAGTATAATAATTACATTTGTTTACACATTTTAATCAAAATACCAAAAGGCACAAGTGAAAAGGAAGCTGGGTTTAAAATGGAATGAAAGGATCCAACATTTGGCTCTTTAAGCCTCTTATTCCAATTTTTAATCTATATTCTGTCACCTGTTAATGTCATACAGATGGATGTTTGTGCAAGGGAATAATGTGCAGAGGAGGTCATGACACTGTGTATTTATCATTTTACTAAAGCTGACAGTTACATGACACATTCACAGTCCCTATTAAAGAGCTGGATTCAGCTTCTCTCGCCTCCATCTTTCCATCCTCACACTCTTCTTCTTCTTCTTCTTCCTCCCATGCAGAACTTCAACCACTCTCTGTCCGCCTCTTTCCCTCTAATCCCTGTAACATCTTTCAGCCTTCCTTTCTTTATACCCATAAATCCTTTCCTTCTTTCACCTCCATCTTCACGACCTTTTCCCACCCGTCTTCGGCTTTCCCGTGAACTCTGCCCTCTTCCTCCGCTCTCTTCGTCCCTCCTTCCCCTCATCCCCTCCTTCCTTCAGACCAAACAAAAGCCAAGATACAGACACGAAACAAAGCAAACCTCTCCCGAGTCCCCTCCTAGGGTATTACCTTTCAAATGGATATTAACACAACTGCTCCTCATTCCCTCACTATCCTTTCATTGCTTTATTCATCTGTCTATTCATCCATTCATTATAGTGCCTAGCTTCATGGCAGGGCTATCAGCTGATATAAATCAGCTTAGGGAGAAAATCCCCCACTAAGCTGCGCAGCTTTTGCTCCAGAAGACGATGTAGAAAATACAGATGTGATAGAAATGAGGATTGGAAGAGCCCTGCATGCGGAGGGTCGACTTAATGCAACGCACCCTCTGGCAGCCATATTGGAGGCCTTGATCTCTTGCTACACAGCAGGCTCATCTCATTTCTCTATTTTTAGTCACCTTTTCCTCTCGAGGCTTGCTGGAGGAGCTTTGAGCGAGGATGTACAGGTGTATCTTTATATCTGCTCATTTAGTACAATGCCTGTCGCATCTAAGGGTCTAAGACAGGGACAAGAAGCTGTGATTAAGAGACAAATCCAAGTCAGTCTGTTGTTACAGCTCTGATTCTGCCTTTGCGTTTCTTCTGCAGACTTTATATGAAAGACGGATACAGCTAGCGTGACGTGACCTTCTGGTTTGTGGACGACCACTGAAGCCTCAAGTTTGGTATTTCACTGTCGCAATCTTTTAAAAATAGACGTAAAGAGCGAGTGCTGGAGCTGACTGGAGAACCTGAAGACATTACTCATAATGATGTAATTGCAGGATAGCAATAGCTCAGCTGTCTGAGTGGCGACCCATAAACAGGGGCTATAGTCCCCAACGCAGAGGTCATGGGTTCAAATCCAGCCCATAGCCATTTACTTCATGTTATTCCCCCATTCTTCTACACAAGTTTCCTATCTCTCTCTCTCTCCACTGTCCTATATTGAATAATCGTAAAAAAAAAAAAGAGTCATCAGTGTCCTAAAACGCAAACGGTTACTCTAAACAGTACCTTAATGTCAGGGTGTATTAAAAAAGTCTTGAAACTAGTGATTGAGACCATCAGTTTACTAAGAAAATGTTTTGTGAGTTAATGGAATAAGTGAGAAGTAGGGTCATTTTGTCAGTGACTTCTATACAATCTGACATAGAGGAGTCGCCCCCTACTGGATGCTGGACAGAAAGCAGGTTTATGGCACTTTTGACAGGCTACATTTTTCATTTTAATTAAATGACTCACTGAATATAAAATGGCACTAAATATTTCATGTTGATGACCAACTGGCCTCTCTATGATGGCACTACAATGCACAAACACACAGGAGACCTGCTGACCCACCTCTATTTAACTTTAAATGAGGAACTACATATATCAGCGAGAGGCTCTTAATACAACTTTATAGGTTATTTTGGTTTGCCTATGGTACAGCTTTATGAGAACACGAGTAAACATTTTATGAAAAACAAATTAGAATAATGAGGCTTTTAAGGGGAAAAGTATAAAAAGTTGTGAATGTTTATGAAGGCTTGGGTGATCCAGAGGTCAGAGTTCAACCATGTTTTATGACTGTATAGTACTATAATGCCTTAATGAGGACAACATTACCAGGCGACAGAGCTGGCTGTAAGCACATAATACTATCTGGGTCAAATGACTGAACGGGCCGATCGCCTGCATCGCTAATGGGGCCACTGCGGCCCTTTGTGGGCGAGCCAACTTGGCTCAGAGTGCGTGATGATGCTCCTCTGAGAGTCCCATTGAGGGATGTGAAGAGGAGACTGAAGGTTTGTGTCTGTGTGAAACACTGAAAACCCTCCGGCAGCGTCCGGGCCCCCTCAAACACTCTACTTTTCCCTCGCTTTACTCTACTCTACTCTGGACGCCTTCCAGAGCTCCGTCAAGAATGGAGGCCTTGTTCTGTGGCGGTGGGACTCAAACATGCAGAGTAAGTGGTGGCGCAGTTGCAGTAACAAGTGAATGCAAAAAACAAAAACACAAACATATGAGATGTCGGGGAAGCACGAACACTGAAGTGAACTCTGACAGAAACAGAAGGAGGATGGCAAACACACTCAGACGAGGAGATATAAGAGCAAATAGGCAGCGACAAGTACATGAAAACATTAAGACAAATCGAATCACACCTAAAACATACGCCTCATTCAGAGACAAAGAAATGACATCCCTTCTAACTTTTTTTTGACTCCTTTTGGGCTCATTTTCTACAAGCACAACCAAGTTGAACCACTTAAAAACCATCTGAAAAGCATTAAAAAATACGGCCTAGATGTTAAAAGATATCTGTGTCACAGGAACAATTAAGGAAGTCAGCACACAGGGTTGGACTGTTTGAGTGGTTGAGCGCAATAATAATGATTATACTGTAGATGTCTGCATGCGCATTTTGATGAGTCATAATTACAACGTGACCAGCCTCGATGACAATCTGGCCCGCAGTCATAACTCTTCAAGGCAGTGACTGGAGATGCAGACGGGTGACAATTAAGGGGAAACCGAAATAACTGAGCAGAGAGTGTGATGCCTCGCGACAGGAAAGCTGACTAAAGTGTTCTGATGAGTATGAAAATGAATCCAGGCTCCTCCCACCAGTGTTTTATTAATAAAGGAAATGCAAGCTTTGAATCATCAAGATATTTTTGAGCAAAAATGGCATTACATTGTATACAGAGAGCTTTCCAAACAGTGAGAATCTTATGCAGGTGATCAGGTCAGAAAGCAACTCAGTCATTTTTAAAATTCTTTTCTATTTTTTGTTTATTGTTAAATGTATATTTTTCATAAATTTTTTATAACAATTTTTATCTCATGAGACATATTATGTACTTTAATTTAATTTTTATATATTTTTAAAAGTTTATTTATATTGTTTTTCTGTTTGGAGGTGGGAGAGTCACACATTTTCTGAGGTGAGCGCCCCATTAAATGCTGGCACTGTTCCCAGAGCTCTTTTTTTTAAAAATCTTTATTATCTAAAAGTTTCTTCCACAACCAAAATTGTCCATTTCTAAAATGATTTTCTAGTATTTGTTTATTTTCTATGTATATTTTTAATTGATTTATTAAGACAATTTTTATTTAATAATATTTATTATTTATTTTTAGCTCACTTTCATGTTTCAAAAAACATTTATATATTTTTTTCTGTTTGGAGGTGGGGGATTCACGTTTTCTAACCTGAGCATCCCCATTAAATGCTGACATTGTGCCAGAGCACAGAGTGCATGTGTGATTGTATAAATACATACAATAAACAACACAAAAACCTACAGAAAAGAATGTGTTGCACTGAATTTGGATTTTTCAACAAAAATAATAAGCTATACATATAATGTGGATATCTTTATTGTCAATCTAACCCAGCTGCCCACTCTTTAAAGCAGACTGATGTGCGTTGATGAGCAGACAGGTGCTCCTGCTCAGCATCCCGGTGATGTCACCTGCAGCATCAGTTCCCACCAGCAGAGGGCGGCGCTGCACTCAGGCCCGAGCTGCATGAGTGACAGCGGTCATGTGACAGTAAAGCACTCAACTGATGGAAACACACACACATCTGGCAGCTTCCACGGAGTAAAGAGCATAATGTTATTACAGCAGGCTTTTCTGAGTGAGTGGACGTTAATGTCAGGTTGCTATTTTTTGCCACTGATAGTGTGCGTAATGGAAACAGAGCCAGGATGCAGAAAGATATGTTTTATATACAGTAAAGTGCAATATTGAGCTGTCTGTCTGGGGTCCTGGACGCTGCTGCTGGATCAGTGAATTTTGAGACAGCGCAGACACGTGTATCATTAATAAATCTAAAAGAAAAAGAAAACCTAGAGAAGTACGGGAAATGATCATGAAACTTTGAAAAACTGCTAATTTTCATAAAACCAGAGCAGATCAGAGATGTTTTCTTGGTCGAAACAAAGAGGAAACATCTAAAAACATTAAATAACCAGGTAGCTCTGATGTAAATATAGGGATTTTTGTATTGTAAACAGTTTATAATGTGTAAGCTCTACAGTTAAGTGGCCGCTAATGTAAATGCTAGCAGCAGTGTAGTTATCAATGGAGGCAGGATGGAATCAGGAAGTCTGAAAAGCTAAAAATGGCACTAATAGACTAGCCGCTACTTGTACCTTCCAGTCATTACATAGTGGGATGAACAGCAACTTTTCAGGCCAAAATTCTCTATTTTTTTAAGGTCCTGTATCTCTACAGGAACAGCAAAACCATGAAAGAAGTAGAAAGAACTCAGCCATGTCTAACAAATACATAAAGTTATAAATGATTTAAAAAGTAAGTTGAATTTCTTTTACTTTACAGAAGTTTAAGAAACCCAGAATCAACACATAGAACCTTTTTGGTTCCAAGATGTTATCAATATTAGAAATGAAAATAGCAGCTCTACATACTGAGGATATGTTAAATAGGAAATTAGCTGTTTTTTTACACTGCTCTGCTCATCAAGTGGAGAAAGATATTTCACTGTGCTGAATGTATCCTCCAACAAGTTGCTCTTATGTATGCTATTTTTGAGCCGTGCTGCCTTTAAAATCAGTCCTGAAAACCACATTGTTTGCTGCTGCTTTCTCTTAGATGCTCAGTGTATTTTCTTGACTTTTATTGCATTTTTTGTGCTTAACTATGATTTATTGATATTATTTCAGGGTCTTAATGTCTACATTTAATTATTTTTCTAATGAATTTTAAAGTTCTGTGATGCATTTCTGCCAATGTAAAGCATCTTGAAGTGCCTCGTGTATAAATTGTGCTATATAAATAAACTCGCCTTGCCTTTAGTTATAGATCAAGAATTTTGTATTTTGCTGTCACATTCTCCTAATTGTTTCTGTACTCGTCTCCTCTCTGCTCTGTGTAAACACTGCCTGCAGTTCAGTCAGAATTTTTTATCTTTTGACTGTTGATGGCAGCAGTCACTCATGGCTTCTCAGTTGCACCACAAAGAGCCGTTTGTTTTATTTGCTTCTAGAATTTGGTGCGAGCTGCAAAATAAAGTGAATTCGATGAAGTATCACAATTTCAAGCTCAGATTTGGTTAATTTACCTGATGGAAGTGCACATGACCAGGAGAAAATTGAAAACATCTTTCTGATAAATGGTGTAATTTTCTAAAAGATTTGGGGTTCAGAGGGTTAATTACACCCCTACTGGCAACAGCTTGCACGACTGTTTAAGTTTTCTCTGCTATGGAAAACAAACTTTCATCTGTTCACTAGCGTTCCTGGCATGCAAATGATACTGCACATCCCATTCCTGTTTTCAGCAAGCTTGACTTGCTAGTCACAAACTTGCTGCCTGCAGGTGCGACCAAGATGACGCCCAAGGGAGACGTTTCTAGAAGCAGCAACAGATACGGGAGCGGAGGTAGAAACTGTAGTAGTAGTAGTATGCGGGGCTGTGACGGAAAAAAGGAGTTGCGTATGTGACAAAGGTTTTGGGAAAGTGTCTTATGCCATCTGTCAACGGTACGAAGCGACAACCAGATTGTCTAGGAACAGAAAAGACTGTTTCAGCTCTAGGGTTTAGGCATGAGGAGGAGGCTTCAACGGAAGGTGTTGCTGCAACAATAATTGCAGAGCATACCTTAAATTGATGTAAAGCAAATAAAAATAACCCAGAAAACTGCACTACAGTAGGTGAAAATGTAAGAATATGTCCTGGTAGACTTGCACAATGGTAGGTCTTAAAGGGCTAAGAAACCTTAAGTTGTTGGGTTCCAATCAGATTTAATGGGAGAATTTTGTCTAAGAACAGAAACATATTCTCCAGCACAGACGTCACATAGCTAAAAGAACATTCTGTGCCATGAAGTTAAAGGTAAACACAGCATCCACCTGTCTCTGAACTCCACTAGTTATGCTTCAAACCGCTTCATATTCCCTTCAAGTCCCCTGATTTTAACCCTTTCATGATTAGGAAAAAAAATTCTCTCAATTATTGTGCAAAGCGTACATGTGCACCAGATATCGTCGTCAAGCACGGTGACGAATGATGGCATTTAATCAGCTTCTTTTCCAGTAAAGAGTCACCTGACCTACCGCTTCTCATTTGACCTTCAGCGTCTTTTTCTCCCTGGAGGTAGAAACTGAGAAAAATTGGCAGGCAACTTATTAACCAGCCTCTTATGGCGACATAAGTTGACTGATAACCAAGGAGTCGTCAAGGAGAAACAAGGGCAGGGCGGTCATGTGAGCAGCGACAATGTTTTGCAACAACACAGAAGACGATGGCATCTAGTGGCGTGACCTCTCACTATCACTAACCCGCTGTTTTGGCCTAAACAATACCTTCATGGCATTTAACAGACTGCGGCAGCAACACGACCGGTTCTGCCCCGCTGCGTCCTGTATGCCGTTACTATGCCAACATACTGTAAGCCACACACTAATGGCTATTGCTGTGAGGCTTGGAATTTTTTTCTGGCTTCTTCAGCTGCCAAACTACTCTGATTACTGCGCTGAAACATCTAAGGTCATTCAAGTCATTATCATTTCCACCAATTTGGAAGGAATGCCCCTTCCACTGGTCATTTTCTTCTCTGTTACCAGTCAGATCCTGCACCGCTGCTGCTCTGACCAACTATGAAAAACTATGGCTCATCACCGCTCTTTTTTGTTTATATATTTGTAACTTTGGTAATTGTTTGAACCTGTACCTGACATTTTAGTAAAGCCACTAAACTAGGTCCAATTAGCAAGACTAAAACCACATCCTAGGTCAGTCAAATATACATTTACCCGCCTGATATCCTAAAATTACGGATGTCTGATATTGGCTTTTTTTGCCAACAACTGATATGTCGATATTGTCTGACACTCGATTTCCGATTCCGATATTACCTGATAACAATATTGATATATGTGGTTTATTTAGGTAACATCACATATGTCCTCTCGTGGAATTAACACATCATGTTTAATTTTATTGTGATGCCCCATTGAATGCATTCTCAAATGGAACAAGGCTTTCCAAACATCAACATTGTCTGTGCAGAACAGTAAAACTACTTCAACTTTAGTTGTGGAAAAAAATACCATATTTATGGCATTTTTTTAATTGTCTCAAGCAACAGTTCACACTCTCCCTCTCTCCCTTTGGTAAATGCTGGCAATATCCAGGCAGTATTTTATCAATTTTCACAATAGCCAAAAAACCCCAACAACGATATTGACAGATATTACATTTTTATTCTAATATCGGGCCGATAATATCAGTGAGCCAATATTATCCGACATCCCTACCTAAAACCTACAAGGAAGTGTAAAAAACATGGTATCTTTGAAAGAAAAGAAGAAAAAAACCCGTCAAAACTCCACAACCTATCAGTCCTGGAAACTGAAAACCAGAGAGAATCTGTCCGACGGTCCTTGAACTAATCATCATCTCTTGACTTTAAAGTCATATTTTATCAGAATCACTTTATTCTGTGGCTCAGTTTTTTAAATCACCAAAAATAAGCCATTTGCACTTGTAAAAAACAAAAAAAATCATGTCCTCCTCAGCACAACAGAGAAATCATAAGTAATTCTGCTGAGACCAACAGCCACCTGACAAAAATTCAGCGACTATTACTTTGAACTGCAGGCTGTGTACACACAGAGCAGAGAGAAGACAAGTTAAACAAGGAAATAGCAAAGTATCTATACAAAAGCAATGTTTTTTTACTAGGAACATGGAGGGGAAACTTCAGAAGCATCCAGAATAAAGTTTGTAAAGCTTTAAAATAAAAAAGGAACTGCATTAAGAGGAAGGACTGCAGCCTAATAAAGACAACTCTCCTTTTTCACTCTGCAAGTTTAATTTTACTTTTAAAATATAGAACTAATGGCAACATGAACAAAAACTGAATTAAATACTACACATGAGATGATCCAGGTCAGACTTAACCACATCATGAAGTCTTTAAGATAAACCTGCTTTGCTCTGTATCCATAACAAAAGATTATATTAGTACTTACTGGACGTTTATATTTAATATACACAACACAGCTGGAGTTACTGTGATGATTCATTTTTCCATTTGTTGGTGTCATTTTACAGATTTTGCAGTAGTTTTATTACATTTGTCATAAATACAGAAGCATATTAAAAATCAAAAGAGAAATTTAAAGAAGTCTTAACATCTTTTACACTTAGAATAATCGTATGAAACATGCAGAATCTCAGGACCCCAATTGCCTATTCACATCTATTTGAAATCAGGCTTCTAACTACACTGTATCTGTATTTTTATGTATTTTCTATTGTCAGGACATGTTCTCTCGTTCTGCTTCTCAGTGGGGCGTCCTGTTGCCCACCGTCAGCCTCCTCTGAACCTAAGGAGTTGTGAAACACCCAACCTTTCATTTTGAGGCTTCACAAATCTGTGCCAACACATTTGTTTTTAACGGTTGTGTGTGAGTGCAAACGGGAAGGCAGAGCAGCTCGGTGAAGATTTACGCCGTAGGTATTCAACCGTCCGGTGTGACTCACGACCGACAAACAATAGCATCTTTGTAGGCCGCTGCCAGATCGGAGCGCACAAGGAAACTCTGTGCTGCTGCGAAACTTAAGTCAAATTAAGGAAGTGGGGCGGATTCATCTTGACAAGTGCAATAAGGCCACATTACAGCGGTGATCATAAGTCGTTTAATTCAGCCAAATAGCTTCCTGCCTCAATTAGGCCCCCGAGCCGGCGGCGGGTCTGCAATCTTCAGACAGCGGAGGGGAAAGTAGGCTAGAGCGTTCACTGGAGGGAGATATGACAATTTGTTGTTCCCGTGTGATGAGTTGGAGGTTTTATGTTTTGGAGGAGGGGGGTTACGGCTCAGGTGCAGGCAGGGGCTGATAACATGGGGGACGGAGGGGGCAAAGAGAGACATAAACAAGTCTTGTTCCTAGAAACCGGGTTCAGCGAACGATGGAGGGGCCCAGAGACAGAAAAAAGAGAGGGAGTGAGGCATCCAGCAGCACTGTGCGAACAAAGAAAGAGGGAAAACGAGGGTGGAAACAAGCAAACACACATGAGCACTTGACCATGTGCTGGAAGACCGCACACATTTGGATTACTGCACCTGTGAGGACTAACTACTCTTATTATTTCTACAATTTGTGTTTCATTTCTAAAGTTTTGACTATATTTTCCATTAACTATGGCAGCACTGTGGACACTAAAGTAACTTTTTATTTGTTGCATCAGGATGTACAAAAAAGCCTCTTGCACAAATACCCAAAATTTTGAATTATGTGTCATATTTTTCCCTCTATCTTTATACTACACTGAAAAACGAGCCTACAGTGAGCAAAAAAATGTGACAAAAGCAAAAAAAAAACAACAAGAAATTGCACGAGATTTAGAGGTTTAAAATGAAAAATTATCACAATTTGCACTCTTGCACATAAAATGCTTTAACAGTTGTACATTCTTTACATGGGACACTTTGCATTTTATATCTTTCTTATTGTTCCTTTCATTTACTGCATGTTTTTGCTTATTTATCTGTATTTATGCTGGTGGGAACTGTTCTCTTTTTGCTGTAACAGCCAAATTTCCCCTTGGAGATTAATCAAGTATTTCTTTTCTATATTATTTTTGTTTACCCATTGCTACAAAGTAAATCTAATTCTTATATAAACTCCTTGACTAAGCATTTTTCCTCTGCCTGAAGGATTTTAAGTTAGATTTTTATTCCTGAAAATGACACGTGGTCCCTAGAAATACAGCGACACACTCACACACACAGGACGGGTCTGGATGAAAGGTTACTTTGTGCCTCAGCAGCGCTCTGTTTTCCTGGAGTTCAAGGCAGACTTTGAACCTCGCGGGCCAACAAGGGGAACATCAAGGCTAGCACACGCGACACAGATTGAGATAGTGGGGTGGAAGAGAGAGGCAGAGCATGGGAAAGCAGAGGCACAGTGTGGCGGAGGCGACGAGGGCTGGATGGTGTTTGAAGCACGCATTAAAGGATCCACTTCAACAGGCGGCGGTTTGTGAGCTGCGAGAGACTTTTGATTTGCAAAAAAAAAAAGGCGAAACACAAAGGTATCTGGGATGAAAATACCAAGTTGTTAAACAGGGGAGGGGCAAATGTTCAGATATGTGTAAGGTGAAGTTCAACGGAGATGAAAGTGGCCACGATGTCCAGCAGCAGGGGGGAAACGAAAAGCGCTGCTTCTTTTAGGTAAAGAGGGGTTCTTACTAGAGATGGGTCCTCTGTCTCGGCCCCCAGGGACTGGCTGAAGTCCTCTGCGCTGAGAGGAAGACTGTCCTCTTCTTCCTCTTCTTGGCTGGGCTCCTCCCCCAGAGCGGGGAAGACCGAGAGCCCGCCCACCTCAGCGTCCACCATGCCATCCAAGCTGTCGGTCAGAGCGGCGAGCAGAGCCGCATTCTCCTCTTCTATCTGGAGGGAGGCGAACACAAGGAGAAAATGGGTCAAATGTGGAAAAGATACACCTTAAATACAGCGACACGGTTACACATAATGGGTCCGTTACGCTTAAAAACCCCGTCCAAGCTTATTATCTTGCTAGCACTTCCATATTTATATGTGCTGGGAGTCACATCATGATCACCTTGTAACGGCAGTGTACTGATGAGTCCAAAAAACTCTTCAGGTTTTCAAATCTGAAGGACCAAACCATCATCTTGCAGCGTTGTGATTTCTGTGTTGGTTTAAAAATGCTGGGTTGAATTAATTTTGAAGCATTTGTGCAGAATATTTGGTGAGCCGGTGTACTTCAGCTGCAGCAAGTTGGATGAGAGCAAAACCTTTGAAAATCAGCAAGTTTGGCCTTTATCTCTAGCAGGTGGCTGGAAATAAAGACAGAAACTTAGCAGATGGACGGATTCTAGTCTAAACAACAACGTCAAGTCATATCTAAGCCATTTTGAGGCAGCAAGGCATTATTTTAAAGGAACAAATAACTGTTCAGGATATAACTTTGAGGGCTGCTCAGTGGCTTGGTGGTTCGCACTTTCGCCTTGCAGCTAGAAGATCCCCAGTTTGTGTCTTTGTGCCTGTGGACGTGTGCAATCACACTTTAGCCTGCCATGTCTACTTTTACTGCAATTAGAGATTTCTTACATCTCCCAGAATACAGAATACAACTCCAGGAGAAGGCGCCATCGCTTATTTCTCTCAGCTGTTTCATACCAACACTCTGACCTGGTGTTTACCGGTGCCGAAAAACAATTTGTAATGCTGGTAAATGTCTGTATTTGAAGTAAATGACACTGATCATCTTATTAAAATGCCACCCATGTTCTGCTGGGAGACATTCAGTCCTGGCTTCATAAACATGTTTGCTACACCCGATTGGACGAATGCTTCACTCGTGTCTGATCTGCTCCTAGATTTCAAATCGAACCAACATGGTGGCTTGTTTAGAAACTTTGGCTCGTATTACAAGAACAATTCACTAGTTAAGAACTAACCCAAACCGTAATGTATTTCTGAGAACATTTGAGGAAACAAATGAGCCATGCAGTTACTGTATTAAGTTATGGCTAGATTTAAAGTTTCTGTGGAGTTTCCAGAACCATCGAGTGGCGGCTAGACACTCTATTTGCATGAAGTAGCCTTGACCTCAGCTTGATGCAAATGAGGAGTGAACAATGTGACCCTGCGTCTCTCAAAACCTAACCAGAATGCATTGCATGGCTGCTTACATACACATCCTGTGGACATACAATAACGTTTAAAAGTTTGCGATCACTTATAAATTTTGTTATTTTTGAAAGAAAAGCATTTTTTTCAATGACGATAACATTAAATGAATCAGAAATGCAGTCCAATAAATCCGTTAAATGACAATTCTAGCTGGAAACGGTTGATTTTTAATGGAATATCTCCATAGGGGTACAGAGGAACATTTCCAGCAACCATCACTCCTGTGTTCTAATGCTACATTGTGTTAGCTAATGGTGTTGAAAGGTTCATTTATGATTAGAAAACTCTTGTACAACTATGTTTGCACATAAATAAAAGTGTGAGAAAAGATTAAACTGACCTCAAACTTTTGAATGGTAGTGTATACCATCACTCTTCTCTCTCCTGTAAATGAGTCCAGTTGTTACTCCATTTTATCAGAACTCTCTAAAACAACGTTTCAACCTCGAGAGACAATTCTGCCTCCGTAAAGGTCAGAAACTAAAACAAATGATCTGCTGGAGTTTCGGTCAAGGAGATAATTGTCACTCTTGTGGAAGCATTAAACACGGGAAGCTTTTAAGTGTTAAACTCAAAGGATCTTTTTGGAGGAAACAAGTGAGTACAAACTGGTAGAAAATGTTTTAAAAGCAGCAAAGGCAATTTATTAAACTGATAGAGTAAACCACATTTTGTTTGATGTGAGGATTGTTCTCACATCTGATGCCCACACATCTGTAATCATCACACACAAAATGCCTGCTGTTTTTGAAGCATTTTAGTCATCCGCTAGATGGAGAATAAATATTCTGTATACTTTATTTAGGTCTACTACATTTGAGACTGGAATTTTTTGTTCACAGAGTGGAAAGACTCTTTTAGAAGCTGTGTCAGTGCTGAATCACTCCCTCAATCCCCTTCTCCTCTCTCTTCATTATCCTCCTCCATTCTCTCTGGTCAGCTGTTATCTAAAGCCCCTTCTTGTCTGTCTTATTTATTAACGTGGCGGGGATGATGTCACTCTGACCTCTGACCTCATTAGAAAGACCAGTTTTGCTGAAACACGGCTTTTCCCCTAAAACTGACTCGTCACCATTGTCTCGTTCTCATTAATGATGATTAATGAGACTCAGTTTGACTCTTGGCCATCTTTGCAAACTTTCTTGTGAGGCTTTTCTGCAATTTTTGAGCACGAACAAGGGTGCAAATTTGCAGAAAACATTGTTTATCTGTAATTTCTGTCCCAAAATTTGCTTTCATTTTATTTATTTATTTTTTTCTCCAGCCCTCCTGTTGCATCCACACAGGGGTTGTTTACTGTTATGGAGCTGTCATCTTGCTGAGAGCAGAATCTGGTGGAGAGGCGATAGCATGGCTGGCCTACGGGAAGCCACCAAGCTTCATTCATCTGTCTCTCTCTTTTATCATCCTGCTCCATCTATCCCTGACTGCCAGACTATTTATTAAATATATTCTCTGCCTCTTTCTCTTCTCCAGATGCTGCAAATTTGAGCCTGAAGTAATCCACAGGATGTTCAAAATGTAGTCAGAAGTAAGAAGACTGAAAGAGAACATGTAAAGTCACAATTAAAATCATGCCATTACACATGGTTACAGTTGTTTTGGGTTTAACAGGCTTCTTTTTGCCTAGTTTACCACATACTGTAGTAATATATCACCAGAACCATTAGTGTGGATCTTCTGACACATGATTCATGCTGCATATGCCACCAGAAAGACTTTACTACAATTACCAACATGTTTAGACGTTTAAAGGCGTTCATGCATATTAATGTCATTAGATTAGCTGGATATTGCCACAATTTTCTGGATAATAATCAGATTAATTTGCAAGTGTGAATGAAATGGAAATGGCATGTAAGCATGCAAGGGATTCATGCATGAAGTCTCTTCTGATCTGATGCTGCAGAAAAATGAGAGGAAAACTTCCTACAAATAGCTGGAAGCAACAAACTTAACTTCATCTTTACCTCCGCCAGGAGGTTATGTGATCACCGGAGTTTGTTTGTCTGTCCGTCTGTGTGTGTGTGTGTGTGTGTGTGTGTGTGTGTGTGTGTGTGTGTGTGTGTGTGTGTGTGTGTGTGTGTGTGTGTGTGTGTGTGTGTGTGTGTGTGTGTGTGTCATGGACGGATTTTCACCAAATTTTTACAGGATGTCCGGAAGAGCACAAGTAACAATCGATTAGATTTTGGAGGTGATCCGGATCACCGTCTGGATCCAGGATTTTTTTGAAGGTCGAAGGACAATTGGACAGACAGAGGTCGCTGCAACGATCCCGGGCGACGGCCGAATCCCCCGCGGCAGGTTCGGGCTTCCCGGGCGAGTCGGGACCGACAAAACGAAGCGGCGGCGACGCGTGCGGCACCGTCACGTGCGTGCGGCGGCGCCGCGTGCGTCGCTGCAACGATCCCGGGCGACGGCCGAAGCGGCCGCGGGGGAGTCAGGACCGACGAAACGAAGCGGCGGCGACGTGTACAGTACCGTCACACGCGCGCGCAACGGTACGTGCGTGCGACGGCGCCGCGTGCAAAACACTGTGCTGTTACACTGTACATGCATGTTATGCTTTCTGCACAAACTGTTGAAACTCACTACAATCCGTTCATGACTTTTTGAGTTATGCTGTTGACAGACAGACAGACAGACAGACAGACAGACAGACAGATGGCCTGGCGGAGGTCTGCGCTCTCCGAGTGCTTTTCTAGTCTGGTAATGTTCTCTTAAAACTGGACTACATTTATTATTGGTGCTTCTCATTAAACTGACCTGCTGCAGATTCCGAAACGTCCATAAAAGTCCACAAAGACAGTTTGGAATAGATGTGATACTGTAGTGCAAAGTAATATTGGGACTTGTCTGGTGTTCTCTGCAATGTTTTTGGACTAATATTGATGCTAACTGTGGAAAAAATCTTCACACAACTCAGAGTTCATGCCGTGTGTGTGGATGGCATTCAGTTCAGTTGTGGTGTGTTGAGGGCGATACGGAAATGGAAAAAAGCGTTGCGTATCTGAAAGGAGCTTCAGAGAAAGCTACAGCTAGAAGGCAGCGTAATTATTTACTTTACAGTGTAGATGAACATGCAGTACCAGCCAAAAGTTTGGACACGTCTTCTCATTCAAAGTGCTTTCTTTATAAATAAAAAATTGAGAAAAAAGTCAAAACATGTTTTATGTCAGATTCTTAAAAACGGCCACCCTTTGTTTGATTCCTGCTTTTTTGATTACATGCTTGGCATTCTCTCCATGAGCTTCATGAGGTGAAATGGTGAGGCACTGAGCACCTGTTGGCCTGTTTGCCTTCACTCTGCGGTCCATCTCATCCCAAATCCTCTCCATTGGGTTTAGGTCAGGTGACTGTGGAGACCAGGTCATTTCACACTTTCTTTGTTTAATTCCATATGTATTCATTCACAGTTTTGATGCCTTGAGTGAGAATCTACAATATAAATAACCATGAAAATAAAGAAAAAACATTAAATGAGAAGGTGTGTCCAAACTTTTGACTGGTAGTGTACATAGATCGTACAACTATAAAGGAAAAATGCATAATTAGCGCAATGTTTCCAACTTGATCCCCTTCTCTCGCTGCACTCTCCAAGGTTAAATGAAGTCGTACACCACAAACACAATCAATCCCCTCCAACATGGGATTAGATTCCGATACGCTACTGTAAATAAGTGGCTTATTGACAGGAGCAGAGACAGACGCGCGGGGGCTTCATCTGTCTGCTTATCACTATTCATTACTTGTGTTTATAATCAAATCCTGTCTGACCATCGGCAATGCTGTCTTAGTCTGATCAATACAATATTGGCTGAAATATATAGCGGGGGAATGAGAGGAATTATTAGGTGGGAGTAAAGGGAAAGCTGAGAATAAATGTCCTTTTCTCTTTATTAGCTCGATGTAGGTGAGACAGGGGACTATAAAAAGCAAAACGATGTACACAATCTATAAAATATGGATTGAAAGAGAGCAAAGGGCAGAGGAAGATGGAGCGCTCAAGACAGGGACAAAGACACGTCACAACCTAGAAAATAGAAATGTGAAAAGTACAGGGGAGCAGTTTAAAGGAAAAATGTATGGGTGAAATAAAGAAAGTCAGACAAAGACAGAAAAGAAATCAAAACAGATTCAGCAAAGACAAGTGGGGAGGGAAAAATGAACTGAAAGCAAAAAAGAGATATCAACACAGAGCTGCAGACAAGATCAAGGACAGGAAGAAGAAAAAGTATTTGACAAAAGAAAATGGTGAGAAAGAACAGAAGAGGGGGACAATAACGGAGAGATTAATGCGTCTTTTTCCACTTTACGTCTTCTCAAAGTTCTTATCAGTTGAATGTTCTTGGTCGCTGAAAGAAATGAAATGAAGCTTCTTGTTCACGCACCTTTCTCGCAAAGATTATGTCGTCAATACAAATATCTATTACCGTTAATGCGGTCCTCTTGAGGCTGTCCTGAGATGCCAACCGTGTCGTAAAGTTTTGTTTCGTGTCAGCAGCAGGAAGACAAACAGTCACTTAGGCGTCAGCTAATGGGGATCGAAGGAAGGATAAAAACCGAGAGACATGGAGACGGAGTGCAGACAGAGACAGTCGCTGTTTATTTCACCTGCATTCCCAGCATGCTTTGCCTGTCTTTATTTAACCAATACTCTGTGATGCATCACGGCATCAGGGCAATTTCCACCACCAGAGTTGCGTTACATAGCTGATGATCTGGACCTAAATGCTACTTTATCTCTCTGTAGTTGTTTTTTTTATTCTCCAGATGCACTCAATTTAGCCTCCGTAATGGGACCACAAGACTTCGCTGGGGCTGGAAACCTATAGACGATCAATGATCCAGGGTTGGCTTGAGATATCGAAAAACAAGAGAGGTATTCCCTGAATTTATCCAGGAAGGGCATCAGATACCTGAGCCTCAGGGCTTTCATTTGCCCCTGTAGAAGCGTGAGGCGGATCCGAACCAATGGACTGCTTCCATCATCGTGTTACACACAGCGTAACTGGGAATTAACTTCTTGGCAGTGCCCTCTGAGACATGCGACATGCCCAAATTTCAGCACAAGGATCAGGTGAAGAGCTGTAGTTTTGCACGTGTCAACAGCAAAATAAGCTTTGGCTGTTGTACCAACTGACTCTGAGGTCAAGCTGCATGAAAGGTCTGGGCTATTAGGAGAGTGCTGTATAAGTGAAATGATCAGATCATAATAACACTTTTATTTACATCAGAAAACAACCACCGTGGCTAAAAAAAAAGCCCTACCATTGTTTGGATTATTGGTTTTCTTTGTTATAAAGACTATGCAAAGGTAGACAGTGCTTAAAATAATAACAAAAAAAGAGATGAAACAGATGTAGACCTGTCATACCCTGTTTTCTGTTTGGACTGCTCAGAGAAGCCTGCAGCATTTGAACATATTTTTGTGCAATCAGGAGTGCTGCAGCATGATTCTGTCTGGGACACCTCGTGCTCTCCTCATTTCAAGAAATAATAATCTCAAGTAGCATAAAGTTTGTACATGGCAGAGGGAACAGAATGGACAAAGATTCTGCCCCCACATGTACCCATTTCGTCCCAGATTTATTGCAAAATTCTCCATGAATCAGGAAGAATTTCTCTGAAAGAGCAGAAACTGAAGAAGAGAAAACCCTGAGCACCTCCATATGACTACATCGTGTTACTGACACAAATTATATATAAACTTTGAAAAGTGTCACCATGACACTGAACCACAGATTTACTTAAAATGGCTTCCATGATTGATGAAGCACTGATGTTGCATTTGCCATCGAAGCAGCACGCTCTTTCTAAATCTGACTTTGTAGTTAAAAGTGTGGCTCCAGGGTCCGAACATTACAAATTAGCATCAAACCTAAATTCAAATCAAAACAAGCTTTATCTGTTCACAGAAATATACATTTATCTGGCGCATTTTTATGGCAGTGCACACCGATGCAGCAGAAGAATGAATCCACAGCTGACTTCTGAGCAACATCAGCTGCACGGTGTGACTGAATTGCATGTTGGTGAAGAAGCCTCACCTCAAAGAGCTCATCTGCTGTACTGTAGTGGATAGAGGCTGGTGACACATCTGCCGGCTGATCGTTGCACCACTGCAGCTCACTGAGGCAGTTGACACTGTCGAAGTCGCTGGTGTCCAGCTGGGAGAGGTCGATGTCCGGGAAGTCAGTGTCCAAGCGGTCCGAACACACCTCCTCCTCCCCATACTGAAGATGGAAAAAGAGACGGAAAGGTCGCGTTAGCAAAACATCATGATTAAAGCACAATTCCCAGGAGTTCGGTTCTTTTGAGATACAAGAAAAGCACATGTGTAATGAGAACCAAAAAAACATAGGGGCTGATCACAGCTGGACAGATCCTCAGTGAGATATGGATAAGACTGAAGTCACTACTGGTGTATGCCATTTTGCTCTTTGGTGCCAGAACAAAGGAAATGGTGCTTTCTCTGTAACCACTGCCCTCTGAAGCACAGTCTCCCAAACATGGGAAATTATTCTGCTCCTTCTTTGAGACTGCTAGGGTTAGCGTTTTCTTCAAAGTTCACTGCATTGTTAGAATTAGGGGATTAGTTCCCATTGGGTCACCCTTTCTGAAATATGTATGCAGTAGAAGCACTGTGAGGCACTTTGGGTAAAAGCCTCCATCATCTGGCACATACTGTATATTATTACACTGTTCGCTGTCGGGAGTCGCAAGGAGCTCTCATCAACAGCCCTTCATCTCTCAACAGCTACTCATTACAGATAATGAGACTTCCATGTTAAAGGAGGTTCAACACTGAAACCAATAGAGGCATCTTCGCTGCCACAATGCAGCATCAGACAGAGAAAATGTGTCACATACACCGGTAGATATCGTGAAAGTGCCTTCATGCTTTTAGCTGGCACAAGTCTCTGTGGCTCACAACAAAGTACAACCTTGACCCAAGAGGTCTTCAGGTGATTAGTTCCCCTTCGTTGGTTGAGTGGATGTTAATCAGTGAAATGAGCTGTGCTGTTTGCTCTGTTTAATCTGCGGACTCTGGTCACAGAGGCACATGGCTCTTCCAGCTTTGTTTTCAGAGTTTTATTTAGTTAGGAAAACCTTCCACAGGATAGTGAGCTGTGTAGGGTCTTAGAAAGTATACTATTTTCTCAGTGCTCAAAAAATGAAAGAGACTAGCAGGAAAGGATGAGTTGGAGGAGAACTACTGCCAGATACAAGAAATTTGAGCAATAAAGACTACTTCTGGACACTCTAAAATTGAATTCCTCATTTCGAATAATTATTTGCTTTACAGACGTGTATTTATTCACAGGTAAATCCAGCAAACTTCCAAACCCAAATATGGGTTTAATTCCCAAGAATCTCTTTAAGAATTTCAAGAAACTGCTCTAGAAGCCCACAAACCCTAAATAGAACTGAAGACCCATTTAACTCCTCTCAAGGATAAACCCCTTAATGACTCCTGGATACCTGAAGAACTCTTTAAAAGGGACCCTAACACTTAACCCCTCTTGAGAACCCCTAAAACTTCCAAAAGCATTACTGTAACCCCCAAAGATCCCTGGGGCCCTTTGAAGAAACCGGAAATCTTTTAATACCACTAAAGACCTGCATATTCCTGCATCAACCCTCGAGCACCATCTAACACCACACAAAATCAATGAGATTCTTAGACGCCTTCAAGAACCCCTCAAACTCTCGCGAGCTCTACTGCAACCATCTAAGGATCCCTGGACCCTTCAAAGAAATATGAAACCCTTGAAGACAACCTCCAGAAGGATTCATCTCTTCTCTAAAGTCTTCTAGATCCCTCTAAAGAAATCCAATAACTTCCCTAAGCACCCTTAGACCCCATCAAGGACGCCTTCATGCACCAAGCACTACTGTAACCCCTAGAAACTCTGGGATCTCTTCAAAGAAACTCAGCACATTCTGAAAACCCCTAAGCGTGAAAACCCTAACGCTCAAGAAGCACTCACCTCTTCTCAAACATTAATGACCCCAAATGTCCAAAACAACTTTGACTTCACCTCCCTTTTGAAGAACTCAGTAACCTCATAAACTCCCTGAAGAATCAATATAAGATCCTGTACAGTGCATGTAACTTTCAGAGACTCCTATAGCCCACCTCAATCAGTACGTGTCTAAAGAACCCTTTAGACATCTTCAGAATACCCTCTTGGCCAAGTTGCCTTCTCAAGAATCCTGAAAATGCTCTCTAGAACTTGAAGAGAACTTGAGGAAGCTTGAACACACCCTCAATAACTTTTCAAACTTGCCAGAAGTGGCAGCCACATGGTCGGCAGCTGTCACGCGTGGCTGAGGTTCAGACAGAAACATCTGAGCCACGTCATTGTGAGAACAGCTAAAGCAGAAGAAGAGCAGGAAGTGTGTGTACGTGACTCACTGTGAGGGGAAACGATCGTGGTCTCTTGGGGGAGGAAGAACGAAGGAGAAAATTTTGGGGAAAGAAGGAAGGAGTGTAAGGAGGAGGAAAAAGGAGTGAACGTTTACAGACAAAAAAGCTGTCCAACTGGACTTTTTCATGGTAAAATTCCAGCATGCCAGATTTGCTGAATGTGTATTTGCTCAGGTGAGTTGTATTCAGAGAAGACAGAGAGATCAGTGTCTCACTGTATGTTATGATGAGGAAACACACTCTGTTTCTATCAGTCTCTCACACAACCACACACACACACACATTTCCTTTTCTATTCTTCTCACTGGGCAAGCAGACAGGGTCAACCAGTTAAACCGAAGTTCAAACAGATGGTTTTCATTCGCTATCAGTTTTCAGCAGAGGTAGTCCTATTTCAAACTGACTGAATAGGCTGCACAACGCTTCTTTGGTACTTTTTTTCACTAAATTCTCCAAGCAACTCTGTCTGAGGACACAAATAAGTGCGACAATTAATCTTCCCCATCATCCGATGAAGTTATTGCCCAACAGTTTGAGAAAATCTTTCCGAGACACCAAGTAAAAATTGATTAAGAGAGACACTATTTATTATTGAGTTGTTTTGTTGTAGCTGGTGTAGTTAGAGTTACTGTCACTTCCACTACAGTCTAGTTTACTTTTTAAATGGGCTGCCATTATCAGTATCTCATTATCACCATAAAATGATGGCAGCAGAGACATCTCTTCATGATTATGTAGGGAAGATTGTCTGGAATTGGGAAATATCAGAAGTAAAAGATGGGATACTGCATGGCTTAGGAATTAGGAGAGTTATGTGGAAAATCACCCTTTAGGATCAACAGAGCATTTTCTATTCTGACTTATTAAAAAACCACCTGTCAGCCCTAGATTATCAATGTCTCTAACTACTACATTTTCACTATTGTTTAGTCTCATTCATGTAAAGCTGGCTCATAAATATTCATCGACAACCACAGCAACAGCTCAAAAAGCTCGAGTTTTATCAGTTAACTGTCAGACTGAGAAAAAAAGAAAAAAGAAAACGGCATGGTTAGCAAAGCCGCCTCCCATGCTCTATCCTCCTCCCTCCTTCTCTATCATGACTAATCATCATAAACCATTCTCATAGAGGCAATTAACTGTATTTATATTGTCCAAAACCTACCACTAATCAACAGCCGGTACACACTCGTGATGAATTAACAATAACCCATAATAATTAATTATCTCCATTTCTACAAAGCGGCGCACGATCATCAATCTCTCGCTTCTCTTCCCTCCCTGCAGTTATTGCCTCATTATTTTCTTCTTTTGCCACTCCGTGTTTGAATTTCACTTCATGCTTTGTAATTACTGCTCTTTTTTTTTTGTACAATTGATTTTTAGAAAGTACTTTGCCCTGTTTCTCATCATTGAAACATATTTTAAACGTCCTAGTGGTGCATTATTATGATTGTCCGTCAGAGTTACTATCATTTTATAAGCACCTCTTTTTTGTTGGACAACAGTTCATAATCAGTAGTGTTTTTTTCTCACAAATATGCTACAGGATGCACAAATACACTTGTTTTTTTTAACTTCCATTCTAGTAAACTGCATCCAGCTGTAGGTTTAAATCACTAAAATACCACGTTGTATTTATGTGCAACTCTTCCTTGTGCGAGGTTCTGTGTTTATTTGGGTCAAGGAATAGATAACGTAAGCTGATATCATTTATGGTTTCATAAACTACAGAGCGGTGTGACACAGGAGATCAGAGGAGACCCGATCAAAGAGCTAATCAGTATGAATGGATGGATGGAAAGAGGGAGATAGAGATGTAAATAGTGGTGGAGAAGGAGCTAAATGGACGATTGATAGAAGAGAAGGAAGGGAAGACCAATCAAAAGAAGGAAATAGGGAAGGAAAGCGAAGGTACACTGTAAAAAAAATAACAGTTTTTCATTGTAATATTGAGTGAAATTTACTTTTATTTTATTTTTTTTTATTTTGAAATCACACCACAATGTGAATTTACATGTTGTTAAAAGAAATAAGCAAAAAATAAAATGAAAACCTCGCAATTTGTTCTTTTACAATGCATGACCATAAAATTTAGTTTTACGGTATGTAAATCAGCTAAAAATATTATTATTTCCCCCGTTACAGGTTATGAATGTTACAGTCTTCTAGCGGTTTTCAACAGTTTTGTATACAGAATCGTTTTTACAGTGTACGAACCAGGAATGAAAAGTGAGAAAGGGAGGAAAAGAAAGATCTAGGTCAGAAGCGAGGATAAAAGAGGGATAGAGGAGGAGAAGGGGAGCAGTCGTGACTTGAGAAGAAGAAGAAGGAGGGAGGGAGGAAAGACGAGAGGATGCCCTCTATAAGACCCTCCCGCTGCTTCCTCTCCCTCCAGTTGCTGATGCAGGTGTGTGTTTCCACCTCGCCGTGTGTGTGTGTGTGTGTTCGTTAACATGCAGCTCACATCCTCGTCACGTGTGCCTGACTCATCCTCCTCCTCCAGTCGTTTGCCGCTCGGCTCATCGCTCCTTTCATCTCTGCTCTCCCTTCCCTCCTCTTCCCCTTTTCTCACCTCTTTCCTTCACCAGCATGTGCAGCATCTCTCCCTCTTCCTTCCTCTCCTCGGGTTCCCCCTGTTCTTCTTAACATCTGTCTTTCCAGTCGTTTAACTGAATGATCTCCTGTCCTCCCTGCAGATCCATCCTGGTTCCGCGCCTCTCATCTTTTCTTCTATCCTCCCCCTTCTATCATTTCCTCTTCAACCTTCTTCTTCTTCACTGACCATCTCTCCCTACTTGTCTTCTCTTCTAAATCTTCCATCACCTCTTCTCTTTTGCCCTTCGGTTTCTTTACTTCCATTTATCCTCCCTCTTTTTCTTTTCTCTCTCCTTATCACTCTTCTTCCTTGACTTTCTTTTCAATTTTCCACCCCTCCACCCTTCCATCTCTGCCTCTCCTCCTTATAAACTCCGAGGACAGGCTGATTGATTTCAATGTTTCCACTCCGCTTCTCTCCCTCCTCCATCATCCCTCTGTCTCTCCACTTCTTCTCTCCTTCGTGGCCATCAATAACTAACAACATCCTTGGGCATGACACACATGCACACATGTTGCACCAGAAAACTGGACTATCGGAGCAACAACACACGTGACGTGAAGAGCATCACATCCACATACCGAAGCAGCGCTCCTCTGCCTTATATGACGCTCTGCTGGTGTGTTCTGCTCTTTGTCACACACACTCAAAGACACACATGCACTAAAATGAGATTAGCCAACGCTACATACCAACACACACGCGCACACGCATGATACATCCCGTACATGTCACGCCATCTAACATCTAAACATGACCAGGAAAAACATCACACATGGTACGCGTCTTAACATCCTGCAGCAGATTTGTGGCCAACAAATGTGGCCATTTGCAGCGCCGCGCTGAATCTGAATGGTGATGAAGCCTCTCAACATGACTCAGAGACACCAGGGGGAGGGAGCAAGGACCAAACAGCTCAGCTCCTCTGCTTTGCCTCATGTTTCCTGCAGGTTTATATTGTACAGGATCGCTAAAGCTTATGGAGACTGACTGGGTGCAGCGACCTCTGACCTCCAGCATCCTCTGATAGGGATGTCCCAGTCACGTCCCCCTTCTTCGATCCGATCTGAGTCATTAAATATTTAGTATTTGCTGACACCGAATCCCAGATAGATACCATTTTCCTTTGATAGTACACACTTCAAGTGCATTGCAGTATGCAATATAAGCAATGTTTATTGATATTTTTTGGTTTCTTCCATTTTTGGATAATTATATATGCTCCGGGAAGATCATTCATCAAACCTAACAGGAAGGTTAATGTTACGTAGGTGGTCACAAACCTTGTGACTGAAGTCTCTGGCCTCATTAAAAGAACACTCCACCAAAAATTGCAGATTTACAGCAGCCACAATAGTATCAAATAGCAGCCACAACACTTCATCTTTGTCCACAAGAACTCCTCGAACCAGTTCAGCATGTTCCACACACTCCACAGCAAAACTTAGTGCAGCCTCTGTGTTGTTTTGTAGCTCTGAAGTATCGCTGTAAGGCATCTATTTAGTAATTTATCGGCACAGCAATAATTCGTGGAAATGTTTTCGGCATGCGCACCGAGGGACGGGACTACTCTGAAGCAGTTTGGGGAGAATTTGAGAGCGTTCTGATTTTATTTCACCATTAATGTGGGTCACAGCTGAAATCTGCTCTAAGTGGCTTGAATTCAAACAGAAAATAAGCGTTGTTCTCTACAAAAGAGAAAGCTTTTTATCAGTGAAGTCATTCAAGCTTGGTGTGTGATTTGATTCCTGCAGTAACCAAGTATGACATGCATGCAGTTCACAAAACAACCATCAGGAGGTTGTCAGTGTGTCTGAATGCATGGAATGTATAGAATAACCTGCAAGTCCAGGATTATGATCTTTAGAAGAGACTTTAGAAGACCATAAATCAAGACAAGTCTTCAAAAAGTGTCAAGTCTTCATTTTGTGTGTAGACCTGACTGACATTTAACTTCCACAGGACTGCAAAAAGATGTGCAAAGGTCCTGCCCTTCTGCACCGGGTCAAACACAGTTCACAGCATGATTAGTCCCAAAAGGCAGCGAAACAGCCTAGAGGGGAGAGCAGCAAGTCTGTACCTACATTTGCATGTTTGAATCCATATAGAGTCTGAGTTAAAGAGGAGCTCACTCTGACGCCCTGCTGAGCTGGCCTCCAGCAAACAGAAATACAGAAGTTGGAGATATGAATATAAATCAGGGTTTGTTTTTATTTTTTTGCTGAATAACACCACAGTGCTCAGTCATCCTTCTCTGGAAAAAAAAAAGAGTGTGCTAGGCTCGTTAAGAGAAAAATAAAGAGGAGAAAGGTCTATTCTTCAATGTTTTGGCAGTGGCATAGCACAATGGCACCTCGGGAGTGAATACATCACTCACTGTGTCTCTGTCTAAATCTATTATGGCTCAAATGGAGCATTAGAATGGGCAGATTAAGCAAATGGGCATGAAATTATCGTCAAATACAGACACCTTTGAAGTTATTGACAAGGCATACTTCAGGGAAAATTGCAATAAGTTCATTCAGAGTTTAAGTGGTTTCATAAACAGAGGAAAATATAAGTATGACATATAAGCTGTTTCCACAGAACCACGAGAGCTGCAGAAATACTGACTCACGCTCCTAATTATTGCAAATGAATTGCATAAAACCCTACACCACAGAGGAGAATTTCCTATAAATTCACAATAACTACATGTAGTATTTATGATGATGTGAATCCAAGTCTTAGTCCCGACCTTTCACTATGAACCCAGCTGATACCGTTAACAGATATACAGGTATCAGTACGTACGACTGTCGAATGTAATGCAGAAAAACATGCTTGGAGCAAATGATTTCAGTTTGTCCTGCAGAGTGACTTCAACTCCATTACACTGTCAGCAGCACATGCAGCAGAGGTCATACACTGGTGCGGAGTAAAGCAGTGCCTTCATGGTACCTGTATGTACCCTATATAAATGTTTATGTGCAAAAAACACAGGGATCTCTTCCCACCACGTAATTTAATGCATGGTTGTAAGATTTAAAAAGTCTGATTTTGTGATTTAGGTTGCAAAAATTATACATTTGGTCCTCGACTTGTGTCGATTTTCGCCATAAGTCGAAACTAGCAACCAGTTCCGACGTAACAACAAAACACCGTAAGTAGAGGACGTCTTAAATCGAATTAAGGGCTGACACATTACTTTTGCATCAGCTAAGTATTTTACAACTCAAATTTCTGCATTGGTTGATTTAATACTAAATCAAAGTTTAAATAACTTAATGAAAATGGCTTGCTACCTTCTAACTTCAGTTCAACATTTCAACCCCCTTCCACTTTCTTCAGCTGTCTAGACAATCTGAAAGGGTTAAGAGAGGTAATTAATTATACGTTTGCTGTTAGAGGAAAAGCTAATTCCCCTAATCCAATGTAGTCTGTTGGTTGAACATTTCATGACAAGTTGTCCCAGCTCAAAATGATTGATTCAAACACAGTGCTATGAGCAAGAGTCTATATCAATATCGGAAGTTTTTACTCCCTAAAACTCAGTATCGACATCAACCCAAGAAAATCCAGCACCGGTCGGGCTCTGCACTGACCTTTAGAAACCTATAAAAGCTACTCGCTAATATCTGCTTGTAAAGGACATTATGGTGTATTGGTCATATTAGGGGAATGAGGTGTAAAAAAAATGAAGTGTGGTGACTTCCATTTGTGGTTAATTTCTGCCTTAGTAACAACAGTGAAAACCTACTGGCCCGTTCAGTCATAAAAAGCCTGGTGGGACAGTGTTGCATTAAAACCTGCGCTATTTATAGCACGCCGGCACGTGGGAGAGTTATCTGGGCTAAAAGGAGCGAGTGGATGTGGAAAGGCCAGCGAGGCTCTGCGGTAGAGCTCCAGCATATGGATATGTTAGCCTGCATCCTCCACTTCTATCTCCAAACACGCACACATGCACCCCGGGGTGCTTTCTTTTGAGGGTTATCTCCTGTTGGACTTCCCTCCATGGTGATGAGCCAGAGCTTCATGGGTTTTCCATTGGTTTTCTACGAATAGTAGATTATTATAGGAATTATAGTTACACAAGCACTTCTTGGAGGCTGAAATGATCCCATTTGTTGAGTTAAGCCTCCAGGGGGCGGGGCAAACAAGTTTTTTCTTAGCCTAATAGATAAAGCAACTACGTACTAGTTGCACACAAGTGACACTTAGACTACATACTAATCTTTGTAGCTCGCTGATTTTGCTGCCATCATACAAGGACGCACTGCAGGGCATCGATATAACTCAAGGGTGTCAGAGAAGACATTAACTGCAGATTGTAAAATTTATAAAACTACGAATTTAAAATAATTTCTAGACCTTGACAAGTTGTTTTGATCAGTTAGATAAATACTAGATTGTTCATTGTTCTTTCGTCATTTTGTGTCATATTTTTGTAATACTTTGTCTTGTTTTCGGTTTTTGTCTTTTTTGTGTGTGACTTTTATCTTTTTTGTCATGTTTTTGTTGTTTTGTATCTCATTTTTTCGTGTGTTTCCTTTCTGTCTCGCTTATGTTTTCTGTCTGATTTTTGTGTTTCGCTTTCTTCATCGTTTTCTGTATACTTTTTGTCACTTTGTTTCAGATTTTTTTCCATTTCTTTTGTCTTGTTTGTCTATTTTTGTATCACTTTGCAACTTTTTCCTCTAATTTTTGTTTCATGTTACTTGTCTCATTTTTGTGTAATTTTTTGTTTTGTTTCATGTCTCATTTTTTGTCATTTTGTTTCTCGTTTTTGTTGTTTGTGTATAACTTTTCTATATTTTGTCTTGTTTAAATTAAAATATTACATTGTTCAGTTCCAGACACCTGTGACTAATTGCTTTGTTCCTTTGTAGACACTCTGATGTGGAAGATGTAATGTGTAAATGACAAACTGAGGCGTAATGTTGTTGAAATTGCACTTATTTTTCTTCAGAAATTTCAGGGTGTTCATAATGTTTTGTTAAAAGATACTTCATTAAATGTGGACATTTAATGTACTTTTTTGAACTAAAACAAAGGGAAAAAGTTGGAGTTGTCGTTGTTTATTAGTTTTTATGTTACGTTTTTGCTGGTTGGCTCGCTTGAGATCAAATTGGTTTGAATGTGGCCCCAGAACTAAAATGAGTTTGACACCCTTGATATAACTGCTGTACACAGAAAGCAAAATGTCTTTTTAATTCAGTACTTTAGTATTTTATCTGCATTGCATTGTGGGCTGAGGGATTTTTTGACTGCTCTCCTGTTCTACTCATACTAAAAACCTGCACAGAAATGCGACGTAATGCAGAACCAGAACATATTGAGGCGAGTGTCGGTGCACCTTTCCCCAACTTCTGTGCCATTAATTACGCCAAACAAGTCGTGATGTGCGCACAAGCTCTACCTGTGCAAATAAAACCTCCAAATGTTACATCGTCAACACGGGAAGAATAATGTGACACTTTATTGATCCTCGCAAAGAAATCAAAGCTCGGGCTGCTGCTTTCCTGGCAGCCCGACAGCAGGCCTTTTGTAATGTTATGTAAGGTCAGTCACAAGCCCCGTCATGTGCCGGTGAGTCCTCGCTGGTGCTCTGGACTGTCCAAACTTCCCTTTAGGCACACACACTCCATCAGACACAGCACCAACACCATACAAGGTCAAGCTCCCTCAACTCTGGGCTGGAGGGTAGAGGCAAGGAGGACTATACAGCAGGTTTACTCTGGATCTGAGAGATGGTTTCTGAGGTTAGCTACAACATCCACTGATGCATCACATGATGCCTTTGCTTTGGCCTGCATGGACTTCAGGACCGCCAGCTCCAAATAGCAAAAGCACTGGATCAGATCAGGAGGTTTTAGATCACCAAATGCGAGATTGCAAGGAAATACTGCAAAAGTTTGACTTATTTATTGTAGAATTGCTGAGCTAATACTTCACTTTGAGCCAATGCAAAAGGGAGGGAAAAAAGTGCATTTTTCTCCTTTTTCATTCATCAGATGTGACCAGTGTCCAGCACTCAACTTTCTAAGTTCGAAAGGAACAATACTATTTTTAAAAATTGCCTTAAATACACCATTCATCAAAATCAGACAAAGTAAAAGCATAAAAAAATGTTGAATTTTTTACTTTACAATGGTCTGTGAACAAATCGAGTGTTTACTTTGGTTTTGTCGGCAAAATTAATCAAATCTGAGCTGAAAATGGGGATATATTCATCAAAATCACTTCATTCTACACATCTCATTAAAATATTTGTGAAAATTAAACCATTTGCTCTTACAAATAAGTAAATAAAAATCTTCATTCCTTGACAGAACCACAAAGCTACTGCTAACTCTACTGTGACAAAAATTCAACAATGCAGAACTGCAGGCTGTGTTTATGTTTAAAACATAAGTAGGCAAACATCTGTAGTATGTAGAGTGCCCATGTTTTCCAGCATTGGTAACATCTGCGGGTGCTTAAAAATGTTTTACATGCTGATTCAAGGTTTTTCCAATTTTTGCAAAAATGAATAATCGGTCAAATTAAGTAAAAATTCGACATAAGAAGAAACGTCAGAAGCCTGGATTTTTGCCATGTCATAGACATCACAGAGGCTCAAAAACATATCATCTACATTTTGCCTACTAAAACCAAAAAATAAATTATCCCAAATTCAGTTTCAGAAGCTCGCCCAAACTCTGAACAGCTGGTTGATCAAATGCAGGAATAATTAAACAGAAGAGGAGGAGAAGGGTCGCATGTAATTGGCGACACATTTTAGTACACTTGATCTGTGAGAATTTACGCTAGCTTTCCGAATTTCAAACAGTTCAAACCGACGCCTTACGGCAGCGCTTGAGAAACACTGTAAAACAGGAGGTACACGTGAAGGTTAAATGACAGAGCGCAGCCCATATAGCTGAAAAATGGTGATGAGAGGAGCCCGATGGAGAGTTGTAATCACCTTCTTGCTTCGCGCATTGAAGTGACATGGAAGATAGAAGGCAGCGTGCCAGGCTGGGCACTCTGTTAAGTGTCCCACTCCCTTAACTCTCACTTTCTTGTAGGTCACTTTGACAGCAAGTAGTTCATAAACGACACCTCAGCCCATGCCGCTCTAACGTATAACCTCAAGACCTCCATAAATGAGGCCGCGAACATCAGGCATGAAAATTAAGACGCCCTTAACACATTTTCTCTTTGTAAGCAGTAAGGAGTTTGATCTTGATGTTTTCTGCACCGCCTTGCCAGAGATGACTTGTCAGTTCAACAGACTGGGGGATCTCGTCTTTGAACTTTTGACTGCACTTTTGTCTGCAGATCTCAGAGGAGTTTTTTTTTCTTAGCTGGCAAAGAAAACAGAGGCTTTAAATAATCGACTGTCGCTGTACAAGATAATAGATACACGCATAATAAATACACTTGAGTGGACAATCTATTATTATTATTATTCAACATTTATGGCATCAAATATGTTTGCTTATGTTCTATGTTACGAGACTTTAAAATGACCTTTCCTCAGGTTAACAAACGACGCTCCATCATGACACAAAAGCCACCTGCGACTGAGCAATTTGTTGACAGTTAATGAGAAGGGAAAGCAGCACGATTTAAACTTCCCAACTCGTTTTTTTTCCCAGCCAACACAGAGGGGATATGCTTAATTACGGCGAACAAAAAGGAGGCCCCCCCCTCCTCCGCTCGTAGCCCCCCTCCATGTTTAATAAGGGCCACAAAAAGCCAATTATGTGCCGTTTGATTATTGAGGTACAAAGTCAGACAATGAAAACTCGCAAGGGTACGGGGAGGAAGCTAAATTAGGATGCAGATCAATGGGAATCATTATCTCACGCTGTTTAATCTTTATTTATCCAGAGGAGCTTGATTGAGCACCAAAATGTTTTTTCAGCACCAACCTGCTTTACATTCACAAAGCTAGCAGGCGGAAAGCCGCAGAGCACAAACGACGTCTCCTACAGCAGCTGGTTTCCCTCTGTTAGACGGAAACTTCTTCAGAAAGAACCTGCGACACATCAACTCTCTGGAGTTCACTCTTGTAGAATGGTTTTACGGTTAGGAAATGCAACTTACACAATGCATAGTTTAGATTTATGCACAGCTGTTCTACTGATCACTACTTGGGGTATAGCGTTCAGAGCGTTAGCTGAGCGTTTACAGCCTCAATGCCTCCACAAGATGCGATTAAGCAAACAGATGGTGGGGAATATACATTAAGGTGTAAATAACTACAAGCGTCGTGTTTTATTAGGATTCCGTTTACAAGTTTTACTAATGATATTCAGGTGTACAACCAGGAATAATTACAAGAGGTCCACCAATTACTGATCATTGGAGCCAATATTTTTCCAAGTGTGTTGTCTTTTTTACTGATTTCTAATACAGTTAATTTAAAAACCTGCCACTTTCTCGAGCAAAGCAAAGTCCCGCAGGACTATCTCATTGGTTGCTTCTAGCGAGCGAGAGCCTATCAACACTAAAGGGCAAATGTTGCAAAGTTCTCTTTAAAAAAAACAAAAAAAAACAACATAAATAAGCGGCCATTTCAGCAAACTTTTGTGTTGGAATTAGCATCTTAGATTTCAATTTTTATTGCAAATGTATACTACAATTGAAAAGTTTGGGATCACCCAGGCAATTTCATGTTTTCCATGAAATCTCACTTTTTTATCCATGTGTTAAACCAATTGCACAAGGGTTTTCTAATCATCAATGAGTCTTTCAACACCATTAGCTAACGCAACGTAGCATTAGAACACAGGAGTGATGGTTGCTGGAAATGTTCCTCTGTACCCCTATGGAGATATTCCATTAAAAATCAGACGTTTCCAGCTGGAATACTCATTCACCACATTAACAATTTCCAAACTGTATTTCTGATTAATTTAATGTTATCTTCATTGAAAAAAACTGCTTTTTTTTCACAAATAAAGACATTTCTAAGAGACCCCAAACTTTTGAAGGGTAGTGTAACTGCGCAGTGGATTGTGGGTCAGAACCTACTCTGTATTGGGACACATTAAGTCTTTTTCTGGCATACTATATAGTATAGTATGAAGACACAAAGAGTTACAACACAAGGCGATGAAGTCTTCCAGATTTTCTCTTACATGAAGCATTTTTCTGACGAACCACAGCTCCTGTCGAAATCTGCAGGAAGACAGAGACCGAGAGCGAAACAGAGAGTTTGTCGCTCTTCTCCCACTGGAGTTCCTCTTTTTTTGGTGGGAAAGACAGATGAACGGCGGAAGGAAGAGTAAATGAAAAGCGGGGAGATGCTGTCGAGAATGCAAATCCGCCGTCTGACAAGTTGAGCGCAGACGCTGTACGTCAGCCATACGACTATCTGTGTGTAAGTGTGTGTCGGGCTATATTTAGCCCTTATCCTGGTCTCATGACCGCTTCTTCCACAAGCTGCCGGTGACTTGAGGAGCTGCTGCCAGACACAGATGACCCCCCTCACTCACACACACACACACACACACACACCTTAAAGCTTGATGATGCAAATGAATTGGGGTTATTGTGGAATCAATCAAGTCTGAGCAGACAAGCTTCGCAATTGTGTGTGGCCTTGACCTAATGCAATGTTGATACCACATGATGGATAAAGTGATTTACGTGAACGTGAGCCCCCCTTTCACCCCCTCCTCCCTCAAAACACACACCCAGCTGTCATGAATGGCTGCAAGGCTAAATTGGCAGCTAGTGTTTCTTATTACATGCCTCAGTAGTAAGAGAGGATGTGTTTGAATGAGAAGCAGTTTGAAGGGAGAGAGAGAGAGAAAGATGGAGCTGTGTTACCAAAACCTCAAAAGAACACTCTGTCCAATTTTCGTTTTTAAGTTCATTTAGGTAATTCCGTCTAATTCGGTGAACGGCCTGCGGGCGAGCAGTCAGTCAGTCAGTCACTAAGTCATGAGGTCAGTGTGTGTGTGTGTGATTCTGCGTGAATGCGTGTTTGGTGTGTATCTGTAAATATGTGTGTTTGTGTCGTGATGAGTACAAATGAGGCCAATTGAGGAGGAAGTGGGACGCTGGATGTGTTGCAAAGTACTGGCTGTTCCCATCACTGGTGCTTCAGGCTCTGTGTGTGTGAGTGTGTGTGTGACTATGTTCTTGTGTTTTGATGTATTTGGGCATCTTTGTGTGCAGCCACTCCGAGGGACAGACTGTCCTCATACACTACAGCAGGGTAAGATCACTCAACCTGCCCTGCTGAGGTGCCCTTGAGCAAAACTATAAGACCATCAGCTCTATGAGTGATGTTAAACACGATCAACGACCTGTAGACGATGTTAGTAAATGTCTCTGCTGAAGAGGTCCGCATCGGCAAGCGAATGTCAAAGACAGTCAGTAAACATGATCAACATTTTATTCTTATATTTTATTGAGCAAACAACCAATTCAGAATGCATTGCTCTGCAGTCATCGCGAACTTTAAGTTGTCTAATGACTTGAATGTTAACTGGTAATACATCTGTGAATTACTGCCATTTCCACTGTTTGGTAAACCCAGCATAAACTCTGTTGGCCAAGACTGTGATATAGTTTTAAAATGCTATTTTACGGACGGCAAACAGCTTCTTCTTTGTCATCGGTCACTTTCCGGGGACACCGCAGACAGCTGCCGTCATCGTTCAATGGGGTCAAAGTTGAAACTCCGAGGGCAGTTGTGGATTTAAAATCTGAGCAGCGTGCAATGCTGACGGATGCTGACACAAAGCTGATTATGTGCAGAAGGACTGCAAGGAGTGTTTGTCCACCTTTATAACAGCAATAACAGTTAATCCAGGAGCCACAAGAATGTAACTGCTCTAAATACACGTTAAGGATTAGACTTAATCCAATTAAGCATTTGTGACGTTTTCCAGCTGAATTCACTCATCTACACTCTCTGGTTGCTTCAATCACTGCAGCGGCACCGCGACCCCTGGCCTTTCACCTCAGTCATTACTGTCACTTTTGAAATTTAGGAAATTAACCTGCAGGAGAAAGGAAGTGGTGAGAAGAGACAGACAGCTGGTGAACAGGAAGAGATGCAGAGAAGTACTCAACCTCAGTCTCTCACTTTTTGACTCATTGTCAAAAGCATTTCGAAATATTGTTTTCTTTTTTCCTTCCATCGCACACATCATCAAAGGCTCTGTTCCTCTCTCGTCGTCTCACACTTTCTTTCACTTCCTTTGTATCTCCGTCTCACGAACACGAACACGACCCAATGATTACTAGCCTTCAGTCAATATAACAAGTGTTATTGAGTGTCGCCGATGCCGCTTGCAGTCTCAAACTCAAACACAGAGTTCAATCAAACGCTCATTTTCACACCCTTACTTCTGCAGCGCTGCCTTTAAAAGGTGAAACCCTCTGAGGCTTTTACAACACCACGGTTGGGTAAGAAGAAAGTTTTGGACCACAGGAAGTTCCAGTTGAAGTCCACTGAGAAGTGCTACTTTATAAGAGTTGCAGTTTTAGTTTTTCTCAACTTTAACTCTCTCAACCTAAAGCAGTTCCTGGGTTCTTTTGTGACTGTGGGCTAATTTTCAGTAAAACATAAAGACCTGCACCTCAGAGAGAACACAGAAATGTCTTCTGTGCAGTATGACGCAGTTGGAAAGTCATAGATCTTTAAAAAAAATAAAAGTAAGAGGAAAAAACCTGGAATTAACATGTGCTGTTTTCCAAGTGGCCATAATCCTTCACAGTACTGGACAATAATAGTGACTCTACATACTAAAGATGTTTGACCCATTTCTTATGAAAAATCCATGATTTTTTGTCACATGACCGTTGACTGCAGCTGAGACACTAGTGGCTTTATGGATGCGTCTTTTGCAAGTGATTGATTTTCAAATGAAATATATCGAATAAATTGCTTTTTTATAAAATGCTACAATTTCAAGCTAACTTTCGGTTTCGCTTTCCGGCAGAACAGCACTAGAATTAGTTCAACGACCACCAGAATGTTGAAAACATGACATTTCTTTCTGTCAGGGGAGCTTCAGTAGAAATCAACTGGACTTCTTTTGTAGGTTCTTGAATACGTTTCACCTTGACTAATGGGGAGTTACAGCATTTATAGTCCATGACCTGGATGACTAAGCATCTACATAGACATTTCTTTCTGTCTTTACCATTTCTGGCTCTCGTGATTTGTAAATATTTCTGCAATACTTAAAAAAAAAAAAAACATTTCTTTCAAGCTGCAGTGTTGGGTTTTGGGATTTATTTGTCACCTTCCTTCTTTTGTCCTAGCTGCTTTAATTTAACCAAATCAAAGTGATTCATTTGTACTTGAAACTGATTTTTGAACCAAACAGAACGTTTGGTGCAACAGACTTGAAGGACATGGAACGCATTCAAACTTCAACCAAAAGCTGTACACTTCCTCATCAAACAGAACAGTGTCCCTTTTGTTTTGCGCTCCCAGAAGAAAAGCGAAGAGAACATAGTTTAATCAAATTGCCTTCACATACATTCTTGTACTCTTCACTTAATTCTGGGTTTTTTCGGGTTACTAACGGCATGGAATCCAGTCCGTCTACGTGTCTTTCTTCCGGCTGGGAGATCCGTTACACTGATCTCACCTCCAGCCAACCTCTGTCACTTTGCAACCTAATCTGGCTCCATCCTTTCCCCCCCTCCATCCCTTCATCCCTCAGTAAGGTAGAGGCACACGGGCTAAATGTGGAAGCCCATGTGAACCCTTGCCCGTCTGCTGAATGTAAGAGGCTAATGATGGAGGGATGGAAATACACACAGTAAGCCAAATGGTCTCAACTTAAATCAACAGGCAGATTAGACTACAGCGGGCTGCCCCACATTTTTATTTATTTTTTTATACGTGACGAAGTGTTGTCTGTTTTTCGGTTTATCTCTCGATGTATCTATTAATATGCAGTCAGGGCTCGGGTAAATTATGTCTAGCTCCGCTGATCGATCCGCCTAGATATACACCATGGCAGACGCTGTACTTCCTCCAGAGCAGCAGGCAGGTCCAGGACAACGCCCACTCCACGGCGTCCTCACCTCGTCACTAAGCGCCCCGCTTAATTGTTGTCAGATTAGCAGTCGGGACTAAATCGGAACCGTTCCACTGGCCGATGGATAAAGCCGCAGCCAATCAAGAGCGGGTGAAGGGCAACACAGCAGCTCTGTGAAACCCGAGTGGGGAGGGAGGGTGACAGATGCTGAGCTGGTAACATGGGTGAAGGGTAAATGTGGGAAAAACACAGGAACTTAGCAGGGCACCTCAGACGGAACTGCAGAAAGGGTCAGCAACACAACTTTCACCCAGCATTCAAGATCAAACCTAAAAATAAACGCTTATTGTACCTAATTCTTTGCTTCATGTACATCAGATTTAGCTCGTGACTTTGAAGCTGTGCTGGTCTGAATGTATTTCACAGTGTTTTAAGTAGATTCTGCAGGTTTTTTTTGCAATTAATACACAAAACATGCCCTTTGCACAAAAGGTCAACAATTTAAATATAGTTATGCAGCTTCCTATTCTTGCATCAAAATGCCATGGTGCATTTTTAGTTACATGTACAGATTTCTGGTGAATATAGGTTAAAAAATTATGCCATGACAATGTTAATGACGTACGTAAACAATGAGTAATTACGACAAGTCTGGTGAAAGCACTTCTGATAACAGAGAAAGTGCGCTGTCATCCTTTTCTGCAAATAAAAAAAACCTCGTAGGAGCTCAACACTTTTCTAGAGCCAAACCTGGGCTGGCAGCAGCATCAAAGTCAAAACCGTGAACATCCAAGACCACAAAGGCTTGCAGAAAAGTTTGGAGTGACAGTTTGGTGAAGAACGATGACTGAGGGAAGAAAACAAGACAGAACGGTGGGCTGAAGGGAGCGGAGAGCTGCTGTCTTGACTGCAGGTAGTGGGCATGGCGGATAATGGGATCGGAGGGGGAAAAGCCGATTCAAAGCTCAGAAATAAGAGCGTTGGTGGCAGCTAAGACGGCGTGGAGGCCCTGCCAGCCAGGTTGATTCAGGGGGATGCTTCGGTGTGCGAACAGAATGGAAAGACAGAAAAAAGAGAAACACGTTGGCTATTGAATGGAAAAAGGAAATAGGGATTCAGGAGGCTGAGAGTGTACGCAGATACACTCAGAGTTTAAGAGGATTGAATTGGTTCGACTGTCAGGTGGAGCTGTGGGAGTGGGTCAAATTTTAAACTGGAAAAGTTGAAGAAGGTAATAAATAGGTGAACAGGCACAGAGGTAAAGGCGATGAAAATGGATTTTTATTGAGGTTAAAGGAGGAGTTGTCCAAATTTAACTGTTGTTAGCAAACGAGGTCATGTTCACAACGTTGACCAACAAAATTAATATGAATATGAGATTAAATTAGTTAAAAAGATGTTCTGGTCTCCATTTTCAGTGCAGGCAGTTGTATCAATATCTAAAATGTCCTCTACGTCTTTTCCGTCATCACTCCCCCAACATGTGGACTTGCAATCTCTTTAGGCACTGGTAACCACTTTCCAAATTCCCTCTGAGAGACCTTCTGTTGATTAAATTGCCACTGAACAGGCTCTAACCCTCAGCTTCTACGATGTTCCAGTTTCAGATGTCTAGCTGCCCCAGTATCTAATTCCAGAGCACTCGACCTCGGCCTCTAGCTGCACCGAAACCCTCCACTCCAGCCATCAATCCATTAGAGTCCTCTTTGAGGGCATCTTTATTCCTGTTTATGTTTTCTGAGTCGTGACACAGCAGTCGAAATGCTTTTATCCCTCTTCTCTCCGACATCACATTATCTCAGATAAACCTGTCTGCAGATCTATACGGGGATAGTGTTAAACAAGCTTTCAAAAGCTGGAAAAGGGGCAAATCCAGTTTTGCTCCCATAAGCAGGTCCGCTTTAAGGCTGAGATTTAGTGCAGGAGGAGTTGAGTACGCAGCAGAAATTCAGCCTCTACAACTACATCTGTGTGTTCAGGGCTTTCAGCATAGTATCAAATGAGCAGAAAGGTGCTCCAGTAGCACAGGAAGACACGCCGTCCTAAACACTGATATGCTGATAATCACTTTATGCCACTGCTTTGATAAAAGTTGGTATTAGAAAACAATGTTACACAACTTTTTATGGCTTGTGATCCCTAAAACTGTTTACTCAGGATCCTTTGTCACCATTTTAGAGGTCAAAATGGGTAAAATTATTGCAGAATTTGCCAAAAAAAAGTACAAAAAGAGAGAAATATATGTAACTTCTGAGACAAAAATGCATGTTTTCACCCTTCTGTCCTGCCCTCTTGGATTTATCTTGAACCCACGAGCTGGTAACCATTGCTACAGAGTGACTAGTAGTGCTGTGAAGCGGCAACACAGCATTTAGCATTTTTTAAAGGCCTGTTCAAATATCATCAGAAGGGATCGATAAGTCTAAGAGACCTCTTGATGCTCGGGGTGCAGAGCCTGAAGCCGCTGCCCTCCTCTGCAGCCTCAGGACTGAATCCATCATGGTGAGATCAGTGCATCTGATGGCATTCTCAATAGCTTTGCTAGCAATTAGCGGTGGAGCTGATCCCAGCTAACCGACAGATTGCATTGGCTGGCTGTCCAAAACTACACACTCATCCGAAGCTTCACTTCCAACACATCATCCATCACCGCCTTTGATCTGTCCCTCGTACACTTCCCTTCCACTTCCCAAGCTTTGTTCCGTTCTCGCTTCATTCCGTCTTTGCTGCAGTGCCTCTGTGGTTTCTTATATCGCTCTTTACTTCCATACTCACCTTCCCATGCTATACATCTTTCCCTTTACCCCTGTCTTCCATCTTTTACTTCCCCCTATTTCATTTTCAAGCTGATGCGGTTAACACCGTGCTCCATCTTCTGTTTGCATTAAAGCTACATTGATGCATGCAAGTCCCACATATGAACAGTATATGCGCTTGTTTCTGGAGGCATCAAGGTCAAACCTCCCAATTGCTCACACTGTGGGGCTCATTAGGCGGCAACAAATAGGAATACCCATCACCCTGTGCAGCGTCCGGCTCTTCATTTTGCTCCTTCCTCCGCCTTTCTCCTTGTCCTGCTATTCTCTCCGTCACGTGCAGTGGACAGCCTGAGGCATGACATTCATTACTGCCTGTAAATTACTCTTCACTCAGAGAGGAATTCCTGGATTCTCTTAATCTGTTGATGTAAAAATGGATTTCACATCGCTGGCACTAAATATTAGCTAATTGCAACTTCCAGCAATCTGTGATTGTTCACCAATAATCTGTTGCAAAGCTACACCTCCATCATTCCCCCCGTCCATCCCTCCACCTTTTCCTGTTGGCTGGTAATCTATCTTTTCAGCGAGGCAGTTTGTAAAGCTCTTAACAGGATTGGAGAAAATCAGAGTGAACCTTATCACAGAGGTCGGGTCAGAGGTTAGCAGCGGGGTTAATGATGGTATGTGTAGCGGAGGAGGATGCTAATTCTGCAGCAGCGAGCAGAAAGTTTTCACTACCTATGTGCGAGTGCTGTGCATGCAGAGCCCCACTGTAAAGGTTTAGATGTTTCTGTCACACAGAAGCTTCAGGGAGATGTTTGATCATGACAGCGACAACCCCAAACATCAAGAAACATCCTTAGTGATGAGAGGAGAAAGGAGTCCTTCAACAGATGGCAGACCCCCACAAGAGGCCTCATGTCAACATCATGGAGTCCGTCTTTGATTACATAAAGAGACGGAAGACTGAGACTGTGGCAAGTTCTCCAAGTGGCACATAAAGCTGTGAGCAAAGAGGAAAACTGGGTGGTGACACCAAATATGGATCTATTATACAATCTTTGCTTTTAGCCTGTCAAACCTTTGCAAAGTTCTTAACTTCTCCCCGGACACTGATTACATCTCAGGCAATCATCGCTCATTTTAAAACTCCAAATCCATCGGTTCACCTGCCCTTCATTCAGCAGCAACAAGTCGGCCAATCTGATTACTTTGCTTTGATTTAAACCTCCAGTGTCAAGCAGCGTTGACCCTCATCTCAGCCAATCACATTTAATAAAAAAACCTTCTGTATTTGTTAACCCTAATTTATTAAAATGGATATTTTCCTCATTAGCTTTGGCTTATTTAAATATTAATTTCATCAGAAGAGATGTGCTACCGCATGGATTAATATATTTTGGGTATTTCAGTGGTTCAATTAAAATGAAATTAGACTTCAAAAACTTTTTCTAGAAGCATCTGACGCTGCCTCTGGCCTGAACGTGGTCTGCTTCAGAGTCTCGTCCCCCATCCCACTCAGACAGTGGACCGGCATGCTGTCTGCTGCTGTTGCATCGTCATTAGTGGTTTCTGATGATGCCGTCTGCAAAATAAAAGGACGATGCTGCAGACGCTTTCTGCTTATTGTGAGTAAAGGACAGCTGAGGCTCCATGTAACGTCAGACAAACAGAGCTGCAGAGAAGGAGGAGGAGGAGGAAAAAGTAGCCGGCAAGGACATTGTAGGGAAATACGATCCTGCGGTCCTGTAATATGATATCACCGAGTCCCCGGCAGCAGCGTGGCTTAATCAATTATCAAGAGTCAAATTAGATAATGCCCCTGTGTGTGGAACGACCCGCTTGTACCCAAACCCCGGGGGAGCTCTAGCCTTTTATGGTGGACTTAATTCCCGGAAAAGGTGCGAGCGCTTGCATTGGTCACTTTATCATAAATTTCCTCAACTGCTCCAAACCTCCCAGACACCACACCTGAAATCTGATGCCGAAACATCGGAGGCAGAGAGGTGGGGTTCCTACAGAGGAAGCAAAGGAGGATGAAAGACGCAAACTAATGAGCTGAAAAGTTGACAGGGCATGCAGTGTCCTTTATTTCTACCGTCTTTTGTTTCCTGTAGCATCCCAATTGGACTGAAGTGATGCCCTTATCACAACTCTGTACTAAAATGCATCACGGAGCAACAAAACCTGTCACTGAACAATTTCTCTGTTTTCACACCCTATTATTAGATAACACATTTGCAGTTTCACATATTTCCCTTTTTCACAAGAGGATGTCTGTGAAAATAATGTTCTACTAGCCGCATCGGAGCTCAAGCGCACCGCTAATGGAAATCCTTCAGTGATACTCAACCCTAGTTACAGTACAAATAAATAGAAAACAGCATAAATAATATGAATAATATTAAAAGTAAATAATTGGATTGGAGTCAGTGTAGAATGAAGGACGGACAGGGCCCAAGAGAACAAATCGTTCCACTCTGTCGGCTACAAATCAGGACAAATGAAGTCTGAAGGGGAATTTTAAAGTGGCTCCTTCTGTTCCAGGCTTTTCAACCCACTTGTCAATCAATCAATCATTCAATCAATCAATCAATAAATGAATCCATTGCCTTAACAACTAACTAAACAATCAGACGAGCAATTTGTGACAAGGTCAAGCTTTGAATGATGCATGCCACATGACCGAGGCATGCGGATCAAACACAAAAGATGATCTTTGATGTGTTTCTCCGTCTCTCTCAGCTCAAAAAGAAGCAGAATCCTGATGAAAACCTGAGCGCTCACAGCTAATTACATGCCTAATCACGCCCTGCTTGCGCTCGCACAACAACATAAACAAAGCTGTGTGCGCGCCTGCGTGTGTGCGCGTGTGTCTTCGACCGACGGCGGCTGACGATGGTGATTTCTCTGCATTTTTTATTTGCCGCCTGCAGATTATAGCGTGGCGCTGCATCGACGAGATCGGTCACCGGGCAAACCGACTTCTCATTACAAAATGGTAATGTGATGCCCAACGCGTCGGGAACAAACACACACAAAAGCATCACTCGCTCGCACACACACACACACACACGCACACACGCACACACGCACGCACACACGCACACACGCACACACGCAAAGTTAAAAATACCTTTTTCATGCACGCGCGTTTGAGGAACACTTACAAAATGAGAACCAAACACAAATGACTCACACTCTTGCTCATGCACAGAAACAAATCTGCACAGCCTGAGAAGAAAACACATTTATATAGACCAGGATGGTACTTGGGGAATGCACAAACACCTTTCAGAAAGAAAAAGCTACATGCATGCACTCTTGTACTTAACATTGTACAACATGTCAGTGACTCAAAGAGCTCATCTGTATAAATACTGCTGTACCTTCAATTCAGTTCTGATTAAAACCGTTCCCTCTACAGTAAGGTGGCCCTGACCTGCTAAAACAAAAAGCTTATCACATCTCAGCAACTCTCTTTCTCTCAAAAACACACACACACAAAAAAAGCAAGACAAACACCGGTGCTTTCTCAAGGTCGCTGCCGGATTTCTAGGAAACGTGTCGATAAGCACAATTCAGCATGTGAACTGTGGGGCCTGAGGGCCGATGTGGACGGAGAAACACAAGTATCACGGAGCATCTCTTATCGCTTCATCAAAGCTAAATTAATTATGACACCGCCGTAAACAAAAGAGGCCGTGATAGGGATAAAAGGAAACCCTTATCTCAAACAGGCGCTAGTGAAAGTAAGACTGCATTTCCCATAAGCCCCTCTGCTGCTTGCCCTCACTTTCAAGACCAAGAAGTTTCCTTTTATTGTTTCTGGGACCAAATAACCAACATCCAAGACATTGCTTTGGTCTCTGGCAACACAGGAACGACATCCATCCTTATTTTTATCCTCTGAATCCCAAACTAACTGTGAGTATTTCTGTTTTTTGTTCCAATAGAAAATACTTTTTCTATTGGAACTTTTGGTTTCACCTGGAAACTTAAGAAAATCTAAGATAGAAATTGGGATCTTTGATGAAAATCGCTATATCAATGTGTCTAATTTTTAGAAATTACCCAAAATAAACCCTTTATAGTAATGATATTGTCTATAAAATAAAATAAAAAATAACCGACGTAACCGCAACAAACAGTGACGTGACAAAAATGTGAAACTTTCAGCTAAACTTGGATTTAAATAAACTGAAAATACAGAAGTTTATCAGTAATATGTCAAGCCACTGTTATATTTATAGCATTAGCAACATTTGCAAACACTTGAAAAAATGTTAAACATGCTAATTTAATTTCCCCCCCAATTTTTAGAGAATTAACAATCAAAGAAATTCAATTTTAGTTTTTTCTGTTATTATGATTTATGGCATTCTATTATTTTTTCTAGTACAGAGAATACATTTTTGAGTCATTTCAGCTTCTAGCCATGGTTGTTCTGTTTCCATAGAAGTGCAGAACTTTATTTTGCAGTGAAAAATGAGTCCACAGTGAGCTAAAATGTGAAAGGAGGGTTCAGAGGGTTAATATATTTCAGAAAAAGTAAAAGTAAGCATGAACGACCTGCAGCAATCAACAGGGGAAAGGAAAAACATGCGAGCTTTGTATGCTGTTGGTGAACCCAGCTGGTAGCTGTCACACACACACGTGCAAAGATATGACGCACACACACACACACACACACACACACACACACACACACACACACACACACACACACACACCTGCCTATACACAACTGCTTCGGACTTGCTTTTTTCCCAGGATGTCAAAAATATACCCCCAAATGTACACACAGACTCCAGGGGTTAGCGAGTCCGTCAGCAGTTTGGTATCCTTTACACAGATACAATGACAGTAGGTGTCTAGTGTTACAGCAGCTTGGATAACACACACCTGTTCTGACACACACACACACACACACACACACACACACAGCTGGAGGTAGTGCCACCTCACCGTGAAGCTGAGGCAAATTCAGGGTTTAAACAGTTTCTGTCCTTCGGCTGCAGTCCCTGCATGGTGTGATCCAGGTACTGTATCCAGGCAGATTAAGCACTTATATCACAGAGATGAATCTAAATGGCCCGGTCACACACACACACACACGTGCACGCACACACAGACACGCACATAAAGGCTGATTTATGGTCTTTCTGTATCACAGTCGCTCTATTAGCATGAACAGTGACGAGTTTCATTACTAAAGATTCGGATGAAGGGCAGCAGAACGAGAGAGAGAGAGAGAGAAGGAAGAAAGGGGCAAATAGAAGTGGAGAGGAGAGGGGGATTAAAAGGAGAGAGAAGGAAACAAGAGGAAGAGAAAGAGAGGAGAGGGGGAAGATTTCAAAGTGAGTCATGTAAGGAAGAGAGGGAGGTGATAAAATGATAGGATGCAGGGAAGGAGGGAGGGAAGAGGAGAAGCAGGTAAAAGGTAACGGACCAGACCTCGGTCACCTGATCTAATGGCTCATCTAGCAGATGCATCTCCACTGTGCGTGTGTGTGTGTGTGTGTGTGTGTGTCTGCATCCCACCGTGCCTCATTCTCATGCAGCTCTCGGTGTGTCTGCAAACTTACCCTCCCATCCTAACTCCTCCCTGTCACTCCTTTTCTCATCCCTTCATCCCATATTTATCATTCTATCCCTTCACTCCTCCGTTTCCAGGCTCTTCAGCCCCCCAGCCATCGCCCACTCCTCCCCGCCCTCCACCTCCTATCGCCTCCTATCATCTGCTCCCCTCCGTGCCTCCCTTCCATACCGTTTTCCCTCCCCTCCTCACCCGCTGTGCTGCAGAGCAGAGAGGTGAAGCTGAGCATCACGACACACCCTGTCCTCCCTCCTCAGCCCCTCCCTCTCTCCCTCCCTCCCTCAGTCTCCACATCCCTCCATCCAGTCACGACTCCTTAATGGCGCAAGGAGAACAACCGACAGAGAGGAAAACATTGAGTCAGAGAAAGAAAGGGAGGCACGTGCGCTGGAAGACAGAGGGAGAGAAAGGGCCGCAGAAATAAGTCATGAAAGACTGCCACGTTAGCTTTACTGTTGAAGCATGTTCCTCCCACTTTCCTGAAAGCACCTGCGTGCAACACTGGGAGAATTTTCTGACCGCATCGCCACACAACAGCAACTTTGACAAAAATAACACAGGACGCATTGGTAGGTGTGATGGATTACCTTTTTTAAGGTTCTGCAAGTTGGTTTTTATTCTGTACTGGAAAGAATGGAAACTAATGGCTGCCTCGGAGGCAAGAAAATCTCATTCATCAATCTAAAAAACTACGGTCCGCCCAGAGTCGCTTTTAAGATTCTCAGATCGTTTCCAAACTCTTTGAGCAGTTTAGTGAGCTTTTAGACAAATCTGGAAGGATAAAAGTCTGCACGAGCAAACCCGAACTCCTCCTCTGTGGCTCAGTCAGCATATAACTCACACGCCTTATTAATGAGCAGCAGCTTTAAACGATATTAAATAAAAAATATACTTAAAGGCTTAGTTAGAGGAGCAATCATTCAGCTCATGCGTTTAGTCATGTACACTACCATTCGTAAGTATGGAATTTGAAGTCACTTAGAAATGTCCTTATTTTTGAAAGAGATGCAGTTTTTTCAATGAGTATAGCATTAAATTAATCAGAAATATAGTCTAGACATTGGTAATGTGGTAAATGACTATTCTAGCTGGGGTACAGAGGAACATTTCCAGCAACCATCACTCCTGTGTTCTAATTTGTGTTAGCTAATGGTGTTAAAAGGCTAACTAATGATTAGAAAACCCTTGTGCAATTATGTTAGCACATGAATGAAAGTGGGAGTTTTCAAGGAAAACATGAAATTATCTGGACAACCCCAAACCTTTGAACAGTTCTGTTGCTTTTGCTGTCAAAATTGCATCATTTATCAGAGCCACAAACTAAAAAACGGGAAGATTTGTTGCATTTTCAGCTTTCTTTAAAGCCTGGAACTGTGATATTTCAGCAAAATTAACTTATTCTACATGCATCATTCAAAAATGTCAACAATCAACTTTTTGCAATAACCAGAGGCTATAATTTTTTTTCCAATCTAAAAATATGGAAGTATTCAGTTGAACTGCAGGCTGTGTTTACACTGAGCAGACTTGAGAAGAAGCATGGAAACAGATTATTAAAAATTATTCAGTCTGTATTTAGTACGTATAGTATCTACAGTATGAAGATTCACCATGTTTCTGACAGTATTGATAACAACTGTGCTGTCGTCACACTAAGCCACTAACTAATTTCAAGACACCTCTTTTAATTAAAGGATACCCGTCATTATATTGAGTTTTCCTCCCTGTGTAGTAAATGCTAATGCTAAATAGCAGCTCTAGAAAGAAATCCTTTGACTCTGAAATTGTACCTGCTGAGATTTCTTGATGTGACAACACAACTGGAAACACCTAGATGGAACCAGATGTGTAAATCATATCTCTAATAGTTCTTTTATAGCAGGGTTTAAAAGCTCTCACGAATCAGTGTCCTTACTTTATTGTTATGATGTAATTCCTTTAAAAAAACAGGTTGCTGGGGCCAGAGAGTAGAAAGGGAGTGTATAAATCAGAGAAAGGCAAAAATAGTCTAAAACCTGTGAGGTCACCTCTGTTTTCTTGCATGCCCCTATTGACCGTTTCTGAAGGAAGATCATGACACACAGTTGAAAGGTCAATGTGCAGCTAATGGGTGTCTGAGGTTAGGAGAGACTGGCAGAGAGAGAGCATCTGCCTATATGTCTCTGTTCTAAATATAGGGCCCGGCGATCTGACAAGCATTCACTTACAAACATCAATAGCAAGAAAGCAGCAGAAAGACAAAGAGATACAGGGTTGGACAGAGGTTTTTCTTCATCCTTGCGTCATTTCCATTAATTTGGTTTCACTCCACTGAAGAACCCAAAACATTGCGCCTTATTATTAGAAGCTCAGTGTTTGTTTTAAGCCTCCAAAGCTGCCGATAGACGAGTCTTACAGGGCTATTTAGGACTCGTAATTTTGCCTCAGATCGGTCAACTCTTGGGGCAGCCCTCAGTGTAAGAACCACAGAACCAGTGATGTTCTTTCCTTAATCTGTCTCACATGATCTCGCCTCGCTCTCCTCCGAACATCTCTCTTCCTCCGAGTCTAAATATGGAAGTTATTTTTGCAGCCATAGTCGTCATCCATCTCTCTCGCTCTCTCTCCCCTCTTCATTCCTCCTCAGGGAAATGCACTAATGCACACTGTAAAAAAATGAACGTTTTAAATTTTACTGTTATTTTACAGATTTTCCTCGTTTGGGTAAATTACAGCAGATAATAACCAGTCAAGTCAAACAAAAGGGTATTAAGTTACATGTCAGCAGTAAAATAAAAAGCCAAAACTCTAAATAATTGCCTCAAAAACGTGTATTTTGGCCATGAAATTACACAGCGTCACTGTATTTCAGTCAGAATGGAATAAAACAGTTTTATTGCCATTTGGAATTCTTTGTGGGTTTTCCTGAGTCAGCTTTAAATACAAGGAGAAACTAAATAAAATAATGATAAAGGTAAGAGTAGCAGAAATAAACAAGAAAAGCACTCAGAGAGCGCAGTACTCTGCCAAGGCTGTATATTCTCCCATATGGCATTGTCAAAAACGCAGACAATGTGGCCATTTAATATAGATGTACATACAAAAAAAAATGATCCTGATGATTTCTGACCTTCCCTGAAAATTTTATTAGTCAGTTTTTGAATAATGTTGCTGACAGACGGACACACAGACAAACATATCGTCACATAACTTCGCCGAGGCTCCGTCTCCTTGGCAGAGTAAAACCAGAAATACGCATTATTTAAAAAAAATAAATAAATAAAAAAAAATCAGTACATAATATAAAAGGGGCAATTTGTGTAAAAACAATCTGCTGAAAATGTAATTATTTTAGCTTTTTTTTTTTCCTTTCTTTCTTTCTGGCACCCGTCCTACCAGATTTTAGTTGAAGTTTTTAATTTTTTTTAAAGTGCAACAAGAGTGAAAGACTTCAAAACACCAGCAGGGTTCTCAGACACTGTCGCTCACATGCAAGTGGAAAAGTGAGAAGTTGGAAGGGAAAGTAAGAATCTCTGGATATGAATCAAAAGTCATTAAGAAGGGGGACGAAAGGTCAACGCTGGTCTGATCCAGCGTCATTCTATCCCCACTTCAGAAGAACCGGGCCGACCGTGTGTGTGGATCTGAGGTGACACTGCACCCCGACACCCCTCCTCCTCAGGCCCTCAGAAATGCTGGGAGTTTGGGAGAGGGGGGCGGGTTTGTTTTGTAACTCTAGCGTGGCCCAGATGGGTGGAGCGCTGACCTTTACACGGGGCTGCTGGGGTCTGTGTGAGAGTGTGTGTGTGTTGGAGTAGTCGTGGTGCGGGGGTTTAAAGGACACAGTGAGAAACAGCTGTCCCATGTTGCACACACACACACACACAGTAACACACACACACACACACACACACACACAATATTTTGGGGTTACAAACACACACCAGCGTATACAGTGCTGGCTGCTAGCAGAGCTGCAATGGTGGTCTTCTTTTTCTCACACACACCCTGAGAAAAACAGGCCTCGGGCTTGCATAGCTTGTCTCCCATTACTCCCATTCATTTTGATGCTACAGCTCAGCCGTCTAACAACAAAAGGTCACGGGTTCCATCCCAACAGCTGATGTGGCCCGGAGCTAAACAAAACTTGCCTCCAGTTGAACACACACTCATATTTTTGAAAGGAAAACACAACTTTGCACATATCAGAATCCGTGTTTGTATTTCGGAATTTGACTTTAGGTGCATAAAAGTTCAAAACTGACATGTGAAGGGAAAAAAATGTCCAAATTTGTCCAAATGGCTCAAAATTCTCCCAAAATATTTGAAATTTGTCTATAATGACTCAAAACTACTAATTATGACTCAAAATTTGTCCAAATGACTCAAATTTTGCCCAAAATAAATCAAATCTGTCTACAATGACTCAAAATTTGTCCCAAGTAATTCTGATTTATCTATGACTTAAAATTTATATTGACTCAAAATTTGTTCAAATGACTCAAAATTTGTCTTCAACGGCTCAAAAATCTGCCTAAAATGACTCAAAGCTCATCGAAAATATTTGCCTCAATAAGTCAAATTTGTCTTTAAGAATAGAAAACCCGTACATAATTGTTTAAAATTTGGCCAAATTAATCAAAAATGTGTGCAAGTAACTACAAATCCGCTTAAAATGGCTCAAAACTCATCAAAATATACTCAAAATTTGCCTACAAGGACTTAAAACTTATTGAAATGTACTCAAAATTTGTCTAAAATGATTCAAAACTCGTACATAATGACTTGAATTTCTAGTAATGTTTAATTAAGTTCATGATTTATAATTCATGATTAACTTAGCTGCAGTTGAAGCAGTCAATGTGTTGCACGAGTTGAGAAAAGACAACTTAAATGACTCGATTCAATTGGTAGCTGAATTGGAGGGACTTTTACTGGAGTCTCTGGCCTTGTTGAAGAGGCCAGCTGCTGTTGCCTGTCCACAACAGAACATCATTTCAGCATGAACAGAGGCACACTCCTTGAGTACACAATCACACATGCAGTAGTCTGCATGCATATTTCCAACGGCCATCGTCTCGTTGACCCTGAAGAGACGGACATACAGGAAAAACCTGCCCAGATGTCATACAAGCTCAGCTTCATCAACACGCAGCAACGATTACAGCGGCAGTCAGCAGATTCTGAACATTTAACGACATTATGCAACCAGAAGCTGCTTTTCTGTACCGTTAAGATAATCCAGCAACTACTGGATGCATACAGATATCTACATTAATGACGCTATACTACGTGCAATCCATGAGAGCTCAGTGTCTGGAAGGCTTTTTTCCAGGAAAAATGGTCCATGGAATGATGCGTTTTATGTTGACGGAAGGATCAAGATGAATTATTTCAATCTGTTTAATTCCCTCTCTCTGAATAAATAACAACAAACCGGCTCTTGTGAATCAGAAAAAAGCAGTTTTGCTACATTGTAGACAGTAGTAGAAATGGAAGCACTGATTTTAACCTTGGCTGAACTGTACTTCATCTGAACCATCCGTGCGGTCATGTCTGACACGTCCCTGCCAACCTGAGACCACCGTCAAACCTGAGAATAGCTACGTGATCTGAAATGACCTTCGGCTGTTCGACTTCTAAAGAAAGATCAGAGGGAGAACTCTCGTCCCAACGTGTCCCCATGTCATATTCACAGACCGTCGCCCCTTCGTCCACACCATAAACAAAACAGAAGCCAAATAGAATTCGAGCAGCAGAGATTCAAGATTCAAGATTCAAGAGTTTTATTGTCACATACTAGAAATTACATGCAGCAATTACTGGCAGTGAAATGTTTGCGTCTCTCATTCCCAACAACAGTGCAAAAAAAAAAAAAAAGAACACAAAAATCAAAATAAAATAGACAGAATAGTTCAAATGTGCAAATGAGGTGGGTTGTGCAAAATGTTCAGGTTATTTGGAGTTTAAAAGTCTTATGGCCTGGGGGATGAAACTATCTCTGAGCCTGCTGGTGCGGGCACCGATGCTGCGGTACCGACGGCCAGAAGGCAGCAGGCAGAACAGTGTGTGGCTGGGGTGGTGAGAGTCCCTAATGATCCTGTTGGCCTTCTTCCTACACCGCTGGGTGTAGAGCTCCTCCATGGATGGCAGCATCATCCTGGTGATGTGCTGTGCAGTCTTCACCACCCTCTGTAGAGCCTTACGGTTGAGGGCCTCCCGCTTCCCTCTCTGATACAATATTTCTTTTGCGGCGTCCAAATTTTTTAATGATCTTGACTCCCAACTTGGGCTGCACAGTGGAGTAGTGGTTAGCACTTTCGCCTTGCAGCAAGAACATCCCCGATTCGAATCCCGGGACGGGCCTGGGATCTTTCTGCATGGAGTTTGCATGTTCTCCCTGTGCATGCGTGGGTTTTCTCCGGGCACTCCGGCTTCCTCCCACAGTCCAAAAACATGCTGAGGTTAATTGGTTACTCTAAATTCTCCGTAGGTGTGAATGTGAGTGTGATTGTGTGTCTGTAAATGTAGCCCTGTGACAGACTGGCGACCTGTCCAGGGTGTCCCCTGCCGTCGCTCAAATCAGCTGGGATAGGCTCCAGCCCCCAGAATGGATGGATGGATGGATGGACTCCCTACTTGTAGAAAAGTAACATCAGGGACATGGTGCAAAGGTAAACACAGTCCAATGATGCAGAGGAGAGGCTCTGAGAGGATCTTTAAATGAAAAAGACACTATAATCCTCTGAATCTGGAGCCTATTTTAGGTCTTTTCCTTATATGACTGGAATCTTAAAGAAAAGATTACTGCGTCGGAAGTTGATCCCTGTTATATTTCTTTAAACTGGAAACTTTTAGGTCTGAAAGCCATTAATGCTGTTGGTTTTGTTTAATTAAATGTGTGCAAATTGGACTGTTTCCCAGTTAGCCGAGCTACGAGCTGATAATGAGGTTAAACAGCACGATTATAATTGCTGGAAAACACAAGAGTTCTTCATCAGCTGTTTTTAAAAAACGCATTTTTTTTTTTTTTTTTACATTGTCTGACTTCCAGGCATCATTTTGCTTTTTTTTTTTTTTTTTTTTTTTACTAACAAACACCATCCTCTTTCCTGCTTCCCTCCCCTCTATCTATCTGTCGGTCTCCTTGGCATTGTGTAAAGAACAAAACAAATAGGCAATAAAAGGCTCATAAGTCCCGCTATCCAACATACACATCTCAGATTTGCTGTGCAATGATTCAGCTCTGTGCGTTCAGCTATTCTCACACTGCATTCCTGCCCTCTGCTTATGTATCTGTATCTGTTATTTTAGCTGACGATAATTACCAAACCTTAAAAACTCGTTCTTCTCATTTTAATGGCTTATTCCACTCCCACACACACACACACACACAAACACACACACAAACAGCTAGCAGCAGTATAGAGTCGTATAATCAGTTTTGCAGTAAATACTCGGCAGCAGAAGGAACAGCAATAGTTTTTTAATGGGACACAGCGAGCAGAGTCTGGACCCCCTAACACAACCAACAGCACTATAAAACATTACAGGCAGTCAGCAGCAACTATATACCTCACCTCTGCCTTTCCTACGCTTACATCTCTCAGATTTACTTCCAGGAAAAAGCTGGCGAAGCAGGAGAACTTACCGTGCTGCCAACCAGAGGGTGACTTCAGGTGAGGATGCATGAGAAACATGTGCCTTTACTTTAACCGTTATTAATACTTTGAGTTTGTTGTGAGCAACTTCACATTCGCAGCTGCATGCATGCACCCAGCAGCAATACCATATACACACCGTTTTCACATTATAGTGATTGTGATGTTTAGCAGCACCTCACAGCACCATATTTGAGTAAACAGAATTTTAAACACAAAGTAAGACAACTTGAAATAAAGCCAACATTCAAGTGCCAAAAACTGTAGTTCCCAGAATGTCCACTTGAGGCTGGAAATGAACACATTCACAGTTTCATATGAAAAATGGTTTTTGGTATAGCGATTCAAGATTTTTATTTGCCATTTGTGTGCAAAAAGACAGTCTAGGCACATAGCAAATCTTGTGCAGAATTGATGGTGTTGCCACTTTGGGTGACAGGTGGGTGCTGTTAAAGAACAGTCCATGGTCCAGAGATGCTTGCATGACCTGCTACAGCTCCAATCCTGCTCCATCTCTTTGTAGGAGTTAAGATCAATCCACGTGAGATGACAGTGGAGGTGCACGAGGCTCAGTTCATGCTCTTTCACAGATTTGGTACTACACCACTGAAGAGTGTTCAGTGCAGACAATTAAAGACTTGGACAGATGACAAAATCAGTCACTTGGAGATGTGGACACACAGGAAGCATGAATCAGCCTTTCGGTGGAGTCATGAGCTGGCCTGAGCATCAAAACAGTTCCTCAGAAAACCCATGAGTAACACGGAGCAGGCTCCATCTATCGTTGTATACACGATACATTAGCATCCAAAAGTTCGGAGTCACTCAGAAATGTCCTTATTTTTGAAAGAAAAGCATTTTTTAATGGAGATAACATTAAAATAATCAGAAATACAGTCTAGATATAGTTAATGTGGTGATATTACTATTCTAGCTGGAAATGGCTGATTTCTAATGGAATACCTCCATAGGGGTACAGAGGAACATTCCCAGCAACCATCACTCCTGTGTTCTAATGCTACATTGTGTTAGCTAATGGTGTTGAAAGACTCATTGATGATTAGAAAACCCTTGTGCAGTTATGTTAGAACATGAATAAAACTGAGTTTCCATGGAAAACATGAAATTGTCTGGGTGACCCCAAACCTTTGAACGGTAGTGTATGTCTTGACAATGTTGATTCTCTTCGACTCCCTTTGGAGTATAAAACAGATGGATGATGCCCTGAGCCTTGAGAATTATTTCACCAAACCTTGTAAATCCTTAGCTAAATATGCACAATCTTCTTTCTAACATGGAGTAATATGCTCCAATCATAACCAGTTCCTGCTGATGCAAGGTAGTTGAGACATTGTCTCGACTGTGGTCTCATTTCCCCTCAGAAATGAAATACTTTTGGTGTGTCAGTCGTCTCCAACTGTCCACGAGCAGCAGCCGACTCCTGCCAGCTTTGTGGATAAGAGTGTCAGCTTCATGCAACAGAGAGAAAAACACCGACTTAAAAAATCAAATAGAGAGTGACTGATGGAAGATAAAGCAAATTGTTAGAGAATAACTCAAGTCTGACCCAAACAAATCCACAGTCCTCCAGACGGTAGGTGCTCAATCAATGCACCCTGGAGTTCACATCAAATGCCCATTTCTGCTCCGACTGTATGATTCAACTCTCCTGCTCAGAATTCAGCTTTGTCATCTGCTGTGGCTATATTTTTTATTTCCCTCACATCTTCCAGATGCATCATGAGAGCAGCGGATTGTCTATCAGAAGCACTCAAGTGTTAAGGCTGAATACAGTAGCCCATCTTGGCATTAAGTGTGTGTTCTCGAGGCTGGACCTCCTCCACGTACACACACAGCGGCGCGGCCACACTGCTGTTTTTTCCCCTCCTGAGTCTGATTGTTTTTGACTCTGTGCTCAAAAAACATAGCTTTCAATCAGAAATAGTTTGATTTCCTATCAAAGAAAGCGATTGCATTCTTCGGCGGCTTTGGTGTTTCAGTAGCTCTTATTACTGCTGCTGCTGCTGTGTGTGTGTGTGTGTGTGTGTGTGTGTGTGTGTGTGTGTGTGTGTGTGTGTGTGTGTGTGTGTGTGTGTGTGTGTGTGTGTGTGTGTGTGTGTGTGTGTGGTGGACAGTGTGAGTCAGCGATGTTCCCTGCTGTCTCAGAGGAAGTAGAACAGAGGAGACTGCAAGCAGAAACACACACACACAAACATGCACACAAACACACACTGACAGGTAGCAGCATACTTCAACACACAGCTCATACATGAACATGGTCGAGTGCACACACTCACACACACACACTGGCATCCCTGTGTAAGTGTGTGTATGAATGTGTGTTAACTGACTCATCTCATCAGTATCTTCCTAATGTGGAGACAGACGGCAGCGCCATCTGCTCACACGGCAACCAGCACACCAGCAACTTTTTGTGAGCGACATTCCTCGGCAACGTTGCTCTCAGCGAGTGCTGTGATTGGCCAGCCGGACCGAACAGACTGTGGAAGCACCATCATATGGTACATTTTGTTCTCAATTTTTTTTTTGAACAGACCTAACACCCTTGAGCCTGTAGACGTAATCTGTGGCCTCCCTGCATCTACCAGGCTAAGTGAGGCTTACTAACTAGCCTGGTTTCAGCTAAAGGGCACTGCACAGACTACACAGGGCTAATCTTTAGTCTTCTAAAGGCTTTAACGTCAAGCCACATCCATAGGGTACGGTCTTGACTTATACCTTAAGTTACTATAACACTGCAAGAGCATTACAAGTACAACAGCACCTACAATTACGTTTCTATAACAATGCAAGAGCATCCGAGGTACTATTAGCTTTAACCAACTTTTACTAACCCACAAAAATGGAAAGAAAGTAAACAGATTTTGTTGAAGTGCGCCCATTAATTGGCAAAATGGTCCATTTCTGGCAGAGCTGCCACAAAGTCACTTCTGTACAGTATGCCATGAATATCCTGCATGTCCCAGAATGCATCAAATCAGAGGGATTAAACCGGGACTTTGTGTGGCTAAGGTGGGACATTTGCAGCTTTAAGCGTCAGCAGAAAAAGGGGCGGGGAAATTAAAAAAAAAAAAAAAAAGCATTTTATGATGTATGAGCTTGCGTGTAATGGAGGGGGAGGGACTGTAAGTAACCGCTCCAGGATTACACTAAGTGGCAAGAGGTCATTTACAGGTGACTGGATAAATCAGACCTACACACCATATTGACACGGATGAGTAATAAAGCATGTCATTCCAAGTGGAGTAATTCTGATGAATGCCGCTGGAAGTTCATCTGAAGGCTCAGACATCATCAGCAAACCTGAAGATTTATGCACATTTTGGGAGGAAAATTTTCAACCCTCTGAACTCCAGAGGGCGTACAGTGCAATTTATCTTCAAAGAAATTGCACAAATTAAGCAAATTATATGATATTATAGGCAGAACTTTATCATCTGTGATTTGCTGCTCAGTCAGGAAACTTTAATCTTCGCATAAAAAAATGTGATATTTCATCACTTAATTCTGCAATGTCTCAATTCAAAAAGAGGCCAAAAACAAAACATTTGCTCTATTCAGATTCTGTGAAAAGCAAAAAATTCTGGGTTCCATTGCGCTACTGTAAAGCCATTGGTGGCTCAGCTGTGACCAACACTGAAGTGACAAAAATTCAGAGACTTTTTAGCTTAAGTGTGCCAAAAGTTGTATTTTCAGAGAGCAGAGAGAAGAAAAATGAGGATAATAAATAAGAAATGTAAGTTCTAACATACCTATAGTGTGTTTTAACTGCTATTAGTGACATCTATGGGCAGGATAACTTTGACATCACTTTATTACTATGAGAAAGATAAATGACCTTATAGAGGTGGATAAGTCTACAAATGGGTCATAAGCAAAGATATTCTGATGCCAAATAAAGACCAGCAGGAACAAAATGGTAAAACGTGTAATATTTTTTTCCTGGCAGTGTTTTGTAAGCACACACGCACACACACACACAATTATTAGCAAAGCCCCAAAAATACGACTCAGAAGCCATCCAACCCTGCCGCTTCACACACTCCTCCAGTCAACTAACAGCATTATTCTGACAAATAACCTGTAATTCCCCCCGCTGGCCGGACGCCAACACAAACCTTCAACTCTCTCCATCCACACACACTCGGTCTGCACACTGTTAATTATGGCACTCCTGGTAGCTAAAGCACAAATGTCAATTGTTTGATTACTAATTTGCTTCCACTTTTGGGATAATAAACAATCCTGTAACCTGAGAGCAGCAGAGGAAATTTGTGTTATTGTACATTAGTGTCCTTTTTATGCTTTTTGTTTAACCAACTACAAGGTATCATCCAGGTGGGAGAATTAAAAAAAAGTCACCTGGAATTGTGCTTGTATTTGCAAAATGCAGGAAGTAATTATCATTAAATGAGTCCTGAAGCTCAAAGGAAATCCTGGAAATCTTTTTTCACAGGGGGTGATTCCTTTACATTTTTTTTCTTCTGATACATTTATCGAAAAGTCAAATGTTCTCCTTCTTTGTTTAGGAACGGCTTAGCTGAACATTTAAATGACAAACAGCTTTAGCAGTATGGGTTTGGGTCGCGCTCCATTATTAACCTGAGCAGAAACTGCGTTACCATGGCAACTTTATCCCAGTTAGACCAGATTACAGGAAGCTACTTGAGATGATTCTGGACAAATGATTCTGTGCTACGAGGCTACAATAAGGACGGATTAGCATGTTAATAAAGGGGACAGCACATTAGCTCCCCTGACCTGCTGCATGCGTCTGCGAAGTCGAAAAAATAAACGTCATCGGCAGCAGATTAGCAGTGTCAGGCTAAAGTCAGCAGTCTCATCCATCTATTATTCTGTAGCCCATATCAAATAAACTCAGAACTGCACCAATATTATTAAAAGTCAGATAATAATGTGTTTAATCAGTCGACCACAGCGATACACAACATGGAATAAAATAAAAACATATCGCTCGATTATCTAAACTTCAACCTCTACATATGTTACAAACCCAACAAGCTGTTATTTTTTTTAACTGTCACATGGAAAAATGATTGACTTATTATAGTCTCATTAGAAGCTCAGATGTTTTGGATGTTTCGATGCTCCTCAGCAGAAAGTTGCAACTATACATATTCAAGTTTAAAGACTTTTTCCTCCACCTTGGCTTAAAAGTTGACATTTAAAGTTCATTCTTGAGCTGGACCTTCACTCTAACACCTCTAGACTCTTGTTTTACCTTCAGAAGACGAGAAAAACCTGTAGTAACTGGTGTAACTAAGCGTTTTCAGACTATGATTTAAATTTTTAACTCTCATTTTAAGAAGGTGCAGCAAAGGAAAGGTGAAATATTCATTAAAGCATCTTTTTACTAGCTGCTTTCGACTATTTTAATTCCCTTTACACTGGGTTACCTATAAAGTTAATATACTATCATGGGATTCCATGTAATTCCATTTTGCAATTCATTTTATTGGGTTAAAATAACACACACAATGGTTACCGTTAGAGGAAAAAGCCAGAGGGACGGGATCATTTGCTGCAACTACACTGAAAAACAATCAAAGGCCGACTTACTTGGCATGTTTTACACACAGCTTTTCTTCTAAGGCTACAGATAGTTCAGAATGCTGCTGACAGTCTTTAAAAAACAAAGACAATGTACCACATTACCCCACTGAATTGATTTTAAAGTTCCTCTACTTGCTTATAAATCTCTGACTGAGTTTAGCGCTCTCTAAATCAGAGATACTCTTTCATCTTCCAGATCATTAAAGTCCTCTTTGGGTTGCCCATTTGTCTGAAGTGCGCTGTATACATGAAGTTAAACTTGAAGAAGCTGAAGTTAATAATAAGCCAAAATTGAATGAAAATTAGAGGAATGGGCTTCAACGGCATTTGTCAATACTGCTGCAGTGCGGAATTGACAGATGCATTCAACAGCTTGTAAAACTTATTTTCACAAGAGGAAACTAAATCTCTGGCTGAAGTCAACGTGTCATCGATTTTATCAATGAAGCCGAGCTGAATGAAATCCTAACGCTGCGGCACGGTTCAAGTCCAGCAGCGCTGTTCAAACTGACTTTAGTTTGAATAAACAGCAGTAAACCTCCAACTCACAAACCCATTCATCCTAATGAGACACAATAACGGTCAGTCACTGAGAATGTTGACTGAGCTACAGTCTGTTTGAACAGAGCAGAGGAGGGGAGGAAGCACGGACGATGGAAGGAAGGAAACATTGGGGGAAGCAGAAAGAGAAAAGCAGGACGGATAAAGGAAGAACCTGGGCATTAATTGGAGACGCGAGGAAGGAAGAATAAACTTGTGCATCTATTGATTTGCCCATCCCAGCTGAGGGTTCAGCCATGATAAGGTCCCCTGGAGCAGATGGAGTGAAGAGCCTCGCTCAAGGGCCCAACCGTCTGACCAGTAACAGCCATGAAGCCACCGCTGCCCTGAAGGCATCACGAAAGGGAGGCGAGACAGATGAAGAAAGTGAAAGGAGCCGACAAACAAATGAAACAACACGGAGGAGTGACGTTTAAACACACCGCTGAAACACAATCTCCACTCACATACTTTGGCAGGCCTCACTTAACCAAACACACCTGGAATACCTGCTGCGGAGCATCTCTCCGGACACACACGGTCGCTAGGCAACAAACAAGCAGGTAAAGGGTCGACCTAAACACCCACTAGCCCCTCACACACACACGAACGCACAGAGTGACATTTCTTGGTTTTACTACACCATGTTGGCTGCTTCGCTCGCCTCCTGCATCTCCTTGGAGACAGTCAGCGCACACACACACACACACACACACACACACACACACACACACACACACACACACACACACACACACACACACACACACACACACACACACACAAACACACGCTATTAATTATCTCTCCTCTCATTCAGATCTGTGAATCGTCTCTATTGCAGCAGCCAAAGTGGCAAAGAAGAAGAAGAAGAGGACGACACTGGCAGGCTGTGTCGTCCCCGAATGACCCACCGTCACACACATGCGTGAGCGCACACACGTGTTCGGTCCCTATGTGGGAACACACATGGGCACTGAACATGTGAAAGGGGAAAAGAGGAAGAAAGTGAGAGAGGGGGAGAGAGAGAGGGAGAGCTGGTTTTCGAGGCCAACTGCTTGACAAAAAGCGAGCTCGGTTTGCATTCGAATGCAGCGAGGCAGAGCTTCACAACCGACTGTTCTCTAAAGAAGAAAAAGAAGTAAATGCATTAAGAGATGCATCCGGAGTCCACTTCCTTCTGTCCCTCTCTCTCCTCGTCCTCCCTGCCTCCTCTTACCTTATATGCTACCTCTCATTTCATCACTCCTCTCCTACTTCTGCTCAACTTTCGTATCCTCTTTCTTTCACTCCTTTAAAAGTATCCCATCACATCTATGTCAACACATCTTCTCTCCTACCATCCTCCTTTAACTCTCCTTTTTCCATCTTCTTACCAGATAAGGCTTCATATCTTCCCCTTGCTTTACCTCCACCTGTTTCCCATTTGCATCCTTCTCTATCTTCCACTTGCCTCTTTTACCTCCAGCCTCCCCTTCTTTCAACTTTTCACTCTCTCTTTACCTCCCTAACATCTCTTCCTCTCTTCTTTTTCACCTTCTTACAAGATGAGGATTCTGCCCTCCTCCTTGTTTTATCCTTTTCTCCTCTTCTTATCCTTGCATCTTCCCATTTCCCTTCACTTGCCCTCTTTCATATTCTTCCTAGATCATTTTACCTCCACCCTCATCATCCCACTTCCTCTCCTCCATTTCCCCCTTCTCCACTTTTTGCTTCTCACCTCAAACCTTCTTCTTGTCCCTTTACTTCCTTCCTCTTCCTTCCTCTCTACTTTTATTACCTCCCCTCACTCACTCCATCTCCTTTTCTCTCTTTTTTTTCCCCATTCCTGTCCTCTTCCCTCCTCCCTCCTCTGTTGTCCATATCTGCTGATACGGGAGTAGTCGTGAAGGTCACAGATCTCCTTGCCTGAAGGACACATGGTGGCGGTGGATGCAGCATATGCTGCTATGCAGTACAACATGTGAGAGCTTAGAATGGAAACAGTGCAGCTATAAATATAGAGCTGGCTCCATGAATCCTGCCTCCCCTCTGCACCCTATAGTGCTGGCTGCAGTACCTCTGAGTGTAAAAGTAACAGACTGAAGTAAGAGAAGAACATAAGACATGTCAGAGAATTATTGAATTGAGCTTCAAGGTATGTAACCTTGCCTCCCAGTGTCGGTCTTGTATTTATAGACTTGACATCCACAAAGAAGCAGCTAGTAATCCACACCACGGTCCCGGCTATATGGATTTTGAAGGCCAACCTTCAAATCATGGTATTGACTAAGACGGGCCGTGTGAGTGGGGGAGAATACTTACGTCTGAGACTTTACATCAGTCAGTCAGAGCTGAAGAAGTCTCTAAGATGAAAGATCGTAACGTCTTCAAGAAGCAGTCCAGCTGCTTTTTACTGAAGCTCTTAGGATTAACACGACCTGGATGACTGAGAATCTACACAGACTTAATTTTTTGCCCATATTAAATGTGTCAAGCTGCAAATGGTGTGTGTTTGTATCCTATTGGACTGCAGTCACAGTGTGAAGATGCAGCAAAATGAGAATGTTTCTTATCAGGTTACTGATCCACAAATATTAATAAAATGTATCTAAATTAAATTCTTAGTCGGGCAGGATCATTTCTCTGCCCACAGGCAGTCATAAATTAAAAATGAAGGAACTAACTAGCATTGGATTCTAATACGTACTGATGAAGCGTTTAGTGAAAGACGGACACGTCATTTATCTTGTCGCAGCTTCTCAGTAACACAAACTGACCAGTTTGGTTAGTGGGAGCCGTGTGCCATCTGACAGTACGTCTGCAGATTAAGCTAAGATTCAAATATCCTGACAGCTCCACGTAGAGTCACTAATCAGAGAGATGCAACAATTTTCAAGCGAAATACTCTCTACAAAGTAATATAAGGGAAATGTTTCCACACCAAACAAATGCACGGCTGCATGATGAAATTACTGAATTAGATCCGCCGTTTAATATTCAGACTTTATTTCTGATGGATTGATTTAATTGCAGATTAAAGGATAATTCAGTTCACTGTAATTTGTTGTTTGAGCATCATTTCATAATAAGTCATCATAGCTCAAAAACAGCGATGGAAAGTTCAGTTATGGTTATCAAGACTAATCTATTTAACTTCACTGTTCCACTGTGATTAATTTCATTTGTTTTAAAAGCTCTGACCTAATAGAATAACTATGGCTCACAATCGTCAACATTTAGCAATGCTGACTTGGATGACTTTCATCCTCATGTCTGAGAGCTCATCTATTCCTGCTAAGATTTAGTTTGCTTTGCTTGCGTCATGCTTTACAGATATTTTTATCATCAGTGTTTCCTCACTTCAATAGAGCTATTCGTGGATATCTGGTCAGGAAAGATCTAAAATAAAGATTACTTGCACAGTTATTGCAACCATTAGTCTCGTTTGGGAGACATTTCCTTACTTTAGCTCTGATTTATTTCAGTGTCTGAGCGGCTGCCAGCGCAGAAGTTACACCTTTGTTAGTGTGAAAACATCAGTCAGGATGTATTAGGTTGCTGGCTTGTTGGCTCAGTATCTAAACCTGTAGAATAGATCGCGTTTTAAGGTTTTCACTCAGATGAGGCTGTTTCCAAACAAGCAGTTATTTCGTGTACATGTCAGGTGCATTACAGCTTTTGACTGAAACCATTTTCACAGAGGCTCTATTTTTTACTGAGGTCGGACGGCTAAGAAAGTGTTTCTCTTCCCCAGGGCTCAGAACACTGTTCTTGGCCCAGATAGACACAAGGCTATCCTGCAGGAACAGCCCAGTGCAGCACTCAAATCCAGCAAATGATATAAAACTGTCTATATTTAGGGCATGCTTGCTGCAAAAAAAATTTGTTTCATGCAGTTTTAGAACAACAACAAAAAAACTCTTGGATGCCAGTGACAGACATTGATGGAAGCTTGCACACTATCTGAATTTCTGATCACACAAACTGAATTTCCCTTCGGCGATGAATAAAGTGATTCTATTCTATTCTCTCATTAGTGTTTCTGTCCATGTATTTTTATGCATTTGGAATTACTGCATTAGGAAAAGTTAAACTTCACAACAAAGGTTTAAACATTTGCTTGAGATGGTTTTAAATGATTTTGCAAGTGTTAATGTGCACAATGGGCATTTTTACCTCATTAACCAGACAAAGTGCTGTTTATTTCTTCTTCTTCCTGGGTTTGTGGAGGTTGTTTTTAGCTTTTTCTACTGTTTTTATTATGTCCATGTGTAACGTAACATCTTCTGTCCTATGCAACCCAGTTTAATTGTTCCAAAAACAATGAAAACAATGTCTGTTTTCCAATATTTTACAGATTTGCTTGACAATTACATGGAAACATAACTTCTTAGTTGAACTTCAAACTAAACACCAGTAAATATAATTCACTAATAGACTGCATCAGCCAATAATTGCCTAAAACCCGGATGCGCGTTCAACACACAGGCTTGTCACTGAGAGTGATGGATGCCAACTGTTGCACTTGAACATCACCTAGAGCTAAAATCGAACGAATCCAATTACACAAGAAATGCCCTGCATAATGACTAGACAAAATGTAAACTAGATGTTGAGAGAATTAAATGGGCTGTAACTCTAAATGACAACAATATTCTCCCTTAAGATCCAATTTCAGCTGGGCCAATTTTAATCATTCGGCTGCTGCTCTTATGCCGAGTGCTGCAGCAAAATGAGCTTCAATTGTGAGATCAACAACATTAAGACGTGCACGGTTTTAAGCGGCTTTAAACAGCTTAAAATACATTTTCTTACATCCTTAAATCGCAGACCGACTTCTAAAACAGTCTCGATGAAGTTCACTGTGAGAAAACCAGAAATGTGGTGACCTCCTGTCCGGCTACAACACGCTCCACTAAGGTTGCTCAATGTGGACTTGGAGTCTAAAGGTGACGGGGGATGTGCGGAGGCTGAGAAAACCACAAACTAATGAATAAACTTTGAGCCAGTGAGAAAAAAAAAAAAAAAGCGTTTGTCTGCTTTCGCTTTTCCTCGGTTATCTTGATCAGGTTTCATCACATGAGCACTTTATCCTCTGGCACACACAGACGGTGACCTCACAAACATGCAAATAACAGACGTTTTTAGGCAGGTCTGTGAGGCACAGTGAGAACTCTCACGCCAGAATAGAAAGGGGTTAAAATACCCTCCTCAAAACCACTTACAAATGTGCACTTGAACATTGAACAGCTATAAATAGGCTGAGTGCGTGCGTGTGTGTGTGTGTGCGTGCAGAGGTGACAGCAGATGCAGCCTTCATACTGCAGCCCGTTCTATCCATCACTGTCAAGACTGAAAAAACTTCATGCACACATACACATATACATATATACACCCACACACACACACACAGGCAGGACTGCACACACAAGTCATTGCATGCATACAGAAATGCAAAGACAGGTAAATATAAAAGCATTACTAGGCATTAACACATCTACTTCGGGTCGCTGTTACTGCTGACCTAGTTACACGTGACACAAACTGCAGCCACGAGCACACAGCCATGCACATCCACAAACTACAGAATGTACAAAACCTTGACCCCCGACCTCTTTTAACCCTTCATAGTTGCAGGCAAGGTGGCTAAAAATGCTTCTATTGAGTTTCTCTTCGGTTAGAGGCAGAGGGTTGGCATTGTCACGCCGCCTTTCTGAGCTCGTCATCCGTGACAGCAGCGCTCGATTTAGACGGTCACCAGGTTGCCGCGAGCGCCGGGAATGATAGGAGGTTGATGACATCATACAAAGTGGCTGCCTCCATGAAGAAAACATGATACGTGGTTCAGCTCGATCAAGCGGATTTGGACGGTCGCCGGGTCGCCATTTGCGACTAAAAACGTCGCAAATGGCGATCTGGCGACCGTCCAAATCTGTGGTCGCCAGGTCGCCATTTGCGACTAAAAACGTCGCCAAATGGTGACCGTCCAAATCCGCTCGATCGCGCTGAACCACGTATCATGTTTTCTTCATGGAGGCAGCCACTTTGTATGATGTCATCAACCTCCTATCATTCCCGGCGCTCGCGGCGAACTGGCGACCGTCTAAATCGAGCGCTGTGACAGCTGATGTTCTCCCTGCTCATCGCGATTTCGTGGCAGCAAAACGTGTTGCAAGAACCTTCAGAACATCCTGCAGGTGAAACCAGATGCATGTTTAGCACCTATAACTCTTAGATGGAGCACAATGATGCCTTAGATCAGGAGTGTCAAACATGCGACCCACGTTTTTGTTGTTTTGTGTTTTCTTTTTGTCTTGCTTGTGTTTTTTGTCTGTTTTCCATCATTTTTTCCTTGTTTGTGTCTATTTTTTGTCACTTTGTAACTTTTTTGTCTAATTTTTTGTTTTGTTTCGTGTCACTTATCTCATTTTGTGTCTCATTTTTGTAATATTTTGCCTTGTTTCTGTGTCCTTTTTTGTCAGAATGCACCTTTTTTGCACTAAAACAAAGAGAAACATGTGGAGTTGTTGTTATTTATAGGTTATTATGCTCTGATTTTACTGGTCCGGCCCACTTGGGACAAACTGGGCTCAACGTGGCCCCTGAACTAAAATGAGTTTGAGACCCCTGCCTTAGATGCTGCACCTTCATCTTATCATGGTGGGGAACATGTTGCTCTATCTATAAATATATAGCTGCAGGACTCAAATACCTGCTGTAAAAGCTCCATGCAAGCTGCAGGTATGGAGCAGTTGGTCAGTTGGCACCTTGCTAAAGGGCACGTCGGTCAGACTCTTAGATGCAGATGATTGGGATGACTGTGATGACTCCAGTGGCTATTTTAGAAAAACACCAGCAGCTCCCGCTAGAGTTTTGTCAGGAACACACTGCGTTCATAGTTAACCACACTTCTAAATAGGTTATCCGCGGTGGGTTTAAGAATGACTTTTTCAAGCAGGACCTGCCAGGATAAAGACCAGCTGCATAGAAACAAACAAACAAACAAAAAAACAAGTTTGCTGTACGAGCTCCAGCAGAGAAACCAGCAGGTTCACAGAGTCATTTGAATCTTTGGAACACAAAAGAAAGACGGCTTTACAGAGATGTTTTGGAAGTACTGTCAGGGCAGAGTTCTTAAACAATTGGTAAAAATATTGTCATGAAAAATATACATAATATAATATATAATATGCACAAGCACAGAGAGGGACTGTTTAGACAGGAGAACATCTAGCTGTTAGGTTTTGACTGAATGAGGCCACTTCAACACAGTTTTACAGATTTTAGGTGACAAATTCATGCCTCCAAATCATTTAGAAATGAATCACTTAATGCTTGTAAAATCCCTAAACAAGTGGAGACTCTACCTACAGGAAGTTATTTCAGAGCTGCACCCCCCTCAGGGTAATCACACCAGCTTTACTGTCATACTCTCTAAAACGCCTAATAAAAAATATATAAAAATAAACAGAGTACATTAGATTCATTTTGGGCAACTTCCAAGAGAAATTCTTGTCACAAATAAGTAAAACTGAAAACCTGGAAGGTGTGCGACACTGTACTTGTGACTTTACAACTAGCTGTCCAATCAGGGTGGAGGAGGGGCGGGACTCATATTAAACCATCCAATCATCACATCCTACTCGTGCTGGTGCTAATCAGTGGAGGAAAAATCAATAATGCTGGTCTCTAAGCATCCAGTCTGTACCAGAGGATGGTTTTAATTTTAATGTCGATGTGAAAAACAACCATTGGTGTAGGTTATTAACAGTTAATCGTGGGTACCATAGCAATCAAAACATCTCCAAAGCGCCGTCCCAGCTGGGAGGAGCAACGGTGGACAAGCAGCCTTATGGTGGGAGGACGTTTAAGGGTTAAAACAACACTTAGACTCAGCTAACATACGCACACCAGCTGAGAACGAGCTGATTCAGTGAATAAAAATGACGCCGTCGATGAACACAACAACCAGCTGTTCCCAGAGCTCCTCCAACTGCGATGTGTGCGCAGAGGTCACACTGTGCATCCTCTACTGTATCCAGGGCTGCACGCCGCAGGCTAGTGTTAGCCAGAAGCAGCTCAGCCTGCAGGCCAGCGGAAGCAGCTATACATGGACGCACATGCATAGCAGAAACACACAAGACAAATAAGTTGTCGCAGTGATCAAGTATCAGACCTCCCACCTCTGCCTGGATGAGAAGTGTGGGTCTTCAACACACACTCACTCAAACTCAAACTGATAACAAGTGAGCTATCGTCGCACACACACAGCCCTCCGTCACCACCGGCAACCTGTCACTGCTTCCCTCTGCACACACACAAACAAATACACAAGAGCGGCGGCAATACAAGCGCAATACCGTCTCTATGCGTGCATGACAGCAACAAACACACAGCGTCACACGATCGCTCGCACACACAAACGCACACAGAGACAGCAGAGGGTGACCGGTGCAATCAGCGACTCCGTCCTTGAGCCCAGTGAGGGATGCCGGGGGTGACACATCATTTCTGAGGTGGTTCACACACAAACACAAACCACATCTGTTTCTTGTCCATGCATTAAACACAAGTATCAGCGCTATATTAGAAAATCTAAAAGGTTCCGTTCTGCAGAGATGTTAAATTTAAACCGTGTTCCTTAAATTCTCCACTCAGACAGTTTGGTCTGCTTCATTACAGAATTGAGGAATCTGAATAATAACTGTGTCTTCATTTCTTTTCTGTACTCCCTCCATGTTCAATTAAACCAAAGAGATGCTTTATCATCTCTCTTGATCCTCCAACACACATCTGTCCTTTCTGTATTTTTTAACCATCCTCTAATTTTATCTCTACAGGGAGTCCTCAGTCAACGACGTCTTCGACCTATGGCGTTTCATCATTACGTAAGAACTGGTTATGGGCGGGTCCTCGGTTTACGACGTGCGCCGTCATGTCAGAGCTGGTTATGTGGAACTAGATGGCGAGTGGAGCAGAGGAATACGTCGTCACATGGCACTATAAGACGGCTTTGTTTACATTCGCCAGCTGTGCGGCACCTTGGATTGTGCCACATTAGCTACCTTTTAGCCTTTTCATTATGGCTCCCAAGCACTATCAAGTTGTAAAAACAGTGCAACATTTTCTGCTATCTTCTTGTAAAAAGACCCACACATGCATGAAAGTCATTAGTATTCATGTCTTTTCTGAAGAACTGATCGATATCGTGATGCACGTAACGGCTTTGTGTACATTTTCGGCAGAGTTCTGACTTGCAGTGAAAACTGACTTACATCGGGCTGTAGCAACTGAACTCCGATGTAAGTTGAGGACCCCCTGTATGCTTCTGTATTCTGAGGGCTGCACAGTGGTCGGTGGTTAGGACTGTTGGCTTGCAACTACAAGATCCTCTGTTTGCGTCCCAGCCTTCCCAAGATCTTTCTGCGTGGAGTTTGCATGCTCTCCCTGTGCATATGTGGTTTTTCTCCGGGTTCTCTGGCTTCCTCCCACAGACCGAAAACACTCTGAGGTTAATTGGTAATTCTAAAATGTCCAAGTGTGAGTGTGACTGTCTCTGCATATCCCTGTGATAGACTGGTGACCTGTCCATGATGTCCCCTGCCTTCATCCTAAGTCAGCTGGGATAGACTCCAGCCCCTCTGCAACCCTCAGCGAGGTATAGATAATGGATAGATGGACTTCTTTGTTCTCCTGCTTTGGTTATGTTTGTCTCCCATATCATACATCTTTCTGTTCTCTCACCCTAAACTACCTCATGCCTGTTCAGATGTTGCTTTCAGCTTCATGTCAGAGGCCTTTCAGTTGAAAATTCATGCCCACCTTCCATTCTTTTTGGCATGAGGGCAATTTTCACTTCATTGTCGTTTCAGCACTGAAATTATTCTCCAATTTCAGTCTACAGCAGCACAAAAACATGTCAAAGAAAAAGTTTAAAAGGTTTGAGCTGAGCGTAAGAAGTATTCCACCACAGGTTCAGACCCCTGACGCTCATCACATAATGGCCATGGAGGGAGGAGGGAATCGAGGAAAGGAAGGTAGGAGCTTTGCTTCCATTAACCCCTGTTTGTCCTCTGTTGACGGTGTTTCTACATTCGGCCTGCAGAGGTCCAGACGTTAGCAGACTAGGCTGCTTAGCCAAATGTGAGGAGATAACCAGGGCTTAGGGGCTTAGCACACACAGAATTAGTCCAGCACAACCAGTAGCAATGCTCTGGAAGTTCCAGTCACACAGTAAACACACCGCTATGTTTCAGTCCAACTTCTGAAATGTCACCGAACATGGACACACCGTCACAATAAAGCTTGATGAATAATTCTTTTCAGCACGTCATCAGGCTAAATACAAAACCAATTAGGCAAACTCTCACGTCCCAAAAACAATGCGAGAGAATAAATAATTGAATTTATGACAATCTGTGCTTTTCTTTGGAGGAAAAACAAAGTTGAACAAGCATATTATCTCTGAAGCAGAGTACAGAGTTGCTTTTTTATTTATTTTTTTCTTAAATGTAATGTTTTTCTAAAGTGTTAATGGATCCCAGCTTGCAAAGATAAGCACCTGGGTGGAAACTCAGGTAGAAAATAGTGTTTTGCTCTCAAATGCTTCCTGATTTTGTACAAAACACACACAGAAACAAATTAGTTTCCACTAAACATTCTGTCTAAATGGCTCACTTTCCTAATGGCAGTTTCTGTTTATCTGAAGCTTCCACAGAAACAGTCTGAAGGCAATTTTTTACTGCATCAGCACTGAAAAAAGACCAATTTGACTAAACTCACAGATGGTTAAATGTATAAAATTTGTCTAAAACTCGACAATAGTCTGCAGTAACACAAACGCTAGAGACACGTGCTAATAAAGGAGAGCTTAAAAAGTAACTAACAGAAGTCTGGAAGCAAACTATAGAAACCATGCTGACAAAAGAAAGGTAGATGAGGAGACAAAAAAAGTTGACTACTCATAAAATTTAACGTTCCAATTCGTGATTCAGACTTTTTTACATGTTCGTGAACAAATTAAGCTGCTTCAGTGTTCAGTAGGACATGGAATCCTGATCTCAAGGTGAAGAAAAGTCACCTCAATTTAGTTTTAAATGAACTATTTGGGTTTAAGTCGGTCACAATATTAAGTTGATGCAATTACCAACACTGCTATGTCAACACAACTGATCCGAAAGAGAGGAAAAATAGGACTACAGTGAGATTAAAATGCAAAGAAGCAAGTAATAAGAAAAAACAAGGAGAAAGAAAGAAGCTGAAAAGAAACAGAAGTAGGGTCTGAAAGTGGCAGGTCAGAGGAAGAGGAAATCAAAGGATAAAAAAATACAAAAAGGTGGAGATGATTGGCGATAGATGAGTGAGGACAAAAAGCACAGGAGAGGAAGTAAGGAAAGAGGAGACAAAACATCAACGGGAGCATAGATGAATCAACGGAGAGTCCAAGAGGATTTGGCTGCAGAACAAGATTATCTCACACACTGATAACCAAACAAACACTTTTACGACAAAGCAGCAACCCCTAGAGTAGCGAGAATCACAGCGTAGGAGAGGCCGATTGGGAATTGTGTTTAGGTGTGTGTCTCTGTGTGTGTTTGTGAGGCCTCGGCGCTGGACGACGCACGTGACGGAGAGACTCATGCAGCAGCAGAGCCATATTAGGTAGAAAAGAAAGAGAGCGAAACAAAGACATAGACGCAGACTTTGTACTCCGACCTCTGACCTCCCGGTTTATCTCTAAATACAGCTCTGTGGAAAGTGAACCTGCTTCTGAGAGGCTGATGAAACGAGTGTGTGTGTGCATGTATGTGTGTGTACATGCTTGCGTGGGAGGGTGTGTGTCACTGCAGCTGTGCCAAGTACAAAAACCAGAATATATACGTGTGTGTGTGTGTGTGTGTGTGTGTGTGTGTGTGTGTGTGTGTGTGTGTGTGTGTGTGTGTGTGTGTGTGTGTGTGTGCTTCTAAATGTGTGATCCGAAGCCGTGCGAGCTTTGAACTTCCCAGCTGTTCCATCAAAAGATCTGCTTCCTCCCCACATCTCTCTCTCTCATACACACACACACACACAAACTACAAGCTCTTTTATTTTGCCATTATGTTCAGCCTGGTCAGCAAAAACACACACACTCACACACCGCACACTGTGAGAGTGCATGCTAAAGGCTGTATGTACACAAACACCCCGTAAACACACACGCAGACACAATGTCCTCCTTTATTTTGCCATTATGGTTCGGTTTGTCCACACACACAATAACTCACACACAACTTATCTCTGTTCTCCATCTGTTCATTTCACTTTTTTCTATTGCAGTTATATTAAATAAAGCAAAGACAGATGCATTTATGGATTAAAGATGTGTATAGTGATTAATTTGTTGAAAAAAGGGCTCAAGATTGAACCTTTAACTGACGGTTGAGTGGACGAATGTCATCGATATAAATTTGGCAGATGTTCTGCACTTCAAAGGAATCATAAGTGTCATTAAGGGTGCTGTAAGTATTTTATTTTGAAAGTCCAATCACTGCTAACTGTCCAGGTTGCTATTGTTACAGTCCTCAATGTCATTCTGATAACTGAATAGTTGATTGACGTATTTATTTCGAATATGTAAAGACAAATACCAAGAACACTATCCATCTATCTATCTATCTATCCATCTATATACAAACTACAAATACACATAAACTCATATTAGCGAAAACAGAACAAGAAACCAATAAGTAATTCATAGTTAGTTACCAAATAAACAAGTAAACAGATAAATATGAACACCTGGCATAGGTCAAAGCCCCCTCGTCATCCTTGTATCATTTAAAAATCATGCTTTTATACTGTATTTTAAACTGGTAATCTTCAAATTCAGATGTTCCCGGTGGGCCGCTGCAACCGAAACCTGCTTCGTGTGTCACAAATAAAGCTCACCGGGGCTGTAGAGTGCAACAAGGATGCCATAAAGTCTGTCGAGGCATCGAGGAACACCACAACAGCAACCTGGAAGCTTATTCCGAGTACACAAGACAGCATGGTAGACAAAAATGTGGGCCAAGTTCTTGTAAAGAGGTTATTGTCATGTTACCGTCATTAGATTTGATGCATATCTGATGCAGGAATTTCCCTCAGGGTAAAAGTTCTATCTATCCTTATGTTATCCCGACAGCTGATCACCAGATCATCAGAATATGATATTTTAAAATGATGAAAGCATACAAAAGCATTTTTCCTCGATAATTCATTAATCAATTAAGTCATTTAGAAAAGCTTTTGTAGTTTCCGCAATAATTTGATATTTTGTCGTGTTGATGCAGCAGAAAAGGCGATTAAACGGGGTAAAAAGACATTCTTTCTGCTTTCTCTAAGGTAGCAGCTGTTTCGGTAAATGCCTCGCCCTGTCAACATGTCTGCAGCAAATCTTTCACCTGGCAGACTGGAACTGGCCTTCACACACACACACACAGGCACACACTCGGACAAAGCACAGGTAGCTGTGAAAATGTCGCAGTAAATAACACACAGGGTGGGACAGGCAGCTGATGTGAGACCTTGTGTGTGTGCATGTGTGTGACCATGTTTATAGTGGCAGAACGACCTTCACGCCACCACCTCATTCTATTACTATACTACCCTCATTCCACCGTCTTTACACACACACACACGTGCACAAAACCCACACAAGTGCACCGGTGTGATGTTGTCTGTGTGCGTTTGAGGGTGAAGTTTGTGTCCGAGCAGCGGCTGATGTTCAAAGAGAAATCAGGCAGATACGGTACGTGACGTTCTAAACCAGACTTGTTCCGATGGCTGCAACTGTTTTGTTTGTCTCTCTCACACACTTATAAATCTCTTCCTCTGTTCCTCGAGGAAACGCACACTTCAAGAAAAAGGGGGATGAATTATGGACGCGCACCCTGTCACTCGGCGAATTTGCAAATTTGTGGGTGTTTGACGAGCCATAAAGTGTGTGAGAATGCGTTTGTGTGTCAGTGTGTGAGGCTGTGTGTGTGTGTAGGCCGTTCTTATGCAAGTGTTAGTCATCTCAGCAGTCTTGACATTTCTCTCCATGCAAGAGGAACACAGGCAGATTTGCTTCCAGTCAATCATAAACAGAGCAGGAATACAGTCACATACAGTAGTCAGGTACTACAGTACTATAGTACCACTGTCAGAACCAGTACATCCTTGTTGGTACAAACTCTCTGAACCTCTACAAGTTTCTGGGTGTTTTTTTTTTTTTGTTCTGGCACATTTTTCCTCAATTTTCTCTGCAACACGAAGTCCTGCAGCTCTATGGAAACACCACAGCCATGGCTGGAAGCAGAGAGAACCGAAACATGTTGTGTGCACAGTGATTCAAATGTCATTAACCATTAAAAGAAGAAAAATGTAATTTATTTGACTCTACATTTTACTGAAAAACACAAAAAATATGAACTGGAATGAGCATGAAACAACATTTTTACAATATCTCCACAAAAAAATTGGACTTTACTTATGATATTGTACCTATTTCTGCCATGAATTTTTTCAAGATTTCAGTTGTCGGAAATTATACAACAGCTGAGCAGCCTCGGCGGAGTACTGCACTCCGAGTTTTCTTACTGGTCTCCTATCTTCCCTGTTTACACTGCCTGCAGTTCAGCTGGGAAGTCCCTGATTTTTTTATTTTTTTATTTTTTTACAAAACCTGAACAGAATGAATGGCTTGTTTTTGGCAAACCTTTAAATGAGAGGTAAAATCCAAACAATTTTAATTAAATATCCTGCATTTAAAGCCATACAATACTTGTTCAAGGACCATCGGAAAGTTCAGAATCCGACAATTCTTCTTGTTTTTACAGTTTCCTGCTCTGACAAAAGGTCTAATTTTTATTTTTTGTTGCTTAAAGATTACATGCTTTTCAAACTTAATGAGCAACTTCGAGTTCATGAGGTTCATACAACAATAAAAATGACAGCAGATTACAGCAGATAATGCAATGCTCACAACTGTTGCTCAATATTACAACTCTTCAAGTGCAGAACTACATTGCCTTTTAGCTTTATCTTCTTTGGAAACTTGTCCCTTGTGTCCACCCCCGACAACCTTTCTGCACATTTCTCCTTTAGAGTGAACACCAGAGATTGTTTCACTGATCTCCCAACAGCCACGTCTGACTCCATCATCACATCCAGCAGAGAAATGGCTATTTGGAAATACTGTCTAAATGTTGTCAGAACATCTCAACAGCATTTTTTTCTGCTTAAAACTGCTCTAAATGATGCAATGTCTGCTTGCAGCCCCTTGCCACATACTGTGTATGTCTACAATAAAAAACAAGATTTTACCTTCCTCTGTTTCGTTTCACCTTTCGAGGTAAAACAAGACATTGAATAAAGCAAAGACTGGCAGGTACGCTGATAAATACGAGTAATTTTGTACAACAGAAGTCTCCTGTGGTGATCTTAATTTCTTACAACCAAGTTTGGAGATGACTTCAAACATCGAGCAGAATAAAAACAAGCACCTTGGTGAAGTAGATTTGTTTCACAAACTATCACTGAATAGTAAACCTTCCTACTTAATTCACTCAGTTTTTATTTAGAGGTCCAGATATTGTTCCTGGAGTCATTTCCAACCCACAAACAGCACAAATGTATCCCCCAAGCAGCACTGAGCTGCTCAAATTGAGATACCGAAGTCTGACAATCAGCACTTCACTGCTACTGTGTAAGAGCTGAAGACCATCAGTATGACTGCCAGAGGGGCCACTACATCACTTAAGAGCTCTCTGTTCTGCTGCTGTACACCTCTGCATGCTGAAATGACTAAATCCAGGTGAAAGCAATGCTAAAACAGAACTGTAAAGCTTTTCTGAAGTGCACCTGTGGTGAGGAGTCAGAGCATCCCGGCGAACAATAAACCGTGAGTCTACCGGGACGGCCTAAATATCTGCATTGGTGCTGTGTTCTGGTGCACTGGTGGCCACAACGGGGGAATTCGAAACACAGAAAGCTCTGGAAAAGCTTTTCTCTGTCGGTTTCCGAGGTGTTCGGCTCCTCATTCAGCTGCTGGCAACAGAAGTAGTGAACCGGACCCGGGTTGCCATTGTAATAGAACGAGAACACACACACACACACAAACACACACACACACACACACACACACACACACACACACACACACACACACACACACACACACACACACACACACACACACACACACACACACACACACACACACACACACACACACACACACACACACACACACACACACAATGATCATTCAGTCGTCCTAGTAGGCGGTCCACTACATTATCAGACAATATGGCAGTTACACCACCCAAACACACATAAAAACCACAAAAGAGAGAAGGCAGGCCTGGCTCTGACCTGAGTATAAAACAGCCAAACTGGGCTAAACAGAGCTTTCCAACTAGCATGAGTTGTGCTGCAGCACCCGGGCCAACCAAGGCTCATTCATGCTATGCAGGACAAGCAGACCAACCAGGAGTCAGTCAGGGGAGGGAGCTCAATGGCATTACCTACGACGCATTCACAGGCTGGTTAAAAATGTCTCATGATCAAATACAGCAATCCAATACGTACTTGTTAGTGCGGTCAGTAACTGCAGGGTGCTATGATGTACAAGCCAAACATGCTCATTAGTGTTCCTTGCTCTGCAGGATAGGACAAGACAAGACAAGGCTCCTCTTCACTCTGCTTTCCACTGAAGGAGCCATGAAGGGCTTCTCAAGGCTTTACTAATTAGCCAGTTAAAACTGCAGAAGAAACCAGGGCCATAAATGGCTGCTTTTCTTCTTGTTCGTCTGCTACAGGGCGACGGTTTCTTTTCCGAGGCTTATTGATTAGCTCGGTTTCCACTCGAGGACTCACCGCACTTACACAACCCACAGTTCTTCACTCTACCTTCATTAACAATAAATTTTGGTCTCTGGTCTGTGTGATGAAAACCCTCACTTTGCACAATGGCACATGAACTTGATTCGAACTCGCAACATTACAATAAATTTCTGCATTTGTCACCGAGAGCACAAGCTGACCAAGCTCCAGTTCCTCGAAAGGCAATTTCAGAAAGGAACTGCAACAGAGGGACTAAAGGTCAGAGGGATTTCTCAAAATGTATTTCGACATCTGCTTTCCTCGGCCTAAATGATGAGGTTCTTTCATTACTATCTCCGGCACCCACCCTCCTCACCTGTCCATCTCTTTTGTCTACTTTCTCTGTTCCTCCCCTGATCGCCTTCGTCTTGAAATCACCTGCAGAGGAATCGATAAGCTATCAGACCGTGAAGACTCCCAGACTCACTCGCCCTCTTTTCTCTCTGTATTTCATGCTGTGTCAATTGGCTATCAGCTTGCCTCAGCCGCTGTTTCTGCCCATCGTTCGTGTGTGAGTGTGCTGTCAAAGTAAATCCCATATTTGATTGACAAAACATCCATCATTCACTTATTGTAACTTCTACTTGCCAGTGTGTGTGTGTGTGTGTGTGTGTGTGTGTGTGCTGCCCCAGTAAACCGCTATCTCAAACCAGACAGTTTCAAACTATCAGCAGAGCGATATTCAAGTGGAAACCAGAGAGCGATGGAGATAGAGAGGAGGCAAAGCTGGCATCAAAGGAAATGAAAACAAAATCAGAAAAGGAGAGGCGAGTGAAAGGAATGAATACAGTAAATGGAGAGGAAGAGAGGGGGAAAGGGAGGCAAAGCCAAAGAGCAACTGGGAGGGAGGGCAAATGAAAAGCGAAAAGAGTGCGAGAAATAAAAAGATTTTTTTTAAAAATGATAAAAAACAGGGTGAGTTGAAATGAGGTCAGGTGCTGCTGAGAAAAGCACAAAGCAGAGCAGAGCTGAGGGAAAAGCAGGAAACATGAGAGAGAAGCACAGGAGAGGTGTGTGTGCGATAAAAAAAAAGGTGTGCAGCGACAGGGAAGAGAGGTGTGTAGGGCGAGACAGACAGAGGAAGGCTGGGAACATGCTGTACGCAACACCTACACAAATAGTAGTGCCAGACGGTGCCATGTACAGATAATACGCTGAAATTAACCGAGATTACACAAGGAATCCTGCGCTATGTGGTAAAACCAAAAAGGCCTGTAGTGACTGAGGTACATGACAAAATTTCAGGCACGCTTTAGGCTGAATTGCAGGCTGTATGTACACAGAGCAGGAGGGTGAAATATCTGTAGAGCAGGGGTGTCAAACACATGGATGGCTTCACAAAGTGTAAGAATTACAGACAAGACATCAATTATAAATTTGTAAAAATATACATTTCAAATAATTTCTACATCTTGACATGTTTTGATCGTAAAGCAAAAATACTAGATTCTTGAGTTCTAGATACACCTGAACGTGAGCATTTTCAGAATAGTTTTCTTTTTTTGCACTAAAGCAAAGGGAAATATTTGGAGTTGTCACTATTTATAGGTTATTACTCCGCCAAGGAACGCTTGAGTTGTGACAATCGCTGTCGGCTTGTCTGTCTGTTTGCTGTTAGCAACATCACTCAAAAACGGATTAACGGATTTGGATGACATTTCCAGGGAAGGTCAGAAATGACACAAGGACCAAGTGATTAGATTTTGGTGGTAATGCGGCTTATAGCCTGGACCCATGGATTTGTTAAAGATTTCTGTATCAGTGCGAGATAGCGGCACAGCGTCACCGTAACTATGACAACAAGTGAACCCTACATCAGCTGCCTGTTGACGATCACATGATTGCGATCCTACTACAAATCAACAGCTGAGGACTTATCAGGATTTATCCATTGGAAATTATACAACAACTGAGCAGCCTTGGCAGAGTACTGCGCTGTCTGTGCTTTTCTTGTTTATAGGTTATCCTGCTGTGCTTTTACCGGTCCAGCCCACTTGGGATCAAATGTGGACCCTGAACAAAAATGAGTTTGACACCCTTCTGCTGTACAGTCACCATTTCCTTCCATTACGGACATGTTGTTTTCAAGTTTTCTGCATTTTTGTAAAATGAATAACCAAACTAAGCCGGCACTGTTTTCATATAGATGTAGGATTTTATTTTTATATTGAGTTCCCTCCCAGGAACTGTTTGGTGTTTGGAGAGTTAAGGTAATCTAAACATCAACTGTATGTGTTAAGTGTGAAAGCTATAGCAACAATAATGCACTCTGAAATGCTCCGATATATAAAATAATGTAAAAACCCAACACGGGCAGACACTTCATTTCACCATCCATCATCCACCCATTATCTATACATCCTTATCACGTGCAGGGTTGCAGAGAGCACAGGCACTTTGTGTGAAAGGCAGGGCAGAGCCTGGACAGGTCATTAGTTCATCTCCACTCACAATGTATACTAATGGCAACTTGGAGTCTCCAATTAAGGTAACCTACACGTCTTTGGACTGTGGATTGAAACCCACACAGGAGCTGTAAGAGCAGGCATCCAGAAAGACCCCAGCCTGATCTAGATTTCTGATTCTCTGCTTCATCCATGTGTTGCTAAGATTAGCAGTAGCGCTATTAGGAGTCGCGGTGGTGGACAAAGTGTAAAGCAGCGATAGATTTCCAGTGGATACATTTCATTCCCCGCGCAAGGCTGAGAATCAAACCTAAAGACTTTGGAGCCCCACAGTCAAGCAGCAAATGTTTGCAGACTCTTTCTGTGAACTTTATCTTTGATTTGATTTAAACCAACACTTTGAACATCTTATTTAAGCCAAGAGATCCATGCAGAGACAAAATTAAACCGATGCCTTTGAGAAGCGGCTCAATTAGTTAAACTGCGGTTTGTAGAGCTCATGACTTTGAAGGAATTGATGGTATTGGTGCTGCAAATCTGATACTTTTGGCACCAGCATCAAAATGATTTCAGCTCTGCTCCTCTGTGATTGTCAAAATCAAGGATTTCAGTGGCTTTTACGCCCACACAAGAATGAACTTCTCGGGAGAATGCAAATGTTAATACTTGACGCAGTTATTAGCCGTACCAGTTGGCATAAGATAAAAACGTCAGTCCAGAAACACTGGCTCTAGTTAACACATCTCTGAGAAACTGAGTATCAATGCAGAGACAGAGAGAGAAGAATTTCAACGGCGAGGTGACAATAAAACCAGTACAAGCTGATCCAGTCTGCAGTGCTCAGACACACAGTTGTTAAACTGTCACGATGCTCCATTAACATTCAGTGACCAGCAGAAGGAGGCGAGGCTCCACCACACATCTACACACACCCAAATGTTTTTGGAGGGTAAACACGTTCAAAACTACACTCAAAAACAAAAACCTCTCCCGCGCGCACAGAAGACATGCCTGCCTGTTTGAACACATTCTCACACAAACACACACTCACCATGAAAGAATCTGGCTTATTACCCATATTGCATCACAGCAGCAACATTCCTCGAGTCAACAGCGCCCCCGCCTTGCTGGGTAACAGCGAGGGAAACGATGAATGAGCTGGAAGGAGGAGAAAGGTACTACAAACCACAGCATGGGTGTGTCTGTGTCGTGTGAGGACACTCAACAAGACGCCACTCGTGCCAAATCTGTTTGTGCGGATTCGATATTCACAGACCGACAAGACTGGAGCGACAGGGACTACCCACATTAGTAATAATAAGCTGATGACAAATCATTTCCTCATTAACCCGATGCTCCCCACAGGCAGCTCTCAATTTTGCGATTATGGCGAGTAACGCAAAAGTGAATGCAGACGATCAGATCAGCCTCTGCAGCACCTGCCAGAGCTGCACATCAGCAGGTGAATCGTGACACCTACTGACATGAAAAGCTTTTGAACCGCAGCAGCAACAACAGAAACACCACAGAGCTGAAACTGCAGACGGGGTTTGGAAAAATGGTCCAAAATAATTGCAAATATATCAACTTGGGGGGGTATCGTGCAAATAGTTTGAAAATGTGGACAGTGTGGCTGTAACACCACAATATTGGATGCTGCTGTCAAAGTCTAAAGGGCCTAAATCAGTTAAAATGACTCTGAGGTGGTTGTGCATTCTGTGGCTTGGTGGTTAGCAATTTTTCCCTTGCAGTTGGAAGATCCCCGGTCGCATCCCAGCCTTCCCAGGGTCTTTCTGCATGGAGTTTGCATGTTTTCCCTGTACATGTGTGGGTTTTCTCTGGGTACTCCGGCTTCCTCTCACAGTCCAAAAACATGCTGATGTTAACTGGTAACTCTAAATTGTCTGTAGGTGTGAATGCGATTGTGATTGTTTGTGTCTATATGTAGCCCTGTGACAGACTGTTCTCTGTCCAGGATGCCCCCTGTCTCTGCCCTAAGTCAGCTGGGATGGGTGGCAGTAAAAAAAACAAAAAAAGGATGGGTGGCAGCCCTCCAAAAGATAATGGATGGATGGTTGTGCATTGCAACAATCTGATCATATATTGTTGCCGTTTAACAAATGCTGCAAACTGGATGGATGAATTCTAAGAAATGTGCAATTAAAACCATAACACAGTTACATACAGAACTCAGCTGATCGCAAGTTAGGTGTGATTTTTCTGCACATTTGCATAAAAAACTGGAGAAATATTCCTGCTGATTTCAGCCATACTGCTCGGTCAAAACGGTTACCGTCACAAAAGGACGCTCCTCGGTTGTTTGTTTGTTTTGGTTGATTACACAGCGCCCAGGAGCAGGTTTATGCTCTCGACGTGTGATGCGAATGCGTATGTGAGCGAGCAGTGGATGTGGAAGTGCAACCGAATGCATGTGCTGTGTGTGTGTGTGTGTGTGTGTGTGTGTAATGCCGTATCACTGTAGCACCGAGCTCTGTGGTCACGCAAGCCTGAGCCGCCTTCGGGAAGTAGGTCAATGAACTAGTGAGCACGAGAGAGAGAAAGAGAGAGAGAGAGAGTGATGAATGGTGTGAGAGAGAGAAAATCATGATCAGATTTAACATGGAGGAAGAAGAAAAAGTAAGAACACACGCAGGTAGGAAGAAGAAGAAACAGTGGAAAGTTACTAATTGGAAACAAGCACAATGCCTGTTTTAGTGGGAACATGTACTTACACGCTATATAAGGCTGGAAGGATAATGTGTGTGCTTGTCAGTGTATTTGTATATGCATCCCGAAGGACATAAATGGCCTCACCCACCTCCTTCACTATCCCGGCTACATGCAGGTAGAAGCCTGCTTGCTCACAACCCACACACATGACTCACACACCTCTAAACTTTCCATCGCTAAGCTGTGCAGAGCCTCCTGAGCCCATCGCAGCGCGCTAACTCCACCCTAATGTGTTTATCATTATGAATTATCAGTGAAATTACATGACATCATCTGGAGGATACATCACAATTTCTAGGTTTATTACATCCTGGGACTCCTGCAGCGCCGCAATTTATTAACTTCTCATGATTAGTCGGCAACATTCTCCGCCGTGTGTAATTGATAATCTCTTATTTTGGAGGCTGGAGATAGAATCAGGGTTGGTGGCTCCAGCTGCGATCGGAAGGGAGATCTTAGGGTAATTAGGACCGAACCTGAGGTCACGCATGAGCCAGATGTGCGCGACGTGACAGTGACGACTGCACATCCGTGCCACAGGAAGCCTATTTTTAAACACACACACAACGCTGTAGCGCACACACAGACGTGGCCACATTAATGCGTCTTTTATCCAAGGAAGCAACAGCGTCTAAAAATAACAACAAATTGCTTTTAAAGTGGAGTAATGGAAGACGAGAAATGCTTAGTGTGTGTTTGTGTGGGAGCTGCTGCATCGAACCATATCAAATAATGCTGTAGTGGATGCGATAGGCTGTGTTTTTAGATAAATGCGCCCTGCTATAGTGAGTGTGTGTGTGTTTGTGTGTAAAAGTTCACACCAGTCCGTGCCTGCCTTCCCCTGGCACCTGGTTGCCACAGCTATATGCCAGGCTGGCATTAGTGCGTGTTCCCGCGTCCCCCACGCTCACGTAATAGCGCCATGGAAATTTCCTTTCACCTGTTCTCATTTACACCTGTGCCCTTGAGAGCTCACACACACGCACACGCACACACACACACGGACACACACGCTCTGTCAGTGCAGTACATTCTACAGTAGAGATAAACTAACCGTCACTCTGTTGAGACTATAAACAGTGTCCAACTCCTAAAACCAACAAATCTGCTTAACAGTCACATGATTATTATTGCTGCTACTACTAGCCTACTACCACTGACAGCAGAGAAGCCTACAGCCACGGTGAACTACTTGTACTCGTACTACTACAGTATCTGCTTCTACTATTATCAGCAATAAACTACTATTTCTACTGTTGCTCCTTTTGGCTACTGCTTAATAAGCTCCCACTACTGCTGCTTTTATGCGCAAATGTACACGGAAACATGCACACATTTCCTTTGCTATGACTCGTATACTAGAAATACACTCGCTCTGGTAGAAAAAAAAAAACTTTATTTACAAGTTTGTTGACATGCAGACTCCTTAGTCCTCAGAAAAATGAGATACAACACTTAAAAAAAAAACATTTCCGGTACCTTTTCCAGTGTTACACCACATGAGAAAGACTCCAAATGCCTGTACTTTTGAAAGACAGAACGATTACTATACTAGATCGTGCCTTTAGCACTCCTGCTGCCATCACTACTGCTATTAGTTTGATGAGTAACTAGTATTTATCACATTGTAACTACCACAGGAAGAACTAATATGGCTGCTGCAGGTACTGTGTGTAACTGATGAAGCTTTCACTGCTGTAACTGCTCAGTCTGCCACCACTACATCCGTTATTGCTAACGTTTGTGCATCTATTACAGCTACTGCTACTGCGGGAATGATGAATGCATGCGTGCAATGCGTATGGACAGCAGACAAGAATAGCAAACAAGCTTCATTCATAGCTTCAGTGCTTCTTCAACCCCCAGCGGAAGAGCTGTTTAGAGACTCCACACGACGGCCTTACCCCTGAAAGCACCTTGTAATCCTTCAACTTGGAGAGCATGAGTCGTAATCACATACAATAATCCTGCTGGACCGGTGGATTATTGGAAGAGGGGAAAGATACAGTGGTACAAACATTTTGGTTGGCAGGCGACCAGTATGTATATTTATGTTCATCTTTGATCCGGCAGCCTATAGTGTCGGTGTCAGAGGAGTGATGATGTGCTTGTGCAGTTGGGGGCTAGTCTGTCCACGGTCCAGACATCTTTACAACTCGATCTGTCTGACGACTTAGTCGGGGCGAGCCCCAGCCAAAACACTGGCACAATGTCAAGCAGAGAGAGAGAAAAAGCGAGAGAGAGAGACCTACGTTGTGGGCTGTGACAGAGCCCAAAGCAATATCGCAGCAGCATTTACACCTCCAGCCGTCGCACAACTCTCATTCATCTTCCGAGTTTTATTACAGTGTTGCATGGCATTAAAGTCTCAATTTTAACAACAGCACAAAGTGTCAAAGTTCTAACGGTAGCAGACGTTGAACAAACCCCACTTCTCACAGCTGTAGACCAAAACACAAATCAAGCTTGAATGTATGACTCTCTTTAAAAGCACCTCTAAATGTTCCATGATTATAATCGTGCACGTCATAAAAGCTCCACTTTGTGCAACATCAATCATCCCTTGAAAATGTGTTCAAAAAGTCGAATAGGTATCAGAAATCACACTTTTCAGAGATGCAACCAATTCAAAATGTGCATCTCGAAGCACTTCTGTTACGTCTTACATACTTCAAATGGCACGTCTTGCACACACTGTGGAGCGATGGCTCACATCAACCTCTATTTGACGCTGGCATCTTGCTGCGATTATCAGCATCCCTCATCTCATCTGCCTCTCCTGCCATCTGCCATCTCCTCAGATTTTAGAAACAGACACAACCCTTGGTTGCGCTCTTCCTGTTTTAAAAGAAGACATTTCCCTGGTGGCTGCACCCCGTGATAAATCAGGTAACGGAGTAGGAGAGCTTTAAAGAAATAGGGCAGCCAGCTAGCTTGGCGACCACTGGGCCTCCGCATGCTTCCCTACAAAGCCCTGAGCTGCTGGGTGAGATTGGATTCCCTCTCCTTCAGCCCAAGCCCATCTCCCTCAGGTGCTGCACACAGCTACAGTGCGAGCGCGTGCAGAATGACAAACAGCCTCACATCCATGTTGACACTATCAATATAGCAACAGAGTCCCTGTGATGAATACAAATCATCAGTAAAGGTTAGCTAAGGACACATTACATACATGCATACAACACACATGTTCGGAACAAAAAAGAAAGAAAGATGGTGTGACACATGAGGAGGAATTGAGAATAGGGATGAACACATGCATCACTTGTCGACAGCAAGCATATGAAATGCAGTACATCTGCACACTCCTGTGTCTCTGTGTTATCGCACTCCCTCTGAAGAATGGATGGTTTTAACGCAACATCGGGTCATCTATTGACCCTCTGAAGCAGACTGAAGATAATAGACACATTCAGTATGTCTAGTTTGGAAGCAAAGGCACTCAATTGGCAACATTTACTCAGAATTAACACCAAAAATGTGCAGATTATCAAGCAAACAGGGCATGTTGAGCTAAAGGGAAAGACTGAAGAACATGCATGGATTGATGGGTTAAAGGTCATGAAGAAAAAAATGCTGGTTTGAGCTCATAGTGGGACTCTAGATTACTAACAATCTGTATAAACCCTTAAAAACTATTGGTCAGCCTCTACTGCTTAAGCACAGCATGTTAGACCTTAAAACCAACCTATGCTAGAGTAATAATACCTGCCACATCACAGACTTTGCTGTCATTAAGTTTCTGGTAGTTTGATTAATGAAACTTTATTTGAGATTAAAGGGATAGTTCGGGATTTTTGACATGAATCTGTATGGCATCCCCCTCAGCAGTGTTGTTCTTTCACACAGACTTACTGCCGACAGCGTCCAGTCAGCAGAGATCCTGTCCGGTCTTGGTCCAGACGAAGGTAGTCCGGCAAGTTTGCTGGGGTCACGAAAATAAAGCGTTTTCTTCTCAAATTTTATAACTTTATACTGTACAAGTGATCCACTTCTCTGTCCACCCTCTCTCTCTCTCTCTTCCCGTTCTAACTCCATCTGGTGAATTTCGGCTTCAGTATATTCGGGTTCATAAAGATATCCCCTTGGCTGAATGCTGAAGTCAATATATTCATCGTCGCTGTCGTAGTCAGACATGTTGTTGTTAACTTTACGAGCAGTAAACAAAGTGAAACCTGCGCGGCTGCCAGGTGGAGGCAGCACGGAGTGATATGAAGGGAGAGAAAATAGTGCCAAGCGTTTACGAGGTCTGACTTTTTCGTGGGCAACGGTTTTGTAATGCAAATATATCACTCTTTCGAACACATATTGGTTTGAGAAGAAAACGCTTTATTTTTGTGACCCCAGCAAACTTGCCGGACTACCTTCGTCTAGACCAAAACCGGACAAGATCTCTGCTCACTGGACGCTGTCGGCAGTAAGTCTGTGTGAATGAACAACACTGCTGACGGGGATGCCATACAGATTCATGTCAAAAATCCCGAAATATCCCTTTAAGTTCCCACGATCATAGTACAAAATATCTGAGGGTGTCAACAATGTAGATTTTGAGAAAGGAAAGACCCACAAGATGACTGATGAAGATTTTATACTCTCCTAGACACGAGTCACGTTGGTCTTGGTTAATGAAATATCCACAAGTCCCACTGCTCACGGTGGCAGAAAAGCAGGAAAACATTCCACAGAGAGGCTAAAGTCAAACTACATTTTTGCTTGATAAGGGACTTAAATGATTAATTAATAACCAAAACTGTTGCAATATGACTAATCATTAAATCAGCTTGATGCTTTCAGCACTAAATGCTGCAGTACATTCAAACCTCGTACAGCAGGAAGCAGTTTTTGACTTGGCTAGCGTGACCAAGATGAGCTGAACCTGGTCGCCACCAGTCGGCTACAAAGGTTAAATGGCATGTATATGATGATTTAACCACAATGATAAATCCTCTGCAGTCTGAGTGTCTGAATGCGCCATAAAGATAAGAATCGTAAAGAAAAACAGTAAAAAGAAAGGGAAGGTCTTCGATGAGAGGTGATAACAGTGAATCACAGCGCTGACTGTAAAGTGCATAATCTGTATAAGAAGCAGAGCCTGGAGAGAGAGATTTACATCTCCACATCCCACTCTGGTTTGAGTCACAGTAAGAACGGCAACAACCTGGAACACAGCGGCAAACCGAAAAGATTTTCATGTAAATTAAGACATTCGAATACCAAATAAAACCCCTCGCTCACAAGAGCCTCTATGCTCTGGGATTATTTTTACCTCTCGTACTTCTTCCTCATCTTTCACCCGCTGTGTCTGTTCTCTCGGCCTCACAACGGCGATACACGCAACGAAGCCATTGTGCGTGTTGGACACTTTGCATGGTTGAGTGCCACTCTGCTGCTCCACCTCAGGGGAAGAAGAACTGTTTGGAAAAATCCTTCACTCTGCAGAGTGCATGCAAGATTGGATGCAAACTGGATTTAGGGATTCTGCAGTAGTTCTCGGTTTCTTCTGCCGACACTGACCTTCTAAGAGTTACCCTCGAGAGGTAAAATTAGATTAATCAAATGTAAACTGTACTACAGTTATGAATCATAATCGGATGCATTTGCCATGCAGAATACCACAACAGACACCAGGCTAAAGAGAGGCAGAAATCAGGCAATGTGGAGTCTGATACAGTCTTGCTAAAGGAAATGAAGAAGTATTGTGTAGCTGGGTCCCAAACCATGGAGGTCAGGAAGCCTTTGCTAGCCCAGTTTGGAAACTAGGTTAGAAGTTATTGCTGCCAGAGTGTCACTGTGTTCTGAATGGGAGACCAAAGATAAAGTCGCACAATTTAAAAAAAAAAAAAAAGTAAATTATCAAGACGGATGGATGGGTAGCAAAAAAATGCTCAAGCGAGAACTTAATGAATCTGGACGGTATCTTAGTCACAATCTCTCCTGTGTGTAATTATGAGCTGCGAAATTAATCATATTGCAAATGCAATCTCGACAAAATCAATTCTGCCATATTTTCATTACGATGGAAGGAGGGGTTGCATCAAATTGAGGCCTTCTAATTTCTAATGACAAACTGTACACAAGCAGAGTGGACAGAAGCTGAAGCAAGCCACGCATATAAACAAGGTATGGAGGAGTAGCAAGAAGAAAGACGTGAGTCAGAACCAAGGAATGAAAGGAAACTGATGTCTTTCACTGGAGCTTTTCTACACATTTGAAGATTTATCATTTAGCTGCACATCTACCACTTTAATCAAGTGATCATGAAGCTAACGAGGCTGCAGAGAGCACCAGAAACACAGGTTTTTGACTGACTATGCCAACGTTAACAAGAAGAAAAGCCCTCAGAAGAACAAGGAGCTTACACAGGTACTATTTTTATGAAAATCCACAAAAGTGAGAGATAACTGTAATCTCAGTTCTGAGTAAGAAAATCATGATTTCCATAATCCAGTGTGCCGGCCTTGTGTGTGTGAATGTGATGCCAAGCTATCCTGAGCGAGCAGCTGACGACTCACCACGCAATTAATTATTGAGGGACCCCTCACCTGCCTCTGCTAGCATGTTAGCTAGCAGCAGCACGCTCCGACACGTGACTCACAGGAACATGGAAACATACATGCAGTTTATGAGCCTCTCTTATGGGCACACACACACACACACACAGGCCCTGAGGGGGGGTCAGCGTTTAAGCCGGATGCCTGATGAACCTCAGAGGGATTTGGGAGGAAGCAACCATGTTCCCAGCACTCATACTGACGCACACAAAGCACAATGAGGATCGGCCACATGTAGCACACATTCGTATCTGCAAACACGCACAGATTTCCACTAGACACCTCGGTGTAGCACCAGCAGGGAACAGCCAGGCTTCCACAGCATCGCAAAGACCAGAGTCAGTTCTTAGCAGCAACAGAGCAAAATCGCATCTGTTTCATCAATATGACAGCTTAGCGCAAAGAAAATTCAACATTTATGCTGAGTGTACGTCCAAAATATTCCCTCCTGTGCTTTCCTATGTTGCTCTCTCAGATTAGGATCAGGGGAACACTTTGTTCTCAGCGTTGACACAATGCCTGGATCTCTGACCTGCTCACTGTAGGCTGCTTTCCTGGAGATCTGCAGTCATTTTACTGTGATTTGCTTAACAATGCAGCACACTGATAGATAAAATCAACCGCATTGTAAAATATGCAAATGAATCCATGCACTTTTTGGACATTTTTCCTCTTGCTGCAATGTAAACGACACATGTATGTCAAAGTGATGCTCGAGAGTGTGTGTGTCGACGGTGACAGCAGGCATAGGTGAGTCACTGTAGGGCTGGAAGATGAACACATTGCACTGCAGTGCTGCACATCACGACTCAGATAGACAGAAAAGGAAACGGTGAGTTAGATAATGGCACCGAATCGGGAATAAAATGATAGAAAATGCAGCAGAGACACAACAAAAAGCCCCAAATCTGCGAACAGAGAGGTTGACAGACAAGATGTAGGCGACCAGAGCCTGTCTGTCCGTCTGTTCCTGGAAGAGTGTAAATCCCAGTCACTGCCAATAACACCTGTATCCATCACTCCTGGGTGGAACTTCAAAGCCTTGTTATTTATACACCTGTCTGTCTGCCTACCTAGCCGTCTGGATCCTTCACTCCTCACTGTCCACTTTAAATCGGATTTATCGGTGTGCATCAAGAAAGTGATGCACCTGCCCGTTTGCTGCTAGAGGAAGTGTTTTACGCTCCTTTAGTCCTTCAAACCTCCACAGGCCAAGTTTCTACACTAAAGTTGTCAGACTAATCCAGTGGTTTTTGTTGACCATCACCAACATTTTGTGTCTGTGCCAATTTTTTTCCTTTAATGTGCACACTAATTATCCAGTTTGTTTCCGCTGTTCATACAATCAATAAACTGCGTTATGTAAAGTTTAGCAAGGCAGACCCTTTCCTGAAATTACTTTGAAAGTAACACTGCTTAATCCCACAGAATCGCACTATCAAGTTAAATCCAGCCGAATGTTGTCAGTAAGGGACTGCGTGACTTCCGATCCGAAATTGGATAGCATCACCTGATAGCCAAAGCTGACCACCTGCTATGTAGGAGCTCATGCACACACATTGACACCCACTCAGACACACAGAGGCATCATGGTTATTGCACGCTAAAGTGCTGACTGACAGTATAAGGCTCTATAGGGGCAACAAAAGCAGCACGGTAAAGGCTTTACCCTTTATTAAGTTTTCCATTTTGGTACATGTAGGCGTTGGTTCACAGACGCAATCAACACTTAAGAGTTTTATCTTGATTGGCCTGCGTGTAGCATGTAGCTTGAGGTCCAGAGGAGCCAAACAAAGAGGCAATAAGTCATTGCCAGTTGACGTCTGGGAACAAAATCTTCTTCTACTTGGATCTTGTTGCTTTCTCAGCCTGGATCTGTTGTGCGTTTTTTTTTATACAGCTGAGAATCAAGACTAAACTTGGATCTTTTACAGCACAGCGGCAGCACCGAGCAACTTAGAATGTTTGGCAATAAAAATTTTACAACGCCGGCTGAGAAACTAGTGCAACTATTTTAACTTGACCTCCAGATCAGAGCAAAACTTCAAAATAGACGCGACAAAAAAAAAAGAAAAAGGCAAACGTGCTTTCAAAGCACATGAAGTTGACAGACGGGAATGACTGACGTCTGTCGCGCTGGATTCTCATCTCAGAGTCAAAAATGTTCGTTGATTCCACTTTTTCTCCCTGGAGACCCACACATGTGCTTTGAATTCACATGTGGCTTTCTCTGCAGGAGGTTGCTTAACCGCCACACTGAGCGGAGTAGATGAGCCACGGCTAATATTTTACTAGTGGCCAGTTGTGTCCTGTTACAGCAAGATGTGGTGACTGACGTTAAGTCGGCCTGATCTTCCCAGAGTCAATCCATTGAGCGGACCCAGACCGGCCTTCAGCGCTCAGTCAATGATTACCACTGAAAGAACTTTGAGAGACCGACTGTACCTGGACCTACCTGTCAACTAGAGGTCTACGCTCTACCTCGCACTTTTAAAGAAAATGATCCACGCTGACATGTAATTGTTTTTTGCGTTGGCTGTGTTCCAGCTCTCAAATTTTTTCAGGAAATTTGGATTGATTGCATAATCTGGCCTACAGGCAGACAAACAGCACTGACAGCATCATGATGGATGAACCCAAACAATCTTTAAAGATGACCTAAATTTGCGTCATGCTAAATCACAAAAAAAAAAAAGGCTGCAAGAGTTATTGTGCCTTTTCCTACCTCTCACAGCCCCTTAAACCTTACAGATATTCAACATTTTCTCACCAGACTCTCAGTTTCATAAATTTTACATACGTGGCATCATGTAGGTCAGCGTATTTTCACTTTGACGTGAAAACCACATATTTGTTTTGTAAAAGTGCACTAACAGCGCAGAGTAAAGCGTCCAGACATCACATGAGCCTGTGGTCAATGACTCTGTGCTGTGGTTTTGAGGATTTTGCACTTCTAACACTAAAGACATGGTGATTCAGAAAACCAGCGCTTCCACCAACACCCAGTTACAGTTCTCCACATGCATGAGCCATTTGCCTTCATGGTACTTAGGCCTACATTGACAAGAAACTGGGGTTAACTGTAAACACTGAGGGAAAATGTAAAAAAATACCCACAAAGGGCAAGAAAGAGTGTATTTTGTGCTACACTTGATGGTGCCATTTAATAGATCCGATATACAATCAGTTCCGACCTTTATCAGTGATTTGTGTGAATTTCAATATGTGAAAAAGGCGTAAACTGAGCAACACTGCCAAGTTTATTCACAAGTCATTTATACCTGCATGGAAATCATAAAACAAACAAATTAGGATTGGTATCACTTCCAAAACTGACCGTAGCTGCAACAATCTTTCACTGATTCCCTTGAGTCACTTAATTTAAACATGCGATAAACTTCCTCTGAAACAAGCTGGACAGAGAGGGATGGATTAGGGAATGCGTTTTGAATGAGGAAATGAGAGGAATTGCAGTGAGCTGGTATACTGTAGAGCGCTGTGCATGAAAAGAGGAGAGAGAGAGAGAGGAGGAAACAGTCACATGTTAGGAGGAGGAGGGGAGGAAGGGCTGCCTGTCAGCGGCCGACGTCACGGTAACGCCTCCCTCCATCCCTCCCTCCACTACAACTCACATGACTGCAGCAGCCCTGTTCTGTAACTCCAGTCACGAGGATAGAGTAGTATTACAATAACCAGCCGGCAGGGGCGAGCGGCATTCACATACACTGGGAGAAGGGGGAGAGAGACAGAGAGCAAAGGAAAACCACCAGCCAGCCCTAATAACCCTGAGTAAATATTAACATATTAACGCTGCGTTTGTAGAACAGATAACCTTATCGGACTACACATGAAGAAAGCGGCGATACAGTGTACAATTTGATATTTTTTGTTCCTGTCCCAGATTCAAGTTGCACTTTATCTTTCCCCTTGTGTGCCACTCAAGGACTTTGCAGCAATATAAAGCCACAGAGGAGTGAGCTGCAAATGCATGTTACAATGCGAATGCAGATTGAAAACAGCTCCACGGTTGATAAAATGATCTTGTACCATATGAATATTCCACATGCAGCTATTTTATGGCTGCATCTTTCAAAACAGAAACATCCCAGATGCTTTTGTGCGCTGTTTTACGTTAAAATTCGATTTCAGCCTCGTGTATTTGGTGTCAACGAAAACTCTGACGTCTCCTCTGTTGGTTCGGCTGCACAGGGTGACTTTGCGATGACTGTCAAACCAGTGCGCCAACGCTGCATATTATTGCATATAAGTGACTGAGGGGAAACACATTTCAGGCTCTTATGGGAGCATTAACTGGAGCCTGCTAGACGACAACGGATGATACAAAATGTGCTCAATGGGGTTGAATAGTCGATAGATTTCAAATCACAATTTGAAACGAAAGGTTTCACTTTAGCATGCCCAGGTTTTACAAATCAATGTGACAGCTTGGTTTGATGGTGTGGTAATGCCTCATGACATGCTTTCCTACCATGACACAGTCAGTATAGACTTTAAAAATATCATATTGCAAATTTAATTGCAATAACAGTCAGAAAAATCCCAATTTGACATCGTCTCCAAAGCTTTCGCCTCTGATGCTCATACTAGAATGCATTATAAAGGCAATTTATAAACATGCTCCTATTGGAATATGAGTGTATTACAGCTGAATGTTGGAGCTGAAGTGTGCACTTTTATTATACTACTTGAGGGAATTGTTCTATAATGTGTCGTGACATCATGACCTCCAACCAAGCCATGCTTTGGTGCATTTTTTTCTTCTAGTGATGGGGAATGTTTTCACTCTGCACTGCGAGGGAATCACATCAGTCCACATCTGTCTCCATGTGTGCATATATGTGGAAGCACATGCCACTGCTGCAGTTTATAAATAGACCGCACAGCCTCCCTGGATCCCACCACCCTCAGAATTAACCTGCTTAAGCTGCCAATCAGCTGTGACACATCGCCCTCCTCCAGCACCCGCAAAACACACACACACACACACACACACACACACACACACACACACACACACACACACACACACACACTTGGATGACCGTGCAACCAGAGGAGCAGCAGCAGCAGCAGCAGCAAAAATCACCCTCCGATGCGATCATGTCATACTGTGATGCAGCAAACATATTCCAATGAGAGACCGCGTCGTGGGTTTTACGTGGACGGCGATAATCCGTGCGTATTTCGGAAGCGCGACTCTGCAGCCAGCAGGGAGATGGAGATTAGAGCCGATAAAGTCCGCCGTGTCGCGTGAGAATTTGAATATTTCACCAAATCTGCTTCGGTAATCTGCCAATTTACTGTTTTTCCTCCTCAAACGTCGCATGAAAGCGTTACACAGAGCCGGATCAGGTGTTTCTGAACGGGCTGGCGTGTCCTGGAAGATTCGGCATACATGTTGTTGTCAATGCATCATTGCATTTCGATCAACTTCTGCAGGATCAGAGATCAAAGTTCCAATTCAAATGCGCCACTTGGCGTTATGTTTTAAAGCCGAATTCACTTTAATATCCACCTGACTCGCTTAAAATGTGATTCCAGGTTTTATGTGTTATGCGCGCTGGAAAAAAACACCAAGATTCCTACATTTGGGTGATTTCCAAACGCACCTCTTCGCGTCTTGGAACACGGTGCGTAAAATCAACCCCCCCGGCACAGCAACACCACTGTCAACTATCAACATCAACCCTCCGGACTCAAAACAGCCCCGACGGCTCTGAGGTTGTCGGTTTTGTCAGCAAACAATTGTGCGAAGCGGACAACCGTTTTGTAACCACTGCGAAGCGCTTACGCAAGCCGGTTACGAAAACGTCAAATCGCACCAACTTTCTCAGCTGATTAAAAAAAAAAACACCCCTCACTGTCTGATCTCCTGTGCGAAATGCCTGGGAAATTGATCATCAGAGGGAGTTGTTCAACTTTGCATCGAGCAGCCTGCAGATTTCCAACGAGGAGATCCAGAGATCCCACAGCTAAGCCCCCGATGCTGTGGCAAGCAGCTTACGATGAAGTGGATAAATAACAATTACACAGCACTGATGAAGTGCAGCGGGAACACAAACACACACTTTATTAGAACAGCCGATTGGATTGTGCGCGGAAAACAAATAAAACGTGTCCAAGCGAAAGCGTCAACTACACTCAAAAAAGGCACACAAGTGTTTTTCTCTTCACAAACACTTAAAATCAAGCAGTCTTGTAGCCCGCAAATTAGTATCAGAATGTCATAAAATCATAATAGTCCTCAGGCTTTGTCCATGCGTTCAGAGGCGCACCACGTGTCCAAGTCTCCGGCACTGAAATTAAAACTTCCCTCAAGAATGCGTCAAAAGTTTCCAAAGCGCCCCTCTGCATACCAAATAATCCTCACAGAGCTGCCACACACCGGCTGCTCTCCGCTCCAGCACCGACACATACAACATTTATTCGTTTTCATCCGTTAAATCCCACTCATCGCCGATGGCTGATGGCATTTCCTCCAGAAAACACGTGAAAGCCAGACGTCAAGACAAAGTAGACATTTACGCGCATTCACATGCATGAGGACCGAGGCGGCGGGGCGCACTGTGCCGGGGAGATGCTGCTCACAAGCCGGGCGAGAGGCTCGGCATCAACCGCTCATAGCGTGCACCACGGCCGGCGACGTGCAAAGACGCGCCCCGCCGCGCGTAGCCCAAAGTCCCGTGTGTCCAAAGAGGCCCGGTTCTTACCTGGCTGCCGGAGTTTTCTGTCAGGTAATTGAAGACAAAGGACGAGAGTTCCTCATCTAATAGTGGAGCGCAGTCCGCCATCTTCTAGTGAATGAGGAGCCGTGGAGTCAGAGTGTGGAGTATAGGAGGCGGACGAGGAGCAGTGCGGGCCGACCGCCTGCAGGGGGCGCATATGTTTACACACAAACCGGCGCGCTGGAGATATGCGGTGCTCCAAAGTGGGGTCTGGGGACCACCGGGGGGGTCAACGCAGTGGAGGCCCGCAATTAAATGAGAATTACTTCACTGTGGTTTGTCTACTGCAGACAAATGCAGTGACTTATTAGTAATACACAATAAAAAAATAATGATTTTTGAATCCTTTTATTTCCTCTCTTGGTGCTCAGGTGGCCTCTCTAAACCTCAGAACACTCAGTGATGGATATGTGAATTACACTGCAAAAAATGTTAAATTTCAAACATTTTATGACAGTTTTTGACAGTATATAAATGCTGTTATTCTGATTTTCCCTGTTTTATTTGCTGTGATTTTGAAAAATATTACATGTTTTGCAGATTTTCCAGGTTTTGTTGAATTGCATAAAATAACTAGTACAGTTACAGAATGGGGGAAAGTATTGAGTTTGATGTTAACCCAAAAAATAAACTGTCAATAATGTCCACGTTAAAAAAAAAATCTGTGCTTTTTTTTTTTTTTTTTTTACAAATGCTTTTACAATGTTTGCCTGTAAAATTACACTTTTAAGAATATATTAAAGTCAGATGAAAAACATTTAATATTTTGCAGATTATACAAGTTTTGTTCAATTGCAAGAAATGACTAGTAAAATCATAGAAAAATATTGATTTAGATGTTAACCCTAAAAAACTGCCAGTGTCCATATTTAAAAAAAAAAAAAGAAAATATATTTTTAAAAATTCATTTACAATGTTTGACTGTAAAATTACACTTTGAAAAATATATTTAAGTGAGCAAAAATATTATTTTGAAATGTTTTCAATGAAATATTCTCTGTAAAAAAAAAAAACACCTTTTATTATTTATTTTTAATCTATGTTCTTTCAGCTGCACTACCAGCAGTATAAAATGGGCTGGGCAGCTAATCGGGACCTTATTCTACAGAACCTGCTAAACACATGTCAGTTTTCATGGTAAAGTAATGAAAACAGTTGAGGCTGCTGTAATTGCATGACTTCTTTCAGTGGGATTACGAACATATTGCAGATATAAAATGTTCTCTCAGCTGAGAATCTGCATCATTAATCGTCGGGAAAATAACTGAAAGGGAGACACTTCTTACCGCTGAATTAAATGCTAAACTTTGAGCCGGTCAGCTGTGCTGAATCAGTTACCATGACGATCTTGCAAATTAGAAGACACCTTCACTATACAGAAAAGAACGAATTTGGGCTCAACATAACTCATAAATGTTGCTTCGTAGTAGAATCATCTCTGCATGTCACTGCACAGATACATTCAAGAAAACTGCTTTCAGACATTTTACTTTCAGACGTCTGCCACGCCACTTCATCTCATAGTCATGTTTACATTTCACTCAGTTCTGCTTTTCTTAGTTGTTGCTTAGCTCTAGTTTTGTTTTTAGTTTACCTGATTTTAGTTGTTAATTTACTCACTTTTTTGCAATTTGAAATCATTTTTATATATTTTGATTCTAAATTTGCATTCTACTTTTTTATTATCTCAGAACCTTCTAAGTGTTTATTTAATGTCTGCTGTTGCACGAAGAGAGACTAATGCAATTTGGATCCTTGGAATGTCTTGTTCATATTGAAGAATTGACAATAAAGCGGACTTTGACTTTCAATCAGAGCAGCAGATACACGGCCGTTCAATAGTTTGGGTTCACTTAGAAATGTCCTTGTTTTTGAAAGAGAAGCAGTTTTTCCCCCAATGAAGATAACATTAAATGAATCAGAAATACAGTCTAGACATTGTTAATGTAGTAAATGACAATTCTTTCTGGAAACGCCTGATTTTTAATGGAATATCTCCATAGAGGTACAGAGGAACATTTCCAGCAACCATCACTTCTGTGTTCTAATGCTACATTGTGTGAGTTAATCATATTTAAAGGCTAATTGATGATTAGAAACCCCTTGTGCAGTTATGTTAGCACATAACAATATGAGTTTTCATGGAAAACAAGAAATGTCCTGAGTGACCTCAAACTTTTGAATGGTCGCGTAAATGGAGGCAAATTCTCACCTGTATCAGAGAAAGCACAAAATTCAACACTGAAGACACGGCTAAAGACTAACCATGATGATCTAAGCTGTTATATGGAGACTATATATTGCACATTTAGGGCGATGTTGGTTAATAATTAATGTACTGTTTGTACATGTTGCTCATTCTATTGCTTTTAATGGTTTGTATTTTCCTGCACAGAGTAAATCAGCTACATAGCCTGCTGAGGTTCAACAGTTGCATGCAAAGAAAAAGAAAATAAAGCTAAAAAACTAAAGACTTTTGTTTTGGAAGCCTAGAAAGCATTCTAGAGGCTCACAGGTGTAGTTTACAGTATTTATAATGTACAAATTTGAAACGTTGTAAGTTGTAAAGATAAATGCCCTCATATGTAAAACCTAAGATCAGGAGTTCAACATTTATTCTCTTTATCGAAGCCTGAAAGAAGCATGCAACCGTAAAACAAAGCCGCTGGCTGAAAGCTGGTTTTATTCCGAGCAAACTTCAACAGTTATCACCAGCAGTAAACACAAAGGACCCGATCACTCGGGACGCACTCGGCAGAGTTGAAAACTCCACTCGCACCACTCCGTCTTTGTTTCGAGCAGCATGAACAGAAGTGGCAGCATCATGTTGCTGTTGCCGGGCAACTGCAAACTCAGCTTCTGTCAGTCACTTAGCAAAGTTGATGACATTAGCTGATGCCATTGTAACTGAAGAAGAATCTCAGCATTCAGTTCAGTCACAACACTGCAAGAGGATGTCGGTTTGGAACAATCTTCTTTTTTTGATTTTTTTTTCATCTGGATGGCATAAATATCTGTGTGAGCTGATGAAAAGACGCACTAGTGTCGGATACCTTTCTAAAGAGCTTTTTGTAGCCAATATTCTCTGACTTTTTGCTCTATATTATCCCTCTAGCAATTATCATTTTGTGCTACTGTGTTCATATATTCTTTTCATATGTGTAAATATCTGCATACACTCTTTTTATTCTAATTTAGTTCATACTATTATTTTATTCTCTCCTCTTCTTCTTTCTAGAATAATTTCTATTTTTCTCCTTTCTTATTCCTATGGTGACACCAACAGTCAAATCCAAATTCCATGTCTGTTGTGTGTGTACTTGGCCATTAAAGCTGATTCTGGCTTAGATTGTTCATATCTTGGTGCTGAGGCTTAATGATGTGCTTGTTATTTACTGTAGAAGTGAATATTTTATAGTAGTTTTTGACTGCAATAATTTAAACAATGTGCTGTTAGTTTACAAATTGTCCCTGTTTTGTTAAGTTACAGAATATATCTAGTAATATTTTTTTGGGAAAAAAATATTAATTTACATGTTAACCTTTAAAAACAACAACAACAAAACACTAAATTGCAGTTTATTGTTTCTAAATCAGCAATAAAACATTTTTTATGATGATTTGCGATTTGAAAGAAAAACTAGGATTTTATTTTTTAAATGTGTTTTGTTAAATTACAGTGAGTGTCTAGTAAAATTACAGTAAAAGTATTTAAACATTGAATGTAAAAAATGATTTTTATACAAAATAATTCATTTTTTTCGACAATGTATGACCATAAACCTGTACTTTTTTATTGAATTTAAATAAGCAAATTATTGTTGTTTTACAGTTAAACAATTACTGTTATTTTTTGCAGTATTCCACTGTTTTAACATCCCTTTTTCTGGCACGCTTGCTGCCAGATTCTCATCATTTTTAATGGATTTCTACAGTTTTTTTAGTTGCTTTTTTTTACAGTGTGGATAACAGAATTTACTTATCTTGTGATAAAAGTATTGAACCGCGTAGTGTTTTATTGCCATTCCTCTTTTAATTCAATCATTGATTTTATTGTGTTTAAGTTTCAGAATGTTCTTCATCATTCATTGTATTTTTCACTGGCTTTTATTGATTTGTTTTTTTGAAGTAAATAATTGATTTAATTTATTCAGTGACTTGTGTATTAAGGATTGAAAACTACCTACTGTAAAATTTTCACTGCTGTGTTAAATTACAATTTTAAAAAGAAAAAAGCATTTATTTAAATACTGACTGTAGAAAAAGTTGTACAATGTGTAAAAATCTGCATTTTTATACACAATGATTAAATTTTTTACACCACACTGCTTTACTGGATTCAAACCATATTCTAATAATAATTTATTATTATTTTACAGTTTAACTAATTGCTTTTACTTACACTTTTTTTGTTTGTTTGTTGGTTTTTACAATTTTTGAATGTCACAGTATTCCAGTGTGTTTTTTTCAATAGCCTTTTTCTGGCACTGATGCGGCCACATTTTCATAATTTTCTGAATGGATTTGTTTTTACAGTGTAGATAACAGAATTTGCTTACGTGATAGAAGTATTGAACCGTGTCGTGCTTCATTGCCATCAGTTTTCTTGAGTTTCAGAATGTCCTTCATCCTTCATTTTATTTCTCACAGTTTTTTTAAGTTAATAATTGACTGAAATGATTCGGTGGCTTGTGAAGCAGCTGGCTTTCCCTAACAACCTCGTGTTTTGTTAGTGACGCGCCCGTGCACTTGCTGAAAACATTTTTTAAAACAGGACATTCAGTGAAAAGGAACCCACCCTGTGTGATCAGAGTGAGACTTGTACTTCATTCCTTTGCACTTGCATCATAATCTGATACGTCCTTTGTGTGTGTTGACGGCCGAACGTGCCTCGACTGATGCCGGAGCCGTTTGTCTTCATTCGCATTGTGAGCCGAAATCACTTTAGCAAGAAATTAGTTGTGCAAATTGAGTTTGTGCTGTAAAACTGAACCAATAACTGCGTCTGATCACTTTCATGTCAGTGAGTCATGGGGCTTTGAAGAACACGAACGCTTTGGGGATTGCAGAGATCCCAGAGGCGCTTGGCTTCATGTCAGCATCATGCCTTGTAACGAATCAATATAACACACATTTTACACTGGGTTATATTTAAACAGGACTCTAGTTTGGTATTTTAGCCACAGTGAGAGTATTAAATTATCATTAAACTAAATTTTAGAATACTCTGTGCAGAATATTACATAATCTAAACCCCTATTTTAACACACTTGCATTGCACTGTAAAACATTCTTAGGAACACAGTCAAATCAATTCATCTTTTCTAGTTTACTTCATACAAATATATGAGTTTAGCTAATTTTAAAACATAAGCTCTTATATCTTAAAAAATTACCCACTCCAATGCAAAATGATTAGTTGAATGAAAGAAATTAAATCAATTTCATGACATTAAGTTGGTGAGAAACAAAACCAGCATATCAGCAGACTTCATTAGATAGATAGAACTATCCAGAGATTTTTTATTTATTTTTTTTATGATTTGAGAAAACAGACCCGGTTCATACTTTCTGTGTCTTTAAATAAAGTTATGGTGGCTTATTTTCACGATAATTTAAAACAACCTAAGTATGACAAAGCTTAGTGCTGAATTTAGTCCAGATATGCAAAGATTTGTTATTTATGTCACTGTAATGGAGAGCAAATTCACTCACAGATCATCTTTGTACTGACAAGAACAGCTTCAAGAGCTCAGGTAGATGTTAAACGAAGAAAAAATTCTTCAAATTGGGAGAATGTGCAAGAAAATCTGTAGCTGTTGTCTGAGTGACTAGTGAAGCTAATATTTTAATCCTTAGTGAGGTCCTTTTCTTGCAATATCTTTGTAATGAAAAGTTCTTATCATTTCATATTCCAGCTTTTCCTCAAAAAACCTGTTTTCAATATCACTCAATCTTACAAGAGGTGATGCATAAACTTGGAGGGACAGAGAGTAGCAAAAGCTGGAGGAAAAGAGCGGAAAAATGTCAACAAAATGGATGTTGACATTCTTCTTTTTCTGCTCTGTGTAATATTCTTCTTTTTTCTAAGTATCAAAATATTCAAAATCTGCTGTAACAAACAGTAACACAAATGACTAAGATGGCATAAAAACACATTGATTCTTATTCGGGCCATTTTTGACCCACTTATGGAAGAGTGTAGGGTCCAATCACTCACGTATCTAAGGGATAACTTTATTCAACTTGTTTTCTGAAGTTCGTTGAATTTGGCTCGGACAGTTTTACACTTTCCCAACTCACTTTGCACTAATTAATCACCTCACATTTCTAAAGCAGAAGGAGAACTGAACTTAAAACGACTTAACGTGTGTCTGCTGTTATTGTTTTGTTTTTGCAAATGCATCTGCTCCAGAGACTAAGCAGAGTGGAACTGATTCTCATGTTATGTCTGCATGTGTGTCGTTTAGCTGTTATTCAGGGAAAATCTCAACTTTTGGAGGCAGTCGTCAGCAACATTTGCCAGACACCCGGGCTACCTGGGGCAGTTCCCGCATCATATTTTTGTAGTTCTTGACAATCGTTCCGTCTGTGACAACAACAGGACCACAAATGAGGTCTAACAGGTCGGAAAACAGAAGCAGCCACTTCATCAGATTGGTTTTAAACAAAGCCCCCCGGGATAGCCAAATTTGTTTGGGAGAGAAACTGAAGGGGAGCAGTGCAATCATTACCCAACCTGTCTGCTGGAAGCACCCAATACATCCTACAGACTGGCTCTCATTGATCCGCAGCACTTATCGCAGCTGTGTGCACACTCAGTCTTCCCGTGCAATGATGAATTATTGCTGTCCCTTTTTGGGTGTGCTCATTTTCAGTTTTACCTTTTCATACGATTCAGAGAAATCTGAATGACTGCTGGCCTGTTCAAAGCCTGATTGGTCACATTTTTTTTGGCATTAATTGATGGGAAAAGTGGGGAAAACAGTGAAAAAGGAAGCAAACTTGTAAATATCACCATTTAATGTTGGGGTAAAAGATTAGCATTATGTCGATGAGGGCGCTCACAACTTTAAAAATGCAAAGATAGAGCATTTTTAAGAGCTACAGTGTGCTTCATAAGGAGGCAAAATGAAACAGACAAGTCTTAGAAAAATATTTTTGCTGTTTAAAAAAGCAGACAAAATATATTGAAGCCAGTTTGCAGATGCTGAAACATACTGGGAGCCAATTTAAGAAGGCTAAAACATACTGGGAATCATTTTAAATATGCTGAAATATACTGTTAGTCAATAGAAAGAGGATAAAACCTACCAGGACCAGTTCGTCAAGGTTGAAACACACTGGGAGCTGAAATAAAGAGGCAGAAATAATTGGAAGCCAGTGTAAAAAGGATGAAAGAAGAAGGAACATGGATATCGGCAACCGGCTAACAGTAGTACAAACAGAAACAAACTGATAATGTGGTCATGTTTTGCATTCTACTTGAGTTTTAAGTAATCCGAGGAAGTGTTTGTACGGTAGTAAGAGAGAAAAAAAATGAAATATGTATGTACATCTTTAAATTATACTTGTCAAGCTCTTCCTCTTGCTTTTGATGAGTAAACAGATACAGTTTCTTATATAGCAGCTACAACAGATAAAAGATAACCGATAATCTCAGAATCAGCATGTCTTTATTGTCGTTCTTTATATGCAGCAAAATTGAAAAATGTGTCTCTGCTTGTCGCATTGCTTAATGCAGTCACATGATCAACAAGACAACTGCTCCTTAATCAACCTGTTCAGTCAAGCCTGTTCAAAACGGTACGTAAAATGGCATGAGCCACGCCTCATCATTATCAAATAAACATGCAATTCAGAACAAATAAAAACTAAAAAAAACGTCCCTATAAAGTCTTTAAACACTGTTGCACAAGAGCCACTGGGATGTACTTTGTGCTTCTGGCTCCATTTAGCTGCTCTTTTTCGACTAAAGAAGACAAGTGTGACAACTTCTTATGTTTCTCGCGGCTAAAGTGGAGTTCGCCTGCAAAAAGGTTTCGATCATAACATCGCCAGTGTGGGGCTGCAGTCCCTCAAGGTCAAGGGTGTCTTTAAACCCGTCTAACAAGAGGCACAGGGATCAAATTTTACAACCACATGAGTAGGAAATAGACCAGAATGCACTGCAGTTACATGGCAGGCTCTCCTCTGAGTAAATGACAAATTGTGTCATAAAGACAATTTTACTTTAACGCAATATTCATCTCTGATGTTACATATCACACAATGAATCATATTTCTTTTCACTTGTGGCTTCAAAATAGCTGAAACAAGGGTTTAATTTCAATTATCAGCGCTGATGAGCAAAACATGACGATTTTCAAAGGCTCGGGTCGGATATTTTTCTTATGTTTTCATTGAATTCAACTAAAATGTGATATTTAAGAAGGACGACTTTGTTGTTCCAAGCATGACTTTGTTGTTGATGGCTTTGTTGATCCAGCAGCCTGAGTGGTTTGGAAACCTTTTCATCTTTGCTTTTATTTTTGTCTGCTTTTTAAAATCAGATTGTGATCTTCAGCTTTGTAGCCAAGCGTACAGCAAAGTATAAAGTTTTCAAGTTGACAAATGTCTTACAATTTTAATTGCTTAAATCAGATGTTCTTTATTTGGTTTGGTTCATCTGGTAGCTTTTAAGAAATTCAACAATTTGTTAGAATTTACCTTCATTTTTAACTGCAATTCTATATACCAATACATGGACTTTAAATCTTGAAAGCCAAAACACAAAGTTAAATTGCAGCACAAGCTATAAATAAAGACAAACAGCCTTTTTTAGCTGAGGAGATCTAATGAAACTTTGTCCTTGCTTTCCACTAGTTTGCCAGACTTTTCACTGCTAAATATGGAGAGTGTATTAAAACAACATATCTCATGCAGTGTATTACCAAGTGGAGCCTAAACTCAGTGCATGAGTACACTGTCACCATTGATTTTATTCCCTAAATTCATTCTTTTAGCGAAATTTAGTCATAAAAGACACAATACTCACAAAAGATCCAGGAAGGTGGTTGGCAGGCTCAGCAGACATCTTGTGTGCAAAAAAGATGGAGGTTTTATTTTACAGCGCTTCTCTGTTGATGTGAGATTTCAAGTGACAAAAAATACAAAAAGTCATAGACACACAAAAAACTGTCCCATTTGCACAGCACAGCCTCACCTCTCTCTGGATTGAGCAAAATCTCTTCCCCTTTATATATGCTGCTCAATTCACACCTCTTCACTTCAGCTCTACCATCACACAGGACGGTGGCCGAATCTACAACCTGCATGCAAACAAATGTGAAAACAGCATTATTGTACATACTAAAAAAAAACTTGTTGGCATTCCTAAATGTGTCCCTGAAAGCTAAACTTGTAAAATAAATACTGACTGATGCATTTTTATGCAAAAGAAACATTCATCAAAAAGGAAAAAAAGACCTCCACTTGGTCTGGCCCAGTGACATCACCGTAAATCCAGGAAGTGCTTGGCCGGACTCCTTCCAAACACTGTAGTCCTGCAGGTGAGTCAGAAAAAAGGAACAAAGAAAGGTAAATATTAACAAAGGAACAAACAATTAGATCACATTTGACATGCAACTTAATAAATGATGACTGAAACTAATGAATAAATATGTGTTTTCCTTTTATTCTCCATATGATGGATGTAAACTGTAACATAAAATGAACACAAGCCTGGCATAGCGTTGGGTTGTAATGATTGTGTCTGAAATCACATCATTATACCCTGTACAGTGCAACTTGTTTGCTATTTTATAGTGTTGTCAGAATGTTAAGTCACAAATGTTACACCCTATAGAGTGCACTCAAAATATCCCACAATGCACCTGTGAAAAGTAGTTTCCAAAGCCACAAACCAGGCAATCACGCACTGCACAAAGGAAAATATGAACAAGAATGCAAAAACTTTTCATTATAATGCAAATAATTTCTCATGTAGGTTGTATTCTTGAATTTGATTTTACCTCTTTCTAAGCCATGTAATAAACTGAATTTAATGTGTTTGCCTTGTGCTGCTACAGCACAAATGGCGGCTTAGCTCGAGTAATGCCTGAAATGTTGCTTTGTGGAGGTGCTCCCTACATGGTTCACTATGTAGTGGTCCCTAGATAGGGAGTAGGGAGTGAGTGGATGAGTTCAGCCAATGTTACACTAGAATGGTTACATTAAAGCAAAATCATCATCTTTTTCCACTTGTTGCAGATGGTGCATCAACATGACTTATTTCTCCACAAAGTTCAGTCACCAGCTGATAAGTTAAGAGAAAAAAGGTCAAATCCAGTCCATGAGTAGACATTACCAAGCAGGTGTTTTGGCTGTCGGTGTTTGTTCTTCTTACCGGCTAACTTTCCTTTAAGACATATCTTACTCACACAATGGATTGATCTTTTGATCTGACCATATCGTTTATGTACTCTTAATTTAATAACTGATGTGATTGGCTTCAGTTTGGTAGCGTTGAGTAGTTCATTGATAGGAATGGGGATCGCTGAGTCATTTGTTAGTCATGAGTCTGATAATGTGTTTCTGAAACACAGTGAGATTTTGGAGTGGTTTTGTTGTCCAGTTAACACAGTCAAGACCGTATAACACAGCTGGCATGCTGTAAGTGTCAAAGATGTTTTCATGATGAGGAACTCGTTTTGATGCTAGGACTTTTTATTTTTGTTGAAAGCTGCCCAACCTAAAGCGATGCAATGCTGTACAGCAACCATTCCATTGTTTGTGACCGAGATATACAATTCAGTTAGTTGAGTGATTTGTTGGTTGTATATTGTGAGTTGGAGACTGGCATTTTTTGAATCAGTTGTCATGAATTTTGTTTTCAAAATGCTGAATTATAAGCCAACCTCTAGTGCATGTTTGGCAAGTATATTCAAAAAGTTTAGTAGATCAGCTCCAGAGTTACTGATAATGGCAAGATTATCAGTAACTCTAGAACTGATTTACAAAAGCAAAATACACAGAAGTAAAACAGTAATCATGTAATGTGTAGCATGGAAGCTTCAAGAGACAAGGGGCGAGGAGAAATTAGAGTTCTCACCCACTTTGTCACACACACACCTTCATTTTAACTGTCTGAAACTGTCCAGGCAGATCACACTGTGATGATACCTCAGGGTAGGTCTATGACTCGCTGGAGGGATTGTATATCTCATCTGACCTGAGAGCACTTCAGGATCCCCAAGAGGAACCGGAAAACATTACTAGGAAGAAGTACTGGAATGACCTGCTCAGCTCAAAATTAGCATAAAAAATATGATGGTTTGATGGAATTTATTGTGTTACCACTCCTGAGTCTTACTGCTGCTTCCAGTAGTAGGGCTCAGGACTGGTAACTCACTAGTCCTGCTTCAGTGGTGAAGTAACTCAAATTAACCAAAACTAGTTATTATACAGCGAACCAGTGGAGGCTGTGGGATTGCTGGGCTGCTGCCTGCTCTGCCTGTCTGTTGATCTAGTCTGAACAAAAAGGAATACCTCACTTTTCTTTTGCAAGGTTGAAAGTATTTCAGTAACAGTAGTTAGTTGTTACACAAGTCATAACAACTGGTAAAAATAGCACCAGAATTTACCAACCTGCTAATTTTGCATGCTGTAAGGTCAGGGTTGGCCTCAGAGGAAGAAGCCAACATTATTGAAATGCTCACAAACTTTTCCAAACTGTGTTCCAGTGATGTCCTCTTCTTATGTTACCAAATTTTATATTTATTTTTTTAATGTCTGCATTTATTCTCATTTAACTCCACAGAAAGGGTGTCAAGATTTTATGAGATTAATGCATATTTTAGCCTTGCAGCCAAATATTTTAATATTTAGTGCATGTGTGTGACCATCACCAGATTAAAATATTTAAAGGTCAGGCCTTCGGCCAGTCCTCTGGTCCAGGCTGACTGCCAGTGAGGTCAACGGTAAAACAACCTTCAAATTCTAAGACATCAGCGTCACAGTAAATTATTGGTAAGCAGGTCAGGCATGAAGCCTGGCTGGTGATGAATGCAACAAAATTTAGATGAGAAAAGTTGTGAATTGGTGAAGAGAACTGGGATGAGAAACTTACAGATTCAGGAAGGTTCTGTAGGAACTTTTGAAACTCTGTACAAGATCCAAACACAAGAAGAAGAAGACAGGTTCGCTTTTATGAATTGTGCCCTAAACTAAGTCGTCTTTTAAAACTATTAAGTCCTCAGGGAGTATGTCCCGACCACAAACAACTCTGCACTCACTTTATATTTAGTTATCTCTTTGTATACACAATAAAGACTAAAAGACAAAGGGTACAAACACTAAATGTGCCGACGAGACTAGGAAACACCGCGGGGGGCTTACAAAACAAATGTCTCTCAAGCTAAAAGAAAACTCCACTCAAGATGACAAACAGGCTATAAGCTGGTGAAACCCTGGCAGCGGTAGTGGCTCAGTATATCACACCGAGCTGCAGCGGACCTCCACAAGCACTAAAAACAATCCAGGTCTCTTGACTGTAAACTGAGATGATGTGTGTCTTAGAAGCATCCAGACCATTCCAGCTGACATTTCAATAATGTTCAGTCCTCAGGGTGCGGTCGGCCACCTGAAAACAAGGCCGTGATCTGAGGCCACGCCGTGGCTAAGCAGAGCTGCTATGTGTCAATGAATATCGTACATATAGGCGAGTGCAGTATTTCATTGAAGCAGACATTCCAATAAGATCCCAGATTACAGCCACAGCTACGTCCGTGCTTTGATGTCTGCTGAAATAAATCTGTGCGGTAAAGACAGTGAACTCCACTGGCATCCAACGGTCAGCTCGGCCTCAGTTAATTTCACTTAACTGGACATTTCAGCTGCTATACCTTCACACTGAAAAAGAAGTGGGCAAAAATGTCTTTTCTTGTTGGTATGACCCCCTTTTTCAAAGAATGTAAACTCTTTAAAACCAAGTTCTTTTAGTCTTTGGTGCATGGCGACCATGTATTTTCATTTCTCTAATAGATATTTTCCTAAAAGATCACAAGAGTTTGGCTTTATGATACTTTAAAAACACTCCCCTTCAGATGATCTTTGAAAAGTCAGTGCTCAGTCTGGCAAACAGAGTACTGTCTGATCCTTCTCACACTCTTTTTTTCAGAGTATGAGTTGTTACCTTCTGGTAGACGCTACAGAGTGTGTCATGCTAAGAGTAACTGTTTTAAACTCTCCTTTATCCCCGTTTCCACTGTACTATTGAACAGCCGGCACATAGTGCACAGCTCGAATTAGGGTACCTGCTACCGGCTACTGCAGGACTGATATACCTGCACTTGTGTTTTATTTGTGTTGCTTAATCAGGAATGGGTATCCTACAAGCCAGTGTTATTCTTAAATGCTGTACTTTCCTGCTACTGTGTTGTATGTTTATCTATCTATCTATCTATCCATCCATCCATCCATCCATCTATCACTTTACTTTGTTTTTAGCATGTTCAAGTTTGTCTTTTAATTCAGCAACAGTTATTGATGGAGGAATGAGGGAATCTTACCATTTTGATTCATGATCTAAACCATTCAAGATCACAAGCAGCAGATCAAAACAAGCATTATTCCTACTATCCCTGAGGGTTTTTCCCCTGGGAATGATGGATGTATCCTGCCATTAAATTTCCATTTGAGATATGGTATCTTCAGTGTAAAGTTGCTTTTCTTTTAATGCAGGACACCAGGATGTCCAATAGAAGGAGTTTAACATGTGGGTGCACTTGTGACATCCAAAATATTTCCACATACAAAAGCCTGCATGGACATTAAAGAGGAGGATTATGGTTGATCTCATAATCAATGCTGAAAACCCTCTGTTCTGTGTGTAAATAAATCAATAAATTAATACTGATTATTTGATTCACTCAGTCATTCATGCGTTCATTCATGTAAACTTATTTAAAGTCAGTATGGAGACCTCCTTTAATGTTGCCAAGTAAGAAAATAGAAGATGTAGGCACACAAATAAATAACTTGCATGACAACAATAGCACAAAATAATAAAGTTCCTGAAATAATAAACACAATAAATAGAACATTTACTGTGCTTGGCACAGGCTTTTTTAATATTTACATTAAAAAGGAGTTTCCATTAATAAACTACACACCAATATTAACTATGCTAATAGCAGTGGAATGATCAAGTTAGATTGTAGCATCTACCATAGTCATGGTTGTCATTTACTTTGATATTGTGCTCAAACCACATTGGAAAGCAGGATAGTGAATTTGTAGCTGAACCTGACAGTGAATTTAATGTAAAAGTTACAGTGAAGTAACAGTCATGTAGGCCAACAGTCTTATTAAATGGCTAAAGTCATCACATATACTGTTTTACACAGAGTTTCAGACCTCTTCACATTCAGTTTTCAAATGAAATGAGGTCTCTGTCTGTCTATCCATGCCATGTGCATAGTCTGACTGACAAAGGAGTGGGTTGATGTGCAAGGTGGCTTTGACAGTACAAAGGGAAACCCCACAAAGAGTGAGTGTGCCAGCCCAGCTGAACCCCTTTATATGTTTTTTGTGAAAATTAAGACCCGATTGTTAGAGAAAATGTCAGGCAGTCAAGAAAAGAACCCAAAAATGGCAATCATCCTCTGGAAACAGGCATCCACAGCTGTAGCCATGGGGGTGACATTTCCCTCCAAAAAATGAGAACCTGTCCAAACAAAAGCTGAGCGACTGCAATGTTACACAAAGGTATTGCTACAGATGCATCTCCAAAAAGGTACAGTGTAGGGATAGAGCTACTGTAAACCAGATTTTCACAGCATCATATTATGTCTTTAAGACTGAAAGAACAGACTAATCAACAGAGATGCTGTTCGTTGAAAAACTATATGAGAACTTTTGTTGTTTCATGCTCGGGAAGTTGTCTGAATCTGGGTCACACCTCCCTGCTGCAGCAGAATATTACAGACAAGATACCATATGACACTATACCAAATATTAGAGGAAATCATGAGGAACGCTATAGCTGTTCTCATTACAGAAAAAAGGCAGCTGTGGTGACAAGGGATGGGAGGAGTGGGGTGCGATGCAAGAGACAGCCCTGTAACACAACTCCATTGCTGTCAGCACCACGACTCACTTCTGCAACATCTACAGCAAATGTCACATCAGTCCGACCAGTAATTGTGGACTGGCCAACCAGCATTGCCGTCCTGAGGCCCTGCTACTAGCCATAACAGTTTTACATGCAGTAAACATGTCATTATAGGGTTTTCTGGGTTGCACTGGAGTCATGGCAGAATCTGTCAAAATAAACCACCAATTAAGAAAAGAAGGATGTTTGTTGCTGCTTTATGTTGAGTCCTGTCATAATGTTCAGATCAAAGCCAGCGAGTGACTGAGAAGAATCCATGTCACGTAAGAGGGATGTTCCAAATATAAACAGCCAGGACAGGGGAACACATTGGTACATTCTAATCGAGGCAGGCAGCTAGCCACTCCGTTAGCGTCAGTTATGCAGCCAGTCAGCCAGGAGGTCATATCGCCTGACACTATGTTCTCACTGCAGACAGATGTATTTAGTTTCTTCAGTGCAGACTGTAGCACTGACAGCTAATACGGTTCAGCTGACAGGATGTCCAAGACGCCCTGCTGAGAGTTCTAATCAATTAACAAATGTTTTTTCAATGACTACATCCAGTGTTACTCACCACAGTATGTGCACCATTTAGGTTTAATAAAAATGCATTTTCTGGCGTGCAAATCTTTAAATGGTGGAATGATTTCACGTCCAACTGAGAGGAGACCCTGAACTCACTAGAATGATGACACATCTCACCTCAGCTGGGAACGTGTTGGCATCCCTCAGGAGAAACTGAAAAATGTTCCTTAGCAGAGGGACGTCTGGAATACCTTACATATTGCATGCCTCCATGCACCATGGTTCAAAGAAGAAGATAGATGGATGCATGGGTGCCAGTCATTTTTTTCATAGCAGTCTTTTTCTACCAGCTTTTGTTGACAAGTTGCTAAGGTTAGGCAGCTTTCCTCTGCAGGAACTGGGGGAATGTGGAAGGTAATGCGAACATTTATGGTCCCTTTTAGTTTTTCTGTTTTCATTATAGGATCTGTGCACAAAAACAAAAGCTGTCACTTGAAGTAACTCCAGTTCTATGAGCCTGTAGGACATTGAACATCAGAGGTTTGTTATGTTTGGCTATTTGGTGAGTTTACATTGTTGATGCTGATGTTAGCGAGGAGAAGACTACTACTCAGTGAGAACTTTGAGAATAGCAGAAAAGTGGTGCTCATCGTCTTCTTCCAACACAACTGATCAGGTTGTCCTCTTCAAGTTGAACCTGTAAGCATTGAGCCTCACATAGCAGTTTTGCAAGACTATGTAGTAGCACCTGGTATGAAGTAGGTACTGTACTTTTATTTCCTCCTGAAAATGGCCCTGAAAGAGGATCTACAGAGTTCAAAGCATGCACAAATGTTCAAGTTGTTCTCAAATGGCCCACAGGTTGGAAAACAGCCTTTTGTTGTTGTATTACTTCTGGTGGTTGTCCTTTTTCATGTGCTATTTCTGCATTTGGTCCTTTTGTTCTATTGCATCAGTGGTTATAAACTTCACAAGGTGAGGAAGACAGTTTAATGCTATTGATGCAGGCAGAACATTACAAAAATGAGAGCTTGAAAAATATATTCAATACTGCTATGGTTAGGTTTAAGGACAGTTACATTTTTGTCACAATTAGGGAACCATGGCCATCATGGTTACAAAAACATTAAGGTTAGGGAATGACAAGGGTCATGATTCAAATATGTCAATATTGAGTGTCAGTACAGCAGTGAATAGAGAACAAACAGCATTGTCCTGTGTTAAAGTTTGATGTTTTTGGTCCATCTATCTCCTCCAACCTTAGTATAACAATATTTATCTGCAAAACTGTAAACTTTTTACTTAACAGCCAACACCATAGACACGACTTTAGCCATGTTGCATGCTGCAATCATGGCCAACAAAAGGTCCTAACCCTACACTGGATGTTACATCCAGATGAATAATAAGGTCCTGTTCACTCCACTACAGTTAACTGACAGTTGAAGCTACTCAAGTCAAAATGTTGCTGCTCCAAAACATCACACAGGCTCAGGTCTGTTGTGGAAAACTAGCTATTAATAATGCTTAATTTCACTCCTGAGACCATGGCCTAGACTCCGCAGGATGGCCAGGTAAGTAGTGCTTCTACAGCAGAGAAAGTCTGCTAAAGGTGAAGGTTATTTACTAGGAATAATTGACACTTGTAGTGTCAACTGAAGACAAGTCACCTTACAGTCTGCAGGAAAAGTGGATGGTTTGGACTAGCTGTTAGCATCCCTTAATTATACTCCTGAAAGATGCTGCCAAGACGTCACTGTATGATATATTTGGGTAAAATATGTTATAACAGTAGCATTATGCCTCATGTCTGAAAAGGCTAACAATTGAAAACTCTTACTATTCTGACTGTGAACGATTTTACCACCAATACTTTAATCGTAAAACTTCGGAGGATGTATTTTATACTTGTTCTACTGTGTTATTGATATTGTGACACTGCCACTAACAGTAAATCCAGAATTCAAGTACTTGTAATCTTTAAATAGACAGACGGAGAAGCAGTCTGTCAGAAAGCCAAACAGTCAGCTAGCCAGGCACACTGAAGACAGTCAGCCATGCTGCTGCTGAGCCAACAGAGCAGCCTCATAGCAGGGCCAATGAAACACATTTTACTGTGAAATAGGCCAATAAAATATGTGATGTGTGCACCAGTGTAACACTTACAGTATTAAATATTTCCATAAAGGGCTAATAAACCATAGTAAACAGTGGTAGATTACTGAGAGTGAGGACGGTATTTTTGGGCGCTACCATCAAACATTGATTACATAAAGCTTAACTGTAACTGATGTGAATGGCAGTCGGAAATGCAATTTTAATACAGACATGCAAATTCTGGGGCTGCTTGGGACAGATAATCAAATTCAAAGATAGATATCAAGAAAGAGGAAGTCTCCTCTTTCGATTATGTGTCGCTTTCGTGCTTCTATTTTAAAGCAAAAACCAACATCAGCTCGCTGACTCGACGTTTTCCTCCACCTCTGCTTGCGTTACATTCAGCGTCGGGGTCCTCGGGACGCATCAATTTACATTTCTCATCCATAAAGGAATAAGGACATTACTGAATCAGGAGCATTCTGATTTATTGGGGGTATTTAATTCAAGGCAGCAGGAATCATTGACATGTAACCAGCGAATTCCATTACTTGGTTGGCCAATCTGGTGAAGGGCTGCAGGAAAAATAGTGTGCGGAGAGAATCCGAGTGATATAGGTATTAATTCATCCTGTGCACTGTGCTCGTCACTCGTGGTCATTCTTGTTCTGTCATTTGCTTACTCACTTCCTTGCTCACTCTGCCAGCAGGCTGACCTTGACTTTAGCACGACTTCATACAGTGGAGGGGCTGCCAGATCATGTGTGAGTCCACTAATAACCTGGATTTAAATACAGCTAATAAAAGTAAAACATTGCTTTGCTTTGATACTTCTTGGTGTCTACCATGTCAGGCATGTTGTTACCTTCCTCACCCAAAAAATTGAAATGAGACATTCTTGTCCCTGCTACAGAACTTCCACATTGTGTGCAAATTGCAAGAGAAATGATTTGTTACATCCCAAGCCTGAAGTGATTAATCAGTAAGGTCAAGCTGTGTTGTTCACAAGCACAGGACTGTTATATAAAAACTTCACAATGGATAATCTTCATAGTTTATTTTCCACAAAATTACAACATCACTTTATCTGCCTTAAAAACAGCTTTCCCCCCTGGATGCCAGGATACAAAAGAAAAAAAAAAACTTCCTGCTTTGTGACTATTCTTTTTCCAAAAAAAACAACAACAATCCAACAGTCTTTACTGTTGTTTTTCAAATGGCGAAACAAGTTTAGAAAATGCCTTTAAAAAAATTATCTGGGCCAAAACACCTGTGATGATGCTATTTATTCCAGCCTCTCTGTGATCTTTGTGATCAATGAGCAGAAAAAATTACATTTCAGATCAGAAAAGAAAGTGAGTCCACATCCTCACACAACCAAAAGAATATTATCAAGCCAAAAAACAAACAGTGGGTCTTTTCTTACCAAATATACCAAAAAAAGAATAAATACAGGAAAAAGAAAACATAAACCGCACAATCTGTTAAACTATATTTCATCATACTGTGACGAGCAATACAAAGCCCTTTTGTGTTTATGGACAAATTAGCATCAGAAGCTAAAGCCAATTGTTCATATTGCTCTTAATCCCACCGCTGACACTTTGGTTCCACATTTACCTGTGGACACACACATTATTTCCAAGCTCTGTTATGAAGAGGCTGTGTATAACGGTGCCTGTTGGAAGCAGCCTGCAGGGTTCTCATGTGGCCTCTCATGTATCCTTGATATGATTTATGATATAATTTCTGAGATGATCTGTAGTCAAAGCCAACCTCCCTGTTCCAGGTCAGTGTGACATCGCAGTCTAAGATGCTTATGAAAGGTCTGGATGTAAACAGATGCTATAAATGGATTTTAAAAATTCATTTTCTGACGTGCAAATCCGTAAATTGTGGAGTGATTTCATGTCCAACTGAGAGGAGACCCTGAACTCAGTGGAAGGACGACACACCTCACCTCACCTGATAACATGTTGGGACCCTTCAGAAGAAACTAAAAAATGTTGCTTCGGAATGGGACATGAGGAATACCTTGCATATTGCATGCCTCCATGCACATTGGTCCAAAGAAGAAGACAGATGGATGGCATTCATTTTTTTCATAGCAGTCTTTTTCTACCAGCTTTTGTTGACAAGTTGTTAAGATTAGGCAGCTTTCCTCTGCAGGAACTGGGGGAATGTGGAAGGTGGTGCGAACATTTATGGTCCCTTTTAGTTTTTCTATTTCCATTGTAGGAGCTGTGCACAAAAAAGTAGCAACTCCAGTTATATGAGCACATAATACATGGAACATCGGAGGTCTGTTATGTTGGTCTATTTGTTGAGTTTACAGTGTTACTGACGATGTTAGCAAGAAGACTACTACTACTACTCTATGAGGACTTTGAGAATAGCAGAAAAGTGGTGCTCATTGTCCTCTCCCAACATAACTGATCAGTTTGTCCTCTTCAAGTGGAACCAATAAGCATTGAGCCTCACATAGCAATTTTGCAAGACCACTTGAAAACACCAGTTATAGAGTATGTACCCTTTTCTTCCTGAAAATGGCCCTGAAAGAGGATCTACAAGGTACAAAACATGCATCAATATTCAAGTTGCTCTCAATTGGCCCATGGGTTACAAAACATCAAAACAAGCCAGTTGTTCATATTGCTCTTAATCCCACTGCTGACAGTTTGATTCCACATTTACCTGTGGGGACACACATTATTTCTGAGCTCTGTTATGAAGAGGAAGTGTTTAACGGTGCCTGTTGGAAGCAGCCTGCAGGGTTCTCATGTGGTCTCTCGTGTATCCTTGATATGATTTATGATATAATTTCTGAGATGATCTGTAGTCAAAGCCAACCTCCCTGGTCCAAGTCGGTGTAACATCGCAGTCTAAAATGCTTATGAAAGGTCTGGATGTAAACAGATGCTATAAACGGATTTTATCAGGGTATGTCCTCACGTAGTGACTCATCAAAGACTGTTGCTGTATAAATAGTCCAGTGTCCAATGTTTGGCATTTATATCATCGTGCCTGTCAGCCTTCTGTGCGTATTTGCACTCCTTACAGTCATGGTCATTTAAAACGGTGGAGGAGCTCTGCGGTTGCTGATGCTGATGGATGATGCTTCGTACGGAGACACCTGTTACCAAAACACACCAAGAACAAACCGTGCTGCATGTGTACATTGAGCCAGCAGGCACCAGCTGTTGGCCATTAGAGTCCACGGATTGCAGAAGTAGGTTTTCATTTCAGCAACCCAACACTTTGGCAACTCTGTTCGCTAATTAGTTCCTTCCCTGTTTGAATATCAGCTGAATTAGGCTGATTTTTTAACCTTTACCTTTTGTATCCATGAGTGGACATTCTAAGATTATGGTACCAATGCTGTCAAATGTAACACCAGAAAAAAAACAATGTGGCCCATTTTCATATAATTAGCTTGTCATTTACAGGGTTCTGGGTAATTACAGTGCTGTTAGGTGAACGTGCCAACCACTGCACCACCAGATATTTACCATATTAATGTCCACGTTTTTTTTTTCAGATGCTTGAAAACATTCCATTACAGAAATAATCAACAGCATGGTGGAGGTATTCCCACTGAAATCTACAGTGTACTGTAGACAGTTAAAAATCTGACTTTCAGAGTTTCATTTGCAAGGAATCAGTACTGTCACTTTGTAGGATTGGACTTTCCATATCACCATTCTTCGTTAGAGTTGGTTCTGGTTTAAACATTTATAGCTGAATTGGTATAATATCACAACTTGCCAGTAGTGTTTTTCAGTGTTTGAGCAGAGTGAGCTGGTGTGCTCCAGCTGCAGTGAGCAGGAGAGGTGAGTGTAAGTAGAGGCCGGGATATCACACATCTGCTCATTTACCACCATGAAAAATGAACATTGAACCCTTTAACATCTAAATGTTTGCTGTCTTGGAGATATTTGCTGTTATCACAAAAAGAAAGCCTGTTACTTGGGCAAAAAAAAATCTCCCAAAAAAGGTACTATTTGATATTGTAAAATTATTTACAGCATAATTACATACGGAAGAAGAAAAATGGTGTAGAGTTCAATCTAAGGTGTTTAAAGGAACAAAGCAACTTCTAAATATGACTTCAATACACCAAGATGAGTTTCTGGGGGTTAAATTGATGACTGCAGAGAGATTTAAAGTCCAAAGTTAATGTTTGGACAACACAAATGTGTGACAACAGAAAGTGAAACCAACTCCAGCATTCATGCATTTGTAAGGACTTTATTTTAGTAAATATATCTCTTTAATCAAGCTCCAGGGGAATAGGACAAAAGGATTAGGAGCCTTGAGAGCATGCTGAGCTTTAGCAACAAAAGAGTGTTGACAATGCGGTTCTTACCTTCTCAGGTGAGGAAATTCAAGACGATAAAGTCGATGCACCGCTGAAAGAGTGCATGGAACACTTTATTAGTAGGGGCCAATACTATGCTTCTCTTAGTGGCCGTTATTGTGCTTCTCCTTCACGTCGAAACCTTGAGCCTTCAGAGTTTCCCTGACCTGCAATCGCTTAATAATTGGGTAACAGAAAAATAAAGTCTTCAAAAGACTCTGCTTTGTCATTCTATTATAACTGTATTCAAACCACAAACCCCGAACATTATATTGGTTAGTTATCACTGCAAAGTCTCTTAAACAGAACTTTCAAGAACAGATTGAATCACATGCTAGATTTGACAGTGAGGGAATAATTTTAACAAACATTTTACAGCCAGTTTTTATGATGCAAATATGGACATATCGACTGCTCTCGTTGCATGTCATGGTGGTAATGATTAGCCATCATAAAGCTCTGTCAGGCTTTTCTTTATGCTGCGGTAGACTGGACACACCAACGAACCTCATCAGTCTGTTAGTGGACGGAAATAAGGAAAACTTTCCTGGAACGCTGGATATGAAAGTTGTCTAAAACTGCTGGTGAAATTGAAGATCTCTCTCCTCTGTCTTCCTTTCCCACCAACATAGCACATGTCCATAAACACAATTTTAAATCTGGCTATAATTTCTTTTTAAATTAGTCACTGCTGAGAAATTAGAAAGTCCAAACTGAGCCAATTTCCTTGATTCAACAAATTGGTTTCTAGACTTAATTCATTTACTTTTGGCTTCCAATCATACAGAGAATTATGATGAAAGAACACATTTAACTAACTATGTGTGGAGTAAATACACATTGTGATTAATGGCTGAAGTGATTCATAGAAAAATCTCATTTCACTGCATGATAATACACAAATGTGCACGTGTCGAGGCAACACACTGAAGTAAAAAAACAACACAAAAGGTGCCTTGTTACTGACATTTGCAAACATTTGCAGTATATGAGTGCACTGCTGCCTTTAAGTGCTGTTGTGAACACAACCAGTGGACGAGTGGACATGAGCAGCCTTGCAGAGTGGAGCACACAACCAGCATAAAGGCAATTTTAAATGGTAATTGAACTGCAATGATGCGGTGCTGAGAAGATGTAGAACACGATAACATGGTGCGTTAAGATGGCGGCCATGCATACAGGGAATCTTAGCCAATGAATCAATTACAGCATCAATTACTTTGCTGATGTGCATTTCTTCATATTAATACTGCTGCTGCATCACTGAGCTGGTTTATCTCTGCAGTAAGAAGGTAGAGAACCTGAAAGGTTGATCTGTCATTGAGCTGAATGGTGGAATGACGCATGTGTGGGGTTGCTATGGGCCTAAACTACATTCTGTTGTGGTTGGAATATACACTCAACAAAAATATGAACGCATATGAATGGGAGCAAAAACACTTTTGTTTTTGCTCCCATTTTTTCTGAGATGAACTCAAAGATCTAAAACTTTGTCCACATACACAATATCACCATTTCACTCAAATATTGTTCACAAATCTGTCTAAATCTGTGATAATGAGCACTTCTCCTTTGCTGAGATAATCCATCCCACCTCACAGGTGTGCCATATCAAGATGCTGATTAGACACCATGATTAGTGCACTGTCCTGTCCATTTTCTTTACTATAAACAGCATCAGATAAGTCAAGCTAAAGCATTAAGGCAAATGAAGAGCTTTGCATGTTTAATAGACAGCAAATAAAGACAGCAAGAGTGAAAATATCATGCCTTTAACATGCAAAAATGAGGAAAAAATCTACTAAATTTTCACAAAAAATGCAAGCAAGTGCAGGTAGCCCATGTCCACAATGAGCAAATGCACTTGCAGAATAAACAACAACATATATTTTCAACTACAGAAGCCCACAACAGCTTTCAGCGGCACTTGAAGGCAGGGTAAAAAGGAGAAACAATATTCTGACCTTCAATACCATCCTCACTGGCCACTCCTCCCTCCCCTTGTTTACTACCCCGCAGTGCATAAATCACTTCAGCTGCTCAGAGCTATTCACACATGTACTTTCTAGCTCATGAAATCCTCTTTTACACTGATGTGTTGCTTATGTGTCATTGGCAAAGCATGCTGTGAGAAATTGTTGCGTTTCAGGCAGAGTAAAAAACAAAACAAAAACGCCCGATCTATAAGTGGCTGCTGACTGCTTGCTGGTTGCATTCTCTCATCCGATTGGTTAATGAAAGGCGAATCTGGGTCGAGGACGACGTCGCTTTTCCCAGAGTTCCATATATCCATACATGACGAACAATAAATCCGCCTATACATGCACACAAAGCCTCAGGATATTATCTACATCTGCTACGCTTTTACGTCTCAGCTGAGGCTGGAGCATCATGTTTTCTAGGTGTCCATCCGTCTGTCCATCCCGGTGTGATGCCTCTTGAATTGCACAAATGTCCACTGGACCTCAGGGATTAACTGATTGGTCAGAGGTCACTGTTTTTTGGTTGCAAGTCAAGAATTCACTATTAGAAATCAGAATAAAATTGAATTAAAGGTTAAAGGTCACTTTAGTGGGCACAGTTCAATGTCATTACTCAGGAACAGAAGGTGCACTTGTGACCATACATCATAAACAACCACAGATAGGAAACACACTTCATTGTGCTGAATGAGCAGCCCTTTACTGTGGTCGAGAAACATCTTTTGGAACCGTGTAACACCATCACACTACATTACAAACAGTGGCCTACTGGAGCTTTACAGCAAGGTTCATAACCACCTATGTAACACCAAAGAACGCAGCACAGTTATGTGATGATCGGCGTGCGTTTGTCTGTCTATTTGTCTATCAGTGACATTACTCAAAAACAGACCAATGAATACGGATGAAATTTTCAGGAAAGGTCAGAAATGACACAAGGAGCAAGTGATTAGATTTTGGCAGTGATGCAGCTTACAGTCTGGATCCACAGATTTGTAAAAGATTTCTGTATCATCGCAAGATAGCGGCTCGGCGTTACTGTAACCATGACAACAAGTGAACAGTACGTCAGCTCCCTGCTGACGATCACATGATTGCGATCCTACTACAAATCAACAGCTGCAGACTCATTGGGGTATATCCATCAGAAATCATACAAGGAACAATTGATTAAACTGTAGGGGTGTTTCCGAGTCCCATCAATTCCTGCTGCCCGCTGCATATTTAGGTCATGTGATTCGGTATCCGTACATAACGTACACATGCATAACACACGTCTGTGCTCAGCACAAGGTCAGTCTTTATTAAACATTTCATCCATCAGAAATGAAACAATGACTGAGCAGCCTTGGCAGAGTACTGGCTCTGTGAGTGCTTTTCTTGTAGGGAAATGCTTTTTTTTTCTCAATGCATTGCAGAGCTATTGTCAAGTATACACATTGGATGGATTTTAATAATTTTACTGTACTTAAAGTGTGCATTATCAAAGAAAATGGTATCAGATTGTGATTTGGTATCTGAAAATTAAAAGAAAAACTAAAAGAAAAGTCTTCCTCAATATGCAAACATGTGCATATGCAACAAAATAAAGCAATCTTAGGATAGGGTGGCTTACATGAAAGAATTAGTTTGGATTTTAGTAAAACTTGCAGTAAATTTCCTTCTATTTATACTGGCCACAGAGACATCCGTGCAGCAGCATTAAAATGCATCGTATTTACTGGTGCTCCTCATCTCATTATGTAATCTTGTCAAATCCTCTTATTTGCATAAATGTCATAAATGAAAACGCACAGTCTTTTCTTTTGCCAAAAGTTCAGGAATTTATCTCAGACTTGAGCAACATCTTAATGGGAACATAAACAGTAAATTTTCCAGGCTTTTGCTGCATCAAATCAAACCCAAGTCATAATTTACTTGCAGAACCCGGCTCCTGCCTCCCTCTCTCTCAGCGTCTGTCTCTGCAAATACAATTTTCCACCTCACCTCATTAGATGTTTCATTCATGTTCTTTTCCTCTCTCTTTTATCCCACTTTTCTCTCTCTGGTCCTATTCCACGCTGTTCCTTCACATGACACAGTAGCGATAAAGCATTTAAACCGACACCAAAACAACTACGGTATGTAACTCCAGTGATCCGTTAATGCCTACAAAACAGAGGAGCGTCACCCTTAATTTTTTTATATAAAAAATGAAAATGGAACTTTTCTAAAAGCTGTTTTGCATGTAATAGAGAATGCCAGTGCAGCCGGTAACATTTGGCAATGTATATAAATTCTCCCCATGTTTACGTGCATTAAATCCCATGATGCATCAGTGTCAATTCAAGCTAAAGACCCTCCATAAACAACAAGTGTGTTATTGATCCAAAATGTTATCAAACTTTAATAAGAGGAAATGACTGTCCTCATGCAATGCAGCATCTCATAAAGCTGTCTACAGACATTACAGTGTTCCACGCAACACTGCAGCCAGACAACATCCTCTATTGATGTTTATCTATGGAAACCATGTCTTGTTTGTAGTTATTAATCAGTGCCGTGGCCTATTTCATGTCATGTGTCCATTGATCAGCGAGCGGAGGGGGCATGTCCAGCCCCAGCTGTGGCAGAGCAGCAGATCGATAAAACTCACACATAGTTTTGCAGTGACTATGGCAAGTTAAGTTGAATCCAAACTTTTTCTTGTCTTGTTGTTTTCTTCTCCTCTATTTGAAAGGTTTTTCTCGTCAAGGTCACAGGCCTAATTTGTGAGACAAAGTTCACTAAAGCTCTACATGAAAGCTGCTCACAGACTCCACGGGCGAATCTGAAATGAATTACGTTGGATTTTGGCCCAAATAGCTTCTTGACCTTCAGTCCAGGGAGCACCTTTTGTACCCATACTTTGAAGAAAGAGCTCAACTTAAGCAACAACCTGTAATGTCATGTGAATTCCATTCATGATAAAGAATCGCAGTGGAGGCTGTGAACGAAGTTTGCCAACAACTGCTACTGTTAATGCAAAAAGAAGAGGTAGACAAACTTTAAGAAAAGGTGTGTCAGGAGTGTCCAGTGTCAAGTGGGGCCTAGTTATTTGAGATCCCAGGAGCAACCACCACCTAAATAAAAGCTTTAAGCAAACCAATAAAAAGTTAAAATGAGAAACTATATAAGTTAACCACATGATTATGCTTATGCTTGATGCAAGAATGATTTTAATAGGCTGATATATATTCTGGAAATGATGATTGCTATAGAAGAGAATGATTTAAAATGAGTTATTTGATCATGCTAAGAAGAATGATTTAAAAAGTGATTCTGTGTAACTAAATGAGGTTTGAATGGAAGTAATCTGTGCTGTTCTGAGCTGTGTGCAGGGCAAAAAGCAGAAGTCACCATGACACTGCAGAAAGGAGGACATTGAGGAAGTTCTGTGGCCAAATATGGTCTTGGCAACATGTCTCAAGCAATGTGTGTGTGTGTTAACAACGGAAGGTGGATGCTGTGTATTTGCTGTAAAACCATGACTTCTGTATTACTGATGTATGTGATAACAAGTTGATTGCATGAGTTAGACGGTGTCAGGGGCGTACCTAGCCAGAGATGTGTGTATTAGAGGATGACACTATACACACGTGGACAAAATTGTTGGTACCCCTCAGTTAAAGAAGGAAAAACCCACAATTCTCACTGAAATCACTTGAAACTCACAAAAGTAACAATAAATAAAAATTTATTGAAAATTAAATAATCAAAATCAGCCATCACTTTTGAATTGTTGATTAACATAATTATTTAAAAAAAACAAACTAATGAAATAGGGCTGGACAAAAATGATGGTACCCATAACTTAATATTTTGTTGCACAACCTTTTGAGGCAATCACTGCAATTAAACGATTTCTGTATTTGTCAATGAGCGTTCTGCAGCTGTCAACAGGTATTTTGGCCCACTCCTCATGAGCAAACAGCTCCAGTTGTCTCAGGTTTGATGGGTGTCTTCTCCAAATGGCATGTTTCAGCTCCTTCCACATATGTTCAATGGGATTCAGATCTGGGCTCATAGAAGGCCACTTTAGAATAGTCCAACGCTTTTCTCTCAGCCATTCTTGGGTGTTTTTGGCTGTGTGTTTTGGATCGTTGTCCTGTTGGAAGACCCATGACCTGCGACTGAGACCAAGCTTTCTGACACGAGGCAGCACATTTCTCTCCAGAATGCCTTGATAGTCTTCAGATTTCATCGTACCTTGCACACTTTCAAGACACCCTGTGCCAGATGCAGCAAAGCAGCCCCAAAACATTACTGAGCCTCCTCCATGTTTCACCGTAGGGACAGTGTTCTTTTCTTCGCATGCTTGGTTTTTGAGTCTATGAACATAGAGTTGATGTGCCTTACCAAAAAGCTCCAGTTTGGTCTCATCTGTCCAAAGGACATTCTCCCAGAAGCTTTGTGGCTTGTCAACATGCATTTTTGCAAATTCCAGTCTGGCTTTTTTATGACTTTTTTTCAGCAGTGGTGTCCTCCTTGGTCGTCTCCCATGAAGTCCACTTTGGCTCAAACAACGACGAATGGTGCGATCTGACACTGATGTACCTTGGCCTTGGAGTTCACCTTTAATTTCTTTGGAGGTTGCTCTGGGCTCTTTGGATACAATTCCAACGATCCGTCTCTTCAATTTGTCATCAATTTTCCTCTTGCGGCCACGTCCAGGGAGGTTGGCTACTGTCCCGTGGGTCTTGAACTTCTGAATAATATGAGCCACTGTTGTCACAGGAACTTCAAGCTGTTTAGAGATGGTCTTATAGCCTTTACCTTTAAGATGTTTGTCTATAATTTTTTTTCGGATGTCCTGGGACAATTCTCTCCTTCGCTTTCTGTTGTCCATGTTCAGTGTGGTACACACCTTTTCACCAAACAGCAGGGTGACTACTTGTCTCCCTTTAAATAGGCAGACTGACTGATTATGAGTTTGGAAACACCTGTGATGTCAATTAAATGACACACCTGAGTTAATCATGTCACTCTGGTCAAATAGTTTTCAATCTTTTATAGAGGTACCATCATTTTTGTCCAGGCCTGTTTCATTAGTTTGTTTTTTAAATAATTATGTTAATCAACAATTCAAAAGTGATGGCTGTTTTTGATTATTTAATTTTCAATAAATTTTTATTTATTGTTACTTTTGTGAGTTTCAAGTGATTTCAGTGAGAATTGTGGGTTTTTCCTTCTTTAACTGAGGGGTACCAACAATTTTGTCCACGTGTGTAAAAGAGAGAGTCAGAGACACTGAATTCGGAGTTCTCCCCCGGAGGGGAGAGATGCTGCTCGCCGGAGCTGCAAGAGATGCTGCTCGCCGGAGCTGCCGGAGAGCATTGCCAAAGTTCTGAAGAGCCGAAATCGGACCTTTCGCCCAAGAGACGTGAAGACAACGCAGGACTTTGGCTCCAGAGTTCGCTGAGAACATCGTTGGAGGCAAAGTCTTTTTCTGACTTTGTTCAACAAGCGAGGACCACACTCTGCTGAAAGGAGAGTCCTGAGAGGTCTGCAGTTGTCCAAAGAGATGAAGAGAGGCAAGCACCCATGGCATCCAGAGAGGCACAGGAGGCAGCAGCAGAGGGCTGCTCCACTCCAGGGGCTGGAGGACCCAGTGACCCACCACAGCCTGATGAGACGGGGGCTTTCCACCACCACCATCCGACTGAGAAGACAGCTGAGACGCCCGCACTTGTGTTCCAGCTGCTACTAAAGATAACTGCCAGACCAACAATTGGCTATCGGGACCTCTCCACTCCCCCTGCCTAGGAAGAACACCCTCCATCCACAAAGAAGACTTCGTACCGAGTCTACTGGTCGATCGAGTGGCTCTCCCAGATGCAGGTCAAGACCGGGTGTGACAGCTAAGGCCGCGCTGTCCGCTCTCTCTCCTAAATTTACTAATTAGAGAAGATTCTTAGTTACGCTCAGCTTAGTTTAGTTTAGTTTAGTAAGAAATAATCAGAAATAATTAAATTGTTTAATCATGAATTAATGCTGTGCCCCTGCTAATAATTGCTTAATAAAACGCTATATTGCATTTAAAGAGAAGTCTAATGAAATGATTATGATTCACCTATTCTGCATAGTGGTAAAAAGTTAAGTTGATTGTGTGCATTAAATCTAATGGTTCTTAAAGGTTACTTTAATCCAACTAGTTATTTAAACATTACCCCTGAGGTTAGTTATCCAAACCTCTAAAACGAACCTAGGAATATCAACAAGTGCCACAGTTTTAAGAGGAAAGCTGTCGTTAACAAACGTGGTCAATAAATCAATTCTACTACTTAGGAGGGCTGCTTAGTAAGAGAGTATTTATTGGAGTAAGAGGGGTAAGACGTTTGGAAGAAGACAGTTAGGACCTAGGCAAGTATTCCTCGACACCAGCTTAATTATTCTGCTGAAACCTGTTAGGTGGAATACTAATAGGCAGATAGAATCTAACCCTTTAAACGGAGAGCTGGTCCTGATTTAACCTGAGGCAAGGGTTAAAGAAGGCTATACTGACCGACACCAGCTATCATAAACTAATCATGTTTTTAAAAAACGAAGGCAGATTCAGCAGCTGCACGTCTTATTTCTTACCTCAAAGGTTAAAATTGTTATTGTAAAGTATGTGAAAGCTCCCGAACAAGCTGCAATGTTCGTCTGGTATGAAATCCAGGAGCAGACAGCGTTCAACCAATCAGGTGCAGCTATAGTTTGCATGGTTGTAGGATGTTGTGGCCGAGATTCAGCACTCGATTTAAGGCCGAGAGGTCCGGTCGCCCAAATGACATTTTTTGGGCCACCAACATACGTCAATTTAGACATTATTAGGAGCCAAAATCAACTTTTAGTGGCCAAAAAAATTAATCCTACTTTTTTTTTTTTTTTTTTGGGGGGGGGGGGGGGGGATCCAGTTCCTCCTCCACGTCAACTTGTTGGCTGGAGCCGCCGAGCTATCACTGGTCGCTGGGCAAAGTGTGCCTTAAAACCCCACACGGCCATGAAAAGTCACCCATGAATGAGCAGCGCATTGTCCGGAGCTCCTAGCGGGCGACTGGGACGTTGACAGCCAGAACAGGTGCGGTTTCTCCCGGGAAGATGAGCGGCGAGGAGCGGCAGGTGTTAGCCGAGCAGCTAGCGGGGGATAGCTAGCCAGCCGGGGAGTCTGAGCAGTCTGTGACCGGGGAGAGCAGCCGGTGGACCCGCCGAGTTAAAAATGACAGCTCCGGTGGCTTGGTGCTTTCCGTTTGGGGTGCTCAGGCTCAGTTGGTGCTGTCCTCTGGATGCCGCCACCACATTCTGGGCTGGTTCTGGATCCGACGGAGTCTCGCGATGTTAAAGACGTTAACATCAGCGACAATAAAGTGTTCAAATTTGAAATTAAATCGGCGGAAATCCGCGGATCCGTGGAAAATTGCCAGCCCTGAAACTTGGATTTGGAGGTCAGTAGCCCAAATCAAACTATTTGGGCCCCTAACCAGCGTGTTTTTTGTCATTTTTGGTCGCCAAAATCGTTTTTTAGTCGCAAATGGCGACCTGGCGACCATCTAACTCGAGCGCTGAGATTGGTTTATTGTACTAATCTAAGTTTTGCATCCATCAACCGTCCATTGTTGGGAAGTGGCACAACTGTCCAAGCCAAAAACCACAAGACTTGGTTGTAGGGTCTGGGGTTTGCATGTAGTTTTATTTTTTTACAGTCATTTACTTCAACGTTGGTCCTCACAATTACAAGTACAGATCATGTGAGTGTGTGTGTGTGTGTGTGTGTGTGTGTGTGTGTGTGTGTGTGTGTGTGTGTGTGTTTTGGAGACAGAGGTCAAGATAGAGACTGATGAGGAGAAGACAGCAAAAATAAATTCAGACTCGTCCTCCTCTTCGATTCTCGCGGTGACTCCCCTCCTCTACTCCTCTCCACTGTCTCACCACCTCCTTCATCACCTTCTCCAACGCTCATTTTCCAAATTTCTTCTCCACAACTCCTCTTTTGCTGTCACAATTCATCTTCCTCTCATTTTCTCTGTCTTTTCCTTACCTCCCTCCATCTTATTGTTATCCCTCTCTTCTCCCCTGCCAGCTATTCAACCAGTGCTTCTTCCTCTTAGCTTTGATCCTCCTCTCTACCTCATTATAATTTCCCTCTTCCTCTTCTCTGCTCTCATCACCTCCTCGTCCTCCTTCTTTGCACCTTTCCCTTGGTCCACCTTTCTTGTCCTCTCCGTCTTTATATCTTCCTTATTTTTCTTAGTCTCTCACCCTTCACTACCATCTCTCCCTTCTCCATCTCTCGTCGTCAAATCCTCCCCTTTCTTTCTCATGCTACGTTTTCTTCTTCATCTCTTTTGCTCCGCCCGTCGCCTTCCTCTGTCTCGGTTATCATAGTTAACATCATCCTCATTTCTTTACTTTATGCCTCTCTCAGTGTCTCCCTCATACCCTCGCACATGGTGACAAAGTGAGCCACAAACGTGAAGCGTTTACAAATGTCCTCATTTTTATGCTGTCTCACCGAGACCACTAGAATTCCTGATAAAGAGGGGAGAAAGGACAACTCTTCCCTTCCTCCGAAGTACCTGAAAAATTCAACAAGTTTCACGACAAACTCCCGCTTCCAGCTCGACCTCGCTACAAAAACGCAATACTGATCAACTGTTTTAGGGAGTTAAAACAAGTAGGGTTTTTAATCCCTCTTAAACAATTGACGGAAGCGACCTCCTGTGGTTTTTTGAGCTTTTTGGGAGGTGGTAGTGTCGTGATTGTCACTTCTTTTGGATCCAACAGAATACATCACCCTGGTAACCAAAAAGAAAAAAGAAAAAAAAAATGAAGGAGAGGCTTGTTGCAGATGTGAAACACTCTGATCTTTTCCTTAACCTAAGCATGAAATTTTGATGCCTAAAATGAACAAGCACTGAATAAAATGAGTCAGCTACATCTAAAAACACAATAGCAACAAGAAAAGCACTCAGAGAGCACAGTGCTCTGCCAAGACTGCTTCGTTACTGCGTCATTTCCGACGGATGAAATTTTTGATGAAAAAAAATGACCTTGCACTGAGCACAGGCGTGTGTTGTGCATGTGGACATTAATCACGTGACCTAAATATGTAGTGGAATTGATGGGACTCAGAAACTCCCCACAATTTAATCAATTGTTCCTTGTATCATTTCCAACGGATAAGTCCTGATAAGTCTGCAGCGGTCGATTTGTAGTAGGACGGCAGTCATGTGATCATCAGCAGGCAGCTGGCTTCACTTGTTGTCATAGTAACAGTGCTGCTATCTCACAATGATACGGAAATCCTAAATAAATCCATGGATCCAGACTGTAAGCCCCATCGCTGCCAAAATCTAATCAGGTGATCCTTGTGTCATTTCTGACCTTCCCTGAAAATTGATTCCAAATATATTTTTCTATTTTTGAGTAATGTTGCAAACAAACAGACAAACATTCGCCAATCATCACATAAATCCACCTTGGCAGAGGAATGATTGACTTATGTTAATGTCAAGCCTCTGTATATAGAATTTGTCCCGCTTTACATTATTCCATTTTGCAAACACTCATATATTATATGCAGTTATAGGAGTCATTGGCAAACAGTTTGTATAAAATCTTTATTTATTAGAAACTCGGTTAAGTTTCGGCAAAAAAATTCCTTGGTTAGCTTGAGAAAAATAGCACAGTCTGATTTGAGTTTACTTACGACACTTTCACAACATGTTCAAAGCTTCTCCTCCGTTCTCCAATTTACCAGGATGACAACTCCCATTCCATCTAATATATAATTGGTTTTCTGAAAGGAGCGACAGTAACAAAACAAATGGCAAATAGGAAACTCATAACACGTCGCAAATAAAAGTACTCCAGCAGAAGTATGTTTCCCTCTAAACCAAAAGCAGAACGACATTAGACGGGGCGGAAATGTTACAGTCCATAACAAAATACTAAACAAGCACAATGTTTAAAATGCAGCCACCCTGTAACTGGCCTGAAAGTTGTGCCAAGCTTCAGTTTTGAGAACAGTATTTAGATCCAAGAATCCCGAGCCATGTCCCACATCAATATTGAAGCAAACTACTCTTCTCTTCTTCTCAGGACTATATTTAGTCCAGTGCATCGCTGGTGACCTATGAAACACTGCAGACATCAGTCATTTTACAATGAATAAAAATACCCTACAACTATACAGTCTGCAGCTCCCGCAGTGGGCTGTGAGTGTACTGATGTCTCAAATCCTATTCAGCTGAGTGCCCTTTAAATCAAGTTCAGAACATTAAAAGTGACCAGAACTGGGATTTAGGTTGTCATGCACCAGCAGCAATGAAAGATCCCGCTGTCTCTATATTTGCTCTGGCATACTCTCTATCTTTAGGCCAGCATTTTCCAAGCCTCCGTGAGCAGAGCTGCAGATCTTGGATCACCAGACACACCTCCTCGAACTATCTCATCCTAAGCAGCCGGGGAGATAAAAGCTGACTGGTGAGCAACTCCAATTGTGTGCTTTAAAAGCCATCCTAAAAGTGATATGATTCCCATGACTGTGCTGCTTGATTTCCATGAAGGGCGACCAAACGTGATGCCTGTGAAACAGGCAGAGGGCTGCATTCATACTCTTTAAATTCTGAATGTTGGTGCACATCTGTCAGCAAATAGTGCAACAACAAATGTTTATGTTCATGTTTATTTGTAGAGGGCCACAGTATAGAACATTTTACGGTCCTCAAACTGACATTAGTAAGCTGCCCCTTGTGTCTTTTTTAAAACTCATTTTATTCTGTCTTCACTTATTCCACTCTAGTTCTTTTATTTTCAAATGTCAAAGTGGTTTTCTTTGCCTGTCTAAAGCACTTTGAATTGCTTTTGTGTTTGATGTGTGCTATTTAAACAAAGCTTTGCCGTGCCTAAAAAGACATGGCATGCCTATTGATTAATGGACATATGACAGGTGTGACTGGTTTGGTGTTTAATTATGAAAGTAGAAGCTTTGTGGTGTTGGATAGATTATCCAATCATCATGTCACTTTTGCAGACTGTCAAACAATACAGCCCGTGGAAAGGTAAACAAGGAAACGTAGTAGTATTGATATGTGGAGACAGGACATCATGACTAAATGGATTAATGTAAAGCTTGGTTCCTTGGACTTGGGCTTGCTGGTCTCCTAACACTGTATTTTGATCAGTGCCTCTTCTTTACACAAACACTTGCTCACCTAAAGGATGTGAATCCATGCATTCATCTGTAAAACCAGAAGACTCACCGCTCAGGAATCAGAATCAGAAAAACCTTTATTCATCTCAGAGGGGCTTTTAGGTAAAATAGAATAGGGAAGAATAGTGAGTTTGGCACATTTGAACAATTTCCCCTTGATGTGCCTTGCCTATGCCTTATGCTCCATTGTTAATGTTCAACTGCTGGCACAATGAGGAAAACTTTGAATAGTGAGCTTTCAATGAATAAAAGCCATGTGCTAACCTTGACGGTCTGTAGACGGTGAACCAGACAGGGTCTGAACAGACCAAGGAAAAATGCAGCTCAACAAAAAATTTCCCAAAACGGGAGGAAAGGTTTCTGCTTTCAATATGTTGTTGGTAGTTCATTGTTGTTCTTGCTATTATGGAGACATTCTCTGAGAGAGGAGTGCGGGCAAGCGTGGACACCATAGTCATGTAGTTACTGTGATTATATTATATTCTAGTCCACTTGGAGTCTGCCTAGAGGACTTTGTTCCATTCATGCACTGTAGATTGGTGTAGTCAGTGCATGCACGCCACTGCACTGTAGGCTAATGTCCAAAAATACAAATTCTAGTTTGCATGTTGATGTCTGTACAGTGGTCTATGTGGATTCTCATGGGCTTAGGCTTGAATTTATTTCAACTCTCATGCACTTGGAGACACAGAAAGTGTAACACTGGCCTTTGCTGCCCAGACCAGTTGTGCCATTTGAATGTCTGCCTTCACTTTGAGATCTCAGGTCAGAGTTTACCAGGGATTAATCCTGAGTGTGGCACTTCAGACCACCTGCCAAGATCCTGATGTTGCTGTAGTTTCGTCTACCAAAATTCTATTAAAGTCAAGCTTAACAAGGAAATAAGACGAATCGTATCAACCTTGCATCTGCATTCAGATCACCGTGTATGGGGATTTATACACTACTTTTGTCATTACTAATAGATATCTCATGACAAGTCTCATCATTCTCATGCTGAGCCGCTCTCACAGTTAATGCTTTCTCAGCCTAATCTCCCAACATCTTTATTTACATTAAGTGCAGCAGGAACAGTCTCAGTGAGAAATACAATTTTTCTTGAAGGATTAACTTTGACTCTGGTGTCTCAAACTGGAATTATACTTCTGCAGACAGTACTGCAGAGACAATACATGTCCTCAGCTGCTTTGTCTATACATTTGTTTTCATTTCCATTTTGAACCTGTGTTGAGTAAACCGGTAATCTTGCTTGATACACCGGTTTGCCTGACATACTGTTTCTACATGAGCTCCTCTGGAAGCCTCTGTGACCTGCAGTTTTTCTGCATCCATCTGCTGCAATAAATATTCAGTCCCTATATGAGTAAATCGCATTCTTAACTCGATTTTGAAGGAAAAGCATTTTGTCCCAGAAAGGTAAGATTGTGACATTGCAGGAAACATCTCTAGTTTGTTTGGCGGAGACTTTTATCCACAACAGGTTAGTCACGTCCCAAGTGTGACCAGTATTCTTAGACTTTTGGTATTTTCTTAGACTTGGTAAAAAAACCAAAATTACCTGGCCTGGGTTCTCCATTTTAGATAACCGTGGTGACGAGTCCCAACCTGTCTAATATATGACTGGTTTCCTGAAAAGGAGCATCAGTAAAGCAATGAAATAAATGGAAAAGATGTGTTGATTAGACATGTAGTGGTGAAAATAAATGGATATAAAATCTTTAACTGAGGTTCAGGATCACACCTCTATCCCTCCCCTTTCCTGTTGTACGCCTATACATACTACTCTGCCTTGCCCACTTGTTCATTCTCGCTTTTCGTGCCCCACCAACCCACCCTCCCTTTACTGCTGCCTCCTTCTCCTATCTTCTCCTTTTCATAGGGGGTCTGAAGCCGCTGGTGATCTCCGACTAAGCTTTTCCCCTACACCACATCAGCTCAAACCACCAACATAACGATCCTTTGCATCTGATAAAAAAAATCAAGCTTCAAAACGATGGTGTGGTCCTTGCTCATGAAATCTCTCTCAAAACATAACTGAGAATTCCCCACAAGTCGCATAATCTTGGAAAGCTTAACCTTAACTTTGGCACCTTCTGTAACACTCAGCCAGCTTTACTAACTGTGCTTGTGTAGGTCTAACATCTTACTACAGAGTACAGTCCACCAACCCTGTGTCTCTATTCAGTTCACTGTTAGACTGCAAACGCTGAATTCTACACCATCTTCATCTTGTCACTAAAACTTCCCTGACATGACAGGAGTGAGATATGAAGACTCATGTCCACGACGGACCCAGAAATCCAATAGGACATTATTAATGCTCTAGCTTTTGCAGCCTCGTCCACCCACCTCATTTCTTTTTCAAGGACAGCATGTGAATGAAATAGTATTTCTAACATGCAAGGGATGTGAAACCAAACCTGCATTTGGAGACCAAAAGCCCCAATATTAAAGCAGGATTACATTTGGCTCTGATGCCTCGACTGTCAATTGTGCATCCCTATCAGGTTATTGTAACAAACATAGGAAATGCTTCAAGGTTCACAGATTAGAAGCAGGCGATAGACAAAACCAAGTCACGTGACAAACATCCTCGGAGACAAAAAAATCTTCTAGTGCAGCAGCAGACAGTCGGCAGCGATTGGCAGAGTCACAGATGTGGAAGGTACGTCCAGGTTGATGAACACCAAATGATGCATGAATAACAGATGTGCAAAATACAGCCCAATGTTCAAATAGCCTGAGGAGTGTATATTAGGGTCCATGTGCAGATTACCCAAGTTTATTTGTTTGCTTTTCAAAAAATCTGAGCCGTGCATGTTTGTATATTGGATGAGGACTGCAGATGATGTCTTTTTGCAGAATTTCTATAAGTTAATATGTCCCAAATCTAACAAACTCAGACCACATTCATGTGAATCAGGGTTTATCTGATTGTTAGTAATATTGTAGAAAGCTGCTGATTTTAAAAACCCTGTGTTTGTGCTGAGGCGTTCACAGTAAGTAAAATATTGATTATTGAGCTTAGATATGATTTATTACCAGCATGTACCCATATATCTTTTCTACCTATTCACTTTAAGAGAAACAGAAGGAGAGTCACGGACGTGAATGATGGAGAAATAAATGGATGAGCAAATACATAAATGTGTCAGCAGCAAGATTCTGTGCCACGGCTCCGTTTGGAGACCAGAAGTCCCTTTTTATGCGAATGAGTTCGCACCAAGCCAACTGCTGTAAATCAGCGACTGTCCACACTAAAGTAATCACGGCATATTTACACAATTATACCAATGCAAGGACATAATGTGTGTTTGTCTGTAATGATTCTTCCTATTCAATAAAAAACTAAATCTAAATAAACTTTTACAGTTCCACCTACTCCTTCTCTAACTCAATTTTTCATATTCTCTACAGTAAATTCAAGAAAAAACTATGTATCAAAAAGAAGGCGGTATAGCATACTGCCTTCAGGTAATGCAAGGACCATGACTGGTTGCAGTCAACTTTAAATTAGAAATATATTTTTAGCAGCATTAGCAGAGGTGTTCAGAAAATGTGTTTTTAAATATTTAGAAAGGTACACTACCACTCAAAAGTTTGGGGTCACTTAGGAGTGTCGTTATTTTTGAAAGAAAAACAGTTTTTTTCAATGAAGATGAATCAGAAATACAGTCTAGACATTGTTAATGTAAATGACTATTCTAGCTGGAAACGGCTGATTTTTAATGGAATATCTCCATGGGGGTACAGAGGAACATTTCCAGCAACCATCACTCCTGTGTTCTGATGCTACATTGTGTTAGCTAATGGTGTTGAAAGACTCATTGATGATTAGAAAACCCTTGTGCAATTCTGTTAGCACATGAATAAAAGTGTGAGTTTTCATAGAAAACATGGAATTGCCAGGGTAGAGTATGTTATATTCAAAAGGCCAAAATCCTACAATTTAACATCCATAGAAACTGCAAAAACAAAAATACTGCCAGATTTTCAACTTGCTGATCATCTATAAACTACTCATAGTGTACACTAATCATCTATAATGTGCCATTCTTTAGGAAACGTAACCAACTCTGAGATTAAAACCATGATATTTTTGATTAAAATCATGTTACAATTTTACAATTAGATTTAGTAGACGCTTCTATCCCAAGCGGTGTAAAGCTGCGCGTAATGCTACGTGTGTCATTTAAAAATAAACCATCGGCACAAATCAGATTTTGTACAGGCTGCACAGTGAATCGGTGGTTAGCACTGTCGCCTTATAGTCAGAAGATCCCTGTTTGTGTCCCAGCCTGGGCCTCAATCTTTCTGTATGGAGTTTATATGCTCTGTTGGTGCATGCGTGGGTTTTCTCCAGGTACTCTGGTTTCTTCTCAAGGTCCAAAAACATGCTGAGCTTAATTGGTGATTCTAAATTGTCTATAGGTGTGAATGTGAGCGTGATTATTTGTCTCTATAATTAGCCCTGTGATAGACTGGTGACCTGTCCAGTGTGCCTCCTTCCTTCACCCTAAGTCAGCTGGGATAGACTCCAGCACCCCTGTGCAAATTTAATGAGAATTAAGTTGTGTACAGATAATGGATGGATGTGTTACTCAGTGCAACCATGAAGCCGTGAGTGATTCAACTGCGATCGACAGTCAAATGACAGAAATTCTGGTCTTTTCGGCTGAACTGCAGGCTGTGTTTACAGAGAGCAGATTGGAGAGAAGTATGGAAATAAATTCAAAATATGATGTCCTCCAGTACTGATAATTTCTGTGAGCACTTGGATAAATGCTGTACATGTTGTTTTCAGCATTTCCCCCCCTATTTTTTGTGAAATAATTAGAGAAATGGAACGTGTACCTAATGTAGCACAAGCCATGATTGTGTTGATTCCATAAGGGTACAGGACTTAATATTGCAGTGAAAAATGAGTCCACAGTGAGTATAAATGTGACTGCAGACAAAGAAAAAACAGCAACAAATCAAAACAACAACTTCAGACATAAAGTGTAAAAAATGCATCCTTTTTTTTTTTTTTTTACTGGTGGTAGAAAAGTTTTCTCTTTGCCTTAAAATCTGCATGATAACTGGACATAATAAATCTGAATTTAACTGTTAAAATGTAGGAAAAGGAAACAATGCAGAACAGTTCCGGCTCTGCGGGACGGATCATCTCTGTTAAGGCTTATGGTGTTTACCGTCAACACAGTAATTACACTGCACAGCCACATCTGTCAGACACACACACACACAACCATTCTATTCCGAGCTTTCCTCCTCCTGCCCTCCACTTGTTACGTCATGTTCGCTCACACAACATTGTGTAGTAGATCAATTGTATATGTGTGCATTGATTAACCCGCATTGGCCAATGACATCCACACAATACGGATGTAAACACACACATGCACGCACACACAATGCATGTAAACATATGCATGCTCACGTAGGTTAATTTACACACGGCGTTACCGATCCAACACACACTCAGATGTGAAAACACACAACTCTTTGCGTGCACAGAGGCAACCGAGACTCCTCAGATCATCCATGACAAATACCTGCATGTGTGCAGCTATGTCTCTCGCCCTCTCTCTCTCTCGCTCTCTCTCCTCTTCCATCTGCCACATACTGACACAGAGGCTTAGCATGCATTGCATTTAACCTAGTCATCCTAGTGTGTACGAGCGTGTGCCAGCTTTTCATCCACGACTAAACACACCATGCAGCGCCAAACACCAGGAAGAGAGAGACAGATGGAAACAGAGAGATAGAAATATATCCAGATTTGCACAACGAGTAATAATGAGGATTGGGAGAGGGATGAAAATGAAAGGATGCGAGTGACTGAGGAGAAATGTTTACATGCATTCATTACATCACACCCATGAACAGCTAAATAGGGCAACGGAGTAACTGGGAAATAACCCGACAACACCAACACATCTTAGCATTCTTGCAGTGATATATATACAGAGTTTTTAAAGGGAGCAGCTGCAGATGAACTGAGCGTGTTTGACAACTTAGTTTCGGATTAGGCTGCGTAGGTTGTGCTCATACATTAAAGAAAAAAAAAACAGTGTGCTGGTTGTCACTCAGATTTCAGTTGTTTTTAAATGGATTAGGGTGAAGGTCAGGTCCATAAATATTTGAACATTAACACCACGGCTCTCTATACCACCACAATGGATTTGAAATGAAACAATCAAGATGTTCTTTAAGTGCAGCTTTCATTTGAGGGTATCTGCATCCAAATCAAATTACAACACTTTATATATGCCCTCCCTCTTTTTAAGATACCAAAAGCAATTGGACAAACTATCCATCCATCCGTCATCTATACACCGCTTACTACTCATGAGGACTGCGGGGGGATGGAGTCTATCCCAGCTGACTTAGGGCGAAGGCAGGGGACACCCTGGACAGGTCACCAGTCTGTCACAGGACTACATATACAGACAGACAATCACACTCATATTCACATCTATGAACAATTTAGAATCAGCAATTAACCTCAGCATGTTTTTGAACTGTGGGAGGAAGCTGGAGAACATGCACAGGGAGAACATGCAAACTCCATGCAGAAAGATCCCAGGAAGGCCAGGAGACGTAGCAGGGATCTTCTAGCTGTGAGGTGAAAGTGCTACCAAGCCACTGTGCAGCACTGGACAAACTAACATAATCATAAATCAAACTGTCACTTTGAATATTTGGTTGCCTGAAGTCTGGAACACACAGACTTGTCCAAACGTTGGCTTTGTTTCCTGGTGATGCTCTATCAGGCCTCTACTGCTGCTGTCTTCACTTCCTGTTTGTTCTTGAGGTGTTTTCCCTTCAGTTTTGTCTTCAGCAACTAAAATGCATGCTCAGTTGGATTCAGGTCAGGTGACTGACTTGGATTTTGCAGAACATCCAGATATTTATGGACCTGACTGTAGAGCTCTGTGAGTCAGTAGCTGCACACAAACCAAGTTCTACATGAAGTTTATTGAAACTAAAATCTATCCCTTAATACATTCAATAATCATTTCAGCATTCAATACACACCCACACACATTTGCACTGTTGGTACTGCACAACACCAATCACAATATATCACTGTATATAGTGTATGTTGCTTATCTAGATAAACACTGTGAATTGTGTAGTCTACAGTTCAATAGCTGGCTGCCTATTTATTGTGTAGATATGCATCTGTTTTACGTACTTATCTGTGCATGTTTTACTGTATGTTTTACTGTCTACATCTTTTAATGTTGACTTTTAAGCCGGTATTACCAAGAAAAATTCCATTATGTCACCGGTGAAAACCAATTGCAGAATGACAATAAAGACTCGACTTCTTGACTTGATGTTTAAAGCCACAGTAGTGATTTTAATTATTCTTCCTGATACCTGTGCTGTGAAGTTCAACATGCACTGCATATCTTTTTATTATCTGGTTTCACTAAATCCAACAACTGCAGTGAGGCTACGCAGAGCTGGTTATCAACTCTGAACCTGGCAATGAGAGTATTGACATAAAAGGGGCACAAACTGCAAACGTGGACACATCCAGAGCTGCATAAATCTCACGAGAAGAGCAAACTATAAACCTGGACCCATATAGGGAGTTTAAAACTAATACCTAGTAGCTCTTGAAGCCACAGTCATGAAAGGAAGCTGAAAAACAGTGCAGACTCTTTGAATGTTAGTAGTTTTATTCAAATAAATCACTATAGGACAAGTAGATCTGACTATAATTAAATGTGCATTTCAATAAATGAATTTGCACACAAACTGTTACACACATATACACATTGGCACACCACTGGAGTACAGCTAATGCTTTTATCTGTATTGGGAATGTCTTTTAATAGACCGTCTTACTGTTTTGTACTCGTTTTCCCTCACAGAGTGCTTTCAGAATCCCATTGCATTGCCGTCCTGCTCTGCAGTAGAATGACAGTAAAGGTTGTAATCTAATCTTAGAACATTTTAGTCCATTGCTTCAGCTGCAACCCTGGCAATGTAAACAGTTTGGGGAGCAAATATTAAAATATCATTCAAACTGGTTAAGTAGGCTTACTGCAGATATTATAAGGTCAACAAGTACAAGGCTTTAGTGCCTAATCAGTCTATGTATTGTTATTCTAAACTACTGCTATAAGGTCTTTACAGCAATTGTTTTGAAATTGTTTGCAGTCAAGTGGAAAATAAATAAAGCAAAGTCTGAACTCCCTCTGTACCTCATACATGCTTGTCAGGAAATCCAAAAGGTTTAGGCAATCTCTAAAATCTCTGACCTTCAGCTCTCACTGTCTGCACCGAGCGCCACAGGACTTTCTATGAGTGGTGCCATTCTCCAAGAGAACTGATTGGTCAGTAGGCAGTGCTTTAATGCATATTAATGTGGTATCTTGAACCTGCTGAAGTGAAACCCGGTCACAGACATGAAACCTGGAGTTAAATCTGAAGTTACTTCACTAACCTTGATTCCCTTTTTGCAGTACAGACCTGTGGGTTTCAACACACTACGCTTCAGATCTCTGACTGTCCTGATAGCTTGTTGACCTGCTGCAGCTTTATTATTATAACATGAGTCTGGAGACTTGGTGTGAATTCCAGGATCTCTGTGTCTACTTTCAACCAGAGCTGCAGTCTGATTACAAAGAAAAAAAATTAAATGCTCATTTCAAGTACGGTACATGTATAGGAACTTTCTGTAATGCAAAGTAAGCCTCATATGTTATTTAAGTATAAGTACGAAGACAACATGGAAGTAGCGTGTAACTTTGCACATATAATGACAAAATATAGACCCCTATGCTCACCAGTTTTTGTGGTCCACATCACCATTTTAACATGTCAAATTGGCAAGAAATTAGAACTCGCCATACTTACAACACAAGTAATGGTAAAGGTCTTTAAAGTTAATGAAATCTCAAACAAAGACTCTAATCTTAGTAGGAAATATGGAAAAAGCCATAAATATGTTATATATACTTATATATACTTTTCGGACCTTCAAACCTTGTTTGACAATTTGTCTTTTCTTTATATTTACAAGGAGCAGAAATTTAACATTTTCACTCTGTTGAAGCCATTCAGTCATTTGGATCTGTTTCTTTCCCAAATTATTATTATTATTATCATTATTATTAATAATAATAATAATAATGATAATTAATATTAATAACAACAACAATAATAACTTAGATTATTTCCGATGTCAGTTTTTTAAAATTATAGATAATTGATCAAATTAAAGAAAAAAATAAAATAAAATTTATGAGCCAATTGTAAAAAAAAAAACCCCACATAAATAAGTAATTAAATAAATAAACATAATTTAGAGAGGGACGGAAAGAGAGAGAGAGATTTTTTTTTTATGTGGATGTTATTTATTGACCACTGCTGACCAATATGACCATAGTTATACACCATTTACATATCATTCTGCACAGATATTTCCATTACCAGGCTAAGACTGTGTATAATACCTACAATGACATTTATATTTTTACAAGCAGTTTTTCACAATATGTGACCATAAAATGATGCTGTTTTACTGTACTTAATCTGCTGTAAATATGATTACTTTACAGATTATTTACATTATTTTTTTTTTCAGTATCACAGAATTCCGTCATATTTTACTGACATTCTTGCTGCCAGACTTTCCCTTTCTTTTCTTTTCTTTGCAGGTCAGACTTTCGTTGATGGTGAAATAACATACATTTCTGAAACCATGTCAAAACAAATACAACTCTCAAAAATTCAACCAAAATATTTCTCAGAGCTCAGCTTTAGGTCCCCAACAACAAAAATGACAAAAATCTGAGGCGCTACAGCAACACATTTCCTGAATTACGTCTAAACTGACCGATCCTTTTAAAGGCTGGAGGTGATGCTGACATGCAGGAATAATATGAAATGTGTGCCGGGGCGTTAAACATGCTAAAGTGTGTTATGATTCTGACATTTTGTGGAGGGACGAGGAGAACAGTGTGTCAGCGAAAGAGTGGCACAGTCACACAGAGATAGAGAGAGAGAGAGAGAGAGAGAGGTAGAGGCAGACAGGCTGTGCAGAGCGGAGACGCTGATTGGCTGAGAGGACCTCTTGTATCTGAGTGGAAGGAACAAGAGAGAGGGAGGAGAGGGAGAGTTGACACTGCCGGCCGACACGTGCTGCTCCGTCACATGACTCAACGCTGTCTCTCTCCATCGCTCTCACTCTGCTCGCTCAACTCTGATCTCCCTCTCTGCTGATGCTCTGGCCTCTTCCCTCGCTCTTTCTTTTTCCTGCTCCATTTTCTGCTCTTCATCCACATCTTTTTCTCTCCTCTCGCTTTCTCTCTTCTGTTCTTCCCCTGCCTCCCTCTGCGTTACTCTCTCCACCTCCTCCTATTTGCTTTCTCTCCCTCTCTCGTGCATTCTCCCCGTCGCCTGTCAGTGCTATCTTTCCTTCTCCGGTTTTGTTTTCACGATTTATCTCCAATGAGATGAATTTGCATTGTTTATTACGGCGCAAAACACAAAACAACAAATGCAAATCAAAGAAATGCATTAATGAACACCCCGGAATTGCCGCGCATTCTCGAATCTTCAAATATGTCTCTCCTTCTTAAGTGCAAATTTCACGTTAAAGCATGCTTCAGTGCCTAGACAATAATCAAGCACAGCATTGCAGACAATCTGTCTTTTCTCCGTGCTCTCACCCCTCCGTCTCTTTTTCTGTCCTCCTCTTTTCAGTTTCACCCTCTCAGAGTCACTCATCCAGGTTCAGCCGCTAAATCTGGTTGGCAGTTTGGTTTGTTGAGCCTCTCCACTGCGGCCCCTCAGACAATCCGACCGCTCCTTGCTGCCAGCCCACTTGCTCAAATGCAAACACTCACTTAGCGTGTACCTACAGGCAGGCATGCATTTCACACTGTAAAGAAAGCAAAAGAGGAGAAGATGCAGGGTTCCTCGGCGTGAATTAAGAGGCTGTCTTTGTGCGGCATCGTTTCAAGGAAGAACACTTGCAAGGAAAATGTATAATTAAATGATGATTTAAAAAATGAGGCAGGGAAACAAACTAATTTCACACACATTAACCATCAATTAGGCCAGTTTTCTTGAACCTCCTGTATTGAATTTGAATCCTGATCTAAAGTACATATTGCACAATCATGAATGTAGCTCCACTGTAAAGGACTTAAATCTTACGTCATTTGTAAACAAACAACGCCTGTACGTAGCAAATCGAGGTCAATCTATATAAGGTAGAGGAGCGAACGGTCAAGGCATGGCTGGAGCTAGAGGTCACATCTCTATTTTTACTCAGACCAAATGGCCCACTGCACTACAGCATGGTGACCTAAAGTCCCAGAGCAAAGGTCCTACTTGACCTCCTGAGAAACAAGACGGCAACATTATGGCTTGTCGAAAGGAAAAAAAACAAACAAAAAGCAAGTTCAAAGAGAGGAAGCCGAGTGGAAGAGGGGCACAAGGAATGGAGAGGTGGGATGATGGGACACCCAGAAGGAGAGGAGAGGAGCAAATGAACCAAAAACAAACATTCAGAAAGGCAGAAAATGGATTCAGCCTCCAGCAGAGAGGCAGAGGTGCCGCAGTGGACTGAAAAACACTCAGACATTCTTCTCTGAGTGAGCAACAGTCTATTAGCAAGGGTGTTTCTGCGCTGTTTTTAATCTGAAATAAGAGTTTGGGCCATGTAGTCGAAAAAAAAAAGTCACGGCGTGTTTCCAGCTGTGCACATAATGACCAACAAAGTGCAGCAGATGTCTGTTCATTATCAAATGGTAAAGTGTTATTTTCAATTTGCACCTGTGAATACGCCATTTAAACTTTTGGTGTGTAGTTGTCTCCCAGGAAAAGTCTTGTTAGGCCCACTGTTTTGTAATTCCTCTGATTCAGGATCATCATCATGCAGTTTTATGATTCAGTTAGTTGAGTCATGCTGTTTTGCAATATATTATGGGAAAAAAATAGCTCAAGGGCAGCTTTCTTATAGAGACTTTGAGAAGAAAACACATCAGGCAGGTATCAAGCAACAGAAAACACAATACATTCAGACACACCAAATGAAATCAGGCGCAGGATTTCTCTCATGGAGAGGATGGATGGATGTTTGGAAATGGTACCGTTTTTTTAAACTTTATTTTAGTTTGCTAGGAGTCGTGCTGCAACAAAATGTTCAGGACTGCAGCAGGTATCTACAAGCCTGAATTTTAGAGTGACAAGCAAGAAAAGACAAAAAAAAAAAATCACAGGATCAATAGTCATTGTGCCAACTCCTATGATAAATCGGGAGCATGGTTGGAGTGTTGTAGTCCCATTGGTTTTGTATTTATGCATGAGGAAAACCTAAGACCGTCCACACCTTTGCTAAATTCAATCCATGGCACCACTGCGGGCGTGACTCGCATGGATTATGGGGCTTTTGTGGCTGGGATGTATGACAGTGTGTGTCGGTGTCATACACACATAAAGAGTAAAGCACAGTTTCTCAGATATTAGCTTTTCAGTCAACACAGCTCGCCCTGCAGCCGGTGGACAGCAGCGGTGCCGATCCATATTCTGCCGTTTGCTTTGTCACGGCTGTTAGAAGGGACGAACGTGAGTCGAATCGTGCCGCTCGTCCTGAGCCTATAAGGAATATTGATTGAGTGTACACACCTGCACGTCAGCCACCGCTCACGCATACGTGCACGCACATGCAAAAACAGGCACAGAAAAAGGGAGGCAGAGTTGCACACACAAGCTAGGAAAGAGTGACAAAGCGGAAAGATAGCAGATGGACAGATAAGCTGCAAGGGCATGTGGGAAGACGTTGATGTTTGCAGTTGTGTAGATGTTGTTTGACTGTTAGGGGAGCACACGTTAAGTGCATGTGTGTGTGTGTGTACATGCTCGGGGGTAATCTACGCCTATGGATGTTTACATTACATTTGCTTGACTCGTTCAACAGTAAATTCCACATTTCAAGCTAACTGAGAACTAAAATGCATTTCGCTTCATTAATGGATTCACAGCCGCTGACCACCAACAACCACAAGACAGCAGCTTCTTCAGCAAACTACACAGTCATGTATTCTGCATTGCTCATCCTCTGCTTTTAGATTTGAAGGAATCCACTGAGCACACAGAACCAGAAAACTAGCACCTATACATACTAAAATGTTCTTTATTGCTTTAAATTACATTTAAAAAGTTGGACTTTTTCCACAAAAAACATTTTAACCTTGACATTTAAAAGGGACCGCAGCTGATTTCTTTCTAAATTACTTAACTAAAAACTTTCATTACTTATCCAGAGGTAGGGATGGGAGTCTTGTAAAACAAGTCAGTTGTCTCTTTAAAACAATTCTCATTAGCTGCTATCAAGCTTTTTAAATCCTATTAAGCCCAGGACCCAATTTTTAGTAAATCTAGTGCTGCCGAGAGAATTTAAGCTAGGGACACGCTCATTAAACCCGCCTCATTAGGACATCTTTTTACTCTTATTACTTTCATTATGTAGAGATGTAATAGAAACAGCTCTGCAGCGGTGATGTGAGTCAGTGATCAGATGAGGCTCAATCAGCGAAGTATCAACGCGGGTGGAATTGGAGATTTGATTCCAAACCTCTGACCTTGTTACGTCTGATTGACTGACAGCAGTTATGATAAGGCTCAGGACAAAGCGTTTTGAGCTGCATCAGTGTTAAAATGTAGCCGTTTTGGTGAAAGCCACCTTCCTAAAGACTGATGATTTCTGACAAACAAACAAGAAACTTAAATTGTAGCCGAATCTCCTGAAAACAAATAACTTGGCTAGCTGAAAATACAACTGTTATGCAACATTTCTGAAACTTCTCATCCATTTTCTAGCTCATCAGTTTGATGAATCCTCCAGCTAACAGATGATTGGTTGGCAAAAAAGGAGCATCAGTTAATAAATGGCAAAAATACACTCACTAGCCACTTGATTAGGTACACCTTGCTAGTAAAAAGTTAGACTCCCTTTTGACTTCAGAACTGCCTTACTGTAGTTGTTTGTGGCATGCTTTGAACAAGGTGTTGGAATGACGTCTCAAGACATCACTGAGAATGCAGTTTAGCGGTCAGACATCTTTTTAATTTTCAGTATGCTTCTATGATGTTAAACTTTAATAACCTGTTAATCCATGAATCATAGTTTCAGTGTTGGAAAAATGCAACCCTTCCTAGTTCTTCTTTACTGACAGATTAACGCATAAAACTCAGAGAATCTAAGATAAGATAAGATAAGATAAGATAAGATAAGATAAGATAAGATAGACTTTATTGATCTCACAAAGGAGAAATTCACTGTTACAGGGCTCTTAGGAACAAGAAACAGAGGAGTGCAAAAGTCACGAAAGTGCAAGAACAAGATAATAAATATTGCACATAATAACTACACAGTAGTGTTATATAGTCTACCTGATCAGGACTGTGTGGCTTGTTGAAATAAATACTGCACCTCCTACTAAAGTGCCTACAACCCTCAAAGCAAAAGTCAAAGGATAATCAAACGCAAGCTGCAGGATTAAAGGACACAGTTATATTGTATATTGCAGAACTGTGTTTATGCACATGCAGCACTCTGTGTAATTAGGATTTACTGGCAAAAGCCAATGTTGTGCAATGAAAGCCTTTCCGTGCTATGAACTGAAGTGAAACAAGACTTGACGTGGACGTGCTGCTCTGCTGCTTTTCAACCGTTTATACAAAAGTTTGTCTCAGTGACACTAACAATGATGAAATGACACAAAAAGAGAACTGGAAAGTGCACCAGTAAATATGAAACCATCTTTACAGCCGATCAAAAAAAGAGTTTGATACACTCTGTTGCAAGAATTTGCATTTCCAAACAGTTCACAAACCAAGAATATTGGTAGCGTCGCCTGTGGCCTACGGATACGGCACTTTCCCTTAACATAAATATTAATGAGCCGTATATAAATATTAATGAGCCGGCTGATGAACGCGCTTTGTGATTGGCTGGTAATCCGACGACATAAATATTAATGAGCCGGCGACGCTGATGAAGGCGCTTCCGTGATTCGAGGTGAATCTGCAGAATGAATGGCGGAACTAACAGCTAGCAAACTATAAGTATTTTTTTACCTTCAAAAGTAGCGACAGACTATTACATATTAACAACCTAAACAAAACCCTGACGTATTTTCTGCGTCTGTCAACACAGACCCTGTCACAGTCACTTTAATGTTAGCGGACTCTGCTGAATGGCTAAGTTACATCACCACAAACAAATCTCACAATATCACAGTAAATCGAGTAAATGTTTTTTTTTTTTTAATTCATGCCGAATTAAAGAGCTACTCCTCACCATTCACGAGTGTTTGTTTCATATTCGACATCCTTAATTTTATCTTGTAAATTAGCGTCCGAAATTAAATGGGAACATTTGCAATGGAGTTCGTCAGCCGCTTCCACCACTGAACGCGGTAAACTAATTAATAGGAACTGGACTTCAAACAATTTAGACACGGCGTCTAAAAGCGTAAAAACTACTTTGTCTACGTAAAGTGTGAGAGGAGACGGTGTATTTTTAGTTAAATTATACAATGTTCGCCGTCAAAGTCATTCATATAAACTGCCTGTAATGTGCAGCAAATAGTAGTTAACCGGCGCCAGCTCTTCAGTGACCTTAACGGGTCCGTACCTCTAGTACAGATGCTACGGGTACGGGTCCGTACCTCTAGCATCAACCAAGAATATTAGCATTAATAATATCACACTATATTTTGTTTGCTGTTTGGTTGTTTCAGGTTGTAGATATTTAGTTTAAGTTGGAATGTAAAAAGCTGTCATTTAAAGGTAGCAGCCCGCAATTCACGTGACACTGTGTGACTGAATGCTAGAACTTGTTTGCTGTTGAAAGTAAAGATGATGATCAGCGAATGTAAATGAAAGTTGACTTTAAAGCATTTCGGCTGCTTTCAGTTTGTCATCTGAGCACATAAATGGGAGTGTGTAGGTGTGACCAGGGTGTTACTGTATTGGCCAAGAGTTCATGTGAAGACTTTGTGTGAGTACAGTAAGTGTGGTGAAAGTGTGTCTGTGTGTGTACATTAAGAAAAAGAGTGTTTATGTGTTTGAGTGTGAGAAAAAATGTGCAAACACTGACTCATCTGAACTATTTGCGCGCGCGTGTGTGTGTGTGTGTGTGTGTGTGTGTGTGTGTGTGTGTGTGTGTGTGTGTGTGTGTGTATAACAGCAAGAAAGAAGGGAGTAAACCACAAAGCGGACTGGATGTATTTGTGTTTATGTGTCTGTGCCTCTGTGTGTGTGTGTGTGTGTGTGTGTGTGTGTGTGTGTGTGTGTGTGTGTGTGTGTGTGTGCATCCAGTCAGCTGTGAGTGTGTGAGGCTGACTCAAAGCAGCGTGTGTTGACTCTGCGTTGGATGTGTCGCATTCTTGTCATTGATGTTTCAATGGGCTGATGTCTGTTCAAGGCAACTTCTGCTCTTCAGCCCATGAAGAGGACACACACTCACTCTCTCACACACACACACACTCACTCACACACACACAATCTACATCCTTCAGGGATATTTTACTTTAAGAAAAAAAAAAGCATTGTGGGAGTTTTTTCCAGCAATGTTCAGTATGAATTTAATCAAAAAAGGTGATAAATATTCTACAATTCTACAATTTCATTTAGCAGACGCTTTTGTCCAAACACAAGCAAGAATTCAGACATACGGAAAAACCTGTAGTAAGTGCAAAAGTGCTTCAGTGCTTCAAGTGCGGTTGGTCAAAGGTGTTGCCATCAAGTTGCAGAAGAATTTTTGTTTTGCTTTGTTTGTTTTTTCAGCTTTGTCAGTGCTAAATAAGTGCTGGGTTTTGGACCACCTGACTTATTCTACCCCTAAGATGGAGTCGGATTAAGTGCCTAGATGTTCTCTGAACAATTGAGTCTTCAGTTGTCTCTTAAAAGTAGAAAGGGACTCAGCAGAACGCACAGAGTTTGGTAGATTGTTCCACCATTTGGGAACAACAGAGGAGAAGAGTCTGGCTAGAGATTTGGAGCCGTGCTGGGCTGGAAGCACCAGGCGTCTCTCACATGCAGAGTGAAGTGGGCGTGAAGGGGAGTAGACCTGGATCAGGGAATCCAGGTAGGCTGGGGCCGTTCTTGTAAATGTTTTGTAAGCCAGGAGGAGAGTTTTGAATTTGATTCTGGCTGCAACTGGAAGCCAGTGAAGGGAGATGAATAGGGGAGTGACATGAGCAGCGGCGATCAGCTGTAGAGGCTCCGCTGCTCGCGGTATCGCCCCCCCCCCGCTCGCGGAATCAGAGAGCACCCCCCCGCAGGTTGGCCCGCTGTTCGATTGTTTACAAACATTTTGGCCCGAAGCCACATCTACTTGCCGACCCCTGCTTTAGAGTCTCTATGCTGCTATAGAAAAAACTGTTATAAATGAATGAAGCATAAAATATTTAGCGCATACTGTGGGAAACAGTATGAAATAGCAGCGCATTAAATCAGAGGGTTATTGTATTCAATCTGAACTACTGTTGAACTTGTAATCCAAAACAAAGATTTGTATATTTATGAATGTTTGGCAGCTGCAGGAAGCAATCTGAGTATTTGGAACAAGTGTTGACTTTGATTATGTGTGAAACCCTTAGAGAGAAAGTTTCTTATTTCTCTCATCTTAGACAACTGAAAGCTCCTCGCCAGCGATCCATTTTTCAGTCGGCAGACGAGGAAAGAATTGAAAAATTCAGGTCTCATTTGGATTTGAGGACTTCACATGCCTCTCTGGTCAACAATTCAACCCCTAAAAATGTGTCTGTGTGTATTAAAGTTACATATTTAGACATTTTTTGTCATGTTTTTGCATGAAATAATGCCCTCCTGCCTTAAACTGGCTCAGATTTATGCTGTCTCTGTGCTCTCTGACTGCAGCTCAAGCACACCAGCTCACCTGAGGCTTTGCTTGACCACTCTAAAATTACTCTACATCACAATGTCAAGTTATTATTGGATTATTTAGCCACATATGTTCAAACTAGAAACTCATTCTGAAGATGAAACATGATACAAAACTACAGTTGGCACCATAATATTCTGTGTTTGGTTTATTTAATCTGACCGATATTTTTGTTTTGGATATTTGTGAACGTTTGGCAGCTGCAGGATGAAGTTGTGCGATAATCTGTTCATTTAGTTTTCAGGCAGCAAATGAGGAAGGAATTGCAAAGTTTGGAACTTCAGACCTTCGACTGAATGCATTTAAATATTTCTCACATTCTCTGGTCTGTTATTCGGACCGAGCTACACAAACACGAACAACAAAATACTGGCAAACAATACTGCCATGATATTTTTAGCAAAAGTACTCCATGAAGTAGTAATATCTGAGTGCAAATGACTACTAACCAGCCTCAGTTACAGAACGAATGAGTTGCTGTAGATGTGTGACTTTTCTCAGAATCCACTTGAAAGAACAGCCTTTCCCAGTTTGTGGGAGTAAAATCTCACCACATTTCCAGATATCTTCACTTTAGGAGCCAAACTCACTTTATGTCTGTCTGGCTGCTGCTGAATGTCTTTCTTTTTTCCCTTTCCTTCATTTTATCAGCAGCTATTAGTTCACACCTCCGTGTAGAAGCATGAACGCTTGTTTCAGCCTGGCGGGACGTCAGCTGCCTTTTTCAGCCACTACATGTGTTCCTTCTGAAAAACTAATCTGCATGTTGAAGGAGTGGCGAGTCAGGATGACAGTGACAGCTACTTTGCTAAGGAAAATAAAGCAAAAAGGCTTTTAAGAGTTACAAACACTTTACAGAAGAACAATGCAGATTATTATTAATTTCTTATTGTCTATGACGTTTGTAAACATATCAGTATCATCAGCTACAGCTCCAGTGTCCCCTACTGGGAATAGGTATAAATAATAATAAATACAGCTTTATCACCAAGATCTCATATCTGACTATGACTGACCTTTATCTCTTTTTTTTTTAATAGATTCAAGATAAGATAAGATAGACTTTATTGATCTCACAAAGGAGAAATTTCAAGACCTTTATTGTTATTGTACAGCTTCAGACAACAATACAAAGAAATTATGGTGTCAATCCCTGAGTTAAAATAGAATCAAAGATACAGTAAAATGCACAGTATAAGAAAATGTACAAACAAAACACAGGAAATGTAAATACATGATGAGGTAGTGCAAAGAAACGTGATTGGATTCAGATACTGGTGCAATATTGCAAATGGTTTGATTATTTATAAGGGGTTAAATAAACACAACTGTGCTTCAGTAAGCGAGAGCACACATTTATGTACACACACTCATGCTAAAGCACACATACCCTCATTCCTTTATAATATTTATCATTTGTTTACTTTGTGTGCTCATTTGTTCTTCTGTGGTTTGCTAATTTTTGTAGATTCGTGGCTTTTCTATCTACTCATGATGCATATTAGAGCGAGATTTCGTCCATAAGCTTCGAGAGGCATTGCTTTGGTTGTTATGTTTCTGCTGCTTTGTTTTTTTTTGTGTGTGCAAAATAATATTAAGCAAATCTATATGTAGCAGCGTCCTCAGAAAATCAGTCAACAAAAACTCTGTTCTAAATTCTGGGATTGTAATAATCTGGATTCTTTTTTGGGGTTTTTTTGTTCCTCATTGGGGAGGAGTGGTGCAGGTTTTACTGTCATTTTGAAAGACTAACACTCCTGACAGTCGTGTAATGTGCAATAACCGTGGGAGGATCCTTCATTTACTGTGTCAGCAGATTACAAAACTCTTCCGACCATAACCTTGCAGCATGATGTAATTATAAATGTGAAATAAAAATGATCTTTTATATAGAATGAGATCAAATATTTGTTAGAGTGCATGAAGATTTCCTGCATCTTTACTAAAATTTGTATGAATATGCGCAAATATGCTCCCAACCCCTTTCTGAGGAGGAACCTGTATTCTCACTAACTGTAAATCATTACACTGGATCATATTAACTTCCTTGTTTCATTCCCTGGAAATTTCTTGGCAGACTGGAGGTCAAACCTACAAGTACCTGCCTGAAACAAAGGAGTGACTGAGCTCTGCCTCGCCCTGAGCACATGTGGGTAGAGCTGATACAGAAGAGCTGCTATTAGAGGGAAAATACACAGTATGTCACAGTGGAAGGAAAATAAACATATAGCAGGGAAATAAAAAGAGACTGAGGGTTTGGGAAAAGGGTTGAGGGAATAGAGAAATGAGCTAAAAGCAAATGACAGCGAATCAATCAACAGCTTAACTGCTCAATGAATGAATGAATCAATAGCATTCAGGACTGGTTGAAGAATAAATGAACAAATGGATTACCAAATGGAAGAACACAAAGAAGGAACAACTGCTAGACATTAAAAAAAAAGTTACATAGAGCATTTGTATGATAAAAGTATGAAAATATTCCCAAAACTAAGAGTCCAAGTCTTGGATAAAAACAGTGGTGGGAAAGTTTTCTTCTTTGAGAAAGTCGTTTGTGAAAAGGGACACATTTAATAAAGCTGAAATTGTATCATGTTTATGTAAATATGTCCTTGCATGCATGTTCAATATTTTAAGGGGGTCTCTGTCATGCAACCTCTGTCACCCTGAGAATACTACAGAGCAGCCGAGAGACATATGAGACGCTGCACTCTGTGAACTCTGCTGGGAGAGATGTTCTCAGGTAAATATTCAAGTTTTAGGCTGGGATTAGGCCAGGCTTTTTCCTGCATAGAGGTTTTAGGCTGATGCACTTTCCTATAATATTTCTAGAGCGACTTATTTACCTTGCCTCAAGGGTGTAGTATGAAGAAAATTGGACAAAGTCAGGTTTTCCTTATGCAAGGGGATGACTCAGCAAAACTAAAACTCCAAACAGAGATAATGGAGGAAGTAATCAACTTTCTTTGGAAACTGGGTTTTCTTAATCACTCTCTCAAAAGGAGCTTTGTCATTCTTAAAATGGATTGATCATGTGTCAGCCACTTCAGTCAACAGGAACAGGTTAGTATAATGGAACGCTATGCGAACTATAGAAGAAGATGAGACGGTAAAAATGACTGCAAATGATGCAAGAGACTAATTCTGAACCTTAATTCAAACATGATGCTCAACTAGTGCATTTAGGTCACCGTCCCAGAAAGAAGGATTTCAGAAATCACTTTTGAAAATCAAAGTGAAATTACTTGATTGAATCTTCTCTGTGATAAATACCAAAAGACGGCGTACAGTTTGCACGACTGTAACTGCACAGCTTCATTCGGTGGGATTATTAACGTACGGCTCAACAGATTTGCAGATTAAACATATTCCCCCGGCTGAGAATCTGTGTTGCTCGGAGAGAATATTAGGAAAAGATTTGGTGAAAGCTCGGTGCTTACTATGGCCGATTTAAATCCAGAACTCTGAACAGGACCTCCTCCTGAGCTGTGCAGCATCAGTTACCATGGCGATCCAGCAAGTTAAAGGACAAGCGCTTTCGAGACATTAAATACTCTGACTTTAGGCTCAACACACGTCATTACCCTCACTTCGTACCCTCTGTCTGGACCAATCAGAGGGCTCCTCTGAGCAGCTGGTTGTGTAAGGACTCTGGTGTGTTTCCTGCATGGAGGTAACGGCTCGACACATTCACTGGCATGAGACACAGGAATAGAACATGACTCATGAGTCAGAGTGCTGTACACACACACACAAGCACACAGATGTAAAAATAGTCACTTGCACACACAAACATGTACCTATACAAGTAAATACATGGCCCCGGGTATTTCATATGTGTGTGAGGACATCATGTGTGTGTTTAAGAATAGATGATTGTGAGACTAGAGCTATAGTGAGCGAAACCATACAAAGACACAACTGCTTCTGTCCTGCCACAATAACATGTTCAGTCACTTTTCTTACCTGTAGCTTCATGCTCTGGTCATGTGAGGACACGGGTGTCATATTTATCTTAGTTCAGGGCCCACATGTAGCCCAATTTGACCTCAAGTGACCAATAAAAAAATCATAGCAGAGTAACACAGTTTGTTGTTCTTTTTATTCATTTTCTTTTCATATATTAAGCATGTCTTAACTGAGTGATTTTATAACTGTTTTGTATCTGCTGCTGCCTATCTTGGCCAGGACTCCCTTGAAAAAGAGGTTCTTAATCTCAATGGGATCTTTCCTGGTTAACTAAAATAAAATAAACTACCGGTAACCTATAAATTACAGCAATTCAATTTTTTTCCTTTTGTTTTCGTGCAAAAAAGTACAATTCTGAGAATGTTCACATTTATTGAGCTATCTTTTTAGAAAACATTATGGACAAACTGAAGTTTCTCAAGAAAAATAATTTCAACAATGCATTGCCTTAGTTTGTCATTTACACATTACAACTTAGGGATCAGTGTCTACAAAGGTGCAAAACATTCAATCACAGGTAACTGGAACTGAACAATATAATGATCAAAAAAACTTGTCAAAACCTAGAATACATTCATTTTCACATCTGTGTAGTAACCCTGGCCACCACACCGTACAAACAAAAGGGGGAATTAAGGAAAAAGTTATGCCCCTGCCTTGTCAATGTATTAAATTTATACATGAAAAATATATAAAAGTTGTAGCAGTGCAGTAGACAAATTTAAAATAACAGTGACTTTTATTGAAAAATTACAGTTAATGTCGTTTCTGTAATTTTTACACTTTGCAAAGTCATCCTTTTGGTTAGCGGGTCGCATGTTTGACAACCCTGGGCTAGGGTTTTGTCATCATTTAAGGTTCCCTGAAAAAATCTAAACATATTTTTGGTAACTTCATCGTTTTTTAATCTGACCTCATCACTTGTTTTAGTCTCTGACCTTTCATTTGACGGGACAGCGTAAGTTCGACCAAAACATTCAAAGAACTCGGCATGATTTCCTCCTCATCATCAGGACATGACTTTTACATTCAATCAAACTTAATGAAGCAGATTGAACAATACTGACCAGTGTGAAGCAAAAGAGAAAAATACGTCCCTTTGAGATGAGAGAAACTGAATTAAACATGCAAATGAATTCATGCAATTAGCACGTTCAAATTCCATTGAAAGTATTTACTGTCGTATTGTAACATATAATGTGCATTACATTAACAGCAGTATGCCACACTAGATCAGGAAAATACATCCATCCATCCATTCTCCATACACCGCTTTATCCTCATTAGGGTCATGGGGGGTGCTGGAGCCTATCCCAGCTGACTCGGGTGAAGGCAGGGGACACCCTGGACAGGTTGCCAGTCTGTCGCAGGGCTACATATACAGACAAACAATCACACTCGCATTCACACCTACGGCCAATTTAGAGTCATCAATTAACCTCAGCATATTTTTGGACTGTGGGAGGAAGCCGGAGTACCCGGAGAAAACCCACGCATGCACAGAGAGAACATGCAAACTCCATGCAGAAAGATCCCAGGCCCACCCCGGGATTTGAACCAGGGATCTTCTTGCTGCAAGGCGAAAGTGCTAACTACTAGTCCCCTGTGCAGCCCCAGGAAAATACAACTTAGTCAAAAAAATTCGAAGACAGTATGTGCATATGCAGTAAGAATATGTGAATAATAGAAAATATTCAAGGGAATGCCAACTTATCGCATATTTTCTGTCAGAATTTTCAACCAAGCCCTGAAAATGAGGCCAAAACACTAAATAAGACAAAATAAACACACACGCACACGCACACACACACACACACACAAACACACACACAAACACACATCAAGCTCACAGGCATGGAAACATATGGTGCATACACATGCAATTATTCTGTAAATAAATACATGTGCACTACCCAAACAGTATTCACACACTTATGCTCAGAGAATATGTAATTAGACATGAATGCACATGCAGACACTGTTTTGTGCGAGCGTGTATGTGCGTATGTGTGTGCGTGTGTGTGTGTGTGTTGAGAGAGTGATGTAATGCAGAGCGACTGCAGTGATCTTGCTGTGCATTATGATGTTGCATGTTGTGATGCTGCTGCTGCATCAGAAAAAAATCACACAGGCTGCTGTTTCCAAAAGCCTGTGGTGTGTGTGTGTGTGTGTGTGTGTGTGTGTGTGTGTGTGTGTGTGTGTGTGTGTGTGTGTGTGTGTGTGTGTGTGTGTGTGTGTGTGTGTGTGTGTGTGTGTGTGAGATGATGCTGTGCAAATCTCACAGCTTTTAAATTCTAGCAGGTCTAACTGATTTTTACCTGACAAACATGTTGCTTTTAGAATAGATTTTCATTTGATATTTACAGTTAAAAGCACAGCAGCATGCATGTTTAAAGTGGTTCGTTTTACAGAGGTGATGAGTGTAATTTCTGCAAACCAAGCACCCATTTGTTTGGGAGAAGAGAAGATGCTAGTGCTGCTGATTTTTGTTTGTTTGTTTGTTTGTTTGTTTTGTCTTATCAGAAATCTCTCCAGTTTTCTCAGTAGTCCTTCCTGGTTCTGATGGGCAAAAGGAGGATAAGTCACCACAGGCCACTCAGGCTTCTGTGTCACTTTTTTTCAACAAATTAATCCTTAGATGCACGAGTGATTGGACCCTACACTCTTCTACAAGTGGGTAAAATATGACCTGAATAAGAATCTATGCATTTCTCTGCCATTTTTTTTTTTGGCATTTTGGTTGAGAATAATCATTTGTATTATTGTTTGTGTTATATTTTTGTGCACACAAGAATGACTTCGTGTTTGAAACATGTTTATTATTGACTTTATAACACATTTTCAGCATTTTGATCATTGAAAAAGAGGAATATTACACAGAACAACAACAGAAGAATTTTTCCACTTTCCTCCAGCTGTTGCTGCTCTCCATCCCTCCAACTTTGTGCATCACCCCTTGTATGATATTATCAGTGATAAAGAGCTTGGGGTAGTAATGCAAATATTACAATTTCTTTAAAAGTATAAAAGGTAACTTAAAAATCTAAATGGAATGATTTCAACAACATGGTTTTAGAGGAATATGAAATGCTAAAAACTTTTCATTGCAAAACTGTAGCAAGAAAACAACCTCATCGGGTCATTTTTGTCCACCTGTGCGTCTAAGGGTTAACAAAATGGGAAAAATGTGTAAGATAACAGTTTTATCTTAAAGATTAAACTGAGCTCTAACTGTGAAAAAGCAACTAATACTGTTTCTGTGTTTGAGAAGGACACATGCTTAGTGGTGTAAAACATTCAGATGTACGACCATTGCACTGATTAACTTGACTGTTTTGTGAGCCTGAAGCTTCTGTATAACTGTTTCGCTCATGAATATTTCTGATATCATGATTTTTCAAGGTTTAAAAATGTACACAGTGACTTATTTTCCTCCTATCTCCTATTCTCTCTCAGTTTTCTTGGCTTTCTCCTTGAGGCTTTCCCTTTCGGACAATAGCTTTCTCTCTCTTTCTGTGTTCTTCCGCTGTGTCTCTCACACCCTCTCCCTCCTTATGTCTTTACCTCCCTCTCTTTCTGCTTCTCTCTCTCAGCTTTATTTTGGTTGAGAGAAATAATCCCCAAGTCACGTGGAGGGAGAGGGAGGGAGAGAGGGAGAGTATTTCTGAAATATATCCCTGGATTCATGAACACACACAAACACACCAAGGCGACGACAGACCAGAGCAAGATTGCGGAGTGTGCGAGTGTGTGTTTTGCAGCAGTTCTGAAGAAATAATGCCACTGAAGGCCATTTGAAGTGAAATAAGAGGGCGAGAGAGGCAGAGTACAAGTGAGAGAGGTGCAGATTTGAAGGGTTAATGAACACACATACCTCCACCAACCAATAGAAACAGCTGTTGTTGGACAGGCCCCAGAACATCAGATCAATCTGAGAGAGAGGGGGGAGGAAAGAAGGAAGGACCCGGGAAAATAGGAGGAAGAGAGAGAGAGGCAGGGATAAACCGAGAGAGCAGAGAAGATGAGGATGAGTCACCATAAAAGAAAGGCAGAACATGATAAAAGGAACAGTAAACCAAACGAAAATTACACCAGGATTTTGCATGAATTGCGTCAGTCAGATTTGCTCTGTGCTTAATTGCCATCATGTGGGTCTTTAGATCATCAAGAGCTGAATAGTTGGAGGTCCAGCAGCCAATATTAAAGCACTGCTTGACGATCCTCCTTTAGAGCAACTATAATTCTCCTGTGCGAATTAAAATGTAAATGGCAACTATAATTCCGCCTTACCAAGTTAGATATAAATATTAAATTTCCATTTCCGTGGGGTAATGGCTTACAAGTAATGTAGGAGTATCAAATCCAGCTATTCCATTTGCTATACCTCAGAGAATAAGTAGATCCAGAGTGCATACATTTCCATAAGAATCAGAGCAGAAACATATGGAGGATTAGTTGATCCAGAATACATGCACGTGTCTGTGTGGTGTGTGTGTACTATACAATATAAGTGAACAGTATTCCCAAAGTAGATAGAAATACACCACTGTGCAATATCACTTAAAGTGAAACGAACCCCGCTTTCATCACCTTCTAATAACTGCAGAATTCCTAGGTTGATAGGAGGAGAATTTCCTCTTATGAAAATATAAAGTTTTCACCTGTGATCGCAGACATACAACTTAAAAAAATGGAGTACACCTGTTATTCCCATTCAGCTGTATACCTATGGTTTGAAAACTTTTTCAGGTTTGCTCTTGCGGACTACGTCTATCTGCATGTCTGCATCATGGCTCCACGGGGAAAAAATAAAAGCAAGAAAACCTGATTTCTTGTCTTCACAAAGATGGACACAGATACAGTGACCAGCAAAAATAAAAATAAATAGGGGGAAACACAGCTAGAGCAGTAATCAAACTGTTTATACCACTAATCAGAGGCTCAGTACACTACACTCCTGTAGCCCTGTATCATCACCATCCAACTTCTGTGCTTCACTGTCAGAACTGTGCATTCATTGTGGTATTCCTGCACCAAACATGCTGGACTCCATCTGAACTGAACAAGTCTGATGCTCCCAATATTAATCAGGTTAGTTCATATGTTGCAAAATCTTGCATTTTTGAGCATTTGTGCAGTTGTATTTCGGTGACATCCATAGAGGTTGATGTTATGAACTATCCTGCTTACTGTCTGAGTGCCAAAGGTGTTGGGGAGACATTTATCGACGGCACCGTGAAAGCTGTCAGTCTACCAAAATACTCACCGACAAGGTGACTCCCAGCAGCTTGGCAGAGGAGGAATATTTCAGCATGATAATGATCTAAAGTCCACTGCCAAAATCAGACAAGAGTTTCTAAAAGAAGAAAAAAGTGAAAACTATGACCGGGCCAAGTGTGTCGCCTGACTTGAATCTAACAGGAAATCTTTGGGGCAAAAGTTACATGAAAGGGACTCCAGTCTAATGCCTCATTCAACATACAGCTCAAAGATGTTACATGTAACTGTAGGTACCTGAGACTCACACTGACACGCACCTCTATGAAATCTCAACAACCTGTCAAACAAACTCATTAGCTGACACAACTTCCTGTGAATGGTTTCAAATGTAATAAAAGACATACTTCAATGGCTCCAAACAGCACCTGTACACATTTGCTCCCCGCTGAGAGAAGAATGCTCAAGTCTTGACAGAGTGGAAGCACTTTAGCGTCCAATACAATACCGATGCCTTAATGGCACACTTGTGCAGTACAACAAACCAAAGTGTCTTTTGGTCCTCATGGAAGCTAACATAGTGACTGCACCACATTTTCAAATATTTGGCCATTTGAAGCAGAAGACTTCTTTTCTCACATTTCCGCCTTTACTGAAAACTTTGATCCAGAGGCATACTTGTTTAGTGCAGGAATATGGCCCATAATTGTTATATTACCATTATTATCAGATTTTATTACAGACAAGTTTCTGTTTTACCACCACATGTTTAGGGTGGTGCATCAAGAACTGGCTTCAGTTTAGAACCAGTTCCAAAGGGCAGATTGCAAAGCAATTCATCGGGATTTTACTGATCTCGCAACTCTAACCGTCTGAAAGTTAAATAATACGAATTGAGAATTGTGAAAATTCAAACAACTTTAGTTTTATTGTTCGAGACATCGAGGTGGAGGCACTAAGTATATCATGTAGTGGTGGGCAGCTAAAAATATGTCAGTGAACCGTATTTCATAAGCCACAATTCACAATGAACCCTGTAGATTGGGATCAGACGTTCATATAATGAGAGCTAAGTGACGTAAAGTGGATTTAGTATTAACAAACTGTTTAGCTTTATGACTTTATGTGACCATGAATTTGTTATCTAAGTGCTTAGATTACATGCATGAGTGCAGGAATGATCTAATGACCTAATTGCTACCATAATAAGGGGGGAGAGAGACCAAGAAAGGGTGAGGGATAAGTAACGAAAAACAAGGAGAGAGAAGGATAAATAGAGGGAGAAAAAAAGAAGAGAGAGAGAGAGAGAGAGAGAGAGAGAGAGAGAGAGAGAGAGAGAGAGAGAGAGAGAGAGAGAGAGAGAGAGAGAGAGAGAGAGAGAGAGAGGGTATTCCTATGGCACCTGCTCCTCGCTCACTCCAGTGAGGGCGAAATCTCCCATAATTACCTCCGAACTCACAGGACCACACGCACGCACGCACACACGCACACACACACACGAGTCGAGAGAGAGGAAATCCTCAAATAACCCAGTAAATCCATCCAAAATGTTCCAAGCCCTCAGCTCAGGCCTTCGCTCACTCACTCAAACAAACAAACAAACACATTTGCACACACAAATACACACACGTGGGAACAACCAGAAGATGCTGAGAGGAGGGAAAAAAAAGGAAACTGGGTTAGAGAGGGAGAGGGAGGTAAAAAGCGTGATCAGGAGAGAGCGAGGGAGAAAGAAGAAAACGACCATATTGAGAATAAAAGAGAGAAAGAGCTGACATTGACATTACATGCACACACACAAAAAATAAAAAAATGAAAAGAAATGTTGAGAAAAGATGAAGGATTTTTCTCCCATACAGATGTGGGCAGATTAAATAGAAGCTGGAGTATGAGTGTGACCTTACAAAGCATGTGAAGACAGTTTCTTTTGCACTGCAGGAGGTTGTACACACTGCATGAGTTCACATGTCTGTACAAACACATGAACTCCCATCATTAAGTTTCTCTTCAATCTGCAGAATGTGAGGGGGGAAAAAAAGCTGAAAATGTCAAATTTTTCACATTCTTGTTCAAATTCAAAAGTAAAACAGCAGTTTTACGGAGAGGAAAGTCTGACACTTGTGCCGACACTCTGCCTTCTCGACTGCTCGCCTTCCGTGAAAAGCGAAGCCCGAACGGCCCTGGGAGTTTGATTCCCGCCGGGGTCGACTGCGCTACAAGGCACTTTAGCAGAAAAGTGCACAAAATGGCTGCAAAGCTTCACACAGTTGTCGCTGGGGGGGGTCAAGCTCAGTTCACTCTCAGTGGTTGATGTCTTCTGTGCTCTTTTTTATCAACCCAGTACTAAAACAACTTGTTGCCCGGAGACACAGAAGTGTTGTTAGTGTTCCCGGCTTTTAGTCTTGTAGCATATTTTCTGACCTCGTGGCCACGGATCACCACTTTCACTGCTTATTTACAGATTTCAACCAGAGAGAGCTGTAAAACCGACTCTTTTCTCTTATGTGTGATGTGCTCCAAATGGGCAAATGAAACAGGGTTTAGGTACTGAAGAGAGGCGGTCTTTTTGTCTGCTTTCAATATGAGGATCATCTGTTGCTGTAGAGGTCTGGAAATTCAGAAATACAAGTAGTAATTACTTTTTTGCTCATTCAAGGAGTGGTCAAAAGTGACTGGCTGCACAGGTGGAGAAAGGAAAGATACCGTTTCTTTGACTCTGCATATAACAAGAAATAAATTAATGACATACAGGGACACAGAGTTAGAAAATGTAGTTTTCATTTAATTTTTCATTTGATCTGGAATTTGCACACTACTGCACCTTAGTAGCAGTTTTGAATTATTTAATTTCACAGCGTTATTATAACTGGCTGCTACTAGGGACACTTTAAAAAGGGACAATTTCAATCTCATTTTAGCTGCAGTATGTTTCAACATTGAACCTTTGTAGGGTGCAATCGCTACAACGTCTCAAGGATACGTGCACACTACCGTTCAAAACTTTGGGGCCACCTAGAAATGTCCAGTTTCTTTATTTCATTTTTCTTCGTAGTCGTATTTGTTTCGCTAAAGTTTCTACAGGCTGAGTCTCATAATGTGAAGGCTTGTTTTGAATCCGTAAACGTCACGCGCTGTCACACTTGATCCGTCTAATGCAGGAAGAACACATTCGCTGTCATTCTCTAAAGCGAAAGCATCTCATTTGGAGAAGGTTATTGCTTTACCTGCCTGTTCTGTTTCACTTTTCTCTGCTTTATTTTCAATATTTTATACATCTTTGTATCTAGCTCAGGATATCTGGTATTTCTCATGCTCTATAGTTGTAATTTTGATGCAGTCGACTGCCAGATAATCTACAATCACTTACTTATTTACTCTGACATTACATACACTACTGGTCAAAAAAGAAACTTAAACCTTAATGATTTTTGCAAACCAAGTGACAAAGTTAAACAATGACTTATAAAGCAGATTCCATAGAGAAACTTCAACCACAGCAGTGTAGATACTGACGTCAGAGTTTAATGTATATCCACACATCTCCAACGGTCTCTTCCTTTTCTCAACTTTCAAGGAGTTCTGGGCTGAGTCACCCCAGTTTCACACCTTCTGACTATCAAAGGAGAATTTTGTTGTGGGATGATGGCCAGAATCGATGTTGGTCAGATTATTTTGGGATGTGAAAGATTTACAGATCCGGTCTGAAATCTCCCCAACTGCTGGCATCCAGGCAGATGCATGAAATTTACAAATGTCAGTGGGATATTCTTAATTCTACATCAGATTCTAGAAGTTGCAATGTACTGTTGCTCTCCATTTCCAACCCATCGAGAGCTTCTCAAGGAGCCATTCGGAGTTGCAGAATTTTCCATGACATTCGTATCACTTTCTGCTAATATTCTCAAAATGCAATGAAAGTATAAATCAAAGTGCAAAAAATGACCACTGTGTGACTCAACAGATGTTATCAAACAAAATGATAATGACGATGATAACCCTTACTAATGAGATTCGTATCTATGTTGCTTTTTGGCAGAAAAGTCTATCGTGAAATGAATCACAATATGTTAAAGCTAAAGTATGTAAGACCACAGAAACCAGCTGGCCTAAACTGTTTTGAAAGCATGCAACAGAAACTAAACCCATCCACTCTACTCAGCCTTCTCTCCAACAGCCACTCTTCCAGAATACATTGATGTTCTCTGTCTGACAACTGCTGGAGGACTAATCCATGAGAATGCTGATAGGTAGAGGAGCATGGAGTATTATAGCTAAAACAAGCCATTTGGCTACATCATATCATTTGCATAATATACCAGTTAAAGCCACTATAGACTAATATACATTTTCACTTTTTGCATATTTCTCACACTTAAATGTTCCAGATAAACTAATATTTACATTTATTGAATATTAGACAGAGATTACCCACAAAACACAAAATGCTGTGTTTAGATGATGATTTATTAAAGATATCACCCCTACGAAAAAGTAATTACCCACCTAAACCTAATAACTGGTTGCTCCCTTGGCAGCAACAACTGCAGTTTGTGACAGCTTATGATCAGTCTTTTACATCACCATGGAAGAATTCTTGTCGATTCTTCTCTGCAGAATTTTTTTAATTGGGCCACATTATATGGTTTTCGATCACGAACTGCCTTTTTAAGGTCTTGCCACAGCATCTCAGTCAGATTCAAGTCCAGACTTTGACTCGGCCACTCCAGAACCTTAATTTAGTTCTTTTTGAGCCACTACGAGATCGACTTGTTTGTGTGCTTTGGATCATTGTCTTGCTGCAGAACCCATTTGTTTTGAGCTTTAGGTCATGAACTGATGGTGGATATTCTCCAGGAGGATTTTATGATTGAGAGCCGAATTCATGGCTCCATCAATCATAACAAGTCGTTCAGGTTTGGCAGAAGCAAAGCAGCCCCAAACCATCACACTACAACCACTGAAATAACAGAAGATTCCAGCAGAGGGGCAAATATTTTTTCACTGCAATTTAGGATAAATAACATCAAATGACATTTGCTCACAGTGAGGCTACAGCCTAGACAAGTGGGAATATACACACCGATCAGCCACAACATTAAAACCATTGACAGCTGAAGTCTACAACATTGATTTTATTGGAATAATGCAATGTGTTGCTAGCACACCTTGGGTCCTGGTATTCATCTGGAAGTTATTTTGACATGTACCACCTACCTAAACATTGCTCCAGACCAACAACAGTCCTTTTTGGGTATCAGCAGTCCCCAAGAAAGACAATATGTCCCATTACACCTCAAAAACTGCTCACAAACAGCTTGAGGAACACAACCAACAGCTCAAGATATAACACAGCCTCCCAGCTACTCAAATCTCAATACAGTGGATCATCAATGGGATACTTCGGCAAACAAGTCAAATGCATTGAAGCCAAACCCAGACCCTGCAACTCATAAAAGATCTACTCGCTTCCACTGGACACCACCAGAGATCCTGTATCTTTGCCCCAACATGTCAGAACTGTTTCGGTAGCATGAAGAACACCAACGCAAAGGTTATGCCGGTGGTTTTAACGCTGTGACTGACTGCTGTACACATATATATGTGTAAACATAAGGTAATGAAACCGGAGAAGGATGGCGGAAACAAATAGCATTGAGGTGTGTTTGTTTAGGAGTTTAGCAGCAATATGTTGTAAGTGCAGGTGGAACTGTGTCTGCCATTCTAGTGCTATCTGCTCTGTAGTTCTTGCAGTGTGTTCACCTAATCTTGTGTAAGATAGTACACAAGTAGGCAGGTCATCCAATCATCTCATGTGAGCCGAGTGCATTAATTAGATGGCCTTAAACCGCCTGTGACTGCCATAGATAACAGATTTTCTCCCTTTTAATTATCATGGCGTTTGATGTATTGATTGCCTTCAAGATGAAGTTAAACTTTCAACAAATACACCATAAAATGCTAGTGAAATAAACTGCATGCTTTAGCTTTAAAGTGACAAAAAAAAATGTAAAAACACATTCCTAAGTGGCCTGACAAAACCCTACAGTGCATGTAGGTGTCTATTGTGGTTCAAAAAACAATTAAATCAACACTGTAATTCGGCATCGTAAAGAATGTGAAGCTGAAAGTAACCATAGCAACAGTATTTCTGCTTTACAACCAGTGGCAGATAAAGCAGATAAAAAGGGTTTTTATTTTCCCAAATGGATAATTATCAAACAATAAATACATAAAATAAGTGAAAACAAAACTTAAATGTGTGTCAAGTAACTGATTGCCTCATGCGCTGTGGCAAAGTATGATAGTTTGGTGGAAGCTTGTGTAAGACACCAGTCATAAATCAGAAATTTCATCAAAGCCAATTTGCTAAATGTTTTGGTTTTTATTTTAAAGAGCTTATTTAAAGTAAAAATTAAAAATGTCACTATGACCCTTTAAACTCTCCTCAGTGTTCTCTTCAGCTGCTGCTTTTGTAAGTAAATCTGCTTCGGTTCGGAGGTTTAGTTTTGATCTGCAGCCAGTCGGGGCCTTATTACACACAGTGCTGAGCTGGTACTACTGGTATCAGAGCTGGAAGTTATCAACAACACAGACTTTGTATTCACTGACCTGAACTAAATGTACCAGCGATGGTTTAAGACAATAATCAATAAAAAGACAAAGTTAATGCACATCCTACTTAATTGCGCATCTGTAGTTGAATAGATTAGGCATTATGAGTTGAATTCTATTTAGTTCTATTGTCATGATAGTATTTTAATCACTGGATTTATGATGTCGAACTGAAGATAAGAAACACCTGTTACTAAATTGATAGTAAAATTATTACTTGCCATTAAATGACAGGGCTATTTCCCGGTTCAGCTTTGACCTCGTCATGCAGCTTTGATTAGAGGAATATGTAGGCCACCGGCAATGTAAACAGAAAACCTGAGCCACCTGAGCCTGATTCCTAAGCCACGTGGCCTACTTCTTATGAAAATTAATGCTTCGACTGATTGTGGTTGGTAGTTTAGCAGATATGGACCATCTCCAAAACATCTGTTTCACCCAGAATAAAGACTGAAGCCAAAGAGAGCTCACATGTCAGCGAGCCAGATGTGTAGTGCTTTCCTCCAATCAGGTTTACTCTGATACTTCAATAAAAGACTTTAATCTGGTTTAGAGCTCATTGAAAAAACAAGCTCAAGCTGAAAATGGCCGGCTGGTTTGTAGTAGGCTAGTATTTGTCACCCACAATTCTTTAAAACCTTAAAAACCCGCATTATTCATCATTATTAATATTATGAAATGTGAAACTAATGGTTTTGTTTCATTTTTAAAGGCTGGGAAAAAATTCCATGAGACTTCCTTTGTTACTTAATGTGTGAACGACTGCAGCTGTCAGATACTATCGAATGCTATCATATAACTTCATAATCCAAATACAATGCACTTCTGTTTACATCTAACGTATATGGGTGTTGCTCAAAAAGTTCTGAGACTGTGGCTATTAAAATCAAAAACTGCATCTGACTTTAAGATGGTAATTATCTCCTTTAAAGTAACCTCTTTGCAGTCACACACCAACCCCAGTGCTTGGATTACTACCTGAAAGTCCAGTTGTCTAAGTACATCTGCAGTGTCCTTTGAATATCTGCACGTCTGAAATCAGCGACCGTTCAATTTTAACTTAATTTTGGGGACGTGGAGGAAATCACTGAGGAGTAGGGCGGGCGGGGAGCGATGATTATGTGAGTTTAGGCAGAAAACTTATGGACATCTTGTCATGATTCAAGCCCTTTTCACTGCATCGTATCAAACAGCTTTATATCAAAATTAGGGCTGGGACTTTAACGTGTTAATTTCAATTAATTAATTACAGAAAAAAATTATTTGTTAAAAAAAAACTGCACATTTAATTGCACCCTTTTCAGTTCCCCAATTTCTGGCACAACGGTAACACTGATGCACACTCCAGCCCAGTAGGTAGCGGTAATGAACCTAAAGTCGGTTTGCAAACCATGAACAAGATGCACAGAATGCACAAGAAAGCTTGTTGAATAGTGATGGAAGACAAGACCGCAATGAGCTTGTTGGGTGGAAAGTTTTCTTTTCAAAACTTCCTGATGGCAGCTTGGATAAAAGCATAGTTGAGTGCAACAAAAAGTTTTCTTGTTACCTCAATGCAAAACATGTTGCTGTTAGCACTAGAGCTAACGTTAGCTACGACAGTTGTTGTACCGGCAAACGGTGTTGCGAGTCCATAATAGACCAGTTTTCAAGGCACTGAAAGTGCTTAAGTTTACAAAAAGCCTTAAGATGTTGAATTTAATTGTTATAATTGGACTTTGAGTTTGCAGTAATCTGTGAATGTAGGAGACAGATAAATATAAATAAAACAAACATTTTTGTTAAGTTCACGTATATGTCTATTCATAGATTCAGTCATCACTCAAAATGCATTTGAATTGAAAAACTTGCTTATTGTGTCGAATATCTATTGCTATTGCTATGTGACAAAAATGTGATTAATCTGGATTAATTAATTACAAAGCTTTTAATTATTTTGCTCTTTTTTTTCAAAAATTGCATCACACCACTAATAAAAATATATTTCTGAATCATCACTAATTAACGTGGTGACATCTGTAAAAACCAAGACCTGCTGTAACAAACCTGCAATGTTTTACAAAATCTTCTGAAAAGCAAAACAAAAAATAACATTATTTTTAAGGATCAGTGGGTTTGTTAGTGACAGTTAAGAAGGAGACTGAAATTCTACATCCATACAATCAATGCTTGGTTTTCAGATTTTACTGACTTCAAAGCAGCTCATCAGCACCTCACATGATCAAAGTAACAAGCGACCCTGAGCCGGCAGGTCAAAGATTAAAGCCACAGCACCCCAACAACACCACCACGCTGACATTTAAGGCGGAATGTGTAACCTCCGTCTGGCTCTGACCTCTGACCTTACTGCTGTTGGTTGGAGGTGAAGTAGCTCGAACAGCAGAAGCATTCATCGCATTCAGATCATACGTACTTTGCAGGCCGAAAGAGCAGCGTAATTGATAGATTTGAACTTGAACTCCTTCGACTGTGCAGTTGGCCCCATTCATCAGCTCCCGTGTCCCTGTTTACCCGAGGGACTTTAAAAACAGGAGGTCAGCGGGTGCACCGCAGAAAGGGGAATGTAGAGTGCATTTATGAAAAGCAGAGTTTTTACAAAGTTGTTCATCTCAAGCGTGTTTAGAAAATGACACCAGGAGAACTTTGAAATCTTCACCTGATATTTGCTGCGATCTCTCCGATACCATAAAATTGAATACACAGCGGTACGGTGTCGTTCTGTCAGAATTTCCTTCACGTCAGGGTGGAAAATGCTGCGAAGCGGCATTTAGTCCTGCATGGCACAACTCTCTGCTAAAAGCCAGAGTGATGAAATACTTCCAGGTGCCTTGCAGAGGGAGAACGCCAGGTTTCATCACATATTTTGGTTCAAAAAGCATTGGTAGGCTTCAAACGAAGAACTTGAACTGACAATAAATCCCCACACCTCCTTCATTTATACCTTTATGACACCAACAATTTTTGTAGCGATCAACCAGAGTGTGCAGACTTGGCTAATAAAATAAAAATTCCTTCTCAATTTCATTTTTGTCAGCATCTACAACTATTTCTGTCCCTTTCTATGCCTTCAAACAAGAGCAGCAGCAAGGAAAGTGTGGCCCCATTTGTACTGTTCAGCCAGCCTAGCCTGACTGTATGACAGCCGGCTTTTCATCCCACCTTAAAGTGTGGCTGTTCAGGGATGGCATGAACACTTTTACCTTTAGAAATAGTCTGATTACACTTCATAGACAACAGCTACATTGTTTGATGCTTTCCCCAGACTGTAGTCGCTCTGCAGTTTATCCATTCACAGTTTTGGCACTGCAGAGCGTCAGCTTTTAGAGCAGTGCACAATGACATCTAGCAATGTAATGCACTGGCCAGTAAAACATAAAAAAATACAGTGAAATTTGGCTGCATGGGTGCTAGAAAAAATATGTTTAAGAGAGGAATTAAATAATTAAAATTGGAATTAAATTATAAAAATATCTGTAAAAGATATTTTTTATGTGGACCTAATTTATAGTTTTTATTTCATTATATTTTATGGTCGACTTTGATTTTTTTTCTTGTGATCTTACCACTTATCTGTAGTTTAACAGAACAGCAAAAATCAGTAACTTATTTACAAGTTTTTTAAATTTGATGGACAGATTCACTCCCAATAAAATCAAATGACAAAAAATGAATATATTCTTGCTGATTTAAAAATTGCAACAAAAAAGAAAAAGAAAAAAGTGGCATTTGAACCAAAACAACATTTAAAACACTTAAACCGCCATTTCATGTGAACATTTTTTTTTACAGCTTTTGTCTGTTTTTTTACATGGTTACCATACAAATTAAGACTTCTTCTAATTTTACATTTTTTAAATAATTGGAAAAAGAAAGATTAAAGTGAAAAACTTGAAAAAATTAAAACAAAATTATTTTACAGTGTAATTTTGCTGCTGTGTAGTCTCATAGGTATTGCTAATAACTGCTATGTGTTTTTAACTTTCCAGAGTTGCAAAATCTTGTATTAAAGTAGTATAACCTGCTGTACCATTTCTCTTGGTTCACCTTTTATTGCTTCATCATTACCCTGCAGCAACAAGCCTTTTCCTAGAGGGTCATTATAATCAGTCTGAATGCTCTCTAATGCGTGATTGCGACACTGTTTGTGCATGTTTTTGTGACAAAAGCAGATGACTTGACCTGACTTGAAGTGATTCTGAAACCAATCAACAATAAAGGTGGTGGGTTTGCTTCATGGCAGAGCTCTTTGTGCATATCTAAGGCCAAACAACAACCTTGCCTCGGTGTAATATCTTTGACTCTCCATGTTAGAGCGCTGGGGTTTTATTTTTCCGCTAAAATTCTGACAGCAACACGATCACTCTGCCCTATTTGCCTTCTAATTAGAGCGCTGGTAATGACATTTAGGCCTGTATGTAGTTTAGCTGTTGAAAAGGCCACGTTGCCACCTCACTTAACCAAAGTTAGTTTTTGTCATCACACCACCTGATTATATTATCAGGAGTTCTGGAGCACCTTCAGCTGACATTTAAGACCTTGGCCTCTGATATGCTATCAGCCTCATACAAGAGAGAGATTTAACAAGCTCAAGAAGCACCCTTGAGCAAGGCATCCAATGCTGCAACTCATAGTGAGACCAACACCTCCCGTTCATGGAGGAGATAGGGCTCAGTGTGGGCTATAAAAGGTAAAATAAATGTTGGAGTGGCACACTGATTACACAGTGGTAAACGGTATCATACCAGAGGGAAGTACGTTGACTATCATTTTCTTATCTAGATGTAGAACTGAAACAAGTGCAAGAGCAGAGGGTTAGGGTTATTTGCAGGAAAGTCACAAATATTAGAAGTTCTTAGAAGGGATACAAAGACTGCATCTGAGCATTTGATCAATGAGACAGTCTAACCTACAACTTACTTCTTGCTTGCATCGTCCTGTAGCGCCGCTTTTGTTGTCTAGCAACCCGGATTGCCAAAAAAAGACTGAAATTGGATCCAAAATTGTGATTTTGCTTTCAATATTTTTAAGCACTCGAAGAACTTGAGGTGCTGAAAAACAAGAAGTCTTCACAGCTTATTTGTAATTGTTAACATTCACACTAATATGAACTTAAAATATGACTCAAACAGTGAAGCTGTACAACTGGAAAGAAAAAGTCTGAAATTGCAGCGGCTCACATCACATAAATTAATCGATTTTTTAAAAAGAAATTTAAAGTTTTTAAATTATGTTGGATTTTTAACATTTCTAATGGAGTGAACTTTAACACAACACTGATAAATCCATCTTTTGAGTCAGGTTTTGAGCAGTTTAAAATCCAGCTTTTGATTGAACTGTCACCGGTGTGCAATGAATCTTGGGATATGTTGGGCTGCGAAGGATCCACCTGATGCATCCTTTGAAAATATGGAAAAGAAAGATGCATTCGTCGACTGCATTCAAAGGAGTCTTCACATCTTTATGAAATGGGACAGTGTTCGTCATCCTGCTGTGATGTATTCAGCCTTCGAATACAGCTTTTGAAAGATGCAGCCTCTGAATTGGGACAGCTAAAATCTCTCTAGTCTTAGAAATGAACACCCTACAATATTTGAAAATCAAGCTGCATCACACTCTACAAGACTGGCAGACCAGAGGGAGCAATCGGAGCAGGCGGGAAGCAGATGGAGATAAAATGGAGACCATGGTGCAATGACTTTCTCAGATTTCGCATCTGATTGTTGGAGGGGTGAAATGGCTGTAAAACATCCCAAAACTCCTGTCTTCTGGGCGCAGTTTGCATCAACTTGGATGGTTCCATTCCAGGCCAGCATACAGAGATCATTTCAAGCAGCAAAAGAACTGTAAACATAATCTATGTTTCGGCCACCAACAACAATCAAATGGAAAATAATGCGAGTCAGCATTCTGTCAGAATTCACTTCCTCAGGTTTTAGTGCAGAGTTCATCTTTCTCAAACTGACTGCAGCTTATATTGTTGGCCTGTGTTGTGATATTCAGAGAAGCAGGAACCAAATGCAGGACATAAAAAATACTGGAAGGCCAGGCATGAAGAACATGGATGTGAAACACAGACAAGAGACACAGGAGACGAGCACAAACTGACAAGAGGAAGCATTGGAGTACAAGTACACAGGGACTAATTGAACACGGGTGAAATGAATGAGGCGAGGCAGGAAAGCACAAAGGAGGGGAAACAAAGACAGGACAGGAAACGCATCTTTGGATTGTTGGGTTTTATGTTCTCTGTTTGTAATATGTAAGGTCTGTATCTCACTACGCTAAGTGCTGTGAGATGACATATGTTGTGACTCTGTATTATTAAAATTGAATTGAATTTCTTCACTACACAGGGAGTAGCACGTTCTTTGTTGATCAGTATGCAATTCTGGTGCGGTACAAACACATACACTACCATTCAGAAGTTTGGGGTCACTTAGAAATGTGCTTAGTTTTGAAGGAAAGGCAGTCCGGATATTGTAAACGTGGTAAATGACTATTCTAGCTGGAAACAACTGATTTTTAATGGAATATCTCCATAGGGGTACAGAGGAACATTTCCAGCAACCATCACTCCTGTGTTCTAATCCTACATTGTGTTAGCTAATGGTGCTGAAAGGTTCATTGATGATTAGAAAACCCTTGTGCAATTCTGAATAAAAGTTTGAATTTTCATGGAAAACATGGAATTGCCTGGGTGACCCCAAACTTTTGACCAGTGGTTTAAAATAATGCATGTAGACTGAGCTGTTTCAGTTCTGCTCACTGGACAGTTGAATAAATCAACTGTGTTTATTCACCAGCGACTGAACAACGCAGTTTAGATTAAAGCACATTTTGCTGTGTTACTCCATCCATCTTTTAATTTCACTTATTTGCAATCATGCCACTTCTAAAATTTAGGTCTTTCAGTCGTGACCTTGTGACAAGACTCTGACTGTAGTTTTCTGATTAAACCCTCAAAGACACGTCTTGTTGAAAGAGCATGTAAACCTATGAACAATTTGTTTTCTATTTATGTCCATTATCAATAGCCTGCTGCAGTCCAAAGGTCCTTCAAATGCTACAAGTAAATGATAAAAGCGCACCCAAAGACAGAGCAGAGGCATCCCGCTGTGTATGTGTGTCGTATTGATTTGCAAGCCTCATGTGAATTTACATGAGACTGATAAGTGCTACAAAAACATTGTTGACAAAAAGTGAAAGTACACAAGTTTTACAGCTCAAAAATCAACACGAGGCAACACACTGACACACACGAACACAATGTGAAAGTTCATTTTCATTCAGTTCAGATCAGCTGATCACGGGCAGAAGACAAGAGGAAGTTGATGAAGTCAATAAGCAGCTGGAGCAGAGATGTGCAGCCAAAAGACAAAGAAAGCTGAGAGGAAAGAGGTGAATAAAGATTCTTGGAGGATGAAGAGATAAGATAAGATAGACTTTATTGATCTCACAAAGGAGAAATTTACTGTTACAGTGCTCTTAGGAACAAAAAACAGAGGAGTGCAAAAGTCACGAAAGTGCAAGAACAAGAGCCGCGTTAAGGAAATTACCATAGGATAGGGAGGAGAGAGGAGAAGGGGAAAGGAAGGTGAAGGGAATGAAGAGCGATCGGAGAAGGGGGTGTCGACGAGGAGAAACAGATGTGGAGATGTTCAAGGAAAAAGGGTAAAGATGGGGCGGAAGGAGGGAAAATGGAGATAAATAGAAGTGGAGGAAGGACATATAGGAGGAGATGTCGAAGGTAAAGGAGGATGAAGAAGGTCTCTCACTCTCCCTCTCTCTATCCCTCCCATTCCTCCATCAGGCTTTAATCTCTCTGGGTTGAGAGGATCAGAGGTCAACCAGAGGACTCATAGTGAACGGTGGGAAAAGGATCTGTCAGCACATCGACACACACATTCATGCACAGGGACTGTACACTCCAAGTACATGCCCAAAACAAATGCATAAAATGTGTTTCATTAAATTATGCTGACAAATACCACAGCTGAGGAAACCACTAGGGATGCTTGATCATTCTTTTCTCTTTATTTTTGACTTTTTCTACCAATGAAAAACAAAATAGAAATTGAATGTAGTGCCATTTGGAGTGGGCTTATTTGTGTAATTGCCTCAAGGGACTCAGTGAGCAGCTTTTTTCCATGTTCACTTCCATGTTCTCGGCCCGCTGTCAGGCTCTTCTGGAGAGAACCGACAAATCTTTGACATGTGGGAGCATACCTTTCTGAATTTATATTCCTGTCACATGAGGCTAAAAATAATTTAACAGTAAGACACCAAGCACTACATTTTCAGTTAATATGACGATACAGTACAAGAGCATCAGCTATTAATGTGAACACGCACACACACACACACACACACACTCACAATATGTGCAGGATTTAAGTGCAGTGCAGTTTTGCATTCGTGCACACTCTGTCATTCGCTCATTGCTGTGTGTCCCCCCTCTCATGTGACTCAAGGACAAGTATCACTGGTCGAAGGTCGGCTGGGTCCACATGAGCGGCCGGCATTCCACGAGTGTTGTACTCTGCTGTGTGTGTTTGTGAGTGTGTGAGGGTGTCGGGGTCGGTTGTCCTCTGGGCAACATTTGCATTTTAGCACAGCATGAGCTTAACTGCGACTTTAAAGCGGACCAGCTCTCTTTGACTATAGAGTTACAGTAAAACTAAAAGCATGCGTTCACATATAGCTACAGCGTATACATGTCAGGAATCATGCAGTGTGTGTGTGTGTGTGTGTGTGTGTGTGTGTGTGTGTGTGTGTGTGTGTGTGTGTGTGTGTGTGTGTGTGTGTGTGTGTGTGTGTGTTGGCTTTGATCCTGTGGCTTGTCGCAAGTTCCCATTAGTGCTGCTATTGATCAGCGTTGGTATTACACGTGACTTTGAGTGTGTTGTTGAATGTGTCTCTGTGTGTTCCTGCCTACCTGGGAGTGTGTGTGTGTGTATGTGTGTGTGTGTGTGTGTATGAGTGTGCATTTGTGGAAGTGTGTGTGTAGATGAAGCTGATTGTGGGCCCGCTTAGGTTTCATTGTCCATTGGCATGCATGCTGGACAGGTTGTGTGCATGCATGTGTGTGTGTGTGTGTGTGTGTGTGTTCAAGTGTGTATGAAAGGTCATAATAAGCCTCCATTTAATTTGACTGGTACAAAGGCCATCTCAAGGACACATCAGCTACTTCTGGAGTGCTTTATTCTGGTTCGGTGCTCTTACAGAGGAGAAGCAAAGCTGTGGTCGCAGTCACAGAGCAGAGCTCTGCCTGCTCTAATGTGATTCAGTCATGTTTAACTTAAAGGAGTTTGAAAATACTTGTAAAATCAGCCTCTTGCCTTCTTTGATTCTGAATCAATTCCTCATTTTTCAAGTAATGTATTTTTGAATGTTTCTGAAAGGAGCAAGTCACTAATTTTACTGATAATTTGTAAAATCACTTATTTTAGGACACAATTTGCTCAAATTGGGTTAGGGTCATTTGATAGGTGGTGTATTTCTTGTTCTGTTATGACTGAGAATACTTGGTCACATCTTCAGCTTTGTCGCATCGTTTCTTCCAAAACATTAATGAGAAGTTAGGTTGCATAGCAAGACACACACATAACGCGTTATAGTGGAATCATCAGGATTTTTTCAGTTTAGGTTTAGAGGCAAAAAAATTATATATATATATATATATATATATATATATATATATATATATATATATATATATGTCATCAAGACCAAGGATGCACAATTTGGGAAACACAGATTTTAATTTATAGTCAAATTTATACTTTTTTTTGTGATTTTAGCAGTTATTTTCTGTAATTTAACAAAACTGGGAAAATCTACAACATATATTCCCAATAACAGGAAATATATGTAACTTAAAAATGAATATACTCTTGCAGCTTAAAAAAAACAAAACAGTAACAGACAAGAAAAAAGTGGAATTCAACCTCTTAAGGCCCAAGTTTTAGTTAGGCTTGCATTTTAGATTTCCACTAGTTATTTGGGATAAGGAGTAACCAGTAAACATAAAATGGGATAAACTCTAATATGTGATAATTACGTTTATATTTTTATATTTATATTGTTATTATTATTGTTATTATTCAAGTTCATATTATTATTATTAATGTTATTACTATCATTACTAATGAATGAATAATTCACTCTTTTTAGGTCCTAACAGGTTAAAGGTCACACAGTCTTAAAGAATAAATTTAGAAAAACACAGATTTTTGATGTGAATTTCTTTTTACAGCTTTGGCCTGTTTTATATGGTTAACATGCAAATTAAGACTTTTTTTCCTGTAATTTCACTGGTTATTATCTACACTTTAGCATTTTTTTGTAAAACGCTGTGTCATGTTGTTTCTTTCCAAACATTAGAAAGAAGTTAAACTGTATAGCAATCTATTTTTCAATATGTCGCTAGCGGATTAATCAGGACTTTCTCAGGTGTTTAGGGTTAGAGACAAAAAAATTCGTAAGAATGATGATGGACAATTTGGGAAAACTTACATTTAACAAGCAGGGAGAGTCAAACAAGAAAAGCAAATTGTACTTTGGAACTGCAGAGAATAGAATCTTTGGAGCTGGACCTCTACTCTGGACTGAAAGAAGGAAGTTTAATAACCAGTCACTGGAGCACTTTTTCAATATGCTGCGCTGACAGAAAAGAAAAGACTTTTGCGTCACGAGCACACGGGTCAGTTAAAGGTAGCTACTGCCGCGCTGCTGTCAGCAAGCAAAAATGAATTCGGTCAGTTCGACCATTTGAGGGCAAGATTTAACAATCTGCCACGAACAGACATGGTCACGACTTACATTAAAGGATCTTTCTTTAGGCTCTCCCTGAACCAATCCAAAAAGATTCAACTCCTGTTCATTCATTTTCTGCTCTCCAGATTGGTATAATCAGGAATATTTTAGAATCAGCAGAAAGTTTAATTTACTCTGCTGTACTTTAATGTAGTTCAGTTTTAGAGGATGGTACCCAAGTTTATAATTCACTTCTCAGTTCGTGTTAAGCATGGAAAGCATAGCATCCTTACAGAGCTCCTAATGGATCTCAAAGAGGATTAGTCCCATTTTTAATTAGGCTTAAAACCTATACTTTGTAAGAGTGAATGCCTTATGAGCCATAATATAAATGTGATTCTGAACTAAGCTTCAGGAGTCAGCTTTTATTTATTTTTTTAATGATGCCTTAAGTTGATAGCGTTATATAGACAGTCTCTATGGCATGACTCACGTAACCACCACTGACCTCCCTCCAAACAGTACAACACCTCTTTGACTTCTCGTTGCCCTTCGGTTGCTCGCGGTGCCGCCACATCACATGTAATTCCATCTGAACCGATGCCGGGGTTCTTGTTTGTATCATATCGAGTCTAACGAGGGTCAGGGTGAGGCCGCCGCCACCCTCCAAGGCTTCCTCTGATGAGTTAATATGCATACCCACAACCAGGAGGGAATTTACTGATGGGGAAAATAATGATGAGGATATTCCATGTGTAATTTGGAAGGGCAGGACAAGGAGTCCCATTCCCCATCCCCCACGTGTTAATTTCTACTGTGCTGGGTGGTAAATATGATCTAATTGCATGCTGACCCTTATTGTCACAGAGGGGATTTTAAAGGACATTAAGATGACCATAAATGATTATCTAGAGATCCTTTTCTATCGTACAAGACTTGATAATGTATTTTTTTGGGACTCTCTTCTATCAGAGATTGAACTAGGTAATGTTTTCTACTCTGGGTGTAACTTTTTCTTGAACTTCAGAGTTTAGAAGCTTGAATTTATTCATCCCATTGAAACTGTTCTACATATAAGGGTGGATTCATGAAAGAAAATCACGTGAAAACAGTCCCATATTTTTTGTTCTGATGTATAGCCATGCTCAAGCTTTCATTATCTGTCTATGAAACTTCTACAATCGCAATGCAAATACAATGAACTTGACTGTGTTTGTGGTGCATTACAACAGCATTAAAACATTGATTTCAAAGAACAAGTAAATAGTAATATCAAAAACCTCATGCTCTAGCAACACTGAATACACAGCATGCAGAATGGTCTCCATCACTATGTTTCTACTATCATCATTGGCATATTTGCAATGGAGACACACCAGGCTTCCATTTTTTATAGCATGGAGTTTCTAACCTTTTTAACACAGAAACGGGTCCAAAAGTGTCTATATATAAAAATTAATCCCACATTCACTACCAGTCAAAAGTTTGGACACATCTTCTCATTTGATGGTTGTTCTTTATTTTCATGACTATTTAGATTGTATTATTTATTAATTATGCAGTTTTTAAAAAGTGCGAAATAAGTCAAACATGTTTTGTACTTTAGATTCTTCAAAATGGCCACCCTTTGCTTTGAAAATGCTTTGCACTCCTGGCATTCTCTCGATGCCTTTTTCCTGTTATGAAAAACCAAAGAAAAAACAGTAAATTGTTTTAGAAAATAAAGCTACAAACTAAACTCAGATTTTTTTACAGTGCTCAAATCAATTGAAACACCGTGCTTGTGGTGACTTTTGGTGAAATTTCATTTTAAAAGCTTGTATTTTACGAGAAAAAAGTCTTGGATTATTATTTTACTAAACTTAAATGAATGTAGATGGTTGGTTGGTTGGTTCTTGTGTCATTCATTGACAAAAGAAAAAAGAACAATTCAATACGATACAAAAGCAAAAGTCTCAACTTCTGAATGAAAGGGAGCAGAAAGAAGAATAAATTTATGTAATCTGCCTGTTTATGCCAAACAATCAGTTTGCAGTGAGCACTGAAAATAAACAGCCGCCAACAAACAAAATGACTTATGTCTGAGAGGCAGGCGAAGCCACTCTCATTCCTACCAGAGTTTTCTCACATAATAAACACTGTGACACTCTAAATTCATTCCTTTGTATTTTAATAATATGCTGGTTTGCGTGTGATTCAGATTCTTTTGATTCTTTCTTTAGATTGTTCCAAAAATTGACCCCTTTCACAGAAATGCATTCATTTCGTCCTAAATCTTGGTTTTATGAAGATCTCTGTTCCAATTTAGAATTAATAAATGACGTTGTGAGATGTGATGATGCGGTGATTTACTTTTGCAGCCAAGATGCCGCGCATCGACATAAACACAAATCATTTCCAGATCCACTGACGAGGAGAAGTTGTTACGTCGGCGGAGTAGTTTTCCTCTTCTCCGCCTCCCCTCTCGCACTCGGCGTATCGCTCCCATACAACTCTATTATGACAGTTGGCTTGGAGGAATTCAAAACAAGAACGCCTCCAGTCTTCCCCACAGGCAGCCAACCACCATAACACACACTCACGCAGACGCTCAGACGTGCACAGGACGCTCACACAGACGTGCATAACAATGGACGCGCCACATGCTGCGGCCCCCACCTCTTGTGTTTTCATAATGCGGTGTAAAGGTTAAGTCTGGCTTTGCTTGTTTAACGTGAACACACACTCACGGACGCCGCCGCCGAAGTGGAGAAAAACAAAAGTACTAACGCTTCCTTTAACCTCTGGCAGGTGTAGAGGAGGGGCCGTGGGTGGATGTATGGATCTGGGGGGCCGATAGGCTGCATGGGAGGCTCGGGCACTCGGGCAAAGGGGCGAAAGGCACCAGCATGGAAGTTAACGGGGTCAGTCCGCTAACACCTAAAAACATATTTTCCTGCAAACCCTAAAGCCAAGTGCAGTTGAGACGTTTACAGACACAGCAGTACAATGTAAAATCCTTGAATCAAACTGCAAAAATTGGTTAAAAATGTTGGAATATTGTAATGTTAAAGAAATGGTGGAAATGGTGGCATATACACTACCAGTCAAAAGCTTGGACACACCTTCTCATTTGATGTTTTTTCTTTATTTCATGACTATTTACATGGTAGACTCTCACTGAAGGCATCAAAACTATGAATGAACACATATGGAATTATGTAGGAAATAAAAAAGTATGAAATAAGTCAAAACATGTTTAATATTTTAGAGTCTTCAAAGTAGCCACACTTGGCTTTAATTACTGCTTTGTGCACTCGTGGCATTCTCTGGATGAGTTCATGAGGTAGTCACCTGCTTCACAAGCACGTTGAATTGTCTTGGACATGAAGGGTAGAAATAAACTTGCCTTGCCTTTACAGGTGTGCATTGTTAAGGGTTAATTTGTGGAATTTCTTGCCTTCTTAACGGCACCAGCATGGAAGCTAACAAGGTCAGTTGGGTTGGGACAATCAGTTGTGTTGTGCAGAAGTCAGGTTGGTGAACCGTCGACAGCCCAATTTGACAACTGTTGGAATTCATATTATGGCAAGATCCAATCAGCTACGTAAAGAGAAGCGGCAGTCCATCATTATTTTAAGAAATGATGGTCAGTCAGTCCTGAAAATTACAAAAATTTCCGGACTGAATGCACTGTATGAATGTATCCCCAAGTGCAGTCACAAAAATCACCAAGCACTACGACACTGGTTCACATGAGGACCGCTCCAGGAAGGGAAGACCAAGAGTCATATCTGCTGCTGCTGAGGATAGGTTCACTGACTTTCACACTTTTTTGTTTACTACATAATTCCGGATGTGTTCATTCATAGTTTTGATGCCTTCAGTGACAATCTACAATGTAAACAGTCATGAAAAATAAAGAAAATGCTTAAAATGAGAAGGTGTGTCCAAACTTTTGACTGGTACTGTATCTGCGAAATTCTGAACTTTTTAGATGATTTAAAGACAGTAGAATGTGCAATTTTACAGCCACACAATGTAAAAGAATGAGTTAGCAGGCATTAAAATACAGATATTTGATGGCAGAATCAGCTTAAATGCCAGTTGTATACACAGCATACAAAGACTGGCTGTTGGTGTCATTCTAGGAATATGGAAAAGAGAATAAAATAACTACAGAAAAAAATTATACAAATATCTACATATTTAGAAAAGAATATAGATACACACTTGTGCAAGATGATAACTGCTAAATTGAGAATAGTGTAAAAAGCAGTGTGGACATTATGTACATTTTTTGCCAGTTTCTTATGAATAACATGTAATTTTATTATTTTTCAGCATTATTACTTGTAATTATCTGTAATTCAACAGTGAATTGTTCCAAAAACTATTATTATTATCAGCTATTTTTAGGAAATCCACAGCAAAAAGGCTGTTCGGAAGAAAATTTTCTCCAAGTAAACAGGAAGTTACAGCAGGAAAAAGACAGCTAAAGGGTTTGTCTTTTCAATTTCATACTTTCTGTTTTTGCTTCATTGTCTCTGTCTTTCCATTTGCATTTTGCTCCCTTGTTTCTTGAGTTCACCTGTTTTCCTTTCCGTCCCTCACGTCCTCTCTCCACATTTCTGCCTCTCACAGTATGTGCCAGCTGGATTGGCTTCAGAGAACAGCCCGAAGCCAGTTCCCAGGTAACACTACACACACACACACTCATGACGGAGCCCAAAGACAGTCTGGAGTGTATCAGCATTTAAATGTGCATCAGAACTGTTCTGTACTGTTTAGATATTAGACAAGACTACCAAACCACACCTTGATTCCACACTCAAAGTGTCCGGCGGTTTCAGGCGCAGAGACGCAACAGATTCTTTAAGTCCTGGAAGTTGTCAGGTGGGACTACTGTGGATCAGACTTGTTTTTCTAGCACATCCCACAGATGCTTGATGTCACAGAGATCTGAAGAATTTGAAGACCAAGGGAACAGCTTGAAATGTTTGTCAAGTTCCTCAAATCCTTCCTGAACAATGTTTGCGGTGCAGCAGGGAGTATTATACTGCTGGAAGAGGTCGTCAGGGAGTGCTGCCGCCGTGAAGGGGTGGTACACATTCATTGCACCAATGTTTTGGAAGGTGCTCAGTGTCAAAGTAAGGCACTAGAGAATGAGAAGGGGAGCATCTTCAAGAAACTCAAGCAAGTTCAGTGTTGCCTTTTTTTAGGACTTGGATATACACTAATGAGCTGCACATTAAAACCACTGGCACAACATGCTACCTCTTTGGATGTCCTGTTATGTCTGGTCCGAGGACGTCAGTAGTGGACTGGGCTGCTGGATGGAGCCTTCATGGATTGGGCTTGTACAAAAGTATGATCTACTCCACATTCAGCCCATCTAAGCACAGAGGGTTTTGATCTGGACTTGGTCTAAAGTGGTCCAGATGCAAAGAAACGCACTAAAAATCGCATCTTTTCACATGTTAACACACAAAAATAATGGTTTCCCATCTCAAAAATGATGCTGTAAAGAGTTGTTAGCGTTTGTACGTCAATCTTTTCAAGATTTAATCCACCTAAGCTGACTGGTTTCTGATCTTGACCTAGTTCTAAGTCATCCAATGCAACAAAAAAGGTACTAAAATCTCCATGTCTTTACATTCCAACACAAAAAATACTAGTTTTTCATAACAAAATTTAGGTTTTGTAGAGTCTTTAGCTTTTGTATGGCAATCTTTTCAAGATTCGACCCACCAAAGCTCAGTGGTTTTTGATCTGGACCTGGTTCAATGCAGTCCAGATGGGGAAAAAAGACATTTTCACGAACAGAATAACAGTTTTACAAATCAGAAACTGTAGGTTAAATCATCTCCAGTCTCTGCAGGACAGTCTAGTCTATAATCTCATTAATTCAGTTTTACCGGTCAGTGGTTTCAATGCTGTAGCTGACCTGGATAAAGAATCTATATACATGAATGGCAGGACCCAAGGTTTCCCAGCAGAACATTGAGCAAAGCATGATAAACAACAGAACTGGCAGTTCACATGATGGAAAAGAAAAAGTCATTCATTGAACCAGGAGACTTTCCATTGCTTCCAAGTTCCAGTTGACATGGTTCTGCATGGATGCTCTGATTGATCTGCAGCATGCTGTGATATCTCTACATCTTTCTATTCCAGCAGCATTAAGGTTTTCAGCAGTTTGAGCTACATTAGCTCTTCTATATGATTGGACCACACATTGCAGTCTTCATTCCCCACATGCATTAACAAGATTTGGCCGTCCATGATACTAGGGCTGGATGATATGACCAAAATTTTATATCCCGATATAGCTTATTTTATATCGATATACATCACGATATAGCATATTTCTTCTTAACGTCAACGTCACTCGACCCTGCTTTTGCTGCTTTTTCTCGTTTACTCTCTCTGTATTCTTTGTCATGATTCTTTTTCAGGTGATAGAAACAGTTACTCGTGTTCGAGTCTGTTGTTGGGACCGGGCAGCGGCATACCTTACAAAGTACGGTAGTCTGATCCTTGTCGGTCTTTTTAAATCCAAACCACCGCCATATGACAGAAGTTCCCCCTCTTTTAGGTACAAGCTCGTCGGTTTGAGCTGGTTGTTCGTCATCTTGTTGTTTAGATTGTTCTTCTGAGTCGAGTCCACTGTCTTCCTCCATAGCTGTTTATGTTTTAGCCACGTGCCTGGGCTTGCCGTAAGGCATGTCGGTGACGTAAAATACTGCCGTAAAGCGTGTTTTGTGACACTGCGATATAAACTATAGGGTCTTCACATAAAACAATAGACATTTTCTGTCATCCAGACGATATCTATCATCATATCGCCCAGCCCTACATGATACTATCACCAACTAATTAGTTGTCGTTCCTTGGACCACTTTTGGTTGGCGCCACCCACTGCATGCAAGCACCCACCTGCTATTCTGGAGTTGATCTGACCCAGTTGTCAAACCATCTCGTCCTTGTGAGAGTTTCATGCTTGTTTTTCCAGCTTTCAGCACATTAACTTCAAGAACTGACTGTTCATTAGCCACCGAATACATCCCAGCCCTCGACAGCTGCCACTGTAACGAGATAATCAATGTTATTTACTTCACCTGTCAGTGGTTTTAATATTGTGGCTTGTCAGGGTATTGCACTTATACTTGGGTTTAAAGAGTTTAACACTTAACATTAACTAGAAACTTTGTAAAGCAGTGCATGTTCTGTGTATCATATTAGATATGTGTCTCGTCATATTGATCAGCAAAGAACAAACTGACGAAAAGAAGCAGTTTGACATTGAATTACTTTAGTGGAGGTGAGGAGAGCAGATGGGCAAAGAGAGCTTCCTCCCAGATTAACACTCTGTGGACCAGTTTTCAACACTGGAGTTTTAAATGCTGAGAGTGAAACCTGCATCTTCTGATTAAACCATGACCAAAACCACCAAATGTTTAGTTTACCCGACTGTCCTGCGGCTAACGTTAGTTTTACTTTTACAAAACTTGAACTTCAAATGGTTTATGTTAATTTTGTAAAAACAAATGAGAGGGAATGCAGAGAGAACTGGAATTTACCAAAAAAAAAGAACAGAACACAGTTGGAGTTTGCGGGTCCCACAGGAAAAGAGGCTGTTATGCATGCTGGTGGCATTTGTTTATGGTTTATACACCATATGTGTGTGTGTGAGTATGTGTGTGTGTGTGTGTGTGTGTGTGTGTGTGTGTGTGTGTGTGTGTGTGTGTGTGTGTGTGTGTGTGTGTTCTGAATACTGCTCCAGCCGTGCAGTGTCTTTTGTGTGTTTGTGTGTGTAGCTGGTGTGCATATACTGTGTATTTGTCTGCATAAGTGTAAGCAAATTTCAGTGTCAGTGTCACCGTGTGTGAGCGCGAATTAGTGTGTGCATGCAGGTGTGTGAAGGTCACTGTGTGAGTGTGTGTGTGTGTGTGTGTCTCAATGTGCTCATGTGATACACTCTGTAAATAGCAGTGAGCCACAAAAGAGAGAGGACACCAGTGGCTGCTCCCTGTGGTATGATAGAAATACAGCGCACGCACGCATGCACGCGCGCACACACACACACACACACACGCAATTCCCTAGCTGTGAATGATAATGCAACTGCCAGACGAAGGGAGGAGACTGGCGAGTGAAGATAGTGGTGGTAGAAGAAAAGATAAGAAAAAAGAAAGGATGAAAGAAACAAAACAATCAAAAAGAAAGAAAAGTATCAAAGAAAAGAAGCTAGAGAACTAAAAAAAAGATGGAGAGAGATAATGGAAGAGAGCAACTTAGGTTCTCCTGGGTGGAACAAGGTGAAAGATGAGAATAATCTGCCCGTTGCATCATTTATCAGATATATTAACCGCTAACTCTGCCCAATGCAGGAAACCTGCACCAAACATCTGAACCTGCTGTAAACGGACATTTGACCCTTTCGGCAGCAACACGAACAATGAGTGTGTGTTTCCGAAGAAAAACCTGATGGTGAAAGTTATTTCCATGTTCTCGTGTTTGCAGTAACCAGCTTTTGTATTGTAACCACATCAGTGTTGGATATGTGTAGCTCTTCCTTGTTGAGGTTATTGACAAAATTCACAAATAATCGCCGAATGACTCAAGAGTAAATAACAAGAGTGCTTGAACTTTTTACTTAATGGTCTACCTCTGATGAACTGAGACAGCAGTAGAATTAGCCTTGTTTCTTGGGCTGGCCCAAATAGTGGTTTCTGGCCTCCGAATATTCAAGCCCGATTAAAGACGAATATCCGAATATTCGTTCCGCCCCGTAACGTCCGGCGGGGGCGGATATTAATTAATAAGTAATATCCGGATACCGCCGTAGCGAACAAATATTCGGATATTCGGGTACATACATTCTTCACTAATGTTCTTAATCACATTAGTGAAGAATGTATGTACATCAAAACTGGAGAACACAAAAAAAAAAAATCTAATTTTGCACAAAACTTTATGGAAAAAGTATTTGAAATGTTCTAATTTTTCCACATTTTTGTCCCACAGAATTGTTTCAGATCAGGAAATCCAAACTGAGTTTTATGTGATTTCTGTAATATTTTATGGTTTTGATTTTAGTGGCAAAGTGGTCTAACCGTCAACCCAATTATAGTGTTATAGTGGCATTCGAATGTTAGATCATTCTTGAAAACGCAAAATTTTAACCGATTTTTCTCAAAAACTACAGTAAGTGGGCGAGACCATTCTGATGCCAAACCCTTCATATGATTACTGCCAGACTCGCTGAATCTAAACATCACTAAATAGAACCTGCCTGGCATTGTAAGGCAGCTGAAGGGTATCAAAAAGCAGCACATGATGCCACATTCTAGAAAGATTCAAGAACAGATGACAAACAAAGTCGTTGGCATTCGACAGTCTGGAGGGTTACAAAGTCATTGCTGAGGCTCTGGGACTCCAGAGAACCACAGTGAGAGACTTTTTCTGCAACTGGAGAAACATGGAACAGTGGAGAACCTTCAGGAGTGGACCAATGACCAACATTTCTTCAAGAGCCTCAATATCTAATCCAGGAGTCACAAGAGAACCTAGATGGGCATCAAAAGATCTGCAGAACTCAGTGGCCTCAGTGAAGGTCAGTAAACATGATTCCACAATAAGGAAGATGCTGAGAGAAAATGTCATCTATGGGAGAATTGCAAGGTGAAGTACTTTATCATGGCATTGTATGCTTGAGGTGTTTTTATGACTTTCTTGAAAATAAGTTCATTTATAAACCATTCTAAATTAAAACAACACTACTACTCTACAGTCACGGTGCCAGCGCTGTCCAGTACAGGTGTTTGACCTGGTGATGGCAAAAGAATAAAAGTTAAAGCTAAGGTAGACAGTTTTTATGAGGCATCATTGGGCAAAACCTCCATTCTGACCTTTTAGCACACTGTATCTTCAGTGGTTTGACAGAAAACAAGTACCTCAAATATCACGTGAAGCCAGAAGTAAAAGGGCAACCAACTATCTCAGCTTTAAGGGAAAAGAATGCCCTAACCGAATTTCACCGCAATCCGATAAGTGTCAAGATATTTCAGAGGGAACTCAATAATGTCAACTCAGCTGTGGCCTTACATAAAAAGTTTAGTCACTGGTAGTAAATGACTTTACTGGACCTTAATATTGGCTCCAAAATCAATCGATTTACTATGTTTCAATCTGAGCCAACACTGCTGTCCCTGTACAGCCATGCTGCCTAAATCACAAGCTGTGTAAAGAATCCTGTTACTATTTATACCATGATTCTTGCCAGAATAATTCAGGTTCCTTTTATTGTTATTCTCACAGCATGGGTGAAACTGTTAAACATCTAATTAGAGAAAGGTGAGCTTTGGATAGTAAGAGAAACATGATGCTCTAGCACATCCTTCTTTTTGGAGAGAACCTCCCGTCCAGCGCGCTAATGGACGTCTCAGTTTTAAGAGCTTCGACTGTATTTCACTCGGCGGTTAAATGACTCGGCTTGGACTGCAGGAAGTTACACCTTCACTGTGGGAAATGTGTGTCATAAAAGATGAGACATCACAAGTGTGATGTGGTGAAAAGAGGCCACAGCAAGACAAACAAATCTCAATGGACAGAAGAATGATGATTAGAGAATAATACATTGTAGAGTCAAACCAGTGAATCGGTTGTGAATCTGTGCAGAACTTGAGAATCTGTTAAAGATGATTACGTCTTCTGTTATATAATGAAACTACATTGTTTCATTTTTCCGCCTCCTGATTCAGTTCCTCTGGTGCAATTTTATCAGAACATAATTATCTCCTCTCTTGGTTCTGGGTCATTTTATTTCTCCCTTTCTTATCTGGAAGTGTGCAATATGTGGTGTGTATCATACTTCTATGTTGAGTTTAATTTTCATGCTTCATTTTGTATTTAGCAGATGCTCGATAACACACTATGTACCAGTGACTGCAGACCATTCAAGCAAAACAGGGTTTAAAAATTGATGGTACAACATTGTCGGTAATCATTTCTGGACTCTCCATTTCCCTCCAGTCCCTCCAACCGATCACAGCGATTCTATTAAAGTAGCTGAATTCACTGAGAGGTTTCTCTGTTATAAATGCCGGTGTGACCTGGTGCTGCTAACACGCATATCTTAAAGGGGAACTTCGGTTTTTTTCAACCTGGGGTCTGTTTTCATGTCATTTCATACATGTGAGTGATGGAGAAATGAATTTCAACAGAGTTCCAGTATTTAGCCAGGCAGGCAGCTTAGCAGCCTAGCTAGCAGCCTAGCTAGCAGCTCAGCTAGCGAAAAGTATGGGGCAACTTGCCCCCCCGTGTCAAAGTCCGCCCTAATGTGCTTTTTTCCCCACACTTACCGGCTCAGATAGTCTCAATGAGTGTCCCACAACATACTAGAGATGAGAAGTGAACGAAAACCTCCACATTACCTGGCGATCGCTCTTTGTTGTGGTCTGTATCCAAATCTCAGGACGCTAGAAAGCAAATGTCGTTCCGAAATCGCGCGATAATACCGGTTTTGGCGTGAGAGCTCGCGCGATTTCGGTTTACTTTTCGTTAGCTGAGCTGCTAAGCTGCCTGCCTGGCTAAATACTGGAGCTATGTCGAAAATTCATTTCTCCATCACTCACATGTATGAAATGACATATGAAAACAGACCCCAGGTTGAAAAAAAACGAAGTTCCCCTTTAAGTTGATTCTTGGTTCAGTTTAGCCAGTGTGCCCAGTTATATCAGCAGATATGAGGCCGCTGACCCTGCTGGCTCTTTGTCAGACATACATTTTTTGTTGGGATTTCTTCTTTTTTTGTTTTGCTCTATCATTGGTTTCACAAAGCATCTATGTCAAGGTTGGAGAATGGTCAGTCTGCACCTGATTATCTTTCTGCTACCAGGGAAAAATGCCCAGGTTTGTCTGTGCTTCTGTAAACCATTGGCAATAATGACTTGAGCAGAGCTAAGCCCAGGATGTGGTGATGGTGCCCCTGCAACATACACTGAAGTTTAACACTTTTGGTTGACAACATAAGTCCATATGCATCTTTCATAGTTTTGAGGTCTTCAGTATTAATCTGCAATGTACAAAATAACTAAATTCAAAAACCACTGAAGTGAGAAGGTGTAACTGTTGACAGATAGTGTAGCAACAAGAGGACTTGTCTTGGCGGGGCATTTGCACACCTGAATTGCTGTTCTGAAGTGCTGTTGTTGTTTCCGAGTAAGATTTTCAAAGTGTCAAAATGCAGATAGCAGATGGGAGAATAAAGCAGTCAGAAATGCACTGTGAAAATGGCAGATTTACACTGGAAGTCTACATTTAGTGATCAAATCTGGATTGTGCATCTGTGTTAGTTTATTTCTATCAGCAAAAACACAATTATTTTATAGTTATTTTCTGTGATTTGCCTTTTTTCCTCTTTTTCTTTTCTTTGTTTTACAATTTTTTTGCAATATTCTGCAATTTTTAAACACATTTTCTGGCATCCTTTCTGACAGATTTTCATTCTTTTTGTTATTTTTTTAAATGTTTTTTACAGTGTTTTGACCCAAATCAGGATCTTTCTTGAGTCTGACCAAGTAGTTTACTAAAAGGAAGTATTAATAAGTAGTTTTGTATAGTAAACATAAACTGCCTGAACATAATAAACTGCGACTGTAAATGCAACAAAATGTGAACATAATACAATAAAGCACGGTCCAACGTAGGGTTTGTAATCGAGTCTCCTAATTAAAGACATGAAGTCCCACCACTCTTTCAACCTGCAAATGTAGCCTTTGTTGCTCTTTTTATGTGCATGATGAAAGAAACTGGTAGGTCACGTGATGAACAGCTGAAAAGAATAGCTCCCAAAAAAGAGAAAAAATAAAGGAGCCATCTCACATTTCACAGCTTTTTTTTTTTTTTTTTAACTACCACATTTTGTGCTGTGGAACTGGATCCAGTGCAAACTAATGGGTGATGTCACACCTCACTAAATCTATCTATTTATACACTCTCTGGTCCAGACCTACAACATGACCACACCTCCACTTTATTGAGAGACCGATCACCACCTGGCAACAACAGAAGCTTCTATTCCAGATGATTTCAACCAGTCTGAAGCAAAAAGAAAAAAGTAAGACAGCATTGTAGATTAACAATACACTTCTTATATCCCAGTTAACATGTCTTAACTGCAAAACTGACTTTATAGGAACAGAACTGTTAGCACATACAAACTAGGGAAGTAACATTCACAGTCCATTCCCCACATCTGCTCACCTTAATTCCTTTTCACCTACAGAATCGATGCAAACATTACACTGTTTGTTCATAGGACCGGGCCAAGCCTGACCCTGTCCTCCATTTCTGACCTTCTCTCTCTCCGTACACGCCTGTTCACACTCTGAGGTCTGCAGTTGTTGCTGACTGTCGACAGAGTCTGGCTGGAGCTAAAGAGAGCGGGAGGCTTCCAAGGTTTTGGTGTAACCTCTTCAGAATCTCTATTACAGATATTTTAAATTGTCTTTGAGCGTGTGAGCGTGTGTGTGTGTGTGCCCCCATGTGTGTGTGTTAGCAGGTGGATCAGTATGAGAGGTCAGACACTCCAGTGATCTTAAAATGAAGCTGCAACACATAACATGCCTTTGTGGTTGTGGCAGCACTCTTAGCACCTCGCCCCACACACACACACACACACACACACACACACACACACACACACACACACACACACACACACACACACACACACACACACACACACACACACACACACACACACACACACACACACACACACACACACACACACACACACTGACCACACCGTACCCCGCTTCCCACATCACACCCAGTTTCCCGTCTCATCATCTGACCTTGGTACTGACTGGCTGCTGGAAAGACACCTGTCAGTCTAATTGGGGTTCACTTCTTCTCTGGTTCCCAGTGACAGACAGTCAGAATGAGTCATGCCTCCTGGTCTGTACACCAGTGGCTTTATGCGCATTTACACTCTCAGGGAATTGTACTTTACAGAGTTTGTATGGATTAGTTTGTATTTTGATCCTAATTAAGTCACTTGCTATAGCAGTATCACGCCAAAAATGTATAACAGCGAAAAGCATCGTTCAAAAAATTGAACAATCTTTGAGGCAAGTCCTTTCCCTATTGTCCTCTTCACTTCCCTGTCTCTCTCTCACCATTTCCCTGTCAATGAAAGCCAAAAAATAAAAATAAAAACTTAACTTCAACAATTGATCCATATTGCACTTTATTATTTTAGGTGCACCTTTATTTTGAAAATCCCATGGCAAATCCACAACACTCAGTTGGACTGTAGCTGGAAAATGGCAAGCAGCCAGAATATGGACAGTCAAGATATTTACTCAACTCTCTGCAATAGATGTAAAGAACATGTGGATTTGTTTGTATTTTCTTTGCCTTAAAATGTCTTATTTGGATGTGAAATCAAAAAGCGGATTAACATTGTGTTTCTTCTTTAGGTGCACAACCAGAAAGAGACAGAGGGACAGAACGCTATTCAAGGAGACTGTGCTGCATTTGCTCTTACAAGTATAGAGGAATTAGTGACCTTGAAAGTTGTTGGTAAGTAGTTTCTAATAGACAGAAATGTTTTTTTTAATAATGAATGGCCATCAACAAAAATCTCTTTAACTGATAAAAAAGCAAAACAAAACAAAACAAAACATGGACTTACAAATGAGGAATGTGGCACCTTGTAGGGCACAGGTTTCTTTCAGTCATTGTAAAAAAAAAAAAAAAGACTAGATTGTTTTTAATTTTCTGTTCATCGTTATTTTTTCTGTTTTTCACAGCTCGGAAATAAATTTAATTAAACTAAACTTTACTTTCTTTTTGCAAGTTGATAAGACGAGTGTAATTTATTGTGTGAAAGGGAAAACATCATCTCATATCGATTACAGGCCTCCGAATCAAACTGAATCAAAGCAAACCGTACCATGTCAGATTGGGTGATGTATTATTGTTGTTCAAAGAGTTGACATAGCATGGTATCGGCATCAACCTGTGACTTACACCCCTATTATTTTCACAATAAAAGCTAGAAAATTGTGAGACGCCTCATGTCACGTGACTCGCTTTTCTTTCACTTTCAATATACATTTAAGTCTACATGCTGGAGGAGTGAAGGCAGCAAACAGTGAAGACTTTAACCAGGAGCTGGGTTGAGTCTCTTTGTTTGGCATTACTTTACTCTCTGTTTACTTTCATTTTCAGTCACTTTTGTTTACACCACAAGACTACTTGGTTACATTAGGCACTAAATGTACCTGGTAATGTCTGTGAAAAGGTGATGGTTTGGGTTAAATTGGTGATAAAACAATAAGAATAACGATGTGTACTTTCAACAGACACTTCATTAATATCAACAAAAAATAGCTCAATAGTATGTGTGATAGTTTTGCTCATAAGCATTAGATTCAAAAGGCCTTAAAAGCACAGAACAAAAATGCAAAAACAAGAAAAATGCTCCCTCCTTGCCCAATAAACCACCTGTCATACCTGAACAATGGAGCCCTTTCACTGTCAGGTCTCCTGAGGCACGCTAGTCTGCAGCCACCCGGCTTTCCTCACCCCGTCCACACCCACAGACCTTGTTTAAATGCATCCATGACTCTGTGTCCTCCACCACCTCCATCTAACCAACACTACCAACATTCTGCTCTGACAGCTGATGGACTTGGCGTCAGGGTGCATGAAGGCCGGTGAGGAGTCTCCATCCGGTTATAGCCTGCCGCTAGGAGCATTAACCTTACTGTGGTATGGCAGCTTTGCCCTGGTCGACCTTCGTGCACCTCCAAGTGCTTTCTGTATTTAATGTGTGCCAAAATTCTATTATCCCTATTTATCTTTATATTAATTCTTTATGTGTTTTTAATTGCGTTGTTAAATTAAATGAATTACCGGTGTGCCCTGATTTGTCCTCCTGGCATGTAGCAAATTAATTTATGTCCTCTGTGCTGGACAGTTTGTTTTTGATCTATAATTTTTGACTCATTTGAGCTACCCCACTGAATCCTACTGTATGGCCTCAGTAGATGACATCCTGGCCTTTCCAATGACATCTCATGTGATTGGGTGGGATGAGGGGACCCCTGTTTTCACGCTGAGACAAAATGGAGATCCCCTAACTGTTGAGAGTTTATTTTATGTTCATGTTCAGTATAATTTAATATCTTAAAATTTCATTAGAAAATAGATTGACGCTGTTCTTTTCTTGTCAGCCTATTTTGACTTCGAAGAATCGTTGGTTTTCTGTTGTTTTTTTTGCTGTGAAATCTAAAAAACTTTTTAAAAAAATAAAATTCTAAGCCTTGAGTTGTACTTTTAACTCCAAAAAGGGAGGAAATCACAAGAAAAGTTAAACTGAAAGATATTTTTTTTCCCTCGGTTCTCAGGAGGCTATAGGCTAAGTGCTTATCGCAGTACAAGAAAAGCAGTGAAAGAGCGCGGTACTCCGCCAAGGATGGATCCAACAGAAGAACTCTTGAAGAACCATAGAATATAGCCATATAATATATATGTACCTGCAAACAAAATGTCCTTTCTTGAGCAAAGGTGTGTGCTATGCATGTGTACGCTATGTACGGATACCGAATCACATGACCAAAACATGTAGTGGGCGGCGGGCATTGATGGGACTCAGAAACACCCCCGTAATTTAATGGATAAGTCCTGACAAGTTCGTTGTGATTGATTTGTAGTAGGATCGCAGTCATGCGATTGTCAGCTGACGTTGTGTTCAGTTGTCATAGTTACAGTGACAGCATGCCGCTATCTCCCAATGATACAAAAATCTTTAACAAATCCGTGGATCCAAACTATAAGCCGCATCACTGCCAAAATCGAATCAGTTGGTCCTTGTGTCATTTCTGACCTTCCCTGAAAATTTCATCCAAATCCGTTAGTCCGTTTTTGAGTAATGTTGCTAACAGACAGACAGATGGAGAGACAACCAGATGGACAAACGTATGCAGATCGTCATTTAACTCCACCATGTTCCTTGCCGGAGTAATAAGGTTGCTAAATTGTAAATACGTCTTTTTGCTACTGGGTTGTTTGAAACTTTTTGAGTCACTAAAATTAGTCAGTTTTGGCATTTTTTTTCCAGCTGTATCTCCCAGTCCTAGTTAAAGTGCATCCGAACAAAACCCTAAACACAAAGCTGTTCTCGAAGGTACTGCAGTGATAAGTCTCAGAGCTTCTAAAAAAAATGGGAGCATCTCAAAAACCTTTTTTGATTCAAATAATGCGTTTTGCGCTATGGACCAACGTAGCTTTTTCTGGGTTGTACTTGCTTGCATGCTGTACTTTAAACAAATGAAATTACACCCAAATTCAAAACAGAAAAGTCAAATTTTAGAAAAAGTGAAATCAGCATCTTGGTATGATCTCTCCTTGAGCTACCACAAGATGAACTATTTAATATTTAATGGTGATGTTGAAATTCTGATCCACAGATAAAAAATTCTGTGTTCATGTGTGAAATCCCTGCATTCCTAATGGAGACGGTGGTGACTTGGGCTATAGTAATACTGACTGGATTTGCTGCAGTACTGCTGCATGCACACATACAGTATAAACGCACATACAGTACAGGGCCATGTTGCTGCTGTGTCCTCTGCAATCTCAAGTGAGTTCATATTTCAGGCATGAAAGGCACAGAGATCCCTGACTCAAGTGGTTGGAACAGTGAAACACACACAAAGACACTAATCTGTCCATTTATCTGTACTGATACTGAGTGGAACCAACATGTTAGGCCAGTTACAGTAAAGCAGTGAACAGAAAGATTAATTCATGCTCATTTGCATAAATGAATAATTTCATGCAAGTTCAGTAAGTAAAAAAATACTAAAAACATTTCCCAAATGGACGAGTTTGTTGCTTTTCTTTGTTTTAAATGTTTGGAATTAAAACGTGTTTGTAATTTTTAAGCTAAAAAAAACATCTCTCAGGAATTTATTTGGGCTATGATGGCTTGGGAAGGTTATTGTGTTGGCATTTAATGGTTAATCAATCAAATATTTGTCATTTAGGGGAATCTGTGGGTTTGAAAATGCTGCCACACGCCTGAATTTGTAGTGATGGAGCCCTGATGTATTAGAGACCTTTAGATTTCTGATGTACTGCATTTGCTTTCAACTATGTGTCAGCATGGGCATGACAGCTTTTCTTGCATCGAGGCTCTCTCCCTTTATGTCTCTATCCTCAGCTCTAAGAGGTTGTTTCCATTATAGCTGAACTTTATTACACTAAATATTTCATCTTTCCCTTCATCTGTCTCTCACTTACTGTGGAGTTTGAGCTGTAGAGACTCTCGGCACCATTTAGGTGCTGGTATTGCTTATTTATCCCTCTATCTTGTCTGCAGTGGAGCAGTGACTCACACAGCAAAGCAGAACTTCACTGTAAATCTCAGATGACTAATACATACACAGCAGCCCTGCTTTTCCTCTTCACCTCCTCCTCCTTTTTTCTCTTTTTCTTCACCTCAGCTCTCCATCACCTGCTTTTTTTTTCCCTTTCCGTTCCTCCTACGCCCAATTCAGACTGACAGCGACAAATAGAGATGAACAGTAGCACGAAATTCAATTCATTTCCTGTGCTGAGAAAGCTTTTCCGTCAAAAAGTAGACTTTGTGTGTTTCACTAAACATCTTACCTCATGCAGAAAATTGAGGATCTCAAGTTCCATACGTACAAAAAGGAGCAAAAAGAGAAGCCTGCTTTTTGCCATGGCAAATAATCTCAAATTATACAGAGCGTTGCATGACTACCTGCGAGTTACAAATGGCTGCAGTGACTTTCACACACCCTTCACAATAACAAGGAGGGATGGAAATCAAAAAAGGCACGACTCAATCACATACTTCCTCCTCCTGGGGTGTCCAAGAGCACTGCCATACCAGATGGGATATATAACCCTTCCAGCATTTCTGGGCCTGCCCCAGGGTGTCCTCCCATCTTGACGTGACTGGAATACAGCACCTTTATAGAGACGTACCGAGGAGGCATCCATAACCAATGCACAAACTACCTCAACCTTTCCCAAAAGCAACACCATGGAAATCCATTTTGTTTATTTCTTGAAGGCTCAGAGCTCCCTGACTTACAGTAATTCAGGGGGAAAAAATCACATCTTTAGCCTCTGTCATGTTCACATATTTACATCTCATCCGACTACGGATCTGTCGTAGAGATTGGATGGAAGAAATCTTTCCATACAGTTAATTAATTAAACTTTATTATTAAACTTTAGTGGTATATTGTCAGTACAGTCTCTGCGCAGAGCTGTAACAAAAGACTATTTTGCCTATTACTCAGTTAATCAAAATGATTTATTTCAATGCAAAATAATCTAGCTGGCACTGCAAGTTCATTTTAATTTTGAGTTTTGGCCCTCATGAATGCATTCAGCAGCTACAAGGACAAAAGATATTAGAAAGCTCTCCTTATTAATGATCAGGAAGCGCTTTCTGTTTTGCCTTTTTTGTGTGCACATCTTCTAGAATAGTTTTATTACTGTATTTTATTTTCAGATGCATCCCTGCTGTGGTCTTTTATACAACCTTTGGAAACATTTACAGTGAAGTAAATCAAACTCAGCTGCAGTCACCATTTTCTAAAAGTGGGGCTCTGGACGCAGCCGACCAATGACTGGAGCAAAAAACATCATGATGCAGCTTGCCTGGGGACCAGACAGCCTTTATATTGTGTATTACAAATACACATAAAGTCAGTCTGGAACTGCTCCATTGAACCAAATCTAGCCCAGAGGCGGGACGACCGATCACAGCTTGAATTGGAGAGAGCCAATCAGCGTAACACATGTGTGACGCAATCACTAAGCGACCTAACAATTGCCTTTCCACCATGATGTTTTGTAGTTTTAACAGCTTCCTTCGCCGTACAGGGGTCCTGAGGAAAATCTAAGCTCTCCCTTTCAACAGTGGAGGGCAGCATTACGCATTCTATCGTACAGCCTGCCGGAATTAAAAATACATCCTTTTTAAAAAGAAAAGCTTTAAGAGCTGCTTCTTGTTGAGGTTTTAAGGACAAATTCAGCCCGTGCAAAACAGAGGAAAGCGCACGAGAGAAACCTCGCTCTGTTGCAGTTGCCAACTCGGCCCTGAAGATGACGCATCGTTAACTCCCACCTCTGGTGCTCTGATTGGTTTGGTCTGATCTGCTCGGAGCTTGAAAACCTGTCAAAATGTGTCAATGGAGGAGGGCTAGACCGTATGTCCCTTATAACGGGAACACAGTCTAGCTAAGCTAGGCTATGATGCAGCAGCTACGTAGTGATACGGAAGCAAAACATTTGCTACAATGACCTGAAGCATTTAATAAACACATGTATAAACTGTGTGGTTTTAAACACCGATGATGATAGATTTCACGTGTTATTGTCATCTGTGCTGCTTCTTTCTCAGCTGTGAGAATTTGATCGCAACACTGTGCACTTTTTACTGATTGCTAGAATACAATAAAGTGAGTTGTTGCTAGTTTCTTCTCATGACTGAGAACATAGCTTCCTTGTCTTTAGTTACTTCTAAAGAGTAGACCTTGATTATACTCTCTTGCGGATGCATAGTTGTTGTTATTCTGCTCGTTTTCTTGTCCGCTAGGAGGACACAGTAGGTCGTATTTACATTTTCTAAGCATGCACACTGCTGCCCTTGCAGCGCCATCGCTGTGCAGGTGCAAGTTTTGGGTTGCAAACAGATGTGAGCAAAGGGCTCTGCAAACAAGTATGCTCATGTATTCGCAGACATGGAGAGTGCACAACTGGGCTTAACCTACGGGGTCTAAATGCAGCTACCTGCCCCACAACAGAACAAATCAATTGGACAACTAATGAAATCAAAATGGGCTCTGCAGTGGCTTGATGGTTAGCTCTTTGGTCTTGCAGCTACAAGATCCCCGGTTCACATTCTGGCCTTCCTGAGATCTTTCTGCATGGAGTTTGCATGTTCTCCTTGTGCATGCGTGCGTTTTCTCCAGGTACTCCGGCTTCCTCCCACAGTCCAGAAACATCCTGAGGTTAATTCGTGACTCTAAATTGTCTGAGTTTGCTTGTTTGTCTCTATGTGTAGCCCTGTCATAGACTGGTGATCTATCCAGGTGTCTCCTGCCTTCACCCTAATTCAGCTGGGACAGACTCCAGCCCCCGCGATTCTAATGAGGATTTAGCGGTTCATAGATAATGGACAGATAGGTGAAATGCATGCAGTGATTTACATAAAAACATTGTACACAGTAATCTGTGTGGTAAAGATTCATTTAGCAACTGAAACAAGGCTGCAAAATAAGTATAATTTCAAGAGAGTTACATAGCGGGTTGGATTGATGGCTGGTTGGGTATTAGTTACGCCCACACCATGAAGCACATCCAATTTCTGCAACAAATGACCTCAGCAGCTATTCAGCTTTGCTCCCTCTGATCAGAACACTGTGTTCCTTTTGTTCACTTTACCTGCTGCTCATGATCCCACCTCTTTCTTGGTTTTTTACCGATTCAGCTCCTCCTCATCTCCTCTGCATCCTCACATCTTCATCCCCTCCCCGTGCATCTCGCTGCTTCCTCAGTCTCTCTGCACCTCCTGTGGAGAGAAAAATATGCAGCTCGTGTAAGGTAGCCGTGAACTCCCCGTGCACCTCCTCACTCACACTGCAGATGCTGCAAAATATACAGGGCAGGTAAACGCACACGTACAGAGATTCAAAGTCATTTTCATCCACACACACACACACACACACACACACACACACACACACACACACACACACACACACACACACACACACACACACACACACACACACACACACACACTCTCACAAATGTGCTTATAAACAGCAATATATCTGTCATTTTCTTTCTCTTTCTCATACACACATGGGCAAACGCACACACTCGCACACTGTTTTCCCCATATGAGCAGTCCAATCTATTATTGAGTAGACGGCCGTCATTTCAGGGCCTGAAGGTCACCGGCATCAATAACTCTGCTGGTAGCCACTAGACTGCCACATACACTCTGTCCACACACACACACACACACATAGCAGGTCACATGATGGAAACTCTCAGTGCTAGAAAACCCTGATTTAACAAAAACCCAATGTAACAGCAGGACTCAAGGCTTCAACATGCAATCAGTCATTTTAGACACCGACTGCTTTTGGAGGCAGCGTCAAGTGGCAATTCAAGGAACTGCAGTTTTGGGCACTTCCACATTGGCTAATTTGTTTAGGTTTCCCTTTCCTTATTGAACTACATCAGTGTTGGATTTCATAAGGATAATTTATATTAAAAAGCAGCCAAAGTTTAAACAAAATGCTAGAACAGCAGCAAACAAAAAATCACATTAATTACCAGCAGCTTGTGGCATCCATCCTGCATTTATATTCAAGATAAAATTAAAAGACATGGAAGTGGTATGATGAAAATGGAAAAGCAGTTTTTCCTCTCTTAGATTTGCCGATTCCCCACTTAGGTCACAAGATGTTGTGGGAAACCTTGTCAGAAGACTGAAATAGCCAATTAATTAGCTAATTAATCCCATGGTGCTCGGTTAATATAAGCCACATGCGTGAACAGAAGAAAAAGGTTGTAGCGCAACCTCGTGGTGAGAAACGGAGCCTTCTTTGGCTGCTTGTGTGTGACTTTGATCTTTGTTTAAAGGCATCTCAGGTCAATCGCAGCTCCTTATCGTGAACCACTTGATCTTTCGACAAAGTTGTTCTTTTTGTCTGCGTGCGCATGTGTGTGTGTGTGTTGGTAGCTTGGTTATCAGGCGAGCGCTGAGTCGAGCAGTAGCGTTGTTGTTAATGGTTTGCCTTTGAGGAAACAGAGTGCTGCTGTAAGCATATCAGCAGCAGGATGGGTGAGCGACACACAGCAGCAAAGGCATGAAGGGTGAACAGGAGAGCGAGTGTCACAGAGGTCGCAGCGAGAGAAAGAAGAGAACTGCGGTTTAGTCATTAACCGAGCCACACATGCATAATGTACGGCAGTTATTACAATGTCCTCAGTGGACCCCGAGTTCCCACAAATAAGCAGTACCTGTTTAGAATAATCAATAACCAATACATGTAGTTCAAAGAGCTTCATATACATTTGAACTGAAATTTAAAAAAAACAAACTGTTGAAGTAAAAGGTTGCAGACGCATTTTAAAACGCAACAAAACACAATGTTGAGAATAGTTATAAAATATGTCAGTGGTTTGTGTCATATGACACAAACAATAAGCAGAATTTATAATTTACTCATTTCACATAATAACTCTAACTTGGATGGCTTAAGGGATAAATGGGAAAAAGACCCGGGGGAAACCTTTACAGATGAAATCTGGAACAAGATTATTCATAGGATTTATTCCTCTTCCATTTGTCTTCGACATTTGGTAATCCAGTTTAAAGTTGTGCATCGCCTGCACTGGTCAAAAGACAAATTGGCTAAGATTAAGACTGATTTCGACCCAACATGTGACCGACGTAAGCAGGCCCCTGCTACATTATTACATATGCTCTGGACTTGCCCTAAACTTCATAGTTTCTGGTGTTCCATCTTTGAGACTTTTTCTAGAATACGTGGCACAACAATTGATCCCTCTCCACTAGTTTCATTGTTTGGAGTTACCCCAGAGAATGCCTTTTGTAATGGGTATCAAGCTAATATGATGGCTTTTTGTTCTCTTTTGGCCAGAAGGCCGATTCTATGTAAATGGAAGGATTCATTACCGCCAGTATATGGCCAGTGGATAAAGGAGGTCATGTACTTTATCCACCTAGAGAAAATAAGGTATACCATTAGAGGTTGCACTAAGAAATTTTTTGAAACTTGGCAACCGTTTATATCCTATGTTGAAGATATGGCAGCTACCAATATGACTCTGTAACCCCGTTTTTTTTTTTTTAATGCTATGTTAGTTAAAATTTTGTACTTGTATTATCTGTGTACATGCTTATTTATATATATTCACGTTTGTATTTAATTTAATGTTGTAACTATTATTCAATTATATAATTTTCTTATTATTTATGTATTTTAATGTTTTTCTTTTTTAATTATTATTTATTTATCTTTCGTAACTGTATGGATATTTGTTTGTCTGGTTGATTCTGTGCTGAAGACCAAGTATTTGGGGACTGGGGAATAGGACGGGACATTGTTCTTTTTGTTTATGACTGTCCTAAGTTGTATTGTTGTGTAGTCTTGTTCCTTTGTTATCATGCTGGAAAAATAAAAAAGACTTTGATCAAAAAAAAATATATATCAGTGGTGTCCATTCAAGCTGCATTCGCTTGCTTTCAGACAACAGTACCTGTTTTATGCAGATCCTGCTGTAATGTAAGACATACAGCGTTCTGTATTCGCTCCACAATGTTTACCATCTCAACAACATGCTAATGACTGAACATCCAAACAGGTTTTCTTAAGTTTGTTGCAGAGTGGCTGTTAAAGTGAAACAGATCGGTGGACAGTGTACGCATGTAAAACTAAATGTAGTGACTTTGTGTCAACGGTTATCTGGATTTATGAAATGAGATGTGGTTACTCTGTGCACAACATTTTAGACAATGGCAGTAAGGATTTATTTTTTAAAGACCTTCAAAGGGTTTTTGATGGTTCAGATTTGATTTTAGCGTTCAGTAAAGTGGTTCGTCATTGCAAAAGCTAAAAAAAATCCAGTTCCTATTCTCCAACTTCACAATTTTAACACATCACTGACAACGATAGGGAAAAGTTAATAAAAAAGGAATCCAAGCTCAATTTGATCATAATAAATGTCAGCACAATAGCATCGGTATCAAGTCTGGTTGATGGCGATGCCGTTATGCTGACCCCAGTGTAAGAGTAGGTTAAAGGCTGCAGGTCAAGTATTTAGTTGTGAGGGTTAAGGTAATTGTCTGGGGAATGCTTTATGTCAGTCAGGGCTCTCACAAAGACGCAAGCACATGCGTGCATGTGGGCTCAGATGAGGGATTAGAGCATCATCATCTGGCTAAAAAGGCCACAAGGTTCAACATCTGACCACTGCAGATTAACTGACTGACAGACTGTCCGCTTTGCTTGCATTTACTGCTATAGTAATTACTACTAGTACTGCACCACCACAACTACCACTATTACCTGTACTCCTACTACTGTTACTACTACAATACGCTGTGTAGTCAAGTGAATGAGTTCTTCTGTGTTAACCTAATATTTGTGACCCAAAAAATGTTTGCAGTTTGCAGCGTAATCAAGCATGGCATTTAGAATGATTACATTGTTCTCTAGTATCCTTGTTTAGACTGCGGCTAACATGATTAACAGATAAGTTTTATGCATAAAATAAAGAAATCTCTTTTGAGATTAGATGTAAAGAAATCATCCTTTGGGCTGCAGTCTCTAAAACAAAACCCTCATGAATGAATTTAGGTCATTCTGAGGCTTTGTTGACATTTTAAAAAAATAATCAGCGGTATGCATACATGGTCACATTCCACACAATTACATTAAAAAAATATCATGGGTGAAGAAAAAGGGCAGAACTGAGGTTGTGGAATATGGCACATGCACTACTGTGCTAACAACCATTACAATAATTAGTGCTGTAATTACTACTGTAGCTATAATAACACCTCCATTATTCCACTAACTAGCTAACCTTAATACCACCATTACCACCTGTGCTTAATACCATTGCTAATAATTAGTGCTGTAACTACTACTGTAGCTGTAATAATACTTCCAATATCCATAGCTCCGTGGGGTCTCAGTCATTATAGTTATATTAGTAAGGCTAAGTTCCATAATTTATAATACTGTAGGGTCTTTGCTATATTATTACTTTAATTAGGGTATTCTCCATAATGTATAACGCTGGAGGGTCTTCGATTTAGTATGTATTATGGTCAAATAACGCAGGAGTGTTTCATATACTTTGGACAGGATTATACTTCCTAAAATCATACCATAAGAAATGCTATTAAGTATTGATATTTAAGTCCTAATATATTTTTTGTGGCCAATCACAATCAATTGCACTTTAGTCCACTTTGAGTCAACAGCTGTCTTGAATGTGTGGCGTACAAACTAAAACCAAAAACTCAAAAAATTACTTGACTAAATAATAATAATAATAATAATAATAATGACATCTTGACTATTTTATATTGCATGCTTAGGATCCTATTCATTTGTTTGAACGTTTTCACGGTAAAGCACTTTGTAACTTTGGTTTCAAATGGATCTTATTAGCAGTATTATTATTATTATTAATATTTATGCAACTGCAACTAATAAAACATGACAACTGCTACGTCAAACACTGGTACATCTACAGCTGCTTTGTTGTTGTTTTTATGTGTGTAATTGACTACAGAGGGAGTTACTTATTCAAGGAGACTCGCTCATCATCATCACCATCACACCAGCAGAACTGGCTGACCAACACCTCCCAGTTTGTCAGTCTTTGATCCTGACATTCAGCGGCTCGCCGACCGGTCACCTCCCCGCCTGTCAGTCACGGCTGTCAGGCCGGAGGCTGCTCACACGCCTGGCCTGAGCTGTCAGTCACCGTGACCTCTGACCCTCAATGTGTCACCCATCATCAGCTCTGCAGTCTTATTGTCAACAAGCTACACAACAAGACACAAGCTTTCGCACCTTTTTTCCCCCTCTGCCTTCATTTCATTTCCTCTCATCTGTCACGACCTTTTCAGCTTTACATCCAGTTTTTACTCTTTGCTGTTGTCAGTGTGCTGAAGTTGAGCCTTTGCAGCATCTTCTTCAGCCTTGATACTGAACAATGGTATGGAATCTGCTCAGGTGTCTTCACTGATTTTTCAGATACACCATTTTTTTGGAAAGTTCTTTAAAAATTTGCGTGCCATTCAGTTTTTTTTAATGTTTCAATATTGTGTTTCACATAAATCATCCAACTAGTGGGATATGCAGTGAAGTGTTGTTGTTTTTTTTTGCCATATAAATTTTTTCTTTTAATCGTTTCCCAACATTGAATTCTGGTCAATTCAATTTGGCTTTTTTGACATGAATTTAGTAAATCAACTAAATGAAAAGCATGATGACATGCAAGTAGTCATGGGAGCTTCAGTAAAAATCAACTGAACTTCTCTCGTGGTTTCCTGAAGACGTTTCAACTCTCATTCAAGAGGCTTCTTCAGTTCTAATTTTCTGAAGAAACCTCTTGGATGAAGGGGAAACAGCTTCAAGAAACCACAAGAGAAGTCCAGATGATTTTTGCTGAAGCTTCTATGATTACCATGACCTGGATGACTGAGAATCTTCACAGACAAATGACATGCAAGGTTGACTTGTGGAAGGGACTGCATAAGTGTTGACCCCGTTTCATATGTCTCACCTAATCCAACACAGATGCAGCCTGTTGGTGCCTCAAGTCAACAGCTAATGAAATGAAGATCATCTGAGGGCTGTGAATGTGTTTAAAGTGATTGTAGTATCAAGAAACGTGTTTCTGGTACAGTAGGTTCAATACTCCTGGATATAGCTGTATCATGAAGACAAAAGAACACACCAAGCAACTTTAAAAACAAAAAGTTATTGAAAAGCATCACTCAGGGGATACAAGAAACTTTCCAAGTCACCGAACATCCCTTGGAGTACAGCTAAATCCATCGTTAAGAAATAGAAGGAATATGGCACATGTGCAAATCTGCCAAGAGCAGGTTGTCCTCAAAAACTGAATGACTGTGCAAGAAAGAGATAAGTGTAGTTGGCCACCAAGACACCAATGATTCCCTTGAAAGACTTAAATGCGTCATGGGAGAGATAGTTGATACAACTAGGTTGCGTACCATTCAACACTTTGTAGGAGAGTGGCAAAGAGAAAACCACTGTAGGGAAAAAAAACTCATATTGAATCCAAATTAGGGTTCACTAGAGAGCACATGAGAGACTCTAAAGTCAACTGGAAGAAGATTCTTTGGTATGATGAGAACAAAACGGAGTTATGTGGCCATGGGACACAAAATATTGAACATAAATCCACTGTGAAACATGGTGGTGGCAGAATCATGAATTGGAGTGGATTCTCAGCAGCAGGCCCTGGACGGCTTGTAAAGGTAGAGGGTAAAATGAATGCAGCAAAGTCTAGAGAAATCCTGAAGCAGTTTGGAGTGGCAGAGTCAAGATTCACACTTCTATCCTACTGAGAATTTGTGTTTAGACTTGAAAAGAGCTTTCCACTCACAATCTCTGTGAAATATGACAGAATTGTGAGTAGCCGATTTTGCAACAAACACACAGCAACAAAGAGGGTTAAATTCGCAGCATCCAGATGGGTATGGCTGAATGAGACCTATCCACAGGTTTAATGCTGTAATTGTGTGCAAGGATCTATTAAGTACTGACTTTGAAGGGGGTGAATATTGATACGGTTACTTTTTTTATGTTTTATATTTTTATTTAATTACTTATTACTTTGTAAAATCTGATTCTTTTTTTGTAAATTTAATTATTAAAGAAAATAAAATTAAACTAACCATGATCTAATACTGAAGAGCAACAAAAGGCGAAAACTTGATGAATACTTTCTACAGCCACTGTACTTCTATTTTTTAATTTCCGTCTTCTCCTCACTTGGATTATGGACACATTATGCGCTCTCGTCTTTACCGCCGCTGCCTCTTCTGTTCACCTGTGAAGAGCTGCTGAAAGACATGATTGTTGAGCAGTCTGGGTCAGCTTGACCTTGCCTTTCTGCTTTCGGAGTACAGAGGAGGAACATAACAGGAAGCCAGAAAATATCAGTTATATAACGTCTAATGCAGATGCTGTGCCACACTGGAGGACTGTCGATGTAAATGAGACGAAATAACGCATGCATAAACCAGTTTGTTGTCAGTTTCTCTTAAAACGATCTGTAGCAATTACTCTGTTATAGCTCAGTGTAGTGTTATATCTAAGGAAAACACATTTCCTACATGAGCTTTATTATTAAAAGCATTCAACGGCTGAAACACAGGATGGTTTTTATTGTGAAGCTCTTACAGGAGTGGCATTCTCATCAAAAATTTGCCAACAAAACAACGCAACAATCCTCACTGATAGGTTTGTTTTAAATCTTTAAAGCTGCAGACAACAGGCTGCACACCTCCACCTCATCAGCAAACTAACAGACTGGAGTCATCACAGTCATAATTATCACCGACAGACTGGGTTTATTAATTAAAACAACATTATTTAGCACTCCTGTAACTGCTCTGAATAATTAAATCAAGAATTATAACTAAACAGATGATTCTGCCACTGCAAAACTGAGCTTTTCAGAAAAGCATAAACATCAACCGACTTTCTGTAAGTGAAGAGATCCATTTAGTAATAATCTGTATCACTTCTTTGGTTAATGATCCACCCTTATCATTTCCCAGCATCAGTTAGTGCTTCAGTTAAGGCTAATTAGCATGTAAAACATATCACGCTGTGATTATTTAGACATATGTTGAGGAATGACTCACACCTTTAGTGTAAACAGCCATTTTTCAATGCATTTGCTCTAAAAAAAATCTAAATTATTGTGGATTTTTCACAAGCATGCTCCATGTCAGGATGATTTGCAGGCCAGGGTATCTCTGTAGTACCAGGTGTTATTGTGGTGTTTTGTGACACTTTATCAAAAAACCGCACTTGGATGTTACATTTGGTCACGTTGCAATTTTCTGAATATTTGGATGATTTGTTCAATCCCACTTTTATGTCAGTTTAAGCTAATAAGATTCAAAATACGAAATGAAAAAAATGACATGTACACACACTAATACAGTGTGACAAGCATGAATATTCAAGCGTGTTTTCATGCATTCATTCTCTAAAGAAACAAACTCACACCCAATCATAGAAACTACAACAGAGAAACATGCAATTATTACTGTAAAAACAGATGCACACATGCCAAAACACACATACACAACAACACACACAATGTAAACACACTATGCATGTATGTACACATGGATATATGTGTACTGAGCCAGAGGCCACCACACCATTCATCACTGAAATGGAATAGGAAGCCCTCAAGTGTAGGTTTCACTATTGATCACTGAGGAAGTAGGACAGCACACACAGTCACACATCCACACACTCGCCTGTTGATTTACACACTGACGTGTGACGTCACCGGAAAACCCGTGGATGTTTACATCGAAAACATACGTTTCAGTGTGCGTGTGTGTGTTCTTTTAATAGCATATAGTATGTAGTATAGGAACCACACCCCCACTCATTCAACAGCAGCCTGTTTACCACCAAACGGGGTCAAACTGAGCGTGCAGAGAGATGAGGAAGCACTGAGTGATCAATTCACAGGAAAACTCAATGGTTTGAAATTAAAATAATTTAAAAATACACTATTAAAATACAGTGTTTACATCTGTGAGAACACTAAATTAAATCCAGGACTATTTATTTGTAATTCTCTCCTGTTTCGTTTATTTTTTTTTTTGGATCTATTTACATTCTATTTAAATGCATCTTTTTATATATAGTATCTTGTGTTTGATCTACACCACCTCTTACTGCCTATTATGCTTAATTTAATCTCTTGTATGGGTTTATGTAAAGCAACTGAATTTTTGCTGAAAGATGCTGCACATAAATAAATAATTATAAACAAGAAGTTTTACCAAACTTGGACCGCCCGGCGACAAAGATGACTCCTGTGACCTTGAAAATGAGGTGACGGTCACCAAATTCGAACTTGACCTGTGTCTTATTATGGTACACCTGTGTACCAAATATGATGAGGCTACACCAATTTTTTATGGAGTTATCGTCCAGAAACCAAATTGTTACAGACAAACAAGCAAGCAAGCAAGCAAGACCATGCAGCTGAAAACAATACCTTCCGGAAAACGCAGTTTTTCCGGGCGGTAATAATGTGTAATGCAAATGAGTGATTTCCACAATTGCTAGCAGTTTCAGTAAAAAACACATTTCCTCTGTAAACTTCTCAGAGGATTTCATGTACATACACTACCAGTCAAAAGTTTGGACACAGCTTCTCATTTGATGCTTTTCATTTATTGGTATTATTTCCTATATTGTAGATTAATACTGAAGATGAACACTTTTTTGTTTTCGACAGAATTCTATATGGATTATTGTATAGTTGGGACGTCTTCAGTATTAATCTACAATGTAGAAAATAATTAAATAAAAACCATTGGAAGAGAAGGTGTGTCCAAACTTTTGATTGGTAGTGCACATATTTTAGCCATAAAGACGTAAAAGTGAACTGAAAACCATTTTTCCCTGATAAAAGTTAAGAGAATATATACTGTATACAATTTTGTGTACCACAAGCTTTGAATAATCTCATGATCCACAACATTTCAACTCACTTTCATTAGAAAAGGCACTTTATTGAAGTCAGGGTGACGTTTTACCATCATGGCGCTTACATTGTTGCATACAGCTATACAGGAAAAAGTTAAGAATTAAACTATTGCTATGAGAAATAAATGCTGGGTTAAAGTTTGATGAGGTTTGACGCACCAGTTCATCCAGATGATCTAAACTATAATATTCTGAGGCAAAGTGAGCAAATAAAATGTTGGTAATATCCCTCCATGCAACGAGGGAAGCATAACTACAATAAGTCTGATAGGTTGACTTTGAACCAGTGTGGTTCAGGTAATTCATTTTCACTGTTTGTCTTTGTTTTCTCCACAAAAGACTTCTGGTAAGCTGCTTTCTTGCAGGATGTCTCACCTTAGTTCCTTTTTTCCTTAGCATATTAGGTTTAGTTTTAATAATCACTGTGCTCCAGAATTTCAGCAATTAGTGACTATAATGTTAATGTTATATTTACAATTAGGAATGACTATAAAAACTACGACTTAAGTTGTAATGGGGAGAAAAAGAGCACACAAAAGCAAATAATCCTTTAAGAAGTTGCGGATTAGTACTAGCTGGAGCTGGTTGAACTGGTTAAGCTTAAAATGAGACCAAATGGATACTTAAAAGATACACATCAACATGTTTTAATTTGATGGATTCTGTGAAATTGCTGTTCAACTGCAGCAAGGGCGTAACCCACACCGAGTGTTCAGATTAATAAAGTCCGCTGGAAAAAAAAACAAACAAACCTGTAGTTGGTTTGTTTTCTGTTTGTGTTGCAAAAACAAAACACCGCCCAACATTAGCAAAAAGTGAGGGTTCTCATTTCAGAAAGGAAAGTACAATCTGTTCGTGTTGTTTGTTCTTGCTGCTTTGATAAAAATGACAGAAAAATTATTTTTCACTCCTCTGAACTCTGAATCACCTCATCACCGAACACAGCGTGGCTGCAGCTGGCAGCAGTTCGCAAGGCAGATACTGACGCTGGCGTTTAATAACCGACCTGAGAGGAGCAGCAGGAATTCAGTCTGAGAGACGAGAGAGCTGTCAGCACGCACACACACGTGCAAACACACACGCAGATAGAAAATGTGCTGTGGGATTGCAGAGTATTGATCTGGATATAAATCTCTGCAAACATCCACATGTGCCGGCATCATAATGGACGCATTAATTTACAAATGGACACACACATATAGATAAATACCTAAACATATCAAAGACTGGAGTTACTGTCTGGTGGCTCCATCAACAAGTCACGCTGAGGTTTACATCCATCTCTCCTCCTCTTCCTGAGTTATGGAGTCGAATAATAACAGCCAGGAAAGTTTTTTCCACAGAACATTACGGTGTGACAGTGAAGCTGACCTTTAACCCTTTGGTTATAAATGTTCATCATTTTATCCTTTTAGACTATTTTGTCCTAATTAAGGTACGAATTCTTGAGTTATGGCCAAGAAAGGTTACGGTGACCTTTGATGGCCAAAATCTAATCAGTTCATAGTTGCATCCAAGAGGACATTTGCACCAAATTTGAAGAAACTCCTCCAGGCGTTCCTCATTAATCACCTTTGCAAGAACGGGATGGACGTGAGGTCACTGAGACCTTTGACCAATAAAATGTAATGCTTTAGTCAAAGGGAGGACTCTGAAGAAATTCCCAAAAGTGATATTACAATGAAAAGAATGGGACAGAAAAAAAAAATCATTAATCTGGTCTCACCTCTTGCCATAAAAATATATCACACAGCATCAATGTTAATGGTTGCAGTGGTTAAACATTGTTGTATTATAAATTCCAACAGTTTCAAAGTTTTAATGCCATTTCCAAATCTAACAAAATATGTTTAAATCATTGTGGCTTTTATGTTTTTATGTCTTATGTAAAAACAGGATGTGATACTGTGTAATAGCAGAAGTTTTTCTTCAAAAACGACTCTTGTAAGACTTCAAAAATACACTCTCCGTGCTCCCTGAAACATTTATTAAGGATTAATCAATCATATCAACCTGGAAGTGGCCCCATGGAGCACATTCTGGCTACTGAGCAAATCACTGAGAAATCACAAGTATTCAACAAACTTGTACATATCACTTTCATTGACTTCACCAAAGCTTTTGATAGCATGAAACTATCCAGTTTGTGGCATTTTCTAAGCGAAGCATCCATTGACTAGAATTACATTAACCTGCTGAAGGAAGCTTAAACAGACTTTGAACTACAGGTTGTGTTGACATCTTGAAGAGAGGTAAGCAAGGAGATGTCAAATCAGCACCTCTTTTCTATATTGTCATAGCAGCTCTTATATATTACACTGAAGATGAATGTTCTTTTGGCTACCAAATAGGAGGTCACATTTTCGTTATGCAGATGATCTTGACATTATCAGCAACTCAACAAAACTTCTTGAATGTACTTTCAAACATGCCCTAGATGTTGGCTGACACATCAACATCTCAAAAACGAAATGCATGACAACTGGCAAAAACAATGCCAATCTCCAACTCACAATATACAACCAACAAATCGCGCAAGTAACTGAACTTGCATATCTCGGTCACAAACGGTCATCAAACAACAATGGAATGGGGTTTTTAGGTTTGGCAGCTTTTAACAGACATACAGTCCAAGCATCAAAATGAGTCCCTTGTCATCTGAAATCCAAGATCTTTGACATTTACATCATGCCAGCCGAGTTATATGGTCTTGTTTGTGTTAACTGGACAACAAAATTACTCCAAGATCTCGCTCTATTTCAGAACCACATCATGAGACTTGTGATTAACAAACGACTCAGTGAGGACATTCCTATCAATGAACTAGTCAACACTACCAAACTGAAGCCAGTCACACATCAGTTATTGAATCAAGAGTAATTAAACGATACGGTCATAGCAAAAGGTCAACCCATGGTAAAAATAAGATCTGCCTCGACGAAAAGTTAGCCGGTAAGAGGAACAAAGGTCGACCACCAAAACACTGGCTCGACAATGTCCACTGATGGACTGGACTTTACCTTTTTTTCCTCTTAATTCATCTGCTGGTGATCGAACTTTGTGGAGACAAATATCTCATGTTGATGCACAACATGCAACAAGCGGAGAAAGCGACTGATGAATCACACAATTTATTAATGTGACAGACTATTCTAGATATTCTAAACAGATGGGGTTTTTTTTAATGTGGTATAGACATTTACTGTGAGTGAAATGAAATGTGAATAGCATGTAAGGGTTAAGAAAGTATATATGTACGTGCCTGTGCACTTGATGTGTATCTGGAGGGTTAAATTGTGCCTCAGTTTTGAGACAAATCGCTGTCTGATAATCTCTGTATGAAAACAGAATCTCTTCCCAGTAAACTTCTGCTTTGGCACAATGTGCACACAGAGCAGCTGTGGTTACAACACTGTGCATGTTGAAGAAAATGGCAGCGGCGACACCATCAATAGATAGAAAGCAAAAGTCACCAGCAAATTCTTGAGCCTCAGAACAGAGCCAACGCCTCCATCAGCATGCTAACCTGCTGACAACGATGCTCAGCACGCAGGTTGTAGACAATGATGGATTCAGTTAAAGCCTGAACAATAAAACCATTAACAGCAAGTTTTAATTAGTTGCTGTGTTTATCACCCATGTACCTTGATAAATAGGCCAAAGTGGATAAATCCAAAATATTTTTTCTCCTCGTCTTTTATTAAAAAATGGGTCATTAAAAAATTAACAATGAATGAAATTATTTTATTGTGATAAAGTTCTCAGCTGTATCACCTTGCCATAATTACTTTCAGTGGGTTTAGCTTTCTGTGTTAGCATGCTATCATTTGTCACTTTCCTTTTGACTCAAAAAATGGCTGAAAGATGTCAATGGTTTGGACATTTTGTCAAACAAAAGGCTCCAGGAGTCATATTGTACACAAACTGCTGTAAACAAAGCAAATAAATGAATGTTACACACTTAGTTAAACGACTGTACACAATGTTCAGAGACGAGACGGATATTATTCAGTATGTAATCAAACATCTATTCCACTGCACTGACCCACTGATGGGATCCATGATACAGATTATGAATGGCAGACCATCAGCTTGTGTAAATGTCTGATTCTCTGCAGACACACATTCGGCGACCTCTGGCCTCCATAACACATTAAAATAAAAAGATTTTCTCACTTGTTCAAGATGCAATGTTCAAACTGGATTTCCCACCTTCGCTTCACTTAACTGGCACAGCATCACTATTTTCCAGCCACATGTGTGTTACTGTTTTAGAATGTGTGAGTGTGTGTAGGTGGGAGTGTTGTAAGAGTCCATCACAGAGTGCTAATTGGAAGCCTGTGTCTGGAGAATGAAACATCAAATGATGCTCCAGTGTGCCACATCAAGGAAAGACAGACAGACAGTACACTATTTACTGGCATGTGTCAATCTGCTGACTCCCCACAGCCCCCCAGTGGTGACAGCTGAGCACAGCAGGTGGACAGAACAGCAGCTCCAGGGCACACAGTAACTAGTTTAAGTAAAAACAGGCACAGTAATAGATGGCAGATAGACAGATAAACTGTCAGACTATGTCTACCGCTTTACTCCCAGTCGGTCCAGTCCTGAACAAGCTCATCTGTCTGTGTCAGCGCACAGTAAACACACACATACTAATAACCAGAGGGAGCAAACTGCAGCATCGCCTGCCTGGGCTGAACACCTACCAAGCAAGGAAATGTTTGTCTTGTCTGGTAGCTGCTGATATAATGAGGTGGAACACAGGAGTGGAAGGACAGCATCCTAAATATTCCTGGTATGAAGTTTCCAGAGCAACTGGTTTCCCTGCTTGATGACAAAGGTAACATTAACTTTACAGAAATACATCCTGTGGATCTGTTATGTCTACAGTGTTCTCTTTGGAAAGAACAGAAACATCACCAGACAGAGCTCCTGACATTGCTGTCAGCACCGCCATACTTTCATTTACTTTGTCGCAGTTTTTTGGATAAATGTTATGATCGATCATTCATCTATCCATTATCTATATATCACTTAAACCTCTGTAGGGTCATGAGGGGCTGGAGTCTATCCCAGCTGATTTAGGGTGAAGGCAGGAGACCCTGGACAGGTCACCAGTCCATCACAGGGCTACACACTCACAGTCACACCTACGGACGATTCAGAATGACCAATTAACCTCAGCATGTTTTTGGACTGGGGGAGGAAGCCAGAGAACCTGGCGAGAACATACAAACTCCACACAGAAAGATCCCAGGCCAGGGCATGAACCAGGGATGTTCTTGTTGTGAGATGACAACCTTTTTTCATTATTTTATTTTATTTAGTTTTTTCTTGTATATAAAGCCCATGCACAAAATCCATGAAGAATTCCAATGTACCTGTGCAAATGACAATAAAACTCTATTCTATGATAAAATCTGTTCATTTGCTATTGCCTTGTCTAGTTGGATCCACTGCTGAAAGGCTGAAAGCTGGTCTGGTTAGGCTACCGGTGGCTCCATTTGCCATCACCTAAGATCCATTTGTTAGCCATGGCCTGAGCTAATTAGCACCAATGCTAAATGATAACAGCATCTCAGTCAGCACACAGAGATTCAGAAACCGTGAATTGTCCCATAAGTAACAGCTTTGTGCAGATAGCTGAATGTGAAACCGATGTTTAGTCATCTTTGCAGTTCTATCCTATTGTGGCAGCATGTTTCTATATAATAAATACTATTTAAATGTGTTTATTGTCTTTCTATCTTTGTCTTTATCAATCTGAAGTGTGTTAAGCATTAACAGACACATATATAATGCTGGCTGGATAACACAGGAGACCTTTCAGTCCGCTGTCTGACAGAAAAGATATAGTCTATCAATAATATCAATACAGCTGTCTCACTGCACAACGACTCCCATTTCAGTTGGTCCATATGCACATAACCCCAGCCCAAATCTTATTTTTCCATTTCACGACTGTTTTGTTCAGTTTGACAGGTCTGACTACAGTAATTGTGGACTCTCAGTGGTGAAGAAACACATGGAAGGTGCTCACAACATCAGCCAACATCCTGCTTATTACATGAAGTCTTTGGTAAAAATAAAATGTGAGCTATTGTTAGCTGGTATTACAAACACTAACCAGCTGGGTGGTTTTGTCCCGCCTAGGAAGAGAAAAATGCACTAGCTGGGCCAAAAATGTTTGGCACAATGCAGCACTTACACAAGCGCAAAAATATATAATCAGTGTTTACTTGCAAGCTGGCCTTACTCAACACATTATTATGCACAGTGTGGGCGCTGTAATACATAACACTGTTAATGTAAAGTAGAAAAGTGGAGTTGTACATGACTTTATGTGTCCATCAGTATGCACTGCAGAGACTCTCCACAGTTAGAAGTTAATTTTCCAGAGGAAGGTTACATATTTTACTTACACAACATGCAAAACATCTGCCCGACAGCTAAACACACCATGTTCCCATGGGCCTCCTCAGCTCCAGCCTGTTCGTGCCAGACACATAATTAGCAGGTAGAGGGCACATAAAAGAATCAAAACAGCAGGTTGTGGGTGTGGCACAGGTATGCTGCACACAGTGAGGACATCCAGCTAATAGCTCACTAAGATGTTCACATACAGTTAACATATTAAATCATAACAGCGTGTTAATGTCTCATCCTGTTGCCTTACAGCCGCTAATTCACGTTTCACATTGAGGGTCGGTCAGTATTATTTATTCAGAAAATGCTGGCAGAGCCGAGCAAACAGCCAAATGTGGCGAGCTTCCAAGGGTCATGTTTACATTTTCGTGGTTTTGCTGACACTAATATATTGTGTGACTTACAGCGAGTGCAACTGTAAGTTTCACAGCCTGGATGGGAAACCAGCGGCGTTCATTCTGTAGGACTGAGGACGCCACACCTCCATAGGCTGTAAAACAAATTCCAGTCTCTCTGAAGTGAGCGCACAGAGAGAAAATAGAAGCCAAGCAACAGTAAGGGACTTTCTGCAGGAACGAAATCAGCAAAAGGCCACAACCTGACAGTAGCAGCTGCCATCATGTGATATTTACTTGTTTTGTCATGGATTTAGCCGAGCGAAAAAAAATCTGCGGTAAATTGTTGAGTCAATATTGTAGTGCTGCTTCCCATGGACTGTGATTAGATCACCATCGCTCCTGTCAGGCTCAGCACTGTTTGGGTTCTGGTTGAAATCCTTTATGTTGGCTGCTTGCACTGTAAACAGTTTAGCTGTTAGTGACAGAGTGTAAGTCTGCGTCGCTGTTGACATGTAAGCCTTACTATAACAGACTCTGAACAACAACTGTGTGTGTATGTCATCATATCTATAGGAGGTTAATCTGATTTAAAGGAAATGTATTCATAAGGAAGCAATAGAGGAGGAAATTATGTTTATCTATGGGCTAAAACGAAGTCTTGTGGTTAAATATTCAAAAAAAAAAAGCCCTACATGAGTGCTTTCCTAAAAACTTCTCTTTGATTTTGGTGGGAAAAAAGATAACTCAAGAGGACTTGATAACCAACAGCACTGACACTAGATTTTGTAATCATATGATGGCGCTAGGCTGCTGTGAATGGATCTTTTTCAAAGCATGAACCAATGTATGCTGTGCTAAAGGCTATAGGAAAAGATCCATTGAGGTGTCTAAATGAAGAATGTGGTCAGCTCATTTCATTTGGGAAACTTCAGAAGCAAAAAAAGAAAGAATGTTTGACCACAGTCTTTGTTTTGCTGTGAGTGATGGGATTTTACCGTTTTCCGTTAATCTGAGGAAACGTATTTGAATGAGCACCCTGCTCATTTTTACGTGAACACAGTGATGGCAGCCTTATTAGGTAAGACCTAGCAACATTTTATACTTTAAACACACAACAGTTCTACAAAGATAAGCACACACAAGCATTGTATGTTGAGTTGTTCGAGTTTTTTCTACATTTTAGCAACAAGAAAATACTCAGAGAACGCAATACTCCGCCAAAGCTACTCAGTTGTATCACTTGTATCATCCGTGGATCCAGACTATAAGCTGCATCACTGCCAGAATCTAATCAGCTGGTTCTTGTTTCATTTCTGACCTTCCCTAAACATTTTATCCAAATCCGTTTGTCCATTTTTGAGTAATGTTGCTAACAGACAGACGGATAAACAGACAAACATACGCCAATTGTCACATAACTCTGCCGCTCCTTGGCGTAGCAACAATGCTGGTCTAAAGATATCAAAAGGAGCAAACAACACAGTTCGTATACCAAAATGTCACCTTTCTCATCTACTTTTCCCTACAATATTACATCTATAACAAACTCAAATGTCTGTGGAAATTAAACTTTGCACTGGCGAAGTCTGTAACAGCTCACATTAAGAATACAGCACTCTGCAAATAATGAATGTATTCCAGGTTTTGACAAAATATTAACAGCATTCTTATGGCTGTTTAGATTTCAGTGAATGGAATCCGACCAGCCTGCACCTACACAGTAATGGATTTAAAAATAAACTCTTTATAAATCATTGAGAGGCAGACGTTTTGGTGCATTTTTATTTAGGTGAAAGCACTCAAATGTCAGGAATAAGCATGTGCTTACTGTATGTCAAACTGAACATGTGCTAGAATGTGCGCAAAGTGTTTATAACTATTTCCACTGGTGTCATGTTGCACATGTATATTTGTGTGCGTCCAGTCTGGACGGCAGCCAGCGGAAGGTTGAAGGCTCGTTTCAAAAAGCCCACCGTAAGGACCGGGCTTAGATTCAAACACTCTGAGATCCATCTCGGGGATTGCAGTCATGCTCTGAGATGAGTTTACACCTCCATCACCATCGCGGCCAATAAACAAATTCCTCAGCGGAAACCAAGATGCCTTGTAGTGAGAGAGTGGTGAGAAAGTCGAAAGACCATCCACTCATCGGGAGGTTATAAATGATCTAGGAGGTAGAAAACTGACCTACATGTAAGCTGCTGTTTTCTCAGAAAAATAACGAAAAACAAGAGTATTTTTTTCAGCTGGTGTTGTTTTTTTTTTGCCGAATGTCTGGTGATATGGTGGTGAGCCCAGGTGAGCGGACAGAACATGCTGACACACTGTCTGGGAGCCAATCTGATAACATTCTTGGAAAGGGTGCAATGAGTTTAAAGGGTGTGAAAACTGCACTGGGGACTGAAAACATACCTATCTCATCAAGATAACAGGAAAGCAGTTCATGTTGAAATTCTGATTATTCGACTAAATTGAGTTTTGAAGCAGCATACTGTGTATTTTCAAAGAGGAAGGAGCAAACTATTTAATGTAAGCAGCAACGATCAGCCATCTACTTCAAATACAGTATCTTTTGGCCACTTTCTTCGTGCTTCGTGCAAAGTTTTTATCCTCTGTTACATATCTTTCATTTCATCTTGCTGAAACAAATGTTTTTCTTCAGTGTCATGACAATTTCGTTGCATCATTTCTGTCTCCAGTCATTTGTACATGAACTGATGTGATTCATGAGCATCCAACTACACCTCACACACGTGCTGCTACAGCTCCCCATAATATCTCGGGAATTACGTTGGCAATGCTATGGAAGTGACTCCCTCCACAGCAGTTTGGCTTCATTGGAAAATACAACACGTCCAGAAAGTTCACAGTTTTCCAGGACTTTAGTACGAGGCATCACAGAGTCGTCTGAGTGGAGAACATGCCAGTGCTGAACTTCTTGACCTTCAATTAGACTTTTCTTTTTGCACTTTTATGTCAAAACACCATTTGCTAGCTAATGTGCAGAAGTGCTTTCAGCAGTTTTAAGCTACAGTTTTTCTGTCAATTGATATGTTCACACTGGGGCTGGGGCTTTAACACATTAATTCTGATTGAAGAATTCCAGAAAAAAATAAGTGTTTAAATGCACCTTTCCCAGTTTCCTAATTTCTGGCACACCAGTAACACTAATAAACACTCCAGACCAGTAGGTGGCGGCAATGAACCTAAAGTCTGTTTGCCAGCTGCGAAGAAGATGAACGCACTTAGTGATGTCAGCGCACAAGAAAGTTTGTTGAACAGTGAAGGAAGACGAGACTGAATTGAGCTTGTTGGGCGGAAAGTTTTCTTTTAAACAAACCCTTATTGATGGTAACTTAGATAAAAGCGTGATTGTTTGCAAATTGTCTTAAGCATCGGTACACGGTCAAACAAACTATTTTCTGATCACCGCAGCACTTCAAGCCGACGGTATCACCTCAACGCAAAACATGTTGCTGTTAGCACCAGAGCTAACGTTAGCTACAACAGTCCTGGTACCGGCAAACAGTGTAGCCATCCCATAATAAACCACTTTTAAATACACTGAAAGTGCTTGAGTTTACAAAAAAGTCTTAAAATCTTGAATATAATTGCTATAATTGCACTTTGAGTTTGCAGTAATCTGTGAATGTAGCAGACAAGTTCACATATATGTCTATTGATAGATTCAGTCGTCAACCAAAATTTATTTCAATTGAAAAACTTTGCTTATTGTGTCAAGTATTGCCATTTTGCCAAAATGTGATTAATCATGATAAACTACAAAGCCTCTAATTAATTAGATAATTTTTTTTAAATCGGGTCCCAGCACTAGTTTACACATGAGAAAGACTTAATTGTGAAATGGTTGACAGTCATTACAAAATGTTCAAAATACTTGCATTTCAGGACAGTTTTTAAATGTGCCCATTTGTGAGAACTGCATCAGCAAAAGAAGGTGTCAAGTGCTAGCATTAAAATATGTTTTCGCCTTAAAATGCTGTTTATTTTGCTTCATGCGTCTAAGGAGTTAACAGGGAAATTCTTTCATGTAGAGTTTATGATGAAGCCTGCAAATTAGTTTGATTTTAAACAGCTAGACTATGACCCAAAAACTTCAGAAATGAGGGCCCCATCCAGTGTACTGTTCAGTTCCTTTTCAATTAAAACTTTTATGGTCTGGGTCACATCATGCTGCATTTCAGGGAGCTTTATGAGGAAGGACACTTACTCTGTCTGCTTGATACTGAACGGGTATCGTACAACTGCTGCTGCAAAGCAGTTTCTCGTGACTTATTTTGTTTCTTTTGACAGCCGCTGCTCATAATAATATTCCTCTGGCTGTGTTCTTCTCTGAGGCAGCGGGGTAAAGAACATTTGGCTGCTTTTCTCTGTGTGAAATGTGCAATAAAAATAAAGTTTTATTATTATCAAGTGCAGTAGGACAACACACTGGGCACTTAACAGCTATTCCCAAGCAGTCTGGGATTTTGTGTCCTTTTTCAAGGGCATGCCAACAATAGACACCAAGGCAGGAAGGAAGTGCTGCTCCTTTCTGACCTTGGTGTTCGACCCAACAAACTTATAGCCATAAAAATATTTCCCCGAGCACAAGCCTGCTGCTGTTCACTGATAAAAGAAAGATTCTTTGCTGCACACGAGACCGTTTGAGCCACCACAGCAACAGGGTGGCTCACCGGGAGCCCAGTACGTGAGGATATTATCAGGGTGTCGCTGGCCTACTAGGGCACAGACCCAAAATAAACTCCACACAAGGTAGGAGGCGGCTGGCAGTCATAAAGTGCACTGGGGGGATCCTAAAATGACGTGAATGCAGCTACTGTGATTGTTTGCTTCCCTTTTGACCCTCTGCTTCCTCAACACCTCCGATGTGCACTTCAACATGCACACATAAGCATGCCTGCGCCCATTCCAGCAGAGATGAATGCACGGACATACATGTACACAAAGTGCTGTGTGATCCCCTGTGATCTTTATGCATGACATGTTTTCATGGCAGCAGCAATCCCCATGTCTCAGGCGTCTTACGGACACGATTTTTGCTGTCCATTGACCTTCAAAGAACAGCTTACTAGTTGGTTTGTTAACACCATAAAATATCAAAGTCGTGGATTGTAAGAGGTTTTTAAAGGGTTATATTATGAGGAAGTCCAGATTACTGTTTGTTAAGACCTTCAAATGAGTGAACAGTTGGCTCTGTTGACATCCCGAGCCCTTTAGCGCTCTGTCCATGTTTCCTGCTCATTGACAACAGACTGGCTGGTAAAGCAGTGCCCTCCTGTGTGCTCGACAGTGAGCTTGTTTATTACAACCTGCATGTGACCGGCTATTTGCTGGAGAGCAGGGAAGCAGGTGGTTGGCGGGAAGACAGTAATAGAGATCTGCAACCTCATGTGAGCCCAACTGGACCCAAAGGGACTAAGTGGGTTTGACTAATTCAGGCTACAGTAGGTTTGGGCACATTTTCCTGTTCCTCCGAGCGTGACATGATGATGGTTGATGGATCTGCAGACCTGTGTCCATCCCTGTGTGCTTTATTGAGCAGATCAGAGAAATATGAAAGGATGGAAAGCTGTTTAGTGCCAGTAAAAGGCATGGGAAGTTCTTTTTTATTGCTTTTCAGTATTGAATCATAGTTAATTTGTCTTTTTTGGTGAAAAATTCACAAAAAGAACATTTTTGTGTCAAAGTGAAAACAGATTCTATTTAAAAAGGATGTCAATGATTAAAAATGTCAAATAAGTGACTCACCGAATTCAACACAGATGCTGAGTGTTACCAAATCGGTGAAGTAGAGAGTCTGAGTGCAGTGAATGTGTCTTCATTCTCAGCTGCTGAGGCTTGTAACTCCTTCAGAGGAGTCACAGGTGTCTTGGTGGCCTCCTTCATTAGTCTCTTTCTCGAAGAGTCATTCGTTTGCTTTAAAAATCTTTTTAAGGATGGCCTGCATGAGCCAGATTTTTACAATGTGCCAAATTCCTCCCCAATTCGTAATGATGGATTTAACTGTACTCAAAGGGATATTCATCCATCCATCAATTATCTATACACTGCTTAATCCTCATTAGGGTCACGGGGGGGCCGGAGTCTATCCTAGCCAACTGAGGGTGAAGGCAGGGGACACCGTGGACAGGTCGCCAGTCTATCACAGGGCTACACCTAAAGAGACAGACAACCAAACACACTCACATCGACACCTATGGAAAATTTAGAATCACCAATTAACCTCATCATGTTTTTGGACTGTCGGGGGAAGCGAGAGAACCCAGAGAAAACCCCACGCTGCACAGGGAGAACATGCAAACTCCATATAGAAGATCCCAGGTCAGGAACAGAGTGGTTTACCTCACTTTCTGTAGTTTTTGAGAAAAATGGGTTCAAAGTTTTGTGTTTTCAAGAATCAAAGCACCACTGTAATGCTGAATTTGGCCTGTGGGTTGGACCACTTTGCCAGTAAAATCTAGATCATAAAATATTACAGAAATTACATAAAACTCAGTTCACATTTTTTGTGGGTTACACCACCCGGCTTCTAACCCCCTTATCATCAATAACCTTCTTACAGAGTTCATTTGAGTGATCTTTTGTCATCTTGGTGTTGTTTTATCCAGCAGTACAGATTCACCAGTGGCTGTTCGATTAGTACATCAGTACACATTCACTTATTTTACATTTATTAATTTTTTATTTCATTGACATTACTTTGGTGAAACCTGTTTTGACTATGACTTGAATTAAATTGATTTAATGATTCACCGGGTACTCCAGCCTCCTCCCACAGTCCAAAAACATGCTGAGGTTGATTGGTGTTTCTAAACTGTATGCAGGTGTGAATGTGAGTGTGCCTGTTTCTGTCTATGTGTAGCACTGTGATAGACTGGTGACCTTTTCCAGGCTGTCCCCCGCCTTCACCCCGAGTCAGCTGGAATAGAATCAAGCCCCCCTGCGACATTAATGAGGCTTGAGTGGTGTATAGATGATGGATATATGATTTAATGATGAAAACCAATAAAAAGAGAACAATTTCAAATGGAGTAAATACTTTTCAAAAGCACCGAAAATATCTGTGTCTATGTAACTGCAAGGGCTCGCACAATAAACATGTTGAGCATGTCTGCACTGACTGCACCTACCCAGGCTTCCCTGATTAGTCGGGTGATGATCTGGCTGATTGGTCGCCAGGCAATCTAGCTGAGTGGCATCTGAGGTACTTGTTCTACTGACTGGACGTTGACAGTTATTAGCAATCTGTCTGGGCGCCCCTGCGTGTCATAATAACGGGTAGTGAGACTGGTCGGCTTCCTGACTGGCTGCCTTGTGCGACGCTGATTCTGTGGTGCAGCCAGCTGGGTTGTCATGTGGGTGGCTGACAGGTTGGTTGGCATCCTGTGTAAGTACACGGGTGGGTGGGTGGGTTGGGCTGTCAGTCTGATGTTTGCCAGTTTGCTGGGTGACCGACTGGTTGACTGGATGGCTGGATGATTCGACAGCTGGCTGCGGTGGTAGAAGTAATCAGAGAAGGGGATGTGGAAATGGTGGAGCTTTCATGATTGCAGTGATGCAGTTTGACATGAGGAACGCTAAGTGTATTAATCCAGCGCACTGCAGCCCTGTCAGCATGCATCTGTCTACTCAGCTGACTCTGGGTGCACACACACACACATACACACACACACACACACGTGAGGAAAGTGCTTCTGTTCAAGTGTGTACAGTTTTGTGAGCGTGGGTGGGTGTGCACACGAAAATGCCGGTGTATATTTGCATGTGTGCGAGTGTGTGCGTGAATGCATTCTAAATCAGTTCCACTACGGCTATATGTGATGTACACCGTGTACCCTCTGCGATATCTGAAATAAAACAGGCACCTTCTGTCTCCCACTCTGCACACACACAGCTATCTGTGTTGAATACATGCATGATGTGAGTCATACACACCATGCATCACATCATTACATTCAATTTGCTCATTTTTGTTTCATCTGAGATATAGTGAATGTAGCCTCTGTTTTTATTTCTATGGCAGAGGAGATTTACATACACAAAAGAATTCTGAAACATATTAATATAATGAAAGATTTAAAGCAGGCGGCAGCTTCTTTAGCTAAATCAGGGTTCTCACTACTGTTGCTTTGGGCTGATTTCCTCTTGTTTCTGCCCACCAGAAACAAGAGGAGATCTGTTTTTTTTTTCGATAACTGTTTGACAATGTGAGGAGTTTACAGATCCAGTTGACTCACAGAATCATCAGGACTCCAGCGATATCAAATAAGTGTGATATTTGTGAGTTAAAATCGGATGGTTTCAACTATCCCGATACTGCCTGGAGCAGTGGACACTGTTGCTAAGCAACACTACTTTCTAGCTCTTGAGGCTAACACTCGCTACCGATATACCTACTCTCTCCAGTTTGTCTCATGTCCTCTTTATCGTCTTTCCCTGTATCTCTATTTCCGTTTGTTCCCTCTTGTTTAGTATCTATCACTGCTATCCTTCTCTCCCCCCACCCACCCAACCAGTAAAGGCAGACGTCACCCTCACTGAGCCTGGTTCTGCTGAAGGTTTCTCCTTGTTTAAAGGGAGTCAGTCCTCTCCATTGTCACCAATGTGCAACTCAAATGAAATCTTTGGATTCTCTGTGTTTTCTGTGTATAATTTTGTTGGGTCTTAACTTCAGTTTATCAATTAGTCAGCTAATTTGTTAGAATTTATATTAAGAAGTCAGAACAAGTAATACAGGATCTTTGCTTTAATGCTTAAATTAGTCATTGAAATTCACATAGTTGATAACATTATAGGGTTTTTGATTTTAATATTTAAACTTGTTTGGTAAATTTGAAACATAAACCTAAGCTTTGGATCATTCTTTTAAATGTATACTCCATTATTAAAGGTGACTTGACTACCTGTTTCGATTGTGTAGCCCAGCTATTTTATTATCCTGACTCAGTAGCCCTATACACTGCAGTCAATTCCGCCTGAAATTTCTACTGAAGTTCGCTAATATCCATCCATCCATTCTCTATACACCGCTATATCCTCAGTAGGGTTGCGGGGGTGCTGTAGCCAATCCCAAATATGGGACGCACAGCGCGAGGTGCACGTTCACGAAAACTAGCTTTTGTGGATTGTTTACTGATTTCAAGACATGTTTTGGACAAAATATTTTACTGGCTTGTTTTGTCTGGATGTCCAAGGTTGGATTAATCACATCTGAAAGTGGTTTATACCGGCGGATTCATGAGAATCTAAGCTTTCCATGGGTGTATAGTGTTTGTATAATCGCGTTTGCAGCTTAAGACATTTAAGGAAATGCTTATGCAAATCTCAAAGCTTCCCGCGGGCGGGCCGGTGAAGCACAACGGGATTATCTGCTTTTGTTTTATGGTTTTGTCTCAAGCAACTTGTTGCACCACATTATCCACTTTGTCTCCATCTGCTTCCCCATGACATGATCTTATTAGTATCCTCCAATGTGTGATGCACCACTGTATTCAAATCTAGTGGTGACTGCAAGTCCTGTAGTGTGACTTCGGCGTAAAAGTGGTATAGTAATAGAAATGACAGTCAAAGACTTGATAAACTTGCTTTATTCCTTATGATCTTAATTTATGGAACACCTTTTTTGTGATGTGTTTAGTTTGGAATTCTAAGGTGATTGCTTTTATGTATCAACTTATTTTCTAATGCCTCCTCCTCTCTATTGCAGAGACATAAAAGCAGAGTGGCTTTATGTATTTTAGATGCAGTGAAATGGTTTGACCTCCTCCTGCTCACTGGTGAAATGTGTCATTTATCTGCTGCTGGTTAAAGGGATAGCTGTGAGTCAAGGCCAGCAGAAGAACATCTTATTGACAAAATCACTTAAGCTCCCTCCTGCTCTCTCTCGCTTCCATATTGATATACTAGAATCCTTTACTGAGCTCCTCCGCCCTTTCTTCTTGCCTCCCAACCTTTTGCCTCTTTTTCTCTCTTCTCCTGCTGCACCCTATTCGCCCTCATCTTTACATTGACAGGGTCTTTATGGGTTTTAGTGATAAATGTGACCTCTTCTTTCTCCTCGGTGGTCTTCTTTATCTTCTGTCCTTCTACATCTTTTTACTTATTCCCTCGCTTTTGACTGCAACCTCTCCTCGCTTCACTAGTTTCTCACCTCCTCTTCTAGCTCATTTTACCCTTTTTCCCACCTCATCCTAATGCTCTTCCATCACCTTTTTCTTTTGCCTCCATTCCATCTCTTCTTTTCTTACATTTCCAAATCATATTTTCTTCTCGACCTCCTTCGCTGTATCTTCTCGTCCCCATTTTCTTCTTCTAAGACGAATGGCCAATTATCCTTTTTTTTATTTCAGTGTTTTACAGCTTAGCGAGGTGGAACTCAAAGGTGAAGCGAGCAGAACAAGGTCACAGCGAGATTTAGCTCTTTCTGGAAAATAAGGGCGGGGAGACCGAGTACAAGGAGGACGGCGGAGAAAGGCAGGTCCTGGCCTCGAGTTATTGCCTTGTTGTCCATCTGTAGCTTCTTGTGTCATGGATTACAGATTACAAATCATCCATGATGGCCCTCACCAGTAAAACAAAAGCATTTTTTGCTGGTTCAAACCCTTCTCCTGAAAAGAAACTAACCGAACATTTACTTTCCTACAGTGGCTGAGGCTGAAGATGCACAATGTTGGTACAGAAAGAGAATCATGTTTTATGCTGTGCAGAAAACATAAAAAACTTTATTAATAAGATAAAATACGGTACTATAGTTTTTTAAAATATTTGTTGCTGCAGCTTATGCTCTTACTTAAAAAGAGGAGGCAGTAAATAAGGTCTCATTTTCTTGGTAATGCTCCTGAGACTTAAGTTTGTGGGGATCCATATCTTTGTTTATCTTGGAAAAGTTTTGCACTTAGATATTTGTAGATGCTCAGGTAAAAGAATTACTATACAAAACAAGGCCAATTCATGCTTTCTGTGTCCACATGTCTGCATGACAAACACCAATCAGCCACAACATTATGATCAGTGATGAGTGAAGTGAAAAACATCGATCATCTTATTTTAATGCAATGTTTTGCTGCGAGACCTTGACTTCTGACATTCATGTGAATGTCTGACATGTATCACCCACCTAAACATTGCAGGTCAAGCAACCCTCCAACACCCCACCCCCTCCATGGCAACAGCAGTCCTTGATGCCAGTTGCCACCCTCAGCAGGACAATGCACTCCCACAGCGGCATCGTCCTGTGGAGCTGCCTGGTGAACATGACAGAGCTAAAGTGTTCACCCAGGTTCCACAAATCTTACTGAGCATCTGTGGGATGCGACAGGATAAACCTGATCTAGGTAGGTCCCACCCTGCAACCCACAGGAATCACAGAATTCACTGCCACCATGCCGGTGCCAGAGGACATCCCCAGAGGTCCTGTGTCCATGCCCTACTGGGTCAGAGGAGTTTTAGCAGCATAAAGAGGACTAACACAATATTAGGCAGGAGGCCACAATGTTATGCCTGATCGGTATAGTTTATCATCTGAGCAAGTCTGCAAGGCACCAGACTTGGACCGCTCTCCAGACTTTCATATGCAGCCCAAAAATTGCGACTGGCAGAGTGTACACCCTGCAAGCATGCAAACTGCATAAAAAAATGATACTCAAAACAAATAGTTACTATAAAGAGACACTGTATAAGGAGATTCAGTATTGACAACTTTTAAATTCGTCATTGAAAGAGTTGTATTGGAATTAGATGCTGCCAGACTTTGGAGGTTCTCTAATTTGTAGCTACATGCTTTCCATCAATGGTGTCCAAACACATCGGGAACTTCTGAGTTTTCCAGAAAATTCTGTGTTTTGTCTGCACGCTGTGCTCAGCACACCTCAGGAATAATCACACTGACACACTGTTACAGTCAAATCTGTAAGCAGCTGCTCTGTTCTGTAAAAAACTGCACAGTCACAGTTAGCTTTTCTGAAACACCCACAGGAGCTCCGTGTGTCTTCCTGTGTTTGATATTAGGGGAAATGTGACTATCTGCATTGACATATATTCCAGTATGTGTTGTAGTTTCTGTCAAAATCCACATCGGTCAGTGCATAGGGATGCAGAAACCGCGAACATTTCATTTTTGGGAGAAAAAAATGAGCAAAAATGACATACAAAAACTGCAGAGAAGTGGGAGAAGGTATCATTTATAATAATAAAGAGATTTTAGCAGTCAACTAACATGCACTGATGAAAATGTGAACATGTCAGCTCCACATGTCTGGTTTTCACTAGAAGTTAATCAGGTCTGTCTCACATCAAGATCTCTGTAAGTTTCCTGTTAAAATGTTTGAGGATTTCTGCTGGAGGACAGAAATGGATCAAACACATGATCTCTATCAGCTTATAGGGAAGGCAGTGTCTACAGATACGGACCCGTACCCGTAGCCTGTGGGCTACGGATACGGCACTTTCCATTTGCCAGACAGATACAGACCCGTACGTGAGTCTCGCGAGTCAAGAAGCTGCTAACCACTGCAAACTGTTGAAAGGTAAGCAAAGGTTAAGGATAAGGTTAGGGTTAGTGTTAGGGTCAGGTTTAGGGTCTGTACCTGTAGTACCGATGCTACGGGTCCGTACTGCTAGCGTCTACCGGGAGTCACGTGACCAGATCTCGCGTATCTGATTGGCAAATGGAAAGTGCCGTATCCGTAGTCCACAGGCTACGGATACGGGTCCGTACTTCTAGCAACAACCTATAGGGAAAGTACTGAGACTAAATAAAATCTGTGTGTACTTTCATTATAAATACTGACATTTATCACAATATTTCCACCTTTTTGCACTTTGTAACACATGACTTAATGCTCCAAAAACTCAAGCAACGTTGGAATTTTCCTGTTAGAATAAGCAAGCATGTATGGAATACACACATATATACTGAGGCAAAGTGGGAAACTACAAAAGCAATATAGTAAAGCTTAACGATATAAACAAATTAAATGTGAGTTGAAGTTATTGGTCACTTCTTCTTACAGTCTGTCATGGTTTTGCTTTGAAAAATGTTAAATTCAGGTCATCTGAGCTGAAAGTAAACACACTACTCTGCAACAAGTTGAATAAATGAACTACAGACAACACGACTCACTGCTGTTATTTTGAATATTCATTCAATAATATCAAGTAACATAACATCATTAAAGCCAGACTATATTTAGCATCCTGCACATTTTAAACTCAGCTGCACTCAGTCTGTAATGTAGCACACGGTTCGGCAGCTAATGAAGAGCGACAGTTCAGGCTGTAAGATGAGAAAGATAAGTGGGTGTGCTCGTGTGTTTGTCTCTTAGAGAGCATGGTTTGGATATATGAGTGGCGTGCACGCATATGTGTGTGTGTGTGTGTGTGTTGTCAGGGCTTCAAATCTAAGCCAACGATCACCTGATACATGTGGAACATGAAGGTCTCTGTCTATTTATAAACTGCACTGCATCATCAGGGTGTAATGTTTTTGGAAAATGCGTGTGTGCGTCTGGGTTAGGAGTATCATGTGAATCAGTTTAGAGAGTCTGTTATTTTATAACCTTTACTTATCATTGTTGCACTGTACTATAAAAAAAGCATCCTCTGATCTTCCAAGAATGCAGCCACAACTTGAAATCCACTGCCAAGGCTGCTCCCCCCTGATTCTGAGTGCCACCTATAGAGTTGCAAAGAGCAAGAAGAAGCTGTTTGATGAAAAGATCGATATCACTCACGTATCTGCCCATTAAATATAAAACTGCAACCAGCAGGCGGTGAGCTCAGCCTCAATACAGACAGTTTGGTTGTGTCCACGGGTAAAATCTGGATGCTGGCACCTCTGAAGCCACTCAATAAATTATCTTTCCTTTGTTTAGCGTGATAATTGGACCTTTTCTTAACTGAGGCAATGACTTTTGTGTTCAGTTGAACTAACAGGCTTCTGGTACCATAGAGACATTAGAGTGGTATTGATCTTCTCGTCTAACTGTCATCAAGAAAGCGAATCAGTGCATTTCCCAAACAGACGTGAACAATGCAGTCTTTTCCCTTCATATATATTCTCTTTGGTCCCACCAGTGTGTCTGACAGAAACTGTTTCTAGGTGTCCCAGGAAGATAGAAGCACTGTCAACATCAGTAAATCTGACATTAGAACGCTATACTTGATTCTTTACAAACTCAGTTTTCGTCACGTACAGTTCTACAATTTCATTTAGCAGACACTTTGATCGAACGCGACATATCTGAGAGTAGATACAGCATGAGGTTAAAGATATGTGTCTACAGGATCCGTCAGTTTCTTGCTCTCCCATTCACTGTCTATGTGAAATGCCCCATGTCGCATTCTACACACCTAAAATGCTTTTAGAAATACTTTTCGCTGAACTTTTTTATAATAATAAAAGAGAAAGTTGACAGCCAAGCCGCCATGTTGCGCCGACACTTCTACCGGACTGAAGGTCTGAAAGGGTTGTCATGTGACCACCTAATGGCCAACTAGTGCACGCCCACAAAGCGGGCAATATTCACATGCAGCACATTCCTATACAAGGAAAAAACACATAAGGGCCCGTACTGGACAACTGCTCTCTGAATGGGATTTGAACCATCATTCTCCCGTAGCAAAGGTAAGTACATCTAGCTACAATTACATTTAGCTTTTATCCAAAGTGACTGACATCTGAGAGCAGATAAAACACGAGCAAGGATCTAGTCAGGAGAAAACAACCTGGAAAGTGTCATAAAACAAGTTAAAGTGTGAGCGAGTGTCTACCAGTGAATGTAGAACATTAATAGAACACTGGCACATTGCAAAGCATGGATGAGAATTCCTGTGCCAAGCAGCACAGACCTCCTCATTCGAGATAAAGTGATCCCATTTGAATCGCATTAGAGACATGCACTTCGTATTTGTACTTTAATGCTCCAAACACAAAACTTCACCTACGCCAAGTGGAAGAATTCAGTTATCCTGCAGCGATACACGGCTGCAGTGCTGGACTTTCAGAAAGCCTTTTTTTTCAACATAATTTCACTGCAGCTGGTCAGAAATTACAAAATATATGAAACCAGTAAGCTTGAGATCACTGAAGACACATCCACAGAGAGTGTAGACTCGGAAGACATTTATCACACAATCATACTTGTTTAAAATGAGTTGACGCCTCGCTGACACATGTCAGAGATGCTGAGAGAGAAGAAGATGAAGTCAGACAGACATTTACTTATAGCACTGATGAGACATGGATGACGCAGCAGAGCCTCAAGAAGAAATGTGTGAGTGAGCTTATTACTGTTTCTGTTTTTGGTTTTCTGCATGAGTGTTTATGAGGGGTGTATTGTACACACACACATACCCAGACTCTACACTACAGAGGAATGTATTGCATGTTAAATCTACTGACCTTATGCGCATACATATATAGAGGGAACATGTTGATGGGCACTTTTTAATGTGACACCACCCCGCTGACCTCCACTGATGAGCAAAACAAAGTCACTGCAGCTGTACTAATTTCATCATCTGCCCAGAGTCGGTGTAAACCAATCTAGTGCACGTGTATTCAACGCATACTCCAAGTGTACTACACATGAATATAATCTAGAACAAGTATGCATTCGTGTTCTCTGCAGCTGCCTGTATGCAAGGAAGCATAACGCTGGTCTAACACTGCACTTAAGAGATAGACATGACCTCTGGGTCTGAAAATTAAAGCCTTAAAATTGCATTTTTTTTCCTCAAAACCCAGCAGGGGGGCGGCTCCTCTAATTGCAAAACAACGTCTGATTGTATAGAAGTCTGTGACAGAATGACGCTATTTTTTACTTGATCTACTTCCTTATCAAATGTTTCTACTGGTTTCAGTTGCTAGCTTCAAGACTTTTTGAATACAGAAAGATGTTTTTGTAAATTATGATCTTATTACAGTAAACTAGGTGGTAAAGTAGGTTAATTTTTTAACTCTTTAAGCTTCAGTCAATTCCAGCCGTTTTCAGTACAAAAAATCGCTAATATTCTATTTTTAAATAAAAAAAATTACGAAAAATACGGGGAATATTGGACGGGCATCGCGAGGTGCTTTTCCTTGAAAAGGACCGATTCGGGGATTTTATACCGACTTCAGGACATGTTTTGGACAAAATAGTTTACTGGCTTGTGTCATCTGGATGTAAAAGGTTGGATTATGGCCGTTTTTGTGGAATCTTTTTTTTTGTGTATAATAATGAACCCGGAAATGTGAGTCGCGCTGTGTGCTTTGAAGCCGTGTATAGAGAACGGATGGATGAATATTTGTTTTTGTCGGACAAATGTGTTTTTCTCACCCGCTGTGGTAATCGCATCTGAAAGTGGTTTATACCGGCAGATTCATGAGAATCTAAGCTTTCCATCGGTGTATAGTGTTTGTATAAGCGCGTTTGCGGCCGTTGGACATTCTTGAAATTCCTATGCAAATTAGTAGGTGTACCGCCAATGGTACACTGAAGCTTAAAGGGTTAAGGTGAGGCTACCTTGTAATTGACAGGACTCTACTGTATTTAAGTGCATAGAGTCCTCAGATCCTGAAGTAAAATCGACCCTTAACTCCAATTTCAAATGACGAAATGCCAAACTCAAGGCTAGTTTACAAACCAATGGGTGACATCAGGTTGGAATATGCATCATTTATATACGGTCTATGATCTCTGTGTAAACAGACCTTGAATTTGTACAGACACCTGCTTTGACAATGGAGATTTTACAGTAAAATTCAGTTACAAATCAATAATACTGATGATGGCTGCATTGCATACTTGTGTCACAGTGACGCTACCATGTAAAATACCACTGCTTTGGAAGAGCTGAAACTAAAAGTGGTCTTAATCATAGCTGCTAAAGTTATTAAGTGTTATTAAGGTTAAGCATTGTTTGCTGGTATGAGTTATGATCTTACAAACACTGTAAACATTCAAAAACTGTAACAACAGTGAAAATGATAATTAAGTGATAAAATACAGTAAAGAATGGGCATTTTTTACAATCAAAAGATGATAAGGGTTTGCACTTATTTGGCAAAGCTGATGAGTGAGAGGGATATACGATATGTTTAATTTAATTCGATTAAATTTTATTCATATAGCGCCACTTACAGTCAAATTGTCTCAAGAAGCTTTACAGAACCCATATGCCTGACCCCCAGAGCAAGACCTAAGACAACAGTGGCAAAGAAAATACCCTTTTAACAGGGGAAAAAAAACCACTGGTACTTGGTATAAGGACATCATGTTTTTTGGCTCATTTGGATGACTCTTGGAAAATAACGATAACACATTAAGGCCTTCTTTACACACCCGAAAACACAAAAGAATTTCCTTTGCCTTGTAGGGTTTACACATCAACGGAGTGAAAAAAAAATCTGCATTTTCATTGGAAGGCTGGAAGGACTGAAAACATTGTAGGAGGCAAAACAATTCCACTCTGGAGGCCGTACTCAAAAGTTTCTGTTTTAGGTTATCTAAGACAAAACCTTTGTGTTTCATCGTAAAACCGTTTTCGTGTAAACGGGACCCGAGTTTCAAAATATGATGACTTATTATGATAAACTGTCTCATGAATCATCTTTAAATTCTCTGATGTGGGGAGAAATATAAAAATGTTGTGTGAGCGGACTGTGTGTTTCCATGTGTGTCGTGTCAGCTCAGCCCAGCACCTCTCCATCTCCTCGAGGGGCTTGACTTTGGCTGCTCCTAATTTCAGACATCAGCTGTCACCCGGCACACACATACAGCCGAGTTTCCACCACTTCAGAGGACATGGCATTGGCCTACATTTGTTCCAGGAGACTCACCAAAACCAGAAACACTACTACCTACCAACCTTAAACAAAACCCACCCTTACCAGAGCCTTAAAACAAGTCGTCACTCTAAGATTTTGAATGATATCATGAAATCGTGCTATGGGACTCATGCTTTGTCCCTAATAACGAGGCAGGTCCTCACAAGGTGACTGTGTAAACACAAGTAACACACACACATTACGCTTTGCTCTCACAAGTGTGTTGCCAAAGAGTTGGCCACAGCACCAGAGCCAAGAGACGATAAATCATGACTTTCAGGATCAGCTGTAAATAAGGCAGCCACCATGCAACACACACACACACACACACACACACTCTTCTTGCACGCAGAGGCGCAGATGGCTTGCTCTCACCCTGAGGCTGCCATTAGCAACATGAACAGTTTGGTTGACCGTTGTTGCTCTGAACACACACGCTCTCTCACACAGACTCTCGGCAGCTCCCTAACCAGGATGAAGACACAACATGCTGGTGGAATGACGACGACAAACTGCAGCTCTTAAACGCACTGTATTCAAACATCTGGCATGTTGTAAACGACGAAACATAAAGAACAACACAAGCATGCAGAGGAAGGAGAATAGAACCTTCTGTATTACTTTAACAGATTTAAAGAATCAAAATTTGGATGTTTGTGAATCGATTCCAATTCGTCCAGGTCCAAATCGCGATGCATCTAAGAATCGGAAATTTCTCCCACCCCTAAAGGTCACAATGAGAAACTGGTTTGAAATACAGAGGATTGTCCTGGAAACTGCAGCCACTGATGTTCTTCCTCCGTGCCACACAAGCCGAGTTGCTCTTTTGAAATTATACATTGTGGAGGTTCTGTTACATCTCAGCAGTTTAACAGTGAATTTTATGTGCCATGAAGACTAGACAACTAAAGAAATCCTTTGTTTACTGAGAGCCGGCTGTATCAGAACATCTGTGACTGAGTGACGACGCACCTAGCTGTGTTGCAGGATCAAATGTGAGCCAGCTCTGGCAGCATTTAGGCCAACTTTCTTCCAGTGTCTGCATGAAGAAAAACGCCAGCAAGCAGGTGCATCACTTAGCGGACGTCTGCCAATGAATCCAGGAAGATGTGCTAAATGTAGGTCACCATTTTGGTGAGCTGGGGACGGTCAAGTGTTCTTTTTCTGCTTTTGAAAAAGTACATTTTGTGACCACTTTTCTCTTCTCCATTCAGCTCAAACTGGAGCAGAAAGCAAACATCACATTCTGTGAGTCAGCAGCTGGATCCTTCCTTTATGTGAATGATCATCACTGGTGGCTCTGCAGCAACCACCCAGAGAAAAACAACAGTTTTCACACGAAAGAGCTGCAGATTCCAAAGCATCAGCAGCATGCTCGCTGTTTTCTTCAACACTCACGCGGTTGTGCACCATGAATTTGTCGCCCTGGGTCAGCCTGTCAGTGCAGATTCCTACTGTTACATCCTGAAGTGTCTGATGGAGAATTTCCAGCTGCAGAATCACAATTGCTGTTCCCCTGTCCTACTCAAAAGATTTAGCTTCCTGCAGTGTTTTTTGAAATTCAAGTTGAAGGGTTTGACACAGTTTAAGAGGCTGAGCCGTCATCACAGATGCTGCTTGACATGTTTACATATCAGGGTTTCCAGGGACTGTTAGAAGCATTGCAGAAGTGCTGGGAGTGGTGTATCACCTCGGAAGGAGACGACTACGAAGAGGATTTCAGCCAAATTTAAATCAGGTACAGAGTTTGATTTTTACAGGCACAGTCTTTTTGATTCCACATTGTGCACTGTAACTTCGTCAATGAAAAGTAGAGTTATGTGATGATCAGCATCTGTCTGTCTGTCTGTTAGCAACATTACTCAAACACAGACTAACAGATTGGGTAAAATTTTCGGGGAAGGTCAGAAATGACAAAAGGACCAAGTGATTAGATTTTGGGTTACTATACTGTATATATACCGTCACTGTAACTATGACAACAAGTGAACGCTACGTTAGCTGCTTGCTGACAATCACATGACTGTGATCCAACTACAAATCGACTGTTGCGGACTTTTCATCAGATATGATACAAGACACGATTGAATTCTGGAGGCGTTTCTGAGTCCCATGAATTCCCGCCGCCCGCTACATATTTAGGTCACACGATTCAGTATCCATACATAACATACACATGCATAACACACTAATTGCTCAGCGCAAGGCTATTTTGTTTGTGGGTACATCTATATTAAACAGCCACACTCTGTAGTGCCAAATTTTTCCAAGATTTCATCCATTGGAAACGATACAACAACTGAGCAGCCTTGGCTCTCTGCGCTCTCTGAGTGCTTTTCATGATGTTATCAATGCTGTTTCCTTACAGCATCCACCTTGATTCTTGCTGCTCAGTGCACATCTTGGTTCTTTCCTGTGAATCATCTTTCAAATCCCATCTGAGAGCCTCTCCTTAAAGGCATAAAAAAAAAAATCTAATTATGCGGAGGAGTAAATCAAACACAAACCGCGATTGTTGTGATGTCAGGCTTGGATGCAGTTCTGTCGTTGTCCTCTAGGCGATGGAGCGAGCTGCGTGTCTATTTTTAGCCCAGCCCCAGCTGGAGGACGAGATATTTATAGCCCGAGATCTGTTCACTGTTTCAACGCACACAAACAGCAGCATGTGCATCCTCCCACACACACTGGAAGGCTTGCACTTGCGCACACCGAGACAAATTCCTAAAAACACACACACACACACACACACACACACACACACACACACACACACACACACACACACACACACTTAGAGGCTATCAGATGCCTGTAGGGCTACTTCTGAATCAAACTGCTGCTGACAGAGAAAAAAAGTGAGCTGACGTCAGCATTAATGAGCACAACACACACGTTCACGCTTAAAAGTGAACACACAGATGGATGGATACATATGTTCAGTCAAGAAGTGAACAGAAACACGCAGGACACACCAGCCATTTACAAATATGTATACACACCAATAAGATATTAATGCATGCACATGTCCATTTTTACACTGATACGCAAAACCAGAAACACCAAAGAGTCTACACTCATGCGAGCAGCGTGCCTTGATGTATGTCAAACACAGAGGCAGCGTTTGTTCACTAAGTGGCACTCTAAAAGCCCCTAAACCAGCTCTGCAGCTCACACTCCAGTGCCCACTGAAGCCAGCTAATGCTCCCTGTGGAGACGCCTGGCAACTCAGATTCATGAAGCTTCGGCCTTGAGCACAACGGAACAAACACAATCGGCACACACGGCTGTGGTTAGCACACAGCGCATGCTACATATGCATTACCATGAATAAAACACTACGAATACATCTATTCTCTTGATGTTCATTTTCAGACCACTATATTCACTAAACAAGGCTGGTTAAACCTTCTGCAACTTCTCAGTAATCCTTACATTTCCCAGAAAGGCTCAGGTTAAGGCAAAAAAAATCCCCCTTTTACGATGCATTTCATACATAACTGAAGTCCTGTGCTATACTATGCAAGACAGATGTGGATCTCTATATGAGATTTTATAAAAATGGCAAAAGACATCAGAAACAGAACCAAACATGCTGTGTGTTAAAGACACAAAGCTTTGAAAACCATGTGAGTGATGCTATGGCTGTGTGTTTTCTGCTGAATATGTAAGGAACCAAAGGAACATTTTGCTGGCATGGTTTTGTTTAAATATGTACAAGCACAGATATGTACATGGTAGCGCTGGGCGATATGGCCAAAAAATAAAATCTCGATTTTTTTAGTCAACTTGGACGATTACGATTTTAATCGATTTTTGTTGTTTCTTTGCGGTCTGTTTGCTATGGCTAGTGCTAGCCATGCCGCACTCCCGTAGCTGCGGGCACTCTTCCCAGTCTTTAGGATGCCTCTGCCAGAGGTGCTGAAAGACGTTAGTTGTGCTGCTACTCTTCGTTTTCACAATACTTTTGCAAACCCTGCACGACTGTAGTTTGCTCTGTGTCAGTCTTATCAAAGCCGAACCACTTCCATATAATCGATGTAACATGAGGCTCTTTTCTCGCGACCAACTCTTCGTCTGCTGTTGTGTACGCCGTGACGGGGGTGTGTGTTTTGGCGGAAAGAGATGAGAGGCGGAAGCAAACGCCAGTGCACAAATCGTGAAAGGCAGAAGAAGAATCTGTATTGTTATATATTTAAGCTCACGTCGACTTTACGATTTGGCAAATTTTCAAATCGTCAGGATTTAAAAAGGCGAATTAATCAAATTAATTAGATTTATCGCCCAGCCCTAGTACACGGGCACATAAGCATGCCGGTGTCGTGATCTGGAGAGTCAGACTAGTTACATTAATGAGTTGCTGTCTGAGAAGCATTACCCCTCTATATGAAGCAGCTATACCACATGATGTTTATGTGACTAATATGCAATGCTTTTGTGATATTTTTCATTATAATTGAGATTTCTTTGTCAGTCTTTCCTACTAGAATAGAAAAGTGCATCATGTAGGACACTTCAGTTTATGTTCACAGTTTACTTATTTGTCATTTGGAACCCAAAATTAAGTTCTGGTGAGAAAAAAAAAATCCTTGAATTTTGAGACTTTCTTATGGAATTTGGGCAAAACTGTTTTCAGTGGATCAAAATGATGAGTCCAGCAGACACCACATTTTAATATCTGACCCTTAAAAACTGACATTTTCAAACAAGGGTGGTATTGTGATCCCATGAAGTTCCTTTAAGTGTAGATGCATCCACATTTCTGCCCCAAAATACAGTCAAGGGTCAACATTTTACCAGTTTTTGAGGCTTCCAACATCAGCAGCACGGCAAGCCAAGGTTCCAGTTTGTTGGTATTTTGACATGGTGATGTAGATCAATTCATAGGTCCACAAAAACTGGTGTGCAAATGGGTCTATAAATTGCCATCATTGTGCAGGTTGCTTCCATGTTGTTCACAGTTTGAAATTTAACAACATGTAGTTGCTTATGGAGGCCACCTGAACAATGCAGCTGGCCTACTTGGGTGCATAAACTATAAAAAGTCCTGGTGGTGTGTCCTGCTGTGAAATACACAGCTTGAGATATTAGCCTTTCTGAGCTCAAAAGCTGCACAGTTGGTGGGAAAGCAGAGACGCATCAACGGGTGCCACCTAGTCTCACAAAAAATGCTGGTTTATAGTGTAAAATGTTATAGTTACAGTAAAACCCTATAAAATTGTAAACCGAAACCATGACCTTTTCTTGAACCTAACCAAGTAGCTTTGGTGCCAAAACCTAACCGAGACCAGGGATGAAATGTTTAATTGATATATGCTACCATTCCAAAGTTTGGGGTCACTCAGACAGTTTCATGTTGTCCATGAAAACTCACACTTTTTTCATGTGCTTACATATTTACACAAGGGTTTTCTAATCACTAATTAGCCTTTCAACCCAATTAACTGACATAATGTAGATATTCCATTAAAAAAAATCAGCCATTTCCAGATAGAATAGTCATTTACCACAATAATACTGTCTAGACTGTATTTATTATTCATTTAATGTTATCTTCATTGAAAAAAAAAAGTATTTTCTTTCAAAAATAAGGGCATTTCAAAGTTAGCCCAAACTTTTGAACGGTAGCGTAACAGAGTTTAAATTGAAATCATGATTTGAAACATGCAAAACACATCAGGCTGAAAGGTTTAAACTGTCTTGTAAATAGTTTACAAGTTCTTGTGTGGCGCTTCATGTGAGATGAAGATAGGCAAAAAGAAAAAAGGCAAAAATCACATAGCCATCTCACATTTCTACAGGCCTAAATGTGAAACTAATAAGGGTCTGTGCTGTGGACCAACCTACCTGTTGGACCGTTTGTTGTGAGACTGCGTTGCTGTGTAATTATCTTCACCAAACTGATAATTCCATCAGTCGCCGTGCCAACAAGTGTCATCATAACCTGGGAACATCATCATATGAGTCAACCTTGGCAGAAGAAAAACTGATTCATCTCCTTTAAGGTCAGTAGAGTTGAAATCCAGCAGTGGATTTTCAATACAAACTTCTACTACACTAAAGATGTGCTTGAACTTCTAAAACTCCTGTTGTTTCTTTCCCCTCCAGTTTGTGCATTCGTGTCATTAATATCCGTCATCTTGTGCTTCTCTCTCTTTAATCGTGAATCAATACTGGGAGTTCCTTTCTCCATTTAGCATTTCTTTGCTTGCCTCTTTATCAATAACAAATAGAGTCAGCCTAAAAAAAAATCAAGTGAAGTGACGTTAATACCAAACAGCCCATTAGAGTCTGGATGTTTGCTGTCAGTCTCTGCTGTCTGATGGCAAAGACAACAAATCAGATACAACTAGACCCTGTAACAGTCTGAAAGCAGAGATACAAACGCTGTGTTTAGGTGGGGTCACAACAAAATACATCGTATGTTAGGGATAGGAAAAAATGCTGTCAAATCTTTCTTTCCTCATTTTTATTTCTCTGCTAGACTGCTGTACATTCACACAGCAGGTGCACAGAGCACTGAAGGCACCACTGAACACCTAAACACACCTCAGTGCAAAAATGTGTCTGCAGTCTCGTAGCAGCTTTACATTGTGTAGTTGTGATAAACTCTGCTGCCAGGAAAGTGCATGAAGGTGTGAGTGCCTAAACACACCACAAAAAAAGATTTATTCTTCAGTTCACATGCTGAGCTTTAGTTTACCTAGCAGTGAAAATGTGTATTTGAAAGCAACTGTGCTCAGTTAGCAGAGATGTTTACAGCTGCACTGCAGAATTGATATTGTTTTTTGCCAATGCTAACTATGCTTACAGACACATAATTAAATCGCTTCAGTTTGTAGGAGTTCTGACTGGGGAAACATTCACATGCAAATGAATGCATTCACATCGCACATCGAGCTGCAAGGATGTGCCCAAGGCCGGGATGAAGCCTGCTTTGGCAGAGCTGCACCTCTGGAGGAAAAATATGTATTTTGCTGGTTTGGATGCTTAAAAATTAGTCGTCCATAATTGCTAAAGTTATGCCAGATCAACTCAGCATATCTTTCAAAGTTTACTCTTTGATAGATACACCTTAGTGATGACAGAGAGGTTTGGAAAAAAACAGAACGAAAGGAAGAAACTTTAAAATTCAGTCAGACCAGGAGGGCCAAACTGATTTTAGATCAGGGGACGCATAAAGCCCAAATTGATCTTACGTGGGCCGGACCAGTAAAATCACAGCATGACCTATAAATAAACTCCAAATTTTTCCCTTTGTTATAGTGCAATAAAGTACATTCTGAAAATAAAGTGTTCACATTTAATCTTTTTACAAAACATTATGAACATACTTTGCAAAGTCATCAGTATGTCTGATGTTGAATTGAACATTTAGAAATATATATATATATATATGCACATACTGCAAGTTAGCAAATAAAAATCAACACCACTGCCAGAATTTCAAGTCCCCAGTAATGTGAATAGTGAATAGAGTGCATTAAAACACTCCATTAAATTGTCTAATTTCTCTCATGAAGCTAGTTAAAATAAAAATTGCAAAATGGCTCGGCTAAACCAGTATGAAGAAATGATAGTAACAGGTGACTGCACACTGCACACAGACTGCACACAAAAGACCGTGAAGCTTAAATAGAACATTAAATTGCAGCGACTCCAACTTCTGAACCAGCATAGCAGGGTAGATTTTGAGTCAGACTGACCTCGTGACTGATGAGGTGCTGCTGTATCGTCGTGTCCTCAACTTCTTAGTCTGATTCATCCTTAGCTTGACACATCTGATTTTGAAAGCCCAACATGACAACAGCCAAACTGCAGACTGAATGTTTCAGAACAACAGTCCGCCATCACTGTCGATACGTTTATCTTTCGTGTAAAGTCTGTGGTCCAAGCAAATTTATTCCCCCCTTATGGCCCCCTCTCATGCGGTGCAGAATTTCAATCATAAAGTCTCTTTATATAGCAGAATATCTTTATAGAGCTTACAACTTCAAACCATTGAAACACAGTACATTTCATGCTTTTTAATTTTTCCTTTAATTACATTGTGCCATGGAATAATAAATCCTGTAATCTTGGAGGAAGTGCTTCTGTCCGTCTATTTTACACACATCTGCGGGCTTCTAGCTGGTTTGAGTTTATGATGAAGGGTCAGTGTAACCTAAAATTCTAAACGAACATGCATTTTGGCCACACACCATCAAAATATCCCTCAATCCTGTTCCACTTTACATACTTAGTGGTTGTTTTGGGGCATTGGTAGACTTAAAGTATCCTCAAACAATCACATAACTCAGGAACATCGTCATGTCTTTTGGTTCGAAATGACAAATGATGTATGTTAGAATTATTTTAAAAGAAAAAAACTAATCTACCTCCTTTCAAGAGTCTATACTAGTTGATGTTTGAAGAATAACGTGATCCAGTCTGCTCCACTAAAGAAGTGCTTGAACTTCTAAAACTCCTGTTGTTTCTTTCCCCTCCAGTTTGTGCGTTCATGTCATTAATATTAGTCATCTTGTGCTTCTCTCTCTTTAATCGTGAATCAATACTGGGAGTTCTTGTCTCACTTTCTCCATTTAGCATTTCTTTGCCTGCCTCTTTATCAATAACAAATAGAGTCAGCCTAAAAACTCAACTGAGATGACGTTAATACCAAACAGCCCATTAGTGTCTGGATGTTTGCTGTCAGTCTCTGCTGCCTGAGACAACAAATCAGATAAAAGTAGACCCTGCTAACAGTCTGAAAGCAGAGATAAACAAACTCTGTGTTTAGGTAGGTACAACAAAATACATACTATGTTAGGAATAGAGAAAAATGCTGTTTTCCTCACTTGTATTTCTCTGAAACATTTGCTGCTAGACTGCTGTATATTCACACAGCAGGAGCACAGAGCACCAGAGGCAACGCTGGACTCCTCGGAAACACACCTCAGTGTTAAAATGTGTGTATATACTCTATTCTGCTGCCCTGAAGGTGCATGAACATGGCAGAAGTACCTGCGAGCAGTTAAAACTCACACCTGCTGCTGTGGAAAAAAACTTCTCTAAGGTGGCTTTGAGAAAATGGGAATCGAAGGAAAGTTATGTTACACTCAGAGCCGCAAAATAAAAGGAGTAGACTGGATGTGATGTCGGACTGCTGAGTCAATCTCAGGAACAAGATGACGAGTTGCGGAGAGGATGTGAACAATGCTAATAAACAGAGAGAGGCCGGGAACACAAGTAAACAACCTCCTCGATGAACTGCGGAAGATGTAGTGACAGCTGCTGTGCAAACAGTCCGACCGTTGTGAGCAACAGGCAGAGTCAGAAACCTGTGAGGAGCTCTGTTTACTCTGCAAACATGTTCAGTCTGGAAGAATCTGCCAGAGCCGGTTTCTACAGAGAGAACGCTGCGACACTGACACCCATCTGTGGGATTGCTAAGGAGTTTCTGAGATACTGTCACCAACATCAGGGTACAGATTTTCCCTTTTTTTTTTAAGGGATAACAACTACAAACCTGGAAGCATCAGGAGAATAGTCAGAGTACACAATTTACTGAACAATAGCGATAAAAGGTATGAGTTTTTAGATACCTAGGATGCATTCAAACATTACTTTACAGCAGGAGTGTCAAACTCATTTTAGTTCAGGGGCCGCATCCAGCCCAATTTGATTTCAAATGGGCCGCAGCAGTAAAATCAGAGCATAACAACCAATAAATAAAAAAACGACAAATTCAAAAATTTCCTTCCATGTCAGTGACCAACAACTCCACCTTCATTTCATCTGATCAGAGCTGATGAGCAGAGGCTGTCTTCTTAGTCCAATTGAGCTTTTGAGCGCCCATCTGATTGGTGTGGAGTCTTCCTTGTTCAGCGTCCATGAAGTGATTGTTTGAACTGCTGACAGAACTTCTCACATCCATCAGCAATGTCTTGAAGTCTTCTTACCATTCCAGCGGTCAGTTTTAGGTTCCTACCACACCCTCTGAGAGTTTCCACTGTGCAGAACAACGTGTACTTTTCGATTCTGCTTTGCACTCCAGACTCTGACACTTGAAGACATTTGAAGGATGCTTTAAAGCCTTTTCCTGTATTATGAGCGCCCACAATGTGCAACTCTGTCTCTGTAATGGACCTTATAGCAAGTGTTGTGCCCTTAGAAAACCCAGCATCGAGTGTAACTTCTTTACAATACACAGAAAAACACTCTACTATTTTCAACAAATGTATAGAAACACTACACCATTATTTACAAACAATGCCTTTGGTCTCATCACCTGTTGTCTAACTTACCTTTATAACTCTTAAACTTATATTCTTCTTAAGTTCTTATTATGAAACATACGGTTTGTTGCATGAAGTGTGTATTTAACTATTTTGTCTTGCACAGAAAAATGCTTTTTAGCACATTTACTTCACGTCGGAGTGTAATTGCGTTTGAACACCAGCAACAGCTTAAACCTGGACCATGAGGTTGCTAGTAGCTAGCTTACACACCAACCGAGTACAAAAAACAAACTTTCCTGCCAACTCAGACACAGAGGAGATGTTACAAACATGTTTGCTATTTTTAGCAGCTAGTTTCAGCAGCAGTTACCTTAAAAATGGGGAATATCGAGGGGGGAAATGATAGTTGTCTGCTCGCTGGGTGCTCATTCACCTGGAGCCGCAAGGCATTACTAGCAGATCGATGCACACCTACTTGTATCAACAGCGGCCATTATATAAGACATTAGCAATGAGTCGGTGCTAAATCAAACCGTGTTTACTATCTGTCACAAGCTCAAGAAAAAAATTAAATTCAAGTTAAATGAGTGATGGTATGAATCATTTTGAGCTTAATTATATAGGTTACATATCCTTACTGTCTATGTCCACGGTCAATCCTCTGTAGCACCTCCCTCTCATGTGGTGCAAAATTTCGATCATAAAGTATTTTTATACTTAATATTACATAATCTACGTAATTTTTCTAGTGCTTACAGTTTCAAACTGGTAAAAGACAGTAGATTTCGTGCTTTTTGATCTTTTGTTTATTTGCATTGCATCATGGAAAATAACTCCTGCAATCCTGAGGGAACAGCTTCTGTTAGTCCATTTTTATTGACAGGTCTGTGGGCTTCCGCTGGTTTGGTTTATGATGAAGGGTCAGTATAACCTATAATTTCAAACATACATTTAGACCACACTGCAAGCAGGCCCCTGTCCTGTTTCACAGTGCATACACTACCATTCAAAAGTTTGAGGTCATCCAGGCAATTTCATGTTTTCCATGAAAACGCACACTTTCCTTCATGTGCTAACATAACTACACAAGGGTTTTCTAATCATCAATGAGCCTTTAAACACCATTAGCTAACACAATGTAGTATTAGAATGGTTGTTGGAAATGTTCCTCTGTACCCCTATGCAGATATTTCATTAAACATCAGCAATTTCCAGCTAGAATAGTCATTTTCCACATTAACAATGTCTAGAATGGATTTCCATTTAATTTCATGTTATCGTCATTGAAAAAAAATGCTTTTCTTTAAAAAAAATAATGGCATTTAAATGACCCCAAACTTTTGAATGATAGTTTATATCCTTCTTGGATTATGGAAAGTAACGATGAGGGCTTTTCCCACATGTTCTTACATTTTAAAGACTGTAGGTGGAGTCAGGCTACAGTCAACAGGCCCTGAGAGTTTTAAATCATTTCAGTGTCCATTACAGTGAGTTCCAGCATTTACCCTCAGGCAGCAAAACATAAAGCCCACCCCTGTAGACTGATAAACGGGGAGCATTCTCTAGCACTCAGATGTTCTGGTATTTTAAATGTGTAAAAGGTACAAAAAGACTGCAGGCAGCCCAGGGCTTTCTAAAATGTGGGAACACAAATGAGGGTAAAATTATAAGAAGTCACAAGAAAGCTTTGGGAACAAACACTGAACCCTTAAAGTCTTTTTCCAGTTTGAATTCCACATTTGTTTTCATCGGTGCAGTCTACGGTTAACATCTGTATCACCTCGTTGCTTTTTAGGATTCTGTGCTCGTGTCAAATGATGCAAGGACACAGAACAGGTTTCAGTTGAGTTTTTATTGAAGTCACACAGTCAGTCCACAGCTGCCCTGACAGATACCGCTGCTGCACTGCAGAAACTCCCATCTGCTGCGTGAATACATGTGTGAGCGAGCGAGTTTAACATCACAACTTTGGCAACACTTCAAAGACTTCATGCTTCATCTTGACATCATGTAACCCTGTGGCGCTGAATAAGTTAAAACACCAACATGATTCAAAACACAATTACAAAACAATAAATTATGAAACAAATTTGCTGTACAGACTGTAAAAGCAGGTTAAACATGTTGCTTTGACAGCAGATTAATAATAAAAAAATAACAATATTAACAGAATGTACAGAATTTTGTTCAGCTGCATTCTCAGAAGTTGTCAGGATCAATACTGACAAAGGTAATGATGCTGGTCTTTAAAACACACATTTTCTAGTTCCACAGTGAAATTAACAGTCTTTCTTATCAGACACAGCCAACTAAAGTCTCCTCCTCCCTCTAGTGGAGATAAGAAAAACTACAGCCTCCTTTGGTAATTAATATAGACGCATTCAAAACCATACGGACATGTTTATGGCTTAAATATGCCCTAAATATGATCCAGTTTTTGATTTAATCGAGTAGTCCCCCATTCACTATTATTAGAAAGTGGTTCACAATCTTCATCAGGAGTGGTTTTTAAAGTAAAAATAGTTAATTATCTGCAAGTTTTCGAGCAGTAAATACATTTTATAACACAAAACACATCTGAAATTTGATTTGCAGGAAACATCATCTAAAACAGCAGTCTGTCATTCATTGGAATTAAAGAAATATCCAATTGAACAGATCCCAAAATGTGAGGCTTAATGCACTTACAGTACACGGCTGAGTTGTTCCTTTCACCCCTAAAATGGCCTTTGAAGAGGTGAAAGTGGACAAAATGTTCTCAGGTTGAGAGATTTTCGTGCTCATCTCGCTAACCTTGAGGACATTTGGTATTTTGGCATAAGTATCATCACACAGGCTCTCTCTCTGTCTCTCTCCCTCTCTGTCCCTCCTGCTGCTCTGCTCCGTCCTGACATTCAGACTGATGGGAACAGCTAAGCTCCAGCTGAGCAGCTCTGAATCCGAGGCTCCCTCTTTCTGCTTCACATCCACAGCAGCTGATGCAGCACAATCCAACATGAAAAGGCTCAAGACACGGCCATGTAACGGGAAGAGCTGACGGTGCGGCCATGTTGGAAGAGTAAGAGTCTTTTTCAGTAAAACATCTACAATTCTCTTATGCTGGAAAGGTTGAAGCAGCATTAATATAATTTTGTTGCCACTTGGAGGTAAAATTCCACAAAATCTGACAGATTATGGCTTCGAAAACCTGGAAAATTATCTATTGCTGGTTTACACATAGTGCAACATTATCTGATTCTTTAGCTAGCCTTTGTTTGCCTGCATGGATGATGGATTTTCACAGTTTGTGACAATTATCTGCAAAATCATCGCTACAAAGTTCTCCTTTTAAACTACCTGTTGTGATTTTAGACATTTTATGATTAAAATATTGAGCAGTTCAGCTATAAAATGATTATTTAGATTTTTTTTTCATGCTTTTAAGGCTAGAAATGGACTTGAAGAATGGGTAGGTAGAATGCTTTTCTTGCCAATAGCTAAAAACTAAACTTTTAACACAAATAAAAATCTTCCAACATGGATTTTCCATAGAGAAACTGGTGCGGATTAGAATAATGTTCTATGCATGCTTAGATGTGGCATGATGTGAGGCAGAGGGGAAGCGTTTCAAGAAAATTATGGGCCATACGCACATATAGAATTCAAAGCAAACTACTATAAACAAACTATTAGGCTCCAATTCCAGATTGTCAGTTTACACAATCGGAAAATTACTTAAATTTAGTTTTTGTAGCAAGTTAGGAAGTTGCTTCCTACCCAGAACACCATATCAATACATAATACTGTGACTTTAAAAGTTGAAAGCAGGGGAATAAAACGCATATATGAGGCATTCACTCTGGACTCCGCGGGGTAAATAGATGAGGAGAAGCCCTTATTATCAATGCTGGTCTGTAAATCTCCAGAAAGGGCCACTGGGATAATGAGGCGGCAAACTTCCAGTGCAGGGGACATGAGCGAGTTAAAATCTGCTGTAGCTAAATGCTTTCACAGTCCGTCTCACTCGGAAGAAATGCCACACAGAGGCATGACCTGCATTGATTGAACCGTATCCATAGCAACGAGCATCATCAGGTGCATATGAATAGAGATGCGAGTGGCTCCTGACTCGTCTACATCTACGATATGAACCGTTTGAAGCATAAAACCCGACGGAAGAATCAAACTCTTGCTGTAATGGGCTCCGAACGAGTGAAAACACAATGGTGAGGAGAGAAAAGAGTGAATTTAAATCAGCTCATGGGCAGAAAAGGGGGAGAAATAGATTCGAACTAACAGGATAACTCTGTGCTGCAGTTCGTCGTCTCCTCCCAGCTTGCTATGCCTCCTCACATCTTCTCTCCGTTCACCCTCCAACTCCTTCACTCCTCCTCCCTGTATGAGTTTCTTCCTCTCCTCCTCCCTCTCCTGCTCGGCCCTGGAGACATTTTACATTTACATCACATTACACAGTCTGAGATGATGAGAGCGCTGTGTACCTGTCAGTCTCGATACAGTGCTGCTGCTGTTGCCTCCAGGTGAGGAGGAGACTCGGGGAACACACACACACTCACCTGTCAGCACAATTTCATCTCACGCAGATGCACACACACACACATACAATTTGCTCTCTATATGTCTAAGTGTTCCAGTTAGCTCGCTAACACACACGCCCTCTAACGAGAACATGCAGCCTATCTTTATCAATTCAAAGTGCCCTTCTCAGCCTCTGAGGATCACGTGAAATGAGTCAAGGGTAGGCCCCGGACTCCTCTCCTCTCATTCAGCTCATATGGCCCCCGCGAGCCCTCGAAACTATTCTCCTCATCGTCTCTGCTGCCTTGTAACAAGCCATAACAAATTTTCAGTGCAACTTTAAGATTGTCCTTCAGCCTAAAGTCACAGAAAGCGTCTAACCTTCCCGAATGTCCATGACACCAAAAAACAACCAGCTGCAGGGCTGCTGCTTCCTTCCTGTGTCACATAAGCCCTTTTCAGACATGGAAAACTTCATCAGTCTGCTAAAGTGATGGCATTCTGTCATTCAGACATAAGTCATCTTCCCATTAAGGTTCCTCAAAGCTTCAATCAGACATATCCACATTTGTCACGAGACTGGACTATACAGAAAAATGCTTCAGTGTCAGGGATATGGATCTTGCTACTGCTTGATGCTACAGAAGAAAGATTCCTACAAACAGCTGGAAGCAACAAACTAAACTCCAGCTCCTGTTAACATCTCAGTGGGAATAATAAAAAAGATTGCCTTCATTTTTATGGAGCATCATTAATCTCAGCTCTTCACGTCTTTTTAACCGTTAGGTTTTCCTTCTAACACTGGTCCACAAGCAAAATGCTTCCAGAACAGAAGTAGCTAAACTTTACCTACTTTCAGTTACTAAAAAAGACAAAAGAATAAGTAAAAACTGATGGTTGGCTCATGTTATCAAGATACAGTAACAAGTCAAATATTGAAATTCTACATGAGAGAGGGATTATCAGTTAAAGGATATGTATATGTCTGAGCTACAAGTTGACTCAAAACATTTCTGCAATGTAGAACATATTCATCTATGCTAATGTTTACATAGAACACGGCCTCTCTGTTACATTTCATAAGACACGGCGAGCATCAATCTAAGTCATATGTAACAGCTTTTGTCAGTGTGTGATACTTTTATCAAACTGTCTTTTAGTTTTTACCTGAGGAATTAGAGATGCCTTGAAACTGTGTAAACAACAAAGATAACTTCTGTTATATTTGTGGTGAAGTAATCTCAAAAGCGCAGTACAGCTGCTGTTGTGAAAAAGGCATGTTGTCTTCATTTTGGATGCAGGACAAGAGTTGAGCCCCACATCGTTGTTGTAACATACATGCAACTAATTTTCATCACTGGCTCCACAAAAAAGAAAATCTATGCCTTTTGCAGTTCCAATGATTTGGCGAGAACCAACACATCACAGTAGTGATTGTTATTTTTGTATGGTTTCTCCAGTTGCAAGAGGAATATCAAGAGAGGAAAAATGGACTGTGCAGTGTCCAAATAACCCATCAGGGAAAATGGAGTCCATCTATGCTGGCTGACTACTGTTGGAATATGTGAAGGGATGATGCTGTGTACGAGAAAATCCAAAAAGCATCATGCAAATACTGAATAACTGTTGTTCTATAGGATGTTTTCAGTGTTGTTTCAGTTTGTATTTTCCTAATACATTTAGTTACAATGAGTCATGAGACTTCTTTTGTTTAATCCTTGCTAGGGTAGCATTTTGACAATTCAGACAGAAGTATTCTTTCAAACGCAAGATTTATGTACATATAAATACAGAATAAAACTTTGTCATTAAACATCTTGGAGACATTAGCCAATCATCAGTTTTTTCATTTGTTTTTCAGTTCAACTTGTCAAAGTATGTAAGATATAACCAATTATATCTCGGAAGCTGACAATTTCCAAACGTTTGTATACCAATGCAATCAATGTTTTTCTACAATTTAGCACCATTATTGACCCAAGTTTTGTGTCTGCTCTCTGTTATGCCTCAAGAAAATAATGGAGATGGGTGGAGTTCAGACTTTTGCCATGTTGAAAGTGATGGAGAAAGTAGGTCTGACCAGGTGAGATTGCCCTTGCAGCTTTTACGGACAATAATAGCTGCTATCTGGTTCATGGAAAAGACTGAATATCTGAAAAATGCTGTAAGTTATGACTTGGAAAAGTCAAAAAATCTGGACATCAAATACTTTCCATCGACACTTACAGATTTACTGTCCACGCTGAGCTAAAAAAAAATAGTAGCAATGCATAAATGTCTTCTATTGCACACATTCCAGCCACTTAAACCAGCAGCTTTATCGCATTTTCTGACTGTCGAATCGTCCAGTACTTTCTGATGTTTAGCTAGAGCTCGTATGATGCTACGGTCAAAAAAAGAGAGAGAAAACTGAATTAGTCCACAGCATTACATCAAACTTGTGTCATGCTCACTTCAGAGTTTTTCGTGCTACAAAATGCAGGATTAGATTGATTTTCATATGCATTCAAGTTAGTACAGGAATAGCCTAAGACATGGCCAATGACCCCTTACCTGTGAAAGCGAAAGGTTGGTACACTTAATCTTTCCTTTAATTAACTTTCAAGGTGATTCTGAGATTCTCCCTGCACTGCTTTGCACAGGATTTGGGTGTCAAGAAAGCCATGAAAAGATATTTAAAAATTCCAGTTGTCAAATTGAACACAGCAGTCAGCTAACAAAACTTAGCATTTTAGCGCTCACACAGTGACCATTGCATACATGTAGATTAAGTAGTTGCTCTGATATCTTTTTAAAAACACTGATTTTGACACCGAAAATAAAAGTATTTGACGGTCAAGCTGTAGTTGCATGCTACCGTTTGAGAAGCAGCTGTAGCTTCATTTAAAAACTATTGCTGTTAGCATTCAAAAATATAGTATTGAAAAAGATCCTTCTCATACTGCACATGCTGATATACGCTGCCCTACTTCCTTCCTCCGCCTCTCCTAGCAGTAAGGGTAGTAGCTGCTGGACGGCCCTGTCCCCATCGGCATCATGGCGAGGTAGTTGGAGGGCACGTATCCTCTCTGACCGCCTCCTGCCTCCACCAGGCTCCATTCAGGGTTCCCTCGTTTGTCATGTGGCTCAAGGACACGAACAGGTTCTCCAGCCCGGACAGAAACTTCATGGTTCCCCCTCGCCGTAAAGTCATAAACTGCCAACACCTGGAAAATGAAATGCTGAGTCAATAACAGATGAATAATCTCTACAGATCACGTTATTCCCCTCAAAAAATGATTTCATGGCTGTATAGACCTGATCTTTTTCCTTTTAGTGATTATTAACTCATGAACAAATTCTTAAGTTATGACCAAAAACCTGTTTTGTGAGACCAGAGAAACATTTGATTGCCATTTAGGTTTTCCTTGTGGTTCATGTGGATGTTTATGCTTAATTCCTTAAGGCAGGGGTGTAAAGACTGATTTTAGCTCAGGGGCATGATACATCCCAATTTGATCTCAAGTGGGTCAGACCAGTACAATCTTAGCATAATAACCTGCAAACATAACATGAAAAAAATAAAATTATGACATCTTTTTACGAAACAGAATGAACAGCATGAAGATTCTTAAGAAAAATGAGCACAATTTCAACAATATTACAGTATTATACTCAGTTTATTATTTCCACATTATAACTTACAGATGGCAGTGTGTCTACAAAGGCACAAAATATTTAGTCTCAGATGTCTGGAACTGAAGCATATAGTAGATCTAGAAATGATTTCTTAAGTCATCCCATGGGCTGAGTTACACCCTCTGGCAGGCCGATTGTGACCCGCGGGCCGAATACTTTACACCCCTGCCTTAGGACATTCAAGAGACATCATGCTGACGTTCATATAACACCTCTGGCTTTGCCTGTTGGAAAAAAAAACATCAATATGACAACAAACTGGTCACAATTGGCATGTTAGGTATGGATATTAACTATTAACAAGCTGAAACACAGGCACTTAACATAGATGCACTGTAGCTCGTAACAGGTGTTTTGTTAGGATGCTGGATGCTCCTTTATTGGCAAACAAACAAATTTCATGTATATAATTAGTAGTTTAAGTATGGCTAATTCCTATATGCATATACAAGCAAATAATTTAATATGGTTTACTGATTTAGAGAAAGCCTCTTGTAATGTATATCGGTGGAACAGATTTCATCATTTTTAATCAATGTTTCACACACGGTTTAATTTACATACACACACGACCTATTTTGATTCATACGGAAGTTGGCAACTCTACTGGATTAACAAGTGAAAATGTCACATTATAGTGCAACATGCTGATGTTAGAGTTTATTATAAACATAAAGGTGAGACTGATGGACGTAGTTTTGGAGATATTCTAGAAAATTACTGTCTTCACAAAACTACTTGGAGCAATAACTGAGATAATTGAAAAAACAAATCAATACACATGTATAGCACGGGCACTTCCCCTGCGTTTTTCTCATTGCTACTAGATACACACAGCACATCACAGTGCGAGTTACACACTTACACACAACTGTGCAAACGAACAAGCACGAGAGAATGCACGAACACAGGTATGGTACAAATGTGAACACTCATGGACACGCACACACACATACACACAATACCACAACCACAAATCATTGTAATATTCTGTGAAAAGGTTAAGCCCACTAGTTATGTCTTGACAAATCCCATCTCATCACCCCCCTCATGCACGTACACAGAATGAAGGCTTCCTAATGAGCCTTGTGTTGGTATGACAGAGTGCCCCAACAGTGCTAATAGCCGAGTTTAGCCGGCTGCTTGGTGTCATTAACAAACCCTTCACCTCAGCCCACCTCTCAGCTACGACATTAGCTCTGCGCTGACGGTCTACACCAATCAGCATTTAATTAGCATTTTGCCAGGCAGACGCGGGGACGAGGTGAAACAGAAGAAATTTTAAAACGTAAAGTGACCACGGCCATCGGCAGAGAAGTGGTTCATGTTGTGGAGACGGGCGAGCATTTGCTGCAGCTAAGTTTGTGATGGAAATGAAGAAAGTCAAGAGGAGTGTAGTGCAGCTAATCAGCACCTCTTTGTGCTGGTGTATGGTCATGACATCATGGCGGTGCCATAAAGGTGGGAGAAAGAAACAGAGTTAATTGAGTCTGCCTGCGTGTCTCTAAAAGCCAGACTGGAATGTATGAATAATACTCTCGCTTTGATGCCTAAAAGCTTTACTCCCACTGCATTTGTCAGGATTTTTGACAGACGTAGGAGGAAATCTAAATCTAAATATGGTTGTTTCCAATAGAAGTGAAAGTATGAACGTCTGGTTGAAAGCAAGGAAGCTTTTTATATTAAAGCACAATGGAAATTTCATGTAATCTATTTCTATCTCCTTCCTGGTAATTTCCTCATTTTTAATGGCAACAATACACTACAACAGAAATGCTTTGTCCGATTCTTTAAGGGAATAGTAAGTTCTCCTATTTTAATGAAACCCTTTATGCATCTTAGCTAGAAATTCTTAATATTAGGATGACACGGATGTCATACACACTACCGTTCAAAAGTTTGGGGCCATCCAGACAATTTCATACTTTCCCTGAAAACTCTCATTTTCATTCATGTGATAACATAATTCCACAAGGGTTTTCTAATCATCAATGAGCCTTTCAACACCATTAGCTAACACAATGTAGCATTAGAACACAGGAGTGATGGTTGCTGGAAATGTTCCTCTGTACCCCTATGGAGATATTCCATTAAAAATCAGCCGTTTCCAGCTAGAATAGTCATTTACCACATTAACAATGTCTACACTGTATTTCTGATTAATGACATGTATGCGAATATATGCGACTAAACGTAACATAAATATATCTTTGATACGTTACCTCGACACCTCATAATGATTCCTGTCTGAGTTTCATCAGATTGATTTTCAGTTGCAATCATTTTAAATATGATCCCACATTAACACATTATCAAACCACATCTTTAGTTACTGCTTTGACTGAAAGACTCCTAACGCCAAAAATGACACAATGTACATCTAACAATCACAACATATTACCCAATTAAAGCCACGTACTCTCATTACCTTACTGCAACGAAGAAACATTAACCTTGTGGTTGAAATAAGACAAAGAGTTGATCAGTGCTTCAAGAGTGCTTCAAGTCCATCTCAGCTCACAGTGAGGGATACTTGGTGTAGCACAAACAAACACATCCAATTTTTTTTTTTTTTTTGCATTGGATAGCAGCCAGATGTGGCTTTGCACTTGTCATGCAGAGCTTTGTGGTGCTAATTTAAATGGTCAAACAAATTAGCCGTGGTGGCAACAACTGAAAGACACTGCTGACAGAGCACTCGTGTTTGGAAAACACCACCCTTGCGGCTGAAACATTTCCATACTAGACGTTGAGTTACTTTTTTGCAAACAAATCTTCCTTTTTCGTGTTTGTGTCCTGCTCCTCGCTCATTTTGCTGTGCACATATGGAGCCTGCACGTCAACAAACTCTGTCTTGTGAGTTAAAAAAAAAAGGAACTAGTGTATCCAAGTTTCCTTAAATCAGATTTTCTATCAGACAGACTTCTCTTGTTATGGTAAATGAAAGCCGTGTGGATGTTCTTTTTGTATCGAGCACCTCTTGCAATTTTGCTCTTGTTGTATTATTTACAGCTTAGGTGGCAGACATGTACCAGTCTTTAACAAAAGAACAGTATGAGCAGCATTTTCTGCCGCGGAAAACAACAGTTTAGTGTGGATGAAAGAAAAGAAAGAAGTGAAAATTGGTGCTTTATCTGCAGCACGGTGGACAGAGCCTGGGTATGTGTATGTTCTGTGTATGAGCACGCTCAGGGTCGTGAGGGATGAACATGCGTGGATATAAGGTCACCGGAGCAATCACTCACTTTAACAGGCGACGCAGTATGAAGGCACATCTCACACACATGGACACACACTCACACACACATGCGCACAGCTAAATCTCCCTCTCCCGCTCTCATGAACACTCAGTCACATAAACCATCACAAATTTACAAGCCATGACACTCCCCTCTCACACTCACATGTGCCACAAATGTAAATCAATCTTGCAACAAGCTCTATCTCAGCCTGCAGCCCTGCGTCGCATAAATTAACGGGCAACCCTTCGCAAAGTAACCCACGTACAAGGTTAAACAGCTAATTACAGACCTTTCCATTAATAACACACACACACACAAGCATGTCTTTCCATCTTTGTGAGAACACTTGCTGAATTAACGCACTTCTTACATCTCTACATAAATGTTAATTCTCAAAAATAAATGCCTAACTCTAAGTTAAACCATCTAGTCCTTAAATTCCAAAACAGTCGCACCTCGGAGGTAAAATCTGGTCCTCACAAAGATAGACACAAATGCACGGACACACACAGAGTCAGGCATGTGACAGATTGATGCTTCCGCTGGAGAACGCTGTCACATCGATCAGTCAATTCTTCAGACACACCAAGTCTGCAACATTTAATTTAGGAACTCACACACACACACACACACACACACACACACACACACACACACACACACACACACACACACACACTTGTACTTCTATCTTAGTGAGGACATCCTTAAGTGTAATGCATTCCTAGAGCCTTACCCTAACCTTAACCATTACAACTGATTGCCTAAACTTAATCCTTACCCTAACCAAACCTCAATTCATACCTGTTCTCTAAAAACAAGTCTTCACCCTCAAACATGGCTGTTTCAAAGTAAGGACCGGCCAAAATGTCCTCACTTTGATAGTTAAAGGGGAACTTCGGTTTTTTTTCAACCTGGGGTCTGTTTCCATATGTAAGTTCATACATGTGAGTGATGGAGAAATTAATTTTCGACATAGCTCCAGTATCTAGCCAGGCAGGCAGCTTAGCAGCTCAGCTAGCAGCTCGGCTAGCGAAAAGTATGGGGCAGCTGGCGCCCCCGCGTCAAAGTCCGCCCCAACGTGCTTTTTTCCCCACACTGACCGGCTCAGATAGTCTCAATGAGTGTCCCACAAAATACTAGAGATGAGAAGTGAACGAAAACCTCCACATTACCTGGCGATCGCTCTTTGTTGTGGTCTGTATCCAAATCTCAGGATGCTAGAGCGCAAATCTCGTTCCGAAATCGCGCGAGAGCTCGCAAAATCGCGCGATTTCGGAACGAGATTTGCTTTCTAGCACATATTATGAATGATTTTGTAGGGTTTTAACCGTAACATTTAAATTACTTCGGCATATTCACAAAACAAATAACACTCTGGGATCTAAAGCCCAGTATTTAAACTGGTTTGTAAAATTTCCAAGGCAGTTTTATTTCACTACTGTTTTAAATGTGTCACACACGACCACTGGATATTTCCCTGTTGGGGGCTACTAACAGACAGACGTGTTTTCATGCATATAATTAGCATGTGCAATATGGCTGCCTGCTACACTACTGTTCAAAAGTTTGGGGTCACCCAGACAATTTCATGTTTTCCATGAAAACTTACACTTTATTCATGTGCTAACATAATTCCACAAAGGTTTTCTGATTATAAATTGACCTTTCAACACCATTAGCTAACACAATGTAGCATTAGAACACAGGAGTGATGGTTGCTGGAAATGTTCCTCTGTACCCCTATGGAGATATTCCCACAAGAGTCCTTTAACAACCACAAACTAAACAATCAATACAGTCAGATGCAAGAGTTAACGAGGCTGCTTTTAATCTTTAGCTGCACACATCCCAGCTCTGAGTTATCTGTCATTAGTGTGATTGTTTACCGTCTTCTGTTGGTGGTGACACAGGATTTAAGCAATCAATCAATCTATAAACCACTCAGTGAATTACCTGGAAGCAAGGCTGCCTCGTGACCGTCAGCTGCTGGCTCTGTGGGGTGTAGGAGTGTCTTCTGACTCCACTCATGCCCTCTGGCAGGGTCAAGTGTGGCGAAGGGGGCGGGTCCTCCGCTGGCTGGTGATATCGAATGAGCTTCGAGTTCGAAACGTAGCCTCTTCTGCCTGCAGGTGACACACACAGGTTAAGACTAAAGTGGTCCATGTAGACGATATTAGTGTATTTATTATAATTTCAATAACATATCCCTTACCCGTTAAAAAACAACTACGTACAAAAGCAGATACTCCAAATTTTATTCTAATTTTAAGATCAAGGTTAAAACACTGCCATATTGACTGTACAAATGTACTTTATTAACTGAAATATCAAGGTAAAGAAGCTACAATAACAGAAAGTTGGCTCATTGTAATAACAACAATTGACCACAAGATGTCCTCAATGTGTTGTATTTAAGCAAAGCTGCACTGATGCCACAGTATTTGCCATACAGAGGTCAACATCATCCTTGGTTTTACTCTTAACTTCTGGCTTCTATGCATTTCTTGGTCATATTTGTTATTCCCAATATCCATATGCAGACAACAATTTGTTCTTCAGTCATTTCTACCAGGTATGTCGTTCTTTTTGGATAACAAAAACAATCTTGAATGTAACCAGAATTACAAACATTGTCTTCTAGAGCAAAGTGTGCAGCTTAGCTGAGTTGCAATTTAGAATGATAATCATAGTAACATAGCGGCTTTCACCTCCTGCATCAACCAGCCATCTTCGCTTGTCTCCGCGGGTGTCGGCTTCGCTGATTACAGCCACCAGCTCCCCCTTAACCAGGTTCAGGTCCAGGTCCCGGCTGCCCACCACTGTGGTCATCACCTGGTAGATCTTTCCAGAGCCATGCTTGTCTGTTAGCTGCTTGAGACGACGCTGAGAGGATGGGCTCAGAGGCTGATGAAGAATATTAAGTTAAGTGTTAACTCTCAACATATATCTCTGTTTCAGGTATGTTGCATAATTAAAAAGCAAAAAAAAGAAAAAAGGTAAAATTTAAGTATACAGGTGTTTGGAATTTACACACAATTTTGACAAAAAATCTAACTAAATCAATATTCAACATTTCCTGTCAAGAATTATAAGAACATACTTTGAAATATTTAAGAAAGTTACAGAACAAGAAGTCCCACATTCAGAATCTATGACTGACTTGTAATTCCACATAAATGCCAACACACAGCCTGATGATTTGGCAAATTCTTCACAGATTAACATGTTGGACAGCACAGCTGAATTATCACCTGTCTGAGGTTATTATTGTAACCTCACACAAAGCATGACGTGACTGTACATCCTGTTCTTTCAGCAGGTTATTAATAAAAGTTGTTTGGCCAGTTTGAAGGAATGTGACCCACTTCAAGGTCATCTGAAAAAGATATGCAAGCGGCAGTGACACACGGGAAAGAAAAATTGATGCATTACTTCAAAAAAAAGGCATAATGACTACGTCAGGAGATCAGAATGCAAACACTTCTAGAGGCAGAAACAAGTGCTTTCTTCTGCAGCAAACACTTGTTGCTTCACCTTAGCGCTCACACTACTGGCCTACTATTCTGGAGCAGCATTTTTATCACAGATCAACATATTATATAAAGAAAATAAAGTTAACACAGGGAGATATGAGTCCTTAAGGTAACTTGTCATGAGCTGTTGGCATAGACTGTATATAAAGATGGACGTAGCATCTGGCTCCAGAACTGAAGTCCACCCGGAAGTGTCAAAAACTTGCAATATCCCGCCGTCCGCTAGGGTTGGCTCCAAAAAGCTTTTGCTCCATAGACCCCAATTCATTTTTGGAAAAAATAAAATTTAATAGACTGATTTTCTACAGCTCAGGATTTTTTTCCTGTTAGTTTTCATGGTCAAAATGAGAGATCAGGTGGCCGATCTTAAAATAAATCAATACTGAATTTTAAATAAATCGTTAAAGTTGTCGGAGCCAGGGGGCGTGGCTGTACTTGATAGACAGCAACAGAAGCCTCTGCAGTAAAATGTGGGCGGGATAAGAGAGTCCTCAGCCAATCCTGCCCCTAGTTGCTCTCCGGTCTGTTTGATGACACTTTTTATGTCACTGGCTCCAAAAAATCCAAAACGGCGACCAGGAAGTAGCAAAATCCGGGCTTCATTTTCTCGGCGTTGAAACCAAGGGGTGACATCACGGTTAGTTTACGCCTGGCTGTTGGTGTAATTTCTGGCATTTTTAGCCTAAGGTTCAGGAACATTAGTTGGGTAATATAAAGTGTATATTGAGGGTGGAACAGATTTTGTTCGTCACTGTTTAGGGCTCATAGGTATTGTTGTTCTTTTAAAGTGAGCTTTAATGAGGAGGCATGTGCAGAAAAAACTACTAAAACAACTTCTTCTTTAGCACAGATCGAGTCTCAAGTGCAGAAATTAGTCTTAGAAATTGCAAGTGGACAAGACAAAGAGCATTTAGGGGATCCACTTGCATCGTTTCAGCCTGCTAAATGGGAGTATTATGCATTTAGTTCTACCCATTATTGGAAAAACTGTAATGAAGACATCACCTTAGAGTATTCCTATGACGATAACTAACGGTTATCTCCTGTAACATTTTGCCCGGCGCTTTACATACCAACTGTAAATTGGAGAGCTTGTTGTGTCGTATAAATGTATTGCCTTGAACAACTAAACAGTTCAAATTTCCTTCGCTGTTGTTGCACTGGAAGAAGGGAATGTGACCGAGATCAGGTGTCCAACGACAGCTGGTTTTGTTGACTAATGGAATTGTTAATTTAAGGTCTATTAATCAGCATTGTGTGTCTGTTAGGATGACAAATTCAACTTTTGTAAAAATTAAACAAATAAAACACAAGTAATTCACCCAATGAGAAGCATTATAAAAAACAACAAAAATTCAATTCCAACCTGCACGACTGGTGCATTGAGTGTGTCCTGCACAGTCTGACATAAAGTCTCCAGCCTCCTCGCACCTTCAAGCACCGCAGACTCTGCCCACTCCCAGAATGCAGCAGGATGGACGGAGCTATGAGGGAGCTGGAGGGAGACAGATGGAGCAAAAGAAAGAAGCAATGCATCAAAATTTAACGTTGCTTTTGAATATAATTAATGATTCCTTCAGGTTTTCTCAATGGCAATAACAAGTTTTTAAGAAATCTCAGAACTGTCTTGGACAACCCACAGATCACAACCTGGTATCTTTTTTTCCTTTATTATATTTCTGTGTTGGGGTGATTACAAGTGTGTACCTGCTGTGCAAAGCTCTGGAACAGCTGCTCCATGTCTGAGGCCAGGTCTTTGTGCAGACAGCTGAATGTCCCCAACATGCTCCAGATCATCTGCAGAGCCAGACCGTTAAACTGAGGAAGCTCGTTAAGGAGCAGCGTGTTCATGGTCCTGAGGGGAGAAGAGGGTGAGACGTTTGCATTTAGCTGGGATGTTTGCTATCTCAGCTGACTAAGGGTGAAGGCGGGGGACAGGTCGCCAGTTTATCACAGGACTACACACAGAGACAAACAACCGATCACACTCACATTCACACCTAATGACAACCTAGAGTCATCAATTAACCTCAGCTTGGTTTTTGACTGTGGAAGGAAGCTGGAGAATCAATCAATCAATCAATCAATATATACTTTATTGTCCCACTTGGGGAAATTTGTCTTGGACTCAGAGCTGTGCTACCAGTATTGCGCATAAAACACATAAAAACAATATTGCACATAAGACACGTAAAAAACAGTATTGCGCATAAAACACATAAAAACAATATTGCACATAAGACACGTAAAAAACAGTATTGCACATATAACATAGAAAAACAGTATTGCACATAAAACAGTATTGCACATATAACATAGAAAAACAGTATTGCACATAAAACAGTATTGCACATATAACACATAGAAAAACAGTATTGCACATAAAACAGTATTGCACATGTCCCGAAGGTCACACATGACGCAAACCTGGTGAAAATCTGTGTTGCATAGGAAGATCCCAGGCCCAGCATCTTCTAGCTGTGAGGCGACGGTTGCAACAACTGAGCCACCGTGCAGAAACGTTTACAAACAGATTTACAATAAATACAAATTTTGATATATATTTGATACCACTGCAGATCTGTGAATTCACAATTTTCTAACTATATTTTTGAAAAAGTTCTTTAAGCTTAATTTCAATGCTAACATTATCGCCAAAGGACGTCTTTACTGAAATTACTTAAATGAGGAAGCTAATCAATTTGAAATATCCAGTGAAACTGAACTGAAATTTAATACTGCGTACCATACTGTAATATATAATAGTGTATTGATGGATACCAAGGGTGCAACAGATCACAAAACTCACATAATGTCATATTTTTTTGAATAACAGAAACAATATAGTGGCATGGTTGCCACTGTCAACATGTCCATGTTGTATCTTGTCACTGCAGCTTTATATCAAGATTTAGGTAACTATTTCTAAAGTCGAGGCACATTATGTTTTCAGCGTTGTTGCTTATCTGGCAGCAAAACTTAGTGGAAAGGTTGAGCATGGCTAATTGAGCTTTGGTGGAAATCTGAATAACTTTCTTTCAAAGTGTGATAAAGGGCATTAGACTTTGACTGAAAGTAACAGAGACACTAAACCTGTATTTCATACTATTGTGGTTAAACTTTAGGATGAATCCATATTTCATGTTATCCAAACTGTAGGTGGGGACCCACATGGTTCATGGATCAGTTAAGCCATTAATTTATGCCCTCAATTAGCAGACTGAACAAAACCATCCCAGTTATAGCCTGTAATTTTCAAACAATCTCTCTCTCTACCTGTATGTGTTTGCCACAGCCTGTTCCTCGTAGCTCAGAGTGGGTTTGGCCTCTATCAGCTCGTAGTCGAGAAGCTTGTCAAGCCTCTTTCTGATCAGGTTCCTTGGGCCCACCAGGAGGTCACGGAGCGCACACAGTGGCTTGTGGATCAAAGTCCTCATCCTCTTCTCCTGTAAGGAAGGAAGGAAGAAAAGAGCGATCATGGACTTTTTCTATTTTTACAGCTTTTTCTATTTATAGCATCAGTAACGGCACACTGACTGGGTTCATCGATCACATTGTTTTGGTTTTGTTTTAAAGCATTTGACTACTTTTTTCCACCAGTGGCATCTACATGTAAATGACTTACAAATGTCGGAAGAATCCATTGTCTGAGTGCAGTAGTGATCTCCTTGTAGCAAATAGGTGCCTTTTCTCCATCCATATCAAAGTCAAACTCTTCAGTCTTGCAGGCCAGGAACGCCTAAAGACCAACAACAAACACTGAGTACTGTGCTGTGGAAACTGTGAGCATACTTACTGTACAGCAACTGTCAACAAGAAAGAAAGAAAGAAAGAAAGAAAGAAAGAGAGAAAGAAAGCAAGAAAGCAAGAAAGCAAGCAAGAAAGAAAAGTAAACATATACTTTACTTGGCCTAATATTAGCAGACAAATGTAAAAAAAAAAAAAAAAAAAAAAAAAAAAAAGGTCCCTGTTGGTTGGGAACAGAATAGGAAGAAAAACAGCTTGGAGGGTAATTTTAGAGTGGAAAGGTACACATGACTGCGGGGACGTAGCGGCGCCTCCTGAGTTTACACAGCGTGAGTCAAAAACATATGATAACAACATAAATAAATATCTTATTATATTACACTTCTCCATCAGTGACTAGTGACTGGAAAGTCACCCGTCACAGTCTGTGCTGGTAAAATTTAAACAGGGGAAGGTAATATGTGCTCTTCATCCTCCATTTAAGACCTACAATAACAATGCCGACAAAGGTATGGGTACATGTCAAATTAGATTCTGTGGAGACAAAGAGCTGCAGATTTGACTGTGTTACACAGAATTGATGTTCTCACATTAGCATATGAGGTAAATTCCACACAGTAATACTGCAGCAGAGATTTGAAACCAGGACCTTCTAGTTGTGACAGTGCTAACCATAGCACCACCAAGTACAGTAACTATCCATCCATCCATCCATTCTCTACACGCCACTTTATCCTCACTAGGGTCGTGGGGGGTGCTGGAGTCTATCCCAACTGACTCGGGCGAAGGCAGGGGACATCCTGGACAGGTCACCAGTCTGTCACAGGGCTACATATACAGACAATCACACTCACATTCACACCTACGGGCAATTTACAGTAACCAATTAACCTCAGTATATTTTTGGACTGTGAGAGGAAGCCGGAGTAGCCGGAGAAAAACCACGCATGCACAGGGAGAACATGCGAACTCCATGCAGAAAGATCCCAGGCCCACCACCCATTAAACCGCTTTGGACATTTGCAGTTCACCTGTAAGTGGTTCAGGTATGTCTCCACATTCTCCAGAAGCTCCAGGATCCCGTTCTCCAGAACGTAAAAGAAACCTTCCAAGGCATCAAACTCCTCATCCACGAGCTGAAACAGAGTTCACAGGAAGATGTTACAGTATGCAATGTCTCAAGTTGCATGTTGGGACTTGATACCTTGATTATCAACACATCATCATTAGTACCACAGTCATTTCTCTGTAATTACTCTTTAACGTAATCTTCACCTGAGAATTACTGTACATTCAGGGTGTCATTATAGTGTTAACTAGATGTTTACTGCAGATAATACAAGTAGAAAACTGTCTTTATAAGCTTAGGTTGCATGATGACAGCCTTCTTTTTCCAGTTGTCGGATTAGCACCTTTACTATAATGTCACATATTGCTTAACCACCTACAATTTGAAATAATTATAACAATACTTGTGCTAGACCTCAGATTTGCTTGTATTTATACAATTCTGAGAGATTTTTCCAACATGGGTTTAAACGTGTCGTTTCTTCCCATTCTTCAAGTTCAAGCTCTTCTGCAAAGTTTTACAGTGTTCAGTATTCACTATTAGCAAGAAAACATGAAGACAGTGGCATTTGTCAATGCAATCCTTTCAGGTGGCTACATTTGTTTAGGCGTCCTTTATTATGCTAGTAGAAACTTTAGCTTTCACGTTTTCAGCAAATTAATTAAAGTGTCACATTTCCCTACAGTGTGACACTTAAGAGTGTTTTTAGCTGAAAATCACAGTTTGGGCTGGACGAGTACTGGTTAGTTTGGTGTTACCCTGCACATGGTTCAAATTTTTACAATCTTATAACTAGTTGTGGGAGGGACTTGAGGAAAGGCAAAAATAAACATCTTTATAGTTTAATAACCTCTGCTGTACACCTCCAAGTTTATAATAACCACAAAACATAATTTAAAATGACTTTTGCAATATAAGATCTTTAAAGTACTTTTAGATTTTGACTGTAATGCAATCAGGTTTAAACCTAAAAATGAGAAGCATAAAAATATAAATCAAAATAAAGCTGCAGGAGACATGTATTGATGCTCTTGGATGTGACCTCTTTGATCAGACCTGTAAAACCTCACTGGAGTGACGATGGTAACTGTAGCGTAGCGCCGTAGATCAGACCAGAGTAAACAGCAGGTTCGGTGAAAGGTCATATCATGCATCGTCTTTGCACATTCCCAGGTAATCATTAACTACTGAGGTGCTGGCAGGTCAGGGTATGGTATGTAGTGAGATATATTTTATGGCTCAGCATCCTGAGACACCCACTATTACGAGTCGTTTTATTGATTTTATGGGTTAGACTCGCCGCTCTCATGCCTAACTTGGTAAAAGGATTGGTCCTACCTTAGCTGCTATCCCAGTCTCATGTTTAAAGTGCTGGCTGAACCTCGCGGTCTTCTTTGCGATGCTGTGGGAGTTGAGGCGGTTGATCTTGTCTTTGATGGTCAGGGTTTCCGTCTTCTTGTATTTATCAGCTGCAAAACATGAGGGACAGCTAAAACCCTTTCAGCGCCTGCAGTACCAGCTTTTTTTTGCAGCACTATCAGTTTATTTCTTCAGTCTTGGGAGAAAACTTTCTTACCAACTTCTCTGAAGCGTTTGTACTCATTGATGCGACAGTTCAAGGCGATGGAGGTGTGAGCCGTCTGCTCCAGGAGCGGATAGGCCGGGTGAGTCGGGTCGGTGTGCTTCTGGATGGTCTGCAGGAGGAGTGGGTAGCGGGCAATCCGCTGCACCGGCATGACCAGGAAGAAACTCAGAGAGGTGGCGTTGACTTCAGGCCTGGAGGGACAAACACAGATTGTGAGCTCTATAACTATTTCTACAGCTTATCTAGTATTTTCTGTTCCAGTGTGTCAGAACGGCATAAACCTACGCTGAGGCCTTGATGACTTTTACTATCTCATTCCAGAGGGCCTCCTTCTGTTTGTAGCCGTCCTCTATCACCGTCACTTGATTGTAGTTGGCCAAGTATTCCTTATAGGCAGCTTCGATGTCTGAAGACAGGCTGAGGAATGAATTGCCTGTCAGGAAGGAAAAACATACATTTACTTCACTACATGCAGGATTCATGAAGAACACAAAAACACAAATTTAATTCTCATATATGTAAGTAAAACCAGAAAGGTAAGTAGCAAGAACTTTAAAATACAGGCAAAAAAACTAAATGAAATTGCAGATTTACTCATATCAAATTCATCTGCTGGCCATCTGTTGGAATAATCACAAGAAATAAGAAAGGCGGTGCATGTGAAACACAATTCATGCTTTCAGGGAAGCAAGTACCATAGTATGGGCGTAATAAAAAGCACTCTCTTGTTGTAAACAAGCAAATTTAATTTTAAGCCTTCATGCTGAGAAACTTTAAAATGTGGTCATGGGAAGAAACCCGTCCAGACATGCCCTGACTAAGAGAACATGGAATAAAAAAAAACAGATATTTTTAGTTTGTTTTACAGTTTGTGCAAGTTGGGTTGTATTTTCAAATGAAAAATAGCACATAAAGAATCTTAGAAGGCATGTGGTACAATCTCTTAACCTTTGACTTTGTTGTCAATATTGCAACAAAAAGGAATAACACAGATATTAAAATAATATTGAGGCCTTTCACACGACGCAAATGCAATAAAATGCGTATAAAGTCTGAACAATAAGCTCTACTAACACCTCCAGAAAACTTGCAGAAACGACTTCTCGCATGAAAGTAAAAACCACATTTCAGATGACAAGAGGAGAACAGACAACAAGTACGACAGGAGCAGCTCATCTAAAAACAGAAAACCTCTCTGAAACCATCGTACCACGTCCTGCTGGAACTCTAAACAGGCTCGCATTGTGAAAAAATGACCACAGGTAATAAGATTAGAGGGGACATTACAGCTTCATGGAGTGAAGTTACAGACAGTATTCAGTCCTTACAGAGCGTCTCCAGGAAATTTGGGTTTCCAGGCTTGACCTGCTTCTGATCCAACAGGCTGAGCAGACGGCTTGACACGTCGATCACCTCCTCTATGTACAGGAACATGCTGTCCAGGTTGGATAGAGGAGGCTTTGGTGGATATGTGGACAGAAAAAAAACACGTGTAAAATATACTGTTCAGCGAGGCTTTTACAACTAAACACCACAGAGAACATTTTTAATATTTAACCATCTTGCCTGCATATAAACCAGACTCTATGAAGCTATACATCTATCAAATAGGCAACTAAAGGTGCTTTTCCATTAGCACCTACTTGGTTCGGTTTAGGTCTTTTTCTATTACAATCGAGTACCACCTCATCGTGGGTGGAGTCGTCATAGCGCGGCAGCCCAGAAGTTCCTTTATGTCATTTGCGACACAAACGCAACACAACAATGGAAGACATGGAGGTGATGGCACCCCTGCTGCTCGGTCTATGGCTTTTGTCAGATCCAAAGTAAAAGAAGAGAGTCAGAGAAAGCTGAGGGCAGCGAGGCAAAACACTCAGGAGAACAGGAGAGTTTGGGAGGCGATACAAACAGGATTCGAACTCGATGACGTATGAGGGTAAGCTAATGCTAGTTCGCTAATTTCTCCTTATTAGGTATTAAAATATGTATGCTGTGTAGTTTTGTCACTCTCTGTCCAATCAGTGGCCTGCACTCTGCAGACGTCACATTAGCGGCTCGACTCGCTTGGAACCCCGGCCGAGTCGGTACTAAAATGGTACCTGGTACTACGTCCTAATGTGAAACCTCACAAACCGAGTCGAGGAGATTAGCTGCTAATGGAAAAGCGCCATTAGCTACATTTTCCTAAAAATAGAGCAAAATATAACACGGTAAATGGCAATATCAGCACAATCAACATGCAATTCAGAAATTTGAGCATTATTATAACACTAATAGCATAAATTGTCATTTGTGCAACATATGTATGAGGTCATCCTTACAGGGAAAATGCTAATGTGGCTGATAAAGATCTATTCTGTCCTGCTTCATTCTATTGTAATGAGAGAAGAGTGGGCACACGAACCGCTGTGAGACTGAACAATGTGCACATTGCCAGAGAAAAACAATCCAGTAACTTTTCTGTCTCACAATGCCACTATTCATCCACATTTATTCCAGTTTTCCCTCTGGTCAGTGCTCCTGCACTCTACCACTTTTCAGTATTTTCTCTCTCTGTCCTTCATGCAGCCATCACATTATCTTCATGATATTTTCTAAAGCACCTCCATCTTTCCTTTTATTTCTACATTTTTGCACGTCGTCACAATTTTACATTAGAGAAATGGCGCATAAAAGTGATAAATTTAGTTTTTAATATCCATCTCATCAACTATGCCTCCATTCACCAGTTAATTTCCTTCCTTTAACAGGTCACCGGCTCATAATTTCGCCCTTTTCATGTCTTTTTATTTCCATTTGAGTGTCCTCTCCCTCTTCTCCTGTTCCCTGGGTGTGTTGTCATTTTCATGCTCATCTACAGCTCAGTCCTTCCAGCTCATAAAGCCTGATTCCATTATGTTTTATGAGGCCCCATTTCATTACCAGCGATAATAAATGATTATTTAGCAGTATTAAGCAATACCTCAAGACAAAATGAAAAGCTGTAAGCAAACAAGGGGCAACGGCAGAGCAGTATATCTGGATGCTGCAATGCCATTACAACATGTAGTGATAACTTATTGTTTGAAAGCACAATCAAAACGGTTGTTCTGCCGTAAAACAACATGTTTCACAACTGCTCGCTTTAAATCTGTACATTGATCTTGACTGTCTAACGGTTTCTTATGACATCCATCACTAAAGGAAGGCACAGGAAACTGTCTTTCCAGGGTAATATCTAAAGCTATGGGGGAAACAACATGTGTTTTGTGGAATGAATGCAAAAAAAAACACTATTTTCACTACAGAGACAAATATTTAAAAATCTGCCAAAATAGTTATTTTATTGCTGTTTGCATAATGTTCAGTCAAATGTAACATATTTAGCTTAATACCTTAAAAATAAAAAATCTAATCATACAAATCATATTGATTCATTTATGTATTTTATTGTTTTTTACTTTTATTTATTTATGTATTGATTTATTTATTTTATTCAAGTAAGGACAGTCTGAGAAATACTAGAGTGACAACAATATGGATAAATATAGTGATGCGAGATGAAATTTATTAATTCTGTTTTGTGAAGTGTGCATGCGTTAATCACGTCTGCTCAGCTTATTTATTTTATTTAATATAAACTATTTAGATTTAGTTTCTCAATTAAATAATTTTTGGGTGTAGATGAACTGAATTTTATTAGTTCTCTTTAAAGAATCACATAAATTAGCTGTAATTCCTGCCTTAATATCACTACAAACCAAAAGTTTGACTATTTGGTCGGTTGACAAATTCAAAAGACATAACGATCAAGTCATGCATAATAAAAGGACAAATAATCCACACATTAAATCCTATTTGGAATTACTGTTTCTGCACTGCCATCCTTAGTATCATGCTCTATCCACTTATTCATCGTGTCGTTGATTCATACCTGTAGTTTCTGCAGGTTGCTCCTGATAGTCACAGTGCTGAGTTGCAGCATTCGAAGGTAATTCCTCTCAGACTGGACCAGCTCCTCTATAGCCAGCAGCTGTCTCTGCGCTGCCCTCTCTTTAGCTGCTGCTGCCTCCTCTTCAGACTTCTTCTTAGCCTCTTTGGCCTCCTCTGCCAACCTCTCCTGTGATATCGAGCTCTCCTCTGAAAAACTGTCCTGTGAGGGAAGTCTTGAATTTGTTCGAGCAGTACTTATATCTTCAAGTTCTGAAGAATCGCCAGGTGCCTCCACAAACACAGACACATCCGACTCAAACGCCTCCTCCAAGTTTCTCTTTTCTTGTCCAGCTTGATCATATGTCCTCTCCAGGAGTTTTTCTTTCATTGGATCTTTCTTGGTAACCTTCTCTACAGCTCCCAGGGAAGACAGAGCAGATGAGGCTGGTTTAGGGAGAGCCAGTGTGAAGGAGGACTGAGGCCTCCTGGGAACCTCCATGATGAAGATCACTGCCAGAGACAAATGCTGTTAGACACTGTTCTTCGTGTTTGAATTTATTTTGTACCTACAAATCATTACAGCATACATAATAATGTCTTTATTGCTATTTCTCCAACCAACTAAAACTGCCATTTAAAAGATTTTTGTTCAAGATTAGAGGGGAAAACATCCTCCTAGGACCCCATTTGAACAGTAGTTTTCTGGCTACAGAGCAGAGCAAGTTTAACAGGAGGCTTACATTTTGTATTGATTGAGTAATCGGTATGAAGGGCAACAGGTGCATGCTGTCACATTTTCTCATCCTGATGTGGATGGATGGAAAAATTCGTATGCACTTGTTTCAGCTTGATTTAGCAGGATCTCAGACAACAATGGCAAAAAAATACCTGAAAATGTTAAAATACTTAAGTGGACCACGATGTATTGACTTATTGTTGTTAATCTGTATGCGTGCTTCTTCATAATATCTTTGTAGAATGGAAATTTTCTATTACAAGTCACATTTATCTGTATAAGTATGTGTAGTATACCGGGCTTCGCAAAAGTTCTGTTACACAGTTTCATGATCTTTAGAGACGTTTACATGTCGGAGTGAAAAATTCCATTAAATAAACTGGAAGTTCTACCTTATAGGTAGGTGTCCTTAATACAATGTTTTTCTCCGGTGAAGTTGTATCAAGATGGAAGTCAAAAGAGTTGAGATATCTGCTCTCCTTCACGCTGGCCACAACAAGTCTGACAGAGCCAAGCAGCTGAACATCAGCCGGATGACCGTCCACAGAGTCGCGGAGAGGCTCAAGAATGGTGAAGATCTTTCAGTGATCTTTCAAGAATGGTGAAGACCTGAAATATCTTCACCATTCTTTAGCCTCTCCGCGACTCTGTGGACGGTCATCCGGCTGTTGTTCAGCACAAAGGAGAGCAGATATCTCAACTCTTTTGACTTCCATCTTGATACAACTTCACCGGAGAAAAAAATTTGTATTAAGGACACCTGCCTATAAGGTAGAACTTTCAGTTTATTTAATGGAATTTTTCACTCCGACATGTAAACGTCTCTAAAGATCATGAAACCGAGTGTAACAGAACTTTTGCAAAGCCCGGTATTTCTTGTGTTGTTCATCACGAGACAGAAAATGTGTAAACATCTGTCTACCATTTTCAGATTAGGAAACAGTATCAACTTAAACTATATAAAAAGCAGCCACACTGTTTTTTATTTACACTGTTTCTGAAAATACCCTAAAACTGAAGTAGAAGGCATTCATGTTTCAGAAAAACACTGGCTCAGTGTCTTCATTTGAACGTGCAGAAAAGAAGTGAGAGGCACAAACTGGATCCAAATAGCTACAGATGAAGCCGTGTGAATCCTCCCTGCATCTCTCCTGTATGTGCACAGCTGTGTCGAAACAGCACAGCTGTCAAAATGTGGAAGTAACCAGAGTGTAGGTCTGCTCTGTATAACTGAAGAAATACAGATTGCAAAACCATAACACATTTTGAGCTAGTAATCAGTTGGCATGCTTTCGGGAATTAAGTATCACATAAATAACCTCTTCGTTGAAAGGTCAGTTTTGCAAAGTGTAAAAATTACAGCGACGACATCAACTGCAAAATGTATATTTGCGTACATATAAAACAATTTCTAGACCTTGACAAGTTGTTTCGATCATAAAGTAAAATACTCGTTCAGTATAGTTCAGTTCCAGATGTGTGTGACTGAATGTTTTGTGCCTTTATAGACACACATTCTGATCTGTAAGTTTTAATGTTTAAATGATAAACTGAGGCATAATGTTATTGAAATTAAAGTTATTTTACTGAGAAATTTCAGGTTGTTCAAAATGTTTTGTAAAAAGATAGCTCCTTAAATGTGAACATTTTTAGAATGTACTTTTTTGCACGAGAACAAAGGGAAAAATGAGGAGTTGTCGTTATTGATAGGTTACTGGTCCGACCCACTTGCTATCAAACTGGTCTGAATGTGGCTCCTGAGCTAATATGAGTTTGACACTCTTGGTTTACAGCATCTAATGTGGACAGTCAGGAGAGAGCTATTCAGTCAATCATATAAATACAATTCACATTTTCTAGCCTCTATGTGAAATTCAGAGTGTTTTCTGTATCATTTCCTGACAGAGAAGCCTACTACAGAAAAATTCTTAGAATTGCAATGCTGACAGCGATACATTCCTGCACTCGATTTGATGCTCAGTTTTGCAAAGTGCAAACACCACCACAGCAACTGAGGCCTGTTTGAAGCAGCAGAAGGAAACATACAATCAAGCATTATGTGGACTACCATGTATGTTAATACAGCTTTTATAACTGCATAAATCAGCAGGCAGCAGCAGATGAGAAAGCTTTGTTTATTGTATTGTCATGGATCCTCTGAGCTGGAACACCACGTGTTGACCCACCAGGAGGCTGGCAAGCTGCTTACAGAGCGACTAATGCTGCCACTGCTGCGGCAATTAGCTATTACATGGTCCACTTGAACAGCCCTTTGTGGCTTTTAAGGTCAGGCTCTAATGACAATTTTATTTTTGACTCGGTGATGAAATCAAAGTGTCAGTGTGAGGACTTACCAATGACATTTAACATCAAAAGGTTTGGAGTTTCTTGTGTATGCCAAAGTCTGTAGGTGTTTTTTCCAGCAGTTTGACACCTGGGTTTGAGTACTAACACAAAGATTTTTGTGAAATATATTTTCCTACACTTTATGCAGTATTCTAGGGACACATTTTAATAGTTAAACTACCTGATGACATTTTGCACATTTCCATTATTAAACTCTCACCTTCAGCTGCACGCTGCTGCATTAATATACATAATAAAGCTGTTTTGCTGCATGAGAATATAGTGTTCCAGTTGTGCTGTGTGTCTTACAATGTTTATTTGAAGACATGAATTTCACATTAATATGAAGAACTGATACATTACTGCGACAATATCACAGCAACAAATTCCCTCATATCAATGCTGTAGTCCCTTTCAGTCAGTACTAAATAGCATTTGATGTTCATGGCTCTAACTTAAAGGAATTTTCATGAGATAAATGGGTAAATGTACTGACACGTACTGTTAGACACAACACCACCCAGTTCTCTGTGATACAAACTGTGTCGCTGAAAATGTCAGTTTACTGAGAGGTACTGAGGTGTTGCTTGGAATTTTAACTTTCAAAATTCTTTAAATAGTTCAGTAGGTGCAGCAAGATGAAGCTAATAAACTGCCAGCTGACAGCATATTAAATTATGTTGTAACCCTTTAAAATATTCTTTCTCATTTTTGTTGGTATAATTATCTTGGCACTGACGTAAAGTAACAAAGTACATTTACTGAAGTACTACACAAAAGTACAATTTTGAGTTATTTGTACTTAAGTTGAGTATTTCCATTTCCACTACTTTAGACTTATATTTAACCACAATTCAAGGGTGAATACAGTATTTTTTGCTACACTAATTTTTTTGCTGCTGCCCACTTTACAGATTTGGTTTCATAATACTAAATCTAATCGACAATCAAATTATAATGAATACTGTAGACTAAGATGAAGGGAAATTCACCCAGCAGATGAACTGCATCAAGTAGTTAAATCACTTAAACCAGATGCAACAAGTGAAGGTGCATCAATACTTAAAATCGAATTACATAAATCAATCTGCATTCTGCACAACTTTACGTTTTGTAATTTAAGAAAACTATGACGCTAATACTTTTGCACTTTAACATGAGCGGAACATTTAAATGCAGGGTTTTTATTTGCACTCCTACATTGTAATTTTGGTACTTTTACATACATACAAGATGCGAGTACTTCTTCCACCACTGCTGCACAGGACTGAGGTGTACTTTTAAGATTTATTTTATTTATTTGCATTGCTGTCATTGATTTTGATCTAATCTTAACCTAACCATTCCCTCCAATAAATGACTGTAAGGGTTTTTGCAGCATATGGTGATGCAGATTACTGAGATTTACAACTTGAGCAAAGTACTAAATCTCAGTTCCTTTTTAGAGTCAGAAATAAGTATTAACCAACAATTAAAGTTGCACCAAATGCTGGCATCAAATACCCTCTTGATCAGACAGTTCCTGAATTTACTTCCTTCGATTTTTTCCCCCTAACTTGACATGCTGTTCATGTTTAGACAGAATTTAATTTTTTCAAACTTTGGCTTCATATGTAAATGCTGAAAACGCAGCTTGTAAAAATTTAAAGGTATGACTTTTACTAAGCATCTTGTATGGATATGCAAAATCTGCCCTCAAAGCGATGCAACCAATATGCTCTTCAATTGACTCACACAAACACAAATCAAAACAGACAAGTCACAAACTGGAGCAAACACTCACCATTCCAAAACAAGTGTTTAAAACCTCAACGCCAACCAAAAACCACAGCAAACTCATCACTGTCCCGACAATAACGCGCGTTTGAGTGACAGAGTATCATTACAAACACTCATAGGAAGTGAGGCTGTCATTACCTTGACTAGAATCCCAGATTCAGCTGCAGCGAAGCTCGATCTCCCCTCTCTGTCTCCTTGCACTGTGTCCCAACTGAAGCGAAATGTGCTGCAGAGGAGACGCTGCTGCTGCTGCTGCTGCATGGAAAACACACACACACAAACCGGTGTAACTTTCTCCAGTGACTCACACACAGCAGGCTGTGGCTGGGCCTCATGTGGCAGGAGTGTGTGAGTGTATATTCACAAGCGTGTGCGATTGAGAGAGAAACACAGCGCATAAAGTGTGTGTGAGGAAAGGGGGGGATGGGAGTGGAAAGAGGGTGGGATGGCTGTTCTGTAGAGGAAAGAGAGGGGAGGGGGGGGAGGAAAGAGTGAGCACACACACACACACACATATGCACACACTGTGCAGCTGAATAAGCTGATTGACTGCAGCAGCTGGTGGGAAGAGGAAGCGGCACTCACCCAGACGGCGGCCGATTGGCTGACGGGTCTTCAGTGGATTTGGGGGACCAATCAGACGACACCATGAGAGTCTTCATGAGACACTGTGCGAACCAACGAAAACAGAGCGCTGAAGTGATTTAAGTTTCCTACCACAGGAAACAAAAGCTCCGCGGGACGTCCCATCCTCTTCCAATTGCAAAGGGATTGTCTGGATTTTCTGGTGGAGGGTAACAAAGACAGATTTACAGCTCGCCCCTTAAGAGTTCCTCAGCCAGAAGTAAAAGATTTATGCTAGTTGTGCCTCTGTTTTATTAGAAACTAATTGAAGAAACTATTAAAGAAAACATATGCCCACTGAGCCCCAAAAGGAATTCAAATAGAAGTTAAGAAGAGGACTAAAAACATCTGCATTCAACTTCTTTCAATGTAAAAAAGCGGAGATCAGCAAAAAATCCTTCGAAAAGTCTTTAGACATACAAACTTGGGTTTATTTTGAGACATCACTGCCAATACATCAGAACACAAAGGAATTTCATTGGTGATGGTAAAAGCAGAGAAAAACTTGTTCTAAACTAAAGTCAACATGCCAACATGTTTCTATTTAACAGTAACAAGTTAAATGTTTAGGTTAGCATGTTTGCAGTCTCACATTTACTAATTAGTACAAAGTGCAGCTGAGTATCCTGGGAATTTTATTAGTTCTGCAGGTGTAAATATTAAACATTATATTTTGGCTTCATGTGTGATGGTGCTACGGCTTATAGGAAGGTAAAGAATCAGCAAAGCTATAAAAATTAGTGGATCCTGATGGACGGAATAATTAAGAATTGACAGATTATTATTGTTTTTTCTTATCTTTTTATTTTTACTTCATATTTTGTACTTACATTTATCAATATAGTTTGTACTGTTTATATTTCTGACTTTGAATGTGAGGAACTGTATGATAAATAAAGTATTTCTGGTTCTGATTCTCATCATTATGCAGCATTTTCCCATATCTTGATGTTTATGAATTGATTAAATAAAAATGATATAATGCATTAAATGTGCTACTTTGGCAACTCCCTCTCTCTAGTCCATCCAATTAGCTGGTACATGTCCCCTATAAAAGCCAATCAACTATGAGGTTTAATAAACAATGTAATCTCAAACTAGCATCTCGCTTCCTTGTGACAATACCCGGCGGTGCTAGCCTAAAGCTACCCTTAAGAGGCTTGCTTTGCCTCTTAGCCTGTGGCAATGCAACCTACAGTACCTGTAACATCTTCCTAATGCAAGATTAACTTTAACAATCTGCTCTATCTGCCAGACACGTCTCTGTAGCAGAGACACAACATGCAAAAACTAAACGAGCAGCACAACCATGAGAACATGAGTGACTTTCACAGGAGGTAAGGCTGTGCTAAAGGCTAGTTGCTAACTGAAGAGGCAGATTTCCTCAAAACAGTGTCTGATAAACAATAGCAAAACAATACTTTGAAAATATTTGTCTTAATGGACAATAAAGGTGATGTAACTGCAGGAGAAAATGAGAAAAATTGTTCAATTTCAATAAACTGGGCTCCAAGTTAACAGGAGTGCATTCTAGCTTGATGCTCTAACATCTTCACTCCTATTTTTACTGCACATATACAAGCAAAGTATTCCCTATTATGAAGGAAGGGTCATATGTCGTCAGGCTGCCAGCATTGTAAATCACAAGAAGTACTAAGACTCTGTAGCAACAGTGGTATCTTGAGTTTCTTCTCCATCTTTTGATAATACAACGCGTCCTTATGGTTTCTTTAACACAAGCAGCAATGACCCAAACATACACACTGTGTATGTTCTACTGAGCCCTGAGAATAATTATACAAAGATGTCTGCCTGACCTTGGCCTGAGACAAAAAACGTATTCACAGCAGCCAGTCCTGATGAGACTGGAATGAGGGAGGCACGAAGGCAGCAGCTAATCTGGTTCATCAGATCGGTATGTCAGGAAGGAATGCCACCAGGCCGGACTCTTTCATCAGCTGACTTCCGGCATCTGATGGCAACCTTAAGATGAGCTGCTGCTTTCTCAGAGTCAAAACATGCATTTTGAAGAAGGGAAATGCTCGATTTCTTGGAGACGCTCATCATTCCTCTGCCAAGGGATGACATTTCAGAAGCTGTTGTGATTTTTGGCAATGACGCCAGACGGAAATACCGGCTAATATCATCTTATTGCAGATGTATGTAACATACGATGGCCAATTCAGTAAAACGAAATTGCAGTACAGAAATGATGTAATTTAGAAACAGTGTCATCATTTACGTGTCCACCAGAGACTACAGTCAAGTGTGTTCTAAAAATGTAAAATAGTAATCAGTATGCATCTTGTTATTGATGCTGTTTTTTCTGTACAATGTACCAGTTCATTGCTGACAGAATGCTTAAACACTCAACTATTAATACCAATATACGTCTTGAATATCTCTTTTGGGCAAGGTTTTATTGACTCTGGGTAATGGCAATCTAATGGCAAACTATACTATAATTGTACTATATAAAAATACCTGATTTTGTACCAAAAACGTATCCGTTGTTCCTTGGCCTGTGGTCTTAAACTTCTACCACATTTTGGTCCACTGAATCTGTTTTTGAGATATCCTGCAAAATACAGGCAGACGAGTAGAACCAAAACCCATGTGTCCTTCACTTTTTGTTTAGACTAAGATGTTGTCAGCGTTGCAGGGCTGCAGTCTGAATGCAAAAACAAGGATTTCAAGGATTACGTCTGAAACGACGTGTGCACTTTTAACCAGACGCATACAGACCTTGCTTTTGAGAAAGCGGTGCCAAACACTTCTTGGACCAGATAGTTTTTAGAAAGCACTTGGCATGTCTACATTCCTATTTTTACCACTCTGGAGTTCATTTTGTGCTATGCATGTATGATTTGCACACTTTAAAGGTGTTTATTCTTCTGCTTTACACTCAGAAATAGATTAATTATATATTGGGTTCTGCTAAAATGCAGACTGACTATACTCAATACTCTCAGAGCACTGAAGCTTCTTCTGCACTAACGTACTGGTATTGCTGCACATCCCATGTACACACTGTGTTTGGGAGAATATCATGATTTCAAGAGAAGCTGAGAAACTGATTAATGCCCGTATTGAAAGCCGATTTGAATACTGCAAAGCGCTTTTTATGAGCCTCCTGATAAAACACACAGAGACTTCAGCTCATTCCAAATTCTGAAGCTTGACTAATAAGCAGAACTAAGAGGAGAGAGCGCATTAGTACAATTTTGGCTGATCTGCACTGGCATTCTGTAACATTTAGAATCGATTTGAGGGTCTTTCTCCTTATATACAAACCCCTTAATTGGCCATTTAGCTACATTTCTAAATCCAAGGTTAACTATGTGTTTGCAAGAACTCTGCAATGCAACACACTGTCTATAGATAAGTCTGTCTTCACATTACTTAAGTTCATTCAATACGCTCTAATTAACCACGCCCGACGGGTACGTCGGCGGGGTTATTGCATTCGGTGCGGTATCTGGCTGGGTAAGTATGTATGTATGTATGTATGTGGCTATGTCCGGTCCGATATCTCTGCAACCGCTGAAGTCAGGATAATCAAACTTGGCACTGAAGATCAGTCTAAGGTCCCCTGCTCAGTTCTGGAGTTACAGGTCAGCAGATCAAGTAGGGAGGGAGATACGTACGATGATCAAAATTGATACATATTGCATCAGTTGTATAGGGAGGACAGGGTTTTCGCCAGCAGAGGGCGTGGTTCTGCCCTCTACTGAGGGCTCATCTAGTTTTAGTTCTACTTTCACCTTATTTTATTACTAATACACAGTGGATTTTGTCTCCAATGTTATATTACATTAAGTATGGCATTTCAACACTATATTTTATATTCATTCTGACTTTTTTCATGTGAAGCTCATAAAAAGTGCTATACAAATAAAATTTTCCTGTGATAATAACGACAGCTGCTATTATTTCCAAAACAAAGAGCTAGATATAAACTGACAGAGAAATTCAGACAGACTAAACATCTCATATCTTCCTCTGTTCAGATGAACAACCATTTAATATTGGCATGCTTGTCTCATTGACTTTATGTGAGACGTTGTTATCCGAGTTGATGATTAGCGTACATTAGCTACAGAACAGTAATGCAGATGGAGGAAGAGTCAGAGCAGGGTGGAGTAATGACTCAGTAACTGTGTTCTACATATAGCCATGTTACTGAGTCATGACTCCGTGTTTTGTGCAATTGCAGGGTTGGTCAAGTTTCTGGCCACTGTGCATGCGAGTTTTCACATGAAGACTTGTGCAAAAAGGAAACCATGAGACATTATCTCACTATATCAGACATGTGATACTACTCGGGAACCTTCTAAAAACAGGAATACAAAATAAATAAGTTCACATAATTGGAATTAATTGTAGCACGCCTCTCTTAACAAACACTCCAACCTTGCATCGGTGTGAAGTTGTCATTTGCTGACCTGCTTCTTAAAGTCTCCTGAAAACCCACACTGAGGTTTTCCTGCTGCAGTCTACATGACAAAGAGCTGAGAAAAGACAACAAAGCTGAAAATGAAAGCAGCGATGATTGCATCCTGTCTGTTGTCTCAGCAGTAAACACGCTTCCTTTCAATTCACGCTGCAGCAGCGTTAGATGCACTGAGTGAAGCATCATAGGAGAGCGACAACAGATTAAGGCTTCTATCACACCTTTAGGGGGAAAGCTTATGTTGACTTTTTAGGCTTGTTGAGTTTTCAGAGTTTGCTTTACATCATAGACTCGGAGTGATGACCAGCTGTACAGTAACTTCGTATGACACACTGTGTAGAAAGAGTCAGAGCTGGATGGAGTGATGACTTGAGAAAAAGGCTAAATATAGAATGACACAGTAAGCAGGGGTGTGGCCAGAGTGTTGTGCTTGACTAGGAATTAGTTAGCGGAGGTTTTTATTTATTTTACATTGTTTACAGGCATGCAGCTAAGATAACACCTCATTTACATCAGAAACACACAAAGGCCCTTTATTCCTATATTGACTTTTGTATATCTTTAGCTTACCTGCTACGCAATAAATAACTTGCTAAACCGAATCCATCTAAAAACATGTTCCTCCACTCTTCATGAGGCTGGACTGTGAAGAGCAAACAAGTACTATTGAATGCTAATTTGTAAAGAAAGTAAGTATGCACAGCTTTAGAACAACTTGGACTATTCGGAATGGAATAAAACCTTGGATTTTCCCATAGACTGACACAGTTTGCAATGGGTATGAATCATTTTGGACAATGATGCTGCTTGTACACCATCTTATTATCTTTTAGGAGAAGCCTGCGTCATTTCCAGACTTGCTGGTTGAAGAAAAGTAACTTTAAGTCAAAATTGGCCAGGGATGTGAATAATTCCGGGCTTGACTGTATTAGCAAAATGTCCTAACAGAATTATCATAGAAGACAAAAAAAGGATTAAATATGTCTCAGTTTGGTGTGGAAGTCATGTTTCATTGACTCCAAATTGTAAAAAGATGAGAGAAACAGACCACATGCCTGTTTAAACTCCAAATTATTGTCCTGAACCAATGAACCAACTTCAAAATGCATGTCAATACAACACAATACAATTAGCAAATCACAAAGGCAGCAATTTCGGGACATATATCATACGTTGTGCCTGACTGAGGGTCTAAACTGTCGTATTAGTGGTTTACATCCACATACCATCCTCCTTGTGTCACTTCTGATGGTATCATGCTGTTGTGCTCCATCGCATGTTTAAAATCTATTACAGTGTGAAAATTGAACTGAAGCTTGACTTAACATCACAAATCTTACTGTAATTGCAATACGTCTCAGAAAAATCCTCAAATTGTTGAGCCAAATTACAATCACCACGACGAAGCCCAGAACCTTAACAAAATGATTGCAAACCATATTTTTACCTTAAGGCATCAGATTCCTTCTCTTATTGCAGCTCCACTCTGGGCGTCAGAAACGGCAGCAGAAGGGAACATCATCTAATCAGTGGAAGACTAAAATAAACACATTTAGATGAAACAAACAGCTGGCACATCTCTCTATGTACAAACTTTATTTTACTTTTTCGTAATCTGGACGGCACAATAATAATAAAGCACTTGATTTAGATTTAGCATTATTTCCATGACTAAGAATATGAAAAAGAAAACAGATGCTGCTGCCTGCTTTCAGTACTGCAAAAGGTTTGGTTTGTTCTTCCGTTCTGTTTTAACAGCAGTTGGCATCGAGAAAGTTTGTCGTTTTTTTTCTGATCTTTATGATGCTGCGCTGTCGGGATATGATTGTGATTGCAAGAACAGCAGGCATGCTAGTGACTTTTTAAAAGTGGAAGAGTAATTAAATCGCCCTCACAGCGATTTAGTAGATGAGTGCAAGAGTCAGTTCTGTCATTCTGATGCAGGAAGTGGTATCATAGGCTGTTTTTTCTGTCTAATATCCTTTTATTTTGCTAGAGGATGCTGTCGCAAGGTCGCTTTCTCTTTTGATTTGAATGAAACAGAAATAAAAAAGTACAACAAGAAGAAGTCATAGCAGTATCTTTCTGTATAGATGCAGGAAGTATGAGTCAGACTTCAGTAAATGCATAATTTTACACATGATCAGCATGACCAATAAATTTATCTTGGTCTCATCTGACCAAATAATCATCAGGCTTCTTTAGCAAAGTTTAATCTTGCAGTTCTGTGCTAAGGGTTTGTTTCTTGGACATCATCCATAGAGGCAGATGTTACACAATGTCTCTCAAGCTGTCTGAGCCAGAACAGCAACTCTGATTTCCATTGATAAACCCTGCGCCAAGTCTGGTGCCATTTTAAGATGACGACCAATTAACGCTACTTTGGCTCCTTCTGTGATTCCTGATTGCTGCTGCCGCTGTGTTTCTGCTGATCCACTGATCTTTGTGATGTCTCACAGTGAGCCATGTGGAGCCAAACATGGGCCACAGGTTCAAAACTGAGAGTATTCAGCTTGTTTTATAACCACGGGCATAAAAATTAGACTAAATGTACATCACACATATACCCACATGTACTACTGTGGTTATTTGACTTCTGTTTTCAATATAACATCTGGACACAACACAATATGTGCAATTTACTTCTCAGGGTATCTACTTTTAACACGTTTTTATATAAAGTGCTCTTTTTATCATGTGTACTTATAGTGTTTGTTTCCTGTATGTAAAGGTTTCAATTCCAATGCACCTGTACTGTAATGCAAATGTGCAAATGGCAATAAAATTGTGTTGTATTCTACCCAATTTAGGGTCAAACATCTTTAAGTTTTGTACTATGGTACCTGCTCATAAGAGAAAATACTACGATATTATGCAATTATTAAAAGGTGATTTTATTTTTGAACAATTTGACAGCTCAGTGATATTTCACAGTTGTGTACTGTAGGTATAAAGATATGGGAACAAAAAAGTTTTGGTGGAAAACAAATGCAAAAAACTCTATGTTCACTACAGAAAAATAGTCTTTTTTTTGCATAATGTCAACATTAGATAGATAGCTAGATAGCTAGCTAGCTAGATAGATAGATAGATAGTAACGCTGTTTCAGCTTTAAGTCAAGGTGATTTTGCTTTGAATCTTACTTGATAAGAAGTTAAAAAGATGTAAAAATTGTCCTGCTATCAAACTCTAAGTGTAAGAGGCAAAATGACACACATGGAAAAGAAGGGGATTTGAAGAGCGACATAAATCTGTGAAATGTTAAAAAAAACTGGAATTCACTTTTATGAATTCATTTTATGCAACTTAATGATCCTGCTGCACTACATTTCACAGGGAAATATTGTACTTTTTATGCCTCTACACTGATTTAGGTGTAAATAATACTTACTTTTCTGATATTAAAAATACATAATCGCATTAAATACAAGAAACAGCGTTAAGAACTACTCAAACAGGCTGTTGTAGACACATATTCACTGCCTTGATTGCATTAAATTCATCATATCATATAGGTCACACAGATAAGGAACAGTGTAGAAAAGAGCATGCAATTGGTGTACAACAATAGCAAAATGTTGGTATTTATAGAAATGTGCAAAAAAAACAATAGTAGCAATAATAATAATGTGCAAATTGTAGGTATTTTTTGATAAAAATACAGTACTGTGGGTGTAACTGTAAGAATATTTCTGTCATTTCAAGTATAAACCCCAAAAACAATCCCACAAGAAGGATGAATAAAATGTTTTTATGATTTATGTGCACATATTTCATATAATTCTCATGTGCAACAGGTGAACATATGATTAGAACGTTATCTTTTATATTAGCCTACTGTCAATAAAAGATCTTGCCGTAAACAGAGCCTGGGTTTATGGTTATACTACCCGCTTTAGCTGATATAAAAGGGCTAATACAGGGTTATCTTTCTGGGTTAAATGCCTCCATCAGAACACCATGCGTCTGTTTTGATTTCATTTTGAGTGAGAGCAGAAGGGGGCGGCAACCAGTCAATCAATACTTGCATTTGTCAGCGTTTTCCAGCATGTTTTTTTCCACCAAAGCTTTAAGTAGACGTTGATATTAGTGAAATGGAGCCTTAAGATAAGCAGCAGAATTAGCTAACCGTCGAGGAGAGCGACAAAAAGGTGAAACCGTCGTCGGGTTTTGGGAATAATTCGGTCTGTGTGCTGCCTCCGTCTGGATAAAAAAAAACAAAGAAATAAATGGTAAGAAATCTGATTAAACGCTTACCTTTCTGTCTCCGTCCTCTCGTCTCGGTTTGTGTCCCGCTCAGGCGTTTCTGCGTCTCCGCGTTTCTGCCGTGAACTCCGTTTCACCTGCTGTCACTCACTCACCGACCGCAATCAGCTCTACACAATAAAAGCAGCAGAAAGACGGCTTTTCAGAATAAAAGCCGCAGATCAAACATACTGCTTAATGGCTGCTGAAAATAAGGAATAATATTTATTTATTATCTTTTGATTATTGTTTTTTTTTTTAACTCTGCTTGTGGAAAGCAAAACGTGTCATAATTTACCTTTATTTGAATGTTGTGCCAATCAGGATCTAATTATTAAGCCAGCAAAACATTAACAGTCACTATTTTTCTTAATTTCTTAACTTTTTAGGGTCTGAGCACCGACGGTGCCGAGGACAGGTAGTGCGAGGGCACCGATTGTCCAAGGCACCGTGGTGCCAGGAATAATTATTATACTTTCTTTGTCGGCCAGGGAAATCGCATTTTTGGTGGCCTTATATTACCCCAAAACGTGTCAAATTTGGCATGCATATCAGGACCGGGGAAAAATTTGATATTTTATGGGATTTGAGCATGTGTGTGCCAAAATGGCTCCATAGCGTCCCCTGGAAAATAGCATAAAGTTGTTACTAACCTAACTCAAAAAAAAGTTTGATCTTCAACTAGAAAATTTTGTAGGCATAAGCAGCAAATCAGGACACACGAAAAACTCAATCAAGGTCATGCTGTAAACCCAACAGGAAGTTGGGTATTTTGAATTATGTTTCATATTTTCCATGATATTTGGTCATTTTTAGTCATTTTTAAAAGCTATAAATTCAAGCATGATGACTCAGAGAGAGCTGCTTGGAATAACATCAGAAGCTGAATACCTTTTAACTCTGGCATGATTATTGTTATTATTATTATTATTATTATTATTATTATGCTTGTTGTCCTGGGAAGTAAAAAGTGCCATAATTCACCTTTATTTGCATGCTGTGCCAATCTAGATCTATTTTTTAAGCTATCAAAACCTTAAATAGCACCACTTTTCTTAATTTCCTAATTTTTCTTTTTATTTTTTTTACAGTGTTTCAATTACACCATCAACATCAAAGGGCCTGAGGGCATTTTCTTTTAATGACATCAAAGACTGAAAACCTATTAATTATGGCAGTATCATTATTATTATGATTAACTTTTCTGCTTGGCTATGGAAAGCAATAAGTGCCATAATTCTCCTGCATTTGCATGCAGGGCCAATCAAGACCTTGCTTTTTAAGCCAGCAAACCCTGAAACGGCACATTTTTTCCTGAATTTCTTAACTTTTCTTCTTAGATTTTTTTTACAGTGTTTCAATTACACCACTCATTTTTTTTCAACATCAAGAGCTGATCTGACAGAACTTTTTATGGCAGTTCAATTACAACACCACATTTTACAAAGTCAAAAGCTGGCTTTTTATGACGTCAAAGCACCACCTCTGAACCTCACTTGAGCACCTTATAAAGGTGAGCTGTATTAAGACACCACTTTTTACAGAACACTGACTATGTTTTAGTTCTTTTAGATTTTGTAATTTTTCCTGTGTTTTTCAATTGGATAAATTGCACATACCGGATTATGCAATTTGTTAATGATATAAGACACCAATTAGAGCATTTTATCTATTTGTCTTCTATATGCTGACATCAGTCATGGTTGATTTTATGTTAATATTTATAATACTTTAAAAATCAGTGGGTTTTAATTTGCAGCAAAGATAGTGCAAACATTTAAGGAATGAAATGTAAAAATAAAAATAAACCAAAACAGACGTAATTACTAGTTCTAAAAATAACATTATTGCACAGTATTGCATGATTTTTGATGAATAGAAATACTGAGAGTACTATCGTTACACAAATTGTCTATATTGCACCGAATGTACACAAGCAGAAAGATGAAGGAAATAGATTTAGATATTAGAAGCAGAAAAAGAAGAGAACTATCTGCTTTTTGTTTGTTGGTTTTCTTTTTGGATATGAAATTCTTCAGAAATAATAATAACAATTAAATCAAACATATATTTATTTCCATTGCACAATATTTTGCAATTTTGAACATTGGCTCAGTAATTTCCCAAATAAATACAGTACTTTTTCCACTGACTGTAGTTTCACTCACGTCATCAGGGAGCGACACCGCTGTGTCCATCTTCGTGCGACAGAGGTCGGAGGTTGTGAGACAGCGCCACATGTATGTTGTTATGTTGTTGATGCCGGATACTTAGAGGGTTTTATTGCTTCAAATTCTGTCTTCGTGGTGAGTTTTTAATCATTTTCTTATGATGTTAGGTTTCAACGGTGCCACTTTCTGAATAATTGCAGCTACGCATCTCGTCGCTTCCTTTAGTTTAAAGGTAAGCTAGCAGTTAGTTCCATTTTCGGTCAACCTCATACTGAGTCTCTACAGTAATCGGTTTGTGGCATAAAACTGGGGGCACAAAATTTTTCACGTTAGTGTATTTTATAAAGCGTCATCGTCTTGAACTAATATATCCACCAGCTATATCTACATTTTTCCTTTTCCTGAATGTGTGGATTTTTGTGTAGTTTCAGGTCTTCTGCCTTTAGCACCAGACTCCTGAGGTGAAATGAGGAATCTGAAGCTGCTGAAGAGCCTGCGGAGCTCCAAACGTCAGGGTCCAGGCTCGCCACAGTGTTTCTCTGTACGGGCGGACACTGGTTCGCTGCTGATTGCCTCTCAGTACTCCATCACAGAATATGACCCTCGAACTGGTCAGGTGAGCTGTTCCTGGAATACAGCACTTATCCGTTTTTGGAGGAAACATTTTGTGAATGGTCAGTAGTCGAGACTTCAGGGTTTTAGTCCATTTAAGTTCTGTTTCAGAGAAGACGGATGTGTTTACAGAATAAAGTAAAAAAAAGGAAGTGAACAGCATTTCAGTTGAGAATCTTGCATATAAGGTTCATGTGGAGGTGAGTGTTGGTTCATGCATCAGTTGGCCTTTTTTCCTTCTCCAGGTTGCCAGTGAAGCCTCCCTGACAGCAGACAGTTTCCTCCCAGAGGATGGCAGCGGAGTGGTGGTCGGACTCCAGGACCTGGCTGAACTCGAGTCTGCATGTTTGGCCACAGCAAGCGGGGATGTCGTTCTCTTCAACCTCAACACCTGCCAGGTTGGCCGTGCAGAAAAGTTGTTCATGATGAACAAGGAACAGTACAGTTAGGTGAATGAGGGCCGTCACAAAAAGTGTTCTCTTCCACAGTTGGAGTGTGTTGGCAGTGTCGACAGTGGCCTTACCTCGATGAGCTGGAGTCCTGATGAGGAGCTTGTCATTCTCACTACTGGTCAGTATGTTGAACAGTTGTCAAAAAAAAAAAATTACTTTTTTATGTCACAGTGAGGTTGATGTTTGCAGCAGCATCATTTCTCAGTGTGAAAACCATGAAAGAGGAACAAGAGTCCAGAATTTCTAGATAACGGGATGAGTGTGGTCAAGATATGCTATTGTTCTAAAGATGCATATCTAACTAACAAACAAACAAGACAAAACAGTTATTAGTTCTACTCAATCAGCAGTATTACCGATAAATCACTAATACTTTGTGTTCATAGGCCAGGAAACAATCATCATGATGACCAAAGACTTTGAGCCGATCACTGAGGTCGGAATCCACCAGGATGATTTTGGTGAAGGTACGGTGACTCATGAGGACTCAGTTTACATTAGTGGTCATTGAGGTTCACTGGATTGTTCTCTAGATTGAATGTGCTCACCTAGATCATTTGTTTTGCAGGGAAGTTCATCACAGTGGGCTGGGGAAAGAAGGAGACTCAGTTTCATGGCTCAGAGGGGAAACAGGCAGCGCAGAAGAAGATCCAGGTCACTGATCATTCACTTAAATATCAGTGCTTGTAAACAAAACAAAGTGTCAAACGATATTGAAATTTACTTTAGAATATGTCACACATGAAAATATGCTTTTACCACAGGAGGTGCAGCCCGCTGTTGCCTGGGATGACCGCAGGCCTCGGGTGACGTGGCGAGGTGATGGTCAGCTTTTTGCCGTCAGTGCAATCTGTCCTCAGACTGGAGCCAGGAAGGTCCGGGTCTGGAACAGAGAGGGCGTCCTGCAGGCCACCAGTGAGCCCATCAACGGCCTGGAGCAGGCGCTCTGCTGGAAGTAAGAGCTCTGCCGAAGCGATTTATTTTTCAATTCCTTAAGTGAAACAGCCTTCCTGGGATCTTTCTGCATGAAGTTTGCATGTTCTCCTTGTGCATGCGTGGGTTTTCCGGCTTCCTCCCACAGTCCAAAAACATGCTGGGGTTAACTGGTAACTCTAAATTGTCTGTTGGTGTGAATGCAAGTGTGATTGTTTGTCTCTATATGTACCCCTGTGATAGACTGGTGACCTGTTCAAGGTGAGCCCTGCCGTCACCTTAAGTCAGCTGGGATAGACACCAGCCCCTCCCCCCCAACTACCCTAATGAGGTTTAAATGGTGTATAGATAATGGACGGATGGAAGTGAAAGTGAAAGGCAGTTGCCTGGATTTGGGCTGCTTCGGATTTACTGTTTAGTGAACGTAGAAGAAGTTCATTTAAACACAAGACACGTGCTCCAAACAATGAGGATGAATGAAAGACCTAGGATCTATGACCATCACTGTACACACCAGTGAGCAGTGATTCCTAACATCTCTGGGTTCATCAGGTGGAAACCTCTCTTCAACGGTGTTTTGCCTATTTAGTCCACCTCCAGGAGGCTAGGTGGTGAACTCTGGCGTCCCAGATTCGCCCCCTCTGCTCCTACACAATCCAAACAGCACTGCCACGTTCAACTGACCCAGGCTCGCTTAGGAGATACTTCAGGTAGTAACCAGTGCTGATACTACCATTTAGCTAGTGCAGAATGCCTAGTGCCCACTGCTAATAAAAAGGCAAGGAAACTGTACTTATAACCTCTCCATACCCCTATAAATGCTAATGCTAGCTGCAAGACTACTACTGTGTCCAAAGAAAACTTAACACTGACAAAGAATCTATACAAGCCAGCTTGCCAACCTTGCTAATGCTAATAAAATACATCTCTACTTCTGCCAACTTCACCACAAACAGAGACTGTACAAGCAGACTTCATCTAGGATGCAGGTACCAGTTGCTAACTGCGCATTGCTAATGCTACCTAACAAGAAAACCAACAAACAAAAGAAAAGGACACAGCCACCAGCTTACATCACAGACTTACCTGAGATGGCGGCGTGGTCCCAAAGAGACTAACAGGCCGCTCCCCCACCTTATCTACACTTCCTCTTCCTGGGTCTCTTCCCATTGGGGCAAGGAAAAGAGGGCGGGAAAAGCAGAGTGAAAGAGAGGGTTTGCCCTCTGCCTCCCTCTACTCCAGGGGTGTCAAGATCCATTCCTGGAGGGCCACTATCCTGCATGTTTTAGATGTTTCCCTCTTCCAACACAGCTGATTCAAATGATCGGGCTCGTTATCAGGCTTCTGCTGAGCTTGATGATAAGCTGATCATTTGAATCAGGTGTGTTGGAAGAGGGAAACATCTAAAACATGCAGGATAGTGGCCCTAGAGGAACAGAGTTTGACACCCCTGCTCTACTCCATTACTGCCTCTTTCTCACCCCCCAACTATTATTATTTCTCCTAATCCATATCCACCGACTAGATCTAGCATCCTCATCTGCCATGCCCCTCACCGTCTTCCTCAGACTCTGCCCCTGCACTCCCAGCTCCCTCAAAAGTGAAACAGCTGACCCTGAAACAAAGCCTCTACACCCGGCCTCAACTGGGCAAACTCTGGTTCTCCATCCCCTCTGCTCAGCTTCTGTCTTTAAGTCTGAATATCCAGCCTTCCTTCTCTCATAAGCTGCCTTCACTGAATTTTCCAGTGGGGCTGTTAACTCAATGAAATACACCGTCTTTCCCTTCACAAACGACAAAACAATGTCTGGCCTCAGATTAGTACACACTATTTGTTGGGGAACAACAAGCTTTCCTCCTAAATCTACCTGCATTTTCCAATCACGAGCTCCGACCAGGCGACCATGTTCTTGCCTATTTCATGACCTGAGGCCCTTATCCTTCTCCCCCTCTTGAACAAATTTCACCACTAACCTCTCCTTACTAGAGTTCACCTGCTTTCAATGTTAAACCTTGTCCTGACATTTCAGACCGTCAGGTAGCCTGATAGCGAGCACTCAGCGTCATCCCAACAAACACAGTGTGGTGTTCATGGAGAAGAATGGACTGCTGCACGGAGACTTCACTTTGCCTTTCAGTAAAGACCAAGCCAAGGCATGTTCAATTTCCAGAGTCAGTTTTCAAAAATGACAACATTATTTAGGATGCTTAACACTATAAGTATCAGCATGGAATCAGTATTTCAGTTTGTGGTCCAGATTATTACACTGGTGTGTGTTTTAGGTGAAGGAGCTGCTGTGGAACAGTGACTCCACTGTTTTAGCTGTTTGGTTGGAGGACATGACTGCTGGGGAGGATGGACAGGTCAACAGCCACAGTAAGTTCAGCAAAACTTGTGTGTAGTAATGTTTACTGTTGTCATGGTGTTTTTATTTTCTGCAATAAAAGTATAAACTGATTCATTGTATTCTTTCATTTCATTTCATTTATTCTTTTCCATGGTAATGCATGAAAAATCAACAAATGGATACAATTTATAAAGCACAGAATACACACATCCCATGTACAAGAACAGGAGTAGGATGAAGAATAAGTCTTTTTAACTCCTACCCCAGTCTTTTTTCCAAACTCAAACAGAAAAACAACCACAACAAAAAACATCAGATGGCCACAATCAATCTACAGATCAATTACAACATTGTTATTGCTCCTTTGCATAAATGTTAAATATTTTTTCTTTAAACTTACATTTAAACTGCAAAATGTTTGAACATTGTTTCATGTCTTTTTCCAAGGAATTCCATTTTTCCACACCCGCGACAGATACACACAATTCTTACATAAAAAAAGAGTCTGATGAATTCGCCGTGTTGTGTTCCCTCTGCAGTCCAGCTGTGGACGGTGGGGAACTACCACTGGTATCTGAAGCAGAGCCTGGACTTTGGCAGAGACCCTCTGAAGGCTCCGGTTTGCGTCTGCTGGGACCCTGAGCGCCCCCTGCAGCTCCATGTGGTGTCCCGCAGCTGGACCAGCATCACCTACGACTGGGGCTGGACGACGGAGCGCAGCCCTGGACTGGACGCCACCGACAACGCCAACGTGGCCGTGATTGATGGAGGTGAGAGCCGATAAGGCAGCAATGAATTGTTCTAATATTCCGACATGATGTTAATGTCTGTCTAAACCCCCTGCAGAGAAAATCCTGGTCACGTCCTTCAGGCAGTGTGTGGTTCCTCCTCCCATGAGTTCATTCGAGCTCCAGTTAACTTCACCAGTGAACCAGGTGACTTTTCTGTGTCGACCTCAAAGGACCAATCAGCTGGCAGCATTCGCCGCTAATGGGCAAGTCTCAATCTACGGCCAAGGTAGGCTTATAAAATTAGTGAAATGTTTTATATTAACTTACAAAATGAGTGGAATTTCTCTCGTCATGTAATTTGAGGAATATTTGAGCTGGACTTGATGTAAACTCGACATTGTGAACTCAAATGTTCTTTTTTTTTTTTTTGTTCAGTTCTGTTTTTTTAGGGCTCTGAATTCAGGAAATAGTAGTCAACATTGAAATTAGAGCCAAGATTCTGAACCTGAACCAGATTTCTTGGGTTTGAACCCATTTTTTATCCAGTGTCCCTAAAATCTGTCTTGAGCCACACAGCCTTTAAATGCATATTTAGTCAGAATTTGCTCAGATGAGAGCATGTCAACCTGGAGAATGCAGCCCCATTGTTAACTGTATCTTATTTTTATCTACCTGCCTATTCCCCTGTCAATTCAGATTCAGGAGGACAAGCTGACAAAACAGCAGATGGGTTCAGGATTGTGTCTCGTCCTCTGGTCCTTCAGAAAACCTTCAGGTATCGTATGAACCTGCAGTGCTGTACATTATGCTGCTGTCCTCTGACATCCAGCTCCACCTCACACTCTGCCGCCTGCTCCGTCTCAGTCAAGGTTACTTAAAGAACATGGAAAAACTGGTGTCCGAATTTTAAAATATGCCAGTGTTTCCGTTTAACTAACACGCTTCTTTGTCATTGGTTTACTACAAATACTACCACTGCTTTCATTGGCTCTTTAAACTTTATCCCAAACGATTGTCCTTCCTGTTGGTCCCGTTTTCCTGCAGACTGGCAGCCCTTCCTGATGATCCTCTGGCCCTGAGGCAGCTGCTGTGGCTGGAGGATGAGTTGTTCGTGGGGGTCAGTTCTGGTCTGCTGCCAACCTCCTCCACCCTGCAGATGCTCCGTCCTGCTCAGGATGCTACTGACACACTCGGAGTGAGGTCAGCAATCTAATCAATCCCCTTCAGATATGGGTTTATTACGGTGGCCGACAGGGGCAAACGCGCTGCAAACACAGAAATGATCCAAAACCAAAAACTCAAACGCATAAAACACATGCAAGAAAAAAAATGCTGCAAGAGAAACATGCTGCAATCACAGAAACGATGCAGAAGCAAGGACTTACAAAATCACAAAACAGATGCAAACGAAAAATGCTGCAAATATATAGAAACACACACAAACCCCCAGAACAACCGCAAGAGAAAAACGCTGCAAATTCAATCCACAACGGAAGTGCGCTGCTCTTCGATAATATTGTATAAAAATAATATTGTATAAAAGATGCCAGCCAAGTAAAACATGACGCTAAAACTAAATGAAAACGTACCTTTTCACACTAAAAAATATCAGACACTTTCACTTTCTTCTGCTTCTCCTTCTTCTTCTTCGTGTCTGGTGCACTTCCGTTGTGGATTGAATTTGCAGCGTTTTTCTCTTGCGGTTGTTCTGGGGGTTTGTGTGTGTTTTTATATATTTGCAGCATTTTTCATTTGCATCTGTTTTGTGATTTTGCAAGTCTGCTTCTGCGTCGTTTCTGTGATTGCAGCATGTTTCTCTTGCAGCATTTTCTTCTTTCTTGCATGTGTTTCATGCGTTTCTGAGTTTTTTGGTTTTGGATCATTTCTGTGTTTGCAGCGCTTTTGCGGTTTGCAGCGTGTTTGCCCCTGTCGGCCACCGTAGTTTATCCTGTAAAACCAGTAAATTAAGAAAATTACACTGAAGTTATTTACCGTTTTTTGCTGTTTTTGTGCTTCAGGGCTGCTGTGGAAGTGGATGGTGTTGTGGTCAGTATGGTTCACTGCTCACAAACTGGAACTGTGGCTCTGCAGCTGGAGGACGGACAGATCCGGAAACTGCTGTGGGGTCAGAAAACAAACACTAATGTTTTTGGTGCTGAATAATGTAGTCTTTTTCCCATGTTAGAAATAATTGATTGGGAATTTTTACCCTAAAATGGATTTATTTTCCAACTCAGTCATCTGAAAACATGATGAACACCAGTTAGATTTTCCTGCCTGCTGGAATCCTGCTCCATGACACAGGAGTGTATGTGTCCATAACATACAATAATTAAATCAATTGCTTTAACTGCTTACCTAACTTGCTGTTAAAGTAGGTAAAACGCATCAGTTTACATGAATAAATCTTTCACTCTTTACTTTTCTCTGTAGATCGTCCTGAGCCGTCCGTGGAGGACTGGCGTGACTCCAGCGGTTGTCGCATCAACTTTCCTGTTCCCTGCATCCAGACGGCGCTCTGCAGCATCAGTGGACAGGAATGTCTGCTCGGGCTGACGGACAGATCCCACCTGTACGCTGGAGACACAGAGGTATGCTCTCAACATCTGGATACCAGCGGTTTGTTCTTTGGGAGACAAACACCAACGGGACTTTTGGAAAACGCGTGCATTAATGTCTGCTGTTCTTCCTGCAGCTGGCCTCCAATGTCTGCTCCTTCGCTGTTTGCAACGACTTCCTCCTCATCACCACACACTCCCACACCTGCCGCTGCCTCCATCTGAGCACATTCACTGTCAAAGGTAGGATAGAGACAAGCAGTGAAAAATAGAGTTTTCTCTCCTTGCATGTACATCAAGAAATTGAAACAGAAACACACAAAAACACAGCTTTGTAGTAATGCCTGATAACACATATATATATTCCTGACACAGAAATTAGTTACAAACAAAATGCAACATACGTGGTTACAGAAAAAAAACACTTAATTTGAAATGAAAAATGCACTTAGCTTAAAAGGATTTTAAATATGCATGTATGCAGTTTGATATTTTTCATTTTCCTCATGTAAAAGTGCAGGAATTATGAGGAAGCAGTGAAAACACAATCACTAGCAGTAGTTGTGCATTTTCAAAGTTGCATTTCTGTTCTTGCTACACAGTCATTCATTTACAATGTGATATTTTTAAAGACCAATTGGTCCATCCTGCTTCCGTTATTGCTTTCTCTTATAAGTACATTGATTTTCTGTTGCTCCTATCATTGTCTTCATTGTTAGCTGGCCCTTAGGCCGGCTGCACCTATAGGTATCTTTAACATCTGTGCTGTGTGTCTCACTAGTTGGACTTCTTTCTGGTTGAGTTAAATGACCTTTGACCCCACAGGGCTGCAGGCGGCCTTAGCCTCAGATGGAGGTCAGAATGATGAGACGCTTCGGCGAGTGGAGAGAGGATCCAGGATCGTCACTGTGGTGCCTCAGGACACCAGAGTGATTCTGCAGGTCAGATTTACACACAACACACATTGTCAGCTTCACAGTTTTGGCTAAAAACCACCATTTACCACCATGTAATTTCTGTGACTGCCTTCATGCAAATTAAAGACCCAAAAGCACATTAAAAACCTGTAACATTTTCTGTCTTAAAAAAGAGAAATGTGGTAAAATGCACTCCCTCTCTGATTTGTTTTGTTGCGTCCAGATGCCTCGTGGGAATCTGGAGACCGTACATCACAGAGCGCTGGTGTTGGCTCAGCTCAGGACATGGTTGGATAAGTGAGTCTGATCTCCTGTAACTCCAGTTAATAGAAGATTTGTGGTGTGTCACATTAGTATTGAATGTAGGTGAAATTTACAAAGATCCTAGCTGTTAAATTATACTTCATTATTTTAATCTAAACTTTCTAAGCGTTTTATAATTAAACATAATCATCTTAACATGATATAAATGTCATGTTTTGTAGCTGTAAAGACTGGAAACTGAGAGCAGGGTGTAAAATGTCCATACTTGTCTTAGTGTTGGACCCAATCCTACATGTTTTTTCTTTTTTTATTATTTTGTTTCATCAGTTTGAGATTCAGAGACGCCTTCGAGTGTATGAGGAAGCTGAGAATCAACCTAAACCTCATCTATGATCACAACCCAAAGGTATGCACTGGTATGAGGTCACTTAGAAATGCCCTTACCGGGCTTTGCAAAAGTTCTGTTACACTTGCAAAATGCAAGCAAAATGAACACAAGGATTATTTGGTGCAATAAGATAATTTTTTTATTTTCCAAATCAGAAATGTGGCCACCCAGAAGTTTTATCTTATTGCACCAAAAAATCTTTGTGTTCATTTTCGTGAATGTCTCAACAAGTGTTTGCAAAGTCCGGTATTTTTGAAAGAAAGACTTTTTTTTTCCCGATAACATGGAATTGTCTGAGTGGCCCAAACTTTGTTTTTTTAAACACAAAGTGCTATTTTATGTTTGCAGGTTTTCTTGGAGAAAATACAGACCTTCATCACGCAACTCAACTCCATCAACCACATCAACCTCTTCCTCACTGAGCTGAAGTAAGACTTTGTCAGAGCCAGATAAGTCGGATCTCATCCTGTATATAAAGCAAGAACAACTTCTATAGAACAGCCATGTTGTCTTTGGTACCCAGGGAGGAGGATACGACCAGCAGTATGTACCCCTGTCCTGAGAGCAGCTCCGTCCAGCACCAACCTGCATCTGGACAGAAGAAGGTGGACGTGGTTTGTGATGCTTTACGGAACGCAATGGAATCAATGGATCCAAACAAGTCAGTTATAATTCTACTTTAGTCCTTACTACACATGATAATAAAGCCTATCGTTAGGTAAAATATAGGCTGTGCATTCAGAGAATTTTATCAAAATTTCTTAGTATCCTTTACAGTAATAGTTGAAAAGGCAACTTGTAGTTTTTGTAGGTAAATAAAAATTCATCATTTAATGTCAGTAGTGGGACATAAAATGATCATGGTGTTGTCCATCTAGGTTCTGTCTGTCCATTCTGACGGCTCACGTGAAGAAGACGGTTCCAGAGCTGGAGATCGCTCTGCAGAAAGTCCACGAGCTTCGAGGTGAGTAAACTTTTGGCACACTGAAGACCTGCAGGAGATAAAGCGTACAACAATTATACACTCATATAGAGTAGATAACATAAGGAGACAATGTTTAATTCCTCTGTCTTTCTCCTCAGAGAACCCTCCTGACGCTCCAGGTGCTGTGAGCGCCGAAGAGGCGTTGAAGTACCTCCTGTTCCTCGTCAACGTTAACGACCTGTATGAACACTCACTGGGAACGTACGACTTCGACCTCGTACTCATGGTGGCCGAGAAATCACAGAAGGTATGAGACGGCAGAGGGAGAGGAGACATCACACTTTAGCAAAAGAGACATGAAAAGGTGCAAACAAAAATGAAAATTCAAGTTCATGATATTATATTTTATACTTTACATGATTACCTACAAATATTCCTTCAAAATAAAAGCATTTATTTCTCTGAACATATCACATGGGACAGTTTTCATCTTACTTTAAAAAAACAGTGAAATAAAAGGCTTTTAAAGTGCCAAATATTACACAAAATTTCTCATTAACTTGCTCTGTAAGGTCCTCCCAAAGCTAATTAGATATTCAGCTCTGATGTGAGAGATTCAGAGATTTCGAAAACATTATCAATCGCAGAACGTTGTATTTGTAGCTGTATTGTTCTGAGTAAAAAAATTTCTTGAGACACAAACGATTATAGTTGATCTACAAATGAAGTCTGTGTCTGCAGGAAAGAAGTTGCCTCACAAAAATGATCAAAATACAGTTACATTGGTGCATTTTCAGGACTTGCATTGCACTACAACTCGTTGATTCCCGTATTGCCGCCACCTGCCACGAGCGCCGAGTCTTGGTGCTGCGTCACGCCGTCCGCCCCGAACGAGGCGGAGCGCCCCCAGCAGACGATGTGGGAGCTGCAGTCTGGTTAGACAAAGGCAGTAGTAATGTAGGTCAGAATTTTGTGAATATTTTATGATATTGCAGATGTACTCCCTGGGCCGGGTTGGACTCCCCGGTTTCGGTCGGCGGACCTCTGCAATGTCAAAAAAATAATCCAAAAATTCTGACCTACATTACTACTGCCTTTGTCTGACCAGACCGCAGCTCCCACATCGTCTGCTGGGGGCGCTCCGCCTAGTTCGGGGCGGACGGCGTGACGCAGCACCATGACTCGGCGCTCACGTCGCGGCAGGTGGCGGCAATACGGGACCCGGGTCTGCAGGTGGCGTTCTGTCTGTTGGAGTTTCACCTGCTTTCCTGCTGGCCCTGACACGCTCATCAGCAAGACGTCTTTGTCAACAAAGAAAAAAGTGGACATGATAAGGAATGTCGGCAAATTCTGAATCTATTTCTCACAAAAAAAGACTGAAATTGCCGGCGGTTCAAACCTCATTAATAACAATAATAACAGATCAATGTAAAATGATGTCGGGGGCCAGATATAATTGTATTACGGGCTGGATGTGGCCCGCGGGCCTTGAGTTTGACACGTGTTCTAATTTAATTCTTCTCAATTCCTGCAGGATCCCAAAGAATACCTTCCCTTCTTAAACATGCTGAAGAGCCTGGAGCCCAACTACCAACGCTACACCATCGACAAACACCTGAAGCGCTACAAGAAGGCCTTGCTTCACCTCAGCAAGTGTGGTCAGTCTGGCAACTTTTTACCGTTTTTTACTGCTTTTCACCTTGCCAGAATCAGTTTCTCTTAGATTAATAACCTATAAAGCTACTTTGACCCTCTCCAGTCATTAATATAACCCCTAGAAACTCATCTCTGTAGATCAAAGTTATTTATGTATACTTTTTTTTTTCAATGACAGTAATCCCTTTTTACCTTAAAATAGCTTGGATGCAACTCACCAAAGACTGCTCAAACACTGTAAATCTACTTTACAAGCAGTAATGTTGGACTGATTCAGCCATACATGTTAAACCTGGAAACTGATTCTGAAGAAGCATAATGTTACAGAATGCCCCATCCTGCAAGCTTACAGGACTGGCTTTATAGGTTTATGTATCAAGTAACTTAAGACAGCATATTCATGGTGGAAATACAACGCTTATTCTGCTCAAGATGTCTTCGAACAAATAGAAACTAATAGAGACATTAACAGTGTAAAGAAACTTGATTTTCATCAGAGGGAGTCCTTACCAAAAACAGCTGCAAACACAGAAGTCACATCTGTTGAGGTAGAATGTAGAAGATGCAAACAGATTTTTGTGTTTTGTGTTCAGGAGAGGAACATTTTGGTGAAGCTCTGCAGCTGGTGAAGGAACAGAAACTCTACAGTGAAGCTCTGAAACTGTACGCAGCAGATAGTGTCCACTACAAGGTACAGACACTTCAGGGCTGTTTACACCTTCTGCAGCCTGAAGTTCCTCAAGTCCACCAGAATCAAAGTCATGCCACTAGGCTGCAGCATCAATCACTTATCAGATGTGGTGAATGCACAGTAGTTCTAATAGTTTCAAAGTAGGAGAAAGTCAGTGCTGTGTGTTGCCTTTTCAACCTCCAGGCTCTGAGCTGTGCATATGCTGAGCACCTGGTGGAGCAGCAACAGGCGGAGCAGGCTGGCTTGTTGCTATGGCGATGTGGAGAGCCAGTCCGCGCCCTGCAGGCTTTCGCCGGCAGCTCCAGCTGGAGAAACGCCATCTGCGTGGCGCAGCAGATACCGCTGCCACCGGACCAGTTGGCTCTGCTGGCCAGAGACCTGGCAGGTAACCATGACAACAGGTGGTCAGACTGACAGGTAGTCAGTCTGCTGGTGTGATTCTACAAGAAGTGGCACTGCACGTAACTCCAGTGACTGTTTGTGCTTGTTTCCCTCACAGAGAAGCTGACTGAACAGAGGCGCTACGCAGATGCTGCTCTGCTGCTGGACCAGTACGCTAAAGTAAGATCCTCTGCAGCAGTGAACATCCGGACCAATGACTTCTGATCAATTGCCGTGCTGCACAAGCAAACGGATGAATGTGGAAAAACTATTTACCGTAATATTAGATTTCCGTGGTTATGATCTATGATGAATCAACCAGCAGCAGATTCCTGTCCACAGCTACCAGCTAAAGTCTGAATTTCCATATTTCTCTGTTTCCCACAGGACTGTGAGGAAGCCATCTTGGCTCTGATCACTGGTGCAGTCTGGGAGGAGGCGCTGCGACTGGTGAGTAAAGAAATGAAGTGTTTTTAACCCTTTAAGCTGCAGTCTATTCCACCCATTTTCAGTCCAAAAAATCGCTAATATTCTATTTGTAAATAAAAAAATATGACGAGAAGTACAGGGAATATTGGACGTGCATCACGAGGTGCATTTCCTTGAAAACGACCGATTCGTGGATTTTATACCGACTTCAGGACATGTTTTGGACAAAATAGTTTACTGGCTTGTGTCGTCTGGATGTAAAAGGTTGGATTATGGCCGTTTTTTGTGGAATCTTTTTTTCTGTGTGTAATAATGAACCCGGAAATGTGAGTCGCGGTGTGTGCGTTAAAGCCGTGTATAGAGAACGGATGGATGAATATTCGTTTTTTGTCGGACAAATGTGTTTTCTCACCCGCTGTGGTAATCACATCTGAAAGTGGTTTATACCGGCGGATTCATGAGAATCTAAGCTTTCCATCAGCGTATAGTGTTTGTATAATCGCGTTTGCAGCCTTCGGACATTCTTTAAATTCCTATGCAAATTAGTAAGTGTACCGCCAATGGTACACTGAAGTTTAAACAATGTGTTAACACAGCAGTCCCCAACCACCAGGACGTGGGTCATTTGGTACTGGGCCGCACAGAAAGAGTAAAAATCTAAAAAAATTTCTCTTTTTAGTTCCTGCGGAGTCAACACTGTGTTTTATTTAAAAAAAAGACTAACCCCTGTCAAAACAAAAAATTAAAAAAGTCTCTGGAAAACTGATTTGAACAGAAATAAATACGTATTTAGCAATAAAAGGTAATTTTATTTGTTTAGCACACGTCTTTTAATAAGAACAAATCTAAACAAAAGAATTATTGTTGTTATTATGTGCGCCACTATCGGTCCACAGAGAACTGTCTTGCTTGAAAGCGATCTGTGGTGCAAAAAAATGTTGGAGACCGCTATGCTAACACACAAAGAAAAAGCAGGATACCAAGAAAAACAGGCCAAACTATGTGAAGCTAAATTAAATTGTGGTTACGATAAAGTTAAAACAACACGACAAAAGATTCAAAATTCCAAAACAAGTAAAATAGTAAAATATGAAAAACCTTGAAAAAGCAACAAAAAGATGACATCACATAACAGAAGGCCTCTAATTACCCTTCCATCCTTCCTACTTTTTGCTTAATTTTATTTAAATGCATAGCTAGTCTGTGAAAATTCTTAGGTAGACAATCGCTGACATGTAATGTGTGAATGTGTTATTTCAAATATTTTTCTGTCCGATTCAGATTTACATGCACAACAGGCAAGACATCACTGAAACCAACCTGAAACCTGCACTAATAGAAGGTAAGAACGCTTCGGACTGTTCGGTCAAGTGAGCATGAAGTACCTGAAGAAAAATGGTGGGGATTTCTGTTAAATAATTGCTGCAAATCTACACCCAGAAGAAGCTGAAGGGTAACACCACACAAAACCTTTTGTCTTTCTCTAGCTGTCAGTACCCAGACTGTCTTCCTGGAGGCTCAGGTAGCGACGTTCACACGGCACAGGACCCGGCTGGCCGTGGTCCGTGAGCAGAAAGAGAAGGCCAGACTGGACATGCTGGGTGAGAACGAGACATTATAAGAGCCAGTGTGTTTGTAATTTTGTGTCAGTTATGTTGTGTATTAATTTGAAATAGCCCAAAAAGGTCAAAATGTCTCACATCAGGCTCACAGCATAGCCTCCATCTACACACGTGGACAAAATTGTTGGTACCCCTCAGTTAAAGAAGGAAAAACCCACAATTCTCACTGAAATCACTTGAAACTCACAAAAGTAACAATAAATAAAAATTTATTGAAAATTAAATAATCAAAATCAGCCATCACTTTTGAATTGTTGATTAACATAATTATTTAAAAAAACAAACTAATGAAATAGGGCTGGACAAAAATGATGGTACCCATAACTTAATATTTTGTTGCACAACCTTTTGAGGCAATCACTGCAATTAAACGATTTCTGTATTTGTCAATGAGCGTTCTGCAGCTGTCAACAGGTATTTTGGCCCACTCCTCATGAGCAAACAGCTCCAGTTGTCTCAGGTTTGATGGGTGTCTTCTCCAAATGGCATGTTTCAGCTCCTTCCACAAATGTTCAATGGGATTCAGATCTGGGCTCATAGAAGGCCACTTTAGAATAGTCCAACGCTTTTCTCTCAGCCATTCTTGGGTGTTTTTGGCTGTGTGTTTTGGATCGTTGTCCTGTTGGAAGACCCATGACCTGCGACTGAGACCAAGCTTTCTGACACTAGGCAGCACATTTCTCTCCAGAATGCCTTGATAGTCTTCAGATTTCATCGTACCTTGCACACTTTCAAGACACCCTGTGCCAGATGCAGCAAAGCAGCCCCAAAACATTACTGAGCCTCCTCCATGTTTCACCGTAGGGACAGTGTTCTTTTCTTCGTATGCTTGGTTTTTGAGTCTATGAACATAGAGTTGATGTGCCTTACCAAAAAGCTCCAGTTTGGTCTCATCTGTCCAAAGGACATTCTCCCAGAAGCTTTGTGGCTTGTCAACATGCATTTTTGCAAATTCCAGTCTGGCTTTTTTATGAGTTTTTTTCAGCAGTGGTGTCCTCCTTGGTCGTCTCCCATGAAGTCCACTTTGGCTCAAACAACGACGAATGGTGCGATCTGACACTGATGTACCTTGGCCTTGGAGTTCACCTTTAATTTCTTTGGAGGTTGCTCTGGGCTCTTTGGATACAATTCCAACGATCCGTCTCTTCAATTTGTCATCAATTTTCCTCTTGCGGCCACGTCCAGGGAGGTTGGCTACTGTCCCGTGGGTCTTGAACTTCTGAATAATATGAGCCACTGTTGTCACAGGAACTTCAAGCTGTTTAGAGATGGTCTTATAGCCTTTACCTTTAAGATGTTTGTCTATCTTTTTTTTTTCGGATGTCCTGGGACAATTCTCTCCTTCGCTTTCTGTTGTCCATGTTCAGTGTGGTACACACCTTTTCACCAAACAGCAGGGTGACTACTTGTCTCCCTTTAATAGGCAGACTGACTGATTATGAGTTTGGAAACACCTGTGATGTCAATTAAATGACACACCTGAGTTAATCATGTCACTCTGGTCAAATAGTTTTCAATCTTTTATAGAGGTACCATCATTTTTGTCCAGGCCTGTTTCATTAGTTTGTTTTTTAAAATAATTATGTTAATCAACAATTCAAAAGTAATGGCTGTTTTTGATTATTTAATTTTCAATAAATTTTTATTTATTGTTACTTTTGTGAGTTTCAAGTGATTTCAGTGAGAATTGTGGGTTTTTCCTTCTTTAACTGAGGGGTACCAACAATTTTGTCCACGTGTGTATATGTTTGATAATGTCCAGTCATGTCACCGGAAAGTGGCTAAAAAAACCCCAAGTTTCATTACCTGTGATAATAAAAACTTGGTCTTTTATAAGGACTGTAAAGTGAAATTGAAAGGTCATGAAAGATGTCTGTTTATACTTTTAATTATAATCATATTTGCAGTTTTATTTGTGGCCACATCTGTCAGTTAATGCGTGGGATTATAAAACACTACTGTATCACAAAATATGCATCTTCCAGTAAGCAAAACTGCAATATTTTAAGTTCTTCTACCTTCCTATCAAATAATCTATAGGCTTTAATCACGGCAGGTTTAGAGCAAAGGTTGGGTGCTGTACGTGGTCCAGATCTGGAGTGAAGATGGGGTTGTAAATACTCACTGGGTTCAAGAATCAGACTAACTCCTGGGGAGGTTTTCTGTGGTGCAGATGAGGAAGAATCTGGGTTATCAATGAAGTCACAATGAGAGGTGATAACCTCCTTAAACAGTATTCATTTTTGACAGTTTGTTCAGTATTTGTGCGGTACTTCTGTCAAAAAATGAAACAGGAAATGTTCTTTTAAGACACAGTTTTTCCCTGTGGTTGTTGTCTTCGTTTGGGAAAATTCCAAATAAACTGTACACTAAAAGTTACTGCTGCAATACCAGGCGTAAACTAACCGTGACGTCACCCGTTGGTTTCAACGACGAGAAAATGAAGCCCGGATTTTGGTACTTCCTGGTCGCCGTTTTGGATTTTTTGGAGCCAGTGACGTAAAAAGCGTCATCAAACAGACTGGACCGGAGAGCAACTAGGGGCAGGATTGGCTGAGGACTCTCTTATCCCGCCCACATTTTACCGCAGAGGCTTCTGTTGCTGTCTATCAAGTATAGCCACGCCCCCTGGCTCCGCCAACTTTAACGATTTATTTAAAATTCAGTATTGATTTATTTTAAGATCGGCCACCTGATCTCTCATTTTGACCATGAAAACTAACGGGAAAAAAATCCTGAGCTGTAGAACATCAGTCTATCAAATTTTATTTTTTCCAAAAATGAATTGGGGTCTATGGAGAAAAAGCTTTTTGGAGCCAACCCTAGTGGACGGTGTGATATTGCAAGTTTTTGACACTTCCGGGTGGACTTCAATTCTGGAGCCAGATGCTACGTCCATCTTTATATACAGTCTATGTGCAATACCAGCTTTGGCTGTTTCTTCTCATCTCCCAGTCTCTAGATGAACCAGTTAAATTCTGTTTCCTTCTTCAGATGAAGATGGTCCAGACTGTCCTGATGCTGAACTTTACTCTGAGGCCAGCAGTGTGATGACCGGTTCCAAATACTCCCACAGTAACTCCCGTATCTCCTCGTAAGACAAACGCTGCCACTCAAAACACACACAAAAAACTCGTGTGTGTGTTTTGTTTCTGGTTTAATATTCATGCTCTGTTTGCAGGAGATCATCAAAGAACCGGCGGAAAGCCGAGCGAAAGAAGCTGAGTCTGAAGGAAGGAAGTCCAATGGAGGACCGAGCGCTGATGTATGCCCTAGGAGAGATCATCACCACCGTGGACAAGATGAGAGGTACGGAAACAAACATGCAAAAACTGTTTTTGATTGCATATGAAGACCTTCACCGAACAGTTTAGTTTGTCCATATTAGTTATACCCCCACTGCTTCTGTTCACATGATAATAAAGCTAAAGGAAAGGTTCAGCATTTTTTCATATCTGTCATAAAACAATCACCAGGTGTCTACATGCACATAGAAGCTATTTTTGCCTGCTGTAATAATTCCTCCTGCTCATACTGGACTTTGAAATATTGCCTCCTGAAGTGAATTAAATGATGATACCGAAACATTCAGTTCTAAATCTAAAGCTAATGAAAGGCTTCAGCAGTCTGAGTCCTACAAAAGTGTGACTTTTAGGTACAAGTTTTTAGAGCAGTGACAATTCATTGGTTGTCCACTTTTAAATGAATCAGTAACAATTTTGAAAAAGCAGGTATTCAGTTTGAGTTTTTTGTTTTGTTTTGTTTTTTTTTAGAAAAAACAGCTTTCCAGCTTCTTAAATGTAAATACTAACGAGTCTTTACTCCTGTCTTTTTAAAGCAGCCTGAATATCTTTGGGTTGTGGACAAAAAAAGACATTTGATAACGACGTCTTGAATTTTGGGAAACACAATATATTTTTTTTTGCATTTTCTGCCATTCAATAGATTAAACACCTAATCGATTATCCATGAAAATAACATATTAGTCAAGAGTGGAAATATTTGTGACAGTGTTTTCCTGGGCAGCTGCAGTTGTGGCCAAGAAAGGGAACTTTTGTACTAAAAGACTGTAACTTCTCAAGATCAATCTTTTGAGGGTTTTTTTTGTTTGTTTGTTTAACGTGCACAGCTGAAGTCTCTTTGTAGCTTCAGATGAGGTTTTGAATATGTATGGACCAGTATGCAAAATATATGCAGTATACTGTCCCCCATTGCTTCAAAGTAGATTAAAAAGGCATCTATGAACATCTAATATGAACAAGATGAATACTTACAGGAAGAAAAAACATTCAGTTCTCACATGGACACCTTATTGATGTTTAAAGGCAGACAGACACTAAATGTAGACCTGCTGATGTAGATGTAACCTGTTAAAAACAGTTTCAAGTCTGTAGTGTTCTCAAAAAGGAGCAATGAAGGAAACATCCAGCATTTTGAAAGACCTGAACTGAGCATCTAAACGTCACTGAATATTATGAGCATGTATTTGTTCCTCCTCTGCTTACAGAGGAAGTCCACAACCTTCTGAAGGCCTTGGTGCTGTTCCAGTTTGACAAACAGGCAGCAAAGTTCCAGCTTTCCTATGAAGAAGCTCTGCAGATGATGGAGGCAGCGGTTCCTGAGGTGTGGCCTGAAGGCCTGCACAACAGCCAAGCCCCGGTAAACATTCAGCCTTACCAGTAATAGTAGTAGTTGTGCTGGTATCTCGGTAAATTTTCTCCTCACATTTGGTTTTATCTCATTTTCACTTTGCTTTTATTATGTTGTTGCTATGACTGATTTAACAGCACGGATGTGAATTTGAACAGTTATCTTGACCGCAGCATTCATCATTAATTGGTTAATCGACACTGTTCACATGATATAATCTGCTACAATGGCCTAGTTACCAAGGTCATTATTACAGAAAAAGCACTCCTAGCAGATTTTAGCTGGTCTTAGATAGGTAACCATTAACAATCACAGAAAACTCTGTCATGGTGGCCCTAAACCTCCACAATGCTCTCTGCTCATTAACATAGAACTGCTTTTTTTAACTCACTTTTTGTATGAATTCAGGAGAAACAATACTCTGTATTTGAACAAAATGTTAACAAAACAAGTATGGCCCCAAAAATGAACTGTTAAATTCACTCACATCCACTGTGTGTGAGATAGAAATGAAAAACCACATTATTTAAGTGTATTTTCACATTTTGCAATCCTGTTTTGTTCTTAACTCTCACCTTCCTCCTGTTCTGAAGCTCACTGGGCCAAACTCTACTGCGAACAGCATCATGGCTTCTTACCAACAGCAGCAGAGACCTGCAGCTTCACAGCAAGGTCAGTGGAATTGATCACCACTTACACAACTTCATTCATGATTTGTATAATCATTTTGAAATATTTTTTCATGTTTATCTGATTTGTGCTACATGTAAGCCCACAGTAAAAATGATCTGGTTGTGAACAGTGTTAGTGCAGGCAAAACAGTTCTGGAGCTGCATATGAGGTAGCATCGTTTATCGTCTCCATTTTTTTTGTGCCTAATATTTGTTTTTTTTCTTTGCAGATGCAGAGGTTCCGACGCCACCAAAGATGAGAAGCGGCGTCAAGTGGAAGCTTACTGTTCTCAAGTAAATAAGTTTTGTTGTTAGTTTTTTTGTAACTGTAAAGTCAAATAGTAATTATGTAATAAACACAGATTCAATTAAAGTCTTCTCTTACCAAATGTCTTCTTTCTCTGGAATTCAGAAGCATAACAACATGATCTCCTCACATCCATTTATTTCCAGAATTTGTGAACGCAGTTATAAAGCTCCGAACTGTCTCTTTTGATGCTTTGCTGCTCCACAGCAGAAGATGAAAGTGTTCAATTATCTGGTGTGCCGGTGTAAAATAACTAAGAAACACTGCTAAAAAAAAACAAAAAAAAGGAGCAAGGTGCCCATCTGTTGTGTTTTTGATAAATTACAGCATTTAAAAAAGAAAACCTGACAGGAATCCAGTGAAGGTGGTGTCTGTGAACCAAGTCCTGCTTTGTTCTCGTTTATTCACCATCACACCCTCTTGGCCCGTTTGGCAGCAGCAGCTCGTCTCTGGTTGATGGCTTTGGTGGTGACACGGAGCTTCCGCATTCGTAGCTGCCGCAGCCTGAGCTGCAGATCCTTTGGAAGTTTTCCCCCCTTAGCTAGAATGTCCTTTAGCCTCTGTTTGGGTATCTTGGTAAGGTTAAAGTCACAGATAGTCGGATAGTAATCGTACATGACCTGGCAGGTGCGGGAGGAGGGTAGATATCCCTCTGCAGTGGCCGTCACTCGGTACTCACCAGGGTTCAGCAGCCGCCAGTAGTCACCGTCAGCCGCTGTGAAAGTAGAGATAGAAGATGACAAGCATGAGTAGTGAGAAGTAACGCTTAAGATATCAGGACAAATACACTCAAATACTGTTATAGTTGAGTGTCACAGTATAATTTAGGGATTTCCTTATTGTGGATTTACGTACCCAGTTGGCTCCAATTCAGTTTTATTTATATAGCGCCACTTCACAACATATATCATCTCATAGCACATGCAAATTTTAAACAAAGAACCCAACAATCCAAAGCTGCCTTTGGATACCCTTTGAGCAAGCAGTGAGCTACGGAGGGAACGAACAACAAAAAAAAGTAACAGGAAGAAAAACTCCAACAGAACCAGGCTCAGGAAAGGTGGCCATCTGCATCCACCAGGTGGGGTAAGAGTAGAGGTAAGGGGTTGGTGTAGGGATAGCAGGATAGCAGACGAAGAACAGAAAAATTATACAAACCAAACAATTAACATTTTGGAGGTTGGTGAGGCCCAATTTTGAACACAAGTCCTTTCGGAGCAACCTTTGAAGTCATTTAATTGATTGTATTGAGAGTTTTAGTGCTAATAGGCAGAGCTGAATAAAAACTGACAAAGAGCTGTGAACATCTGCAACACGAGCACACAGCAGCTACAGACAAGAAAACAGGAAGTGATATGTCGCCTTGTCGTGCAGGACAGGAACCCTTGGAGTCAATTAATATCTGTCGCTTCAGTAGTATTAGCTGTAGTATGTGACATCTTACTGTTTAATCTGCATCGACTAGTGGCAGCTCTGTGTTGGCAAGCAGAGAGCATTGAGAAGGTTCACTAAGTAACAGGCACCATGACAAAGACTTCTGTGATGCTTAATGGTCTCTGACACACCTCATGTGCTTAAGATGAGTTTGAATCAACTATGAAACAACTCAGATATTCCTAAAATCACATTGTAACGTGTGACAACGAACATAGAGGATGGGCTTCGGCTCTCGCTAATTCTGATTGGTTAACGAATGCCTTAACTGGCTCGGGACATCCACGGTATAATTTGTCATTTTATTGACAGCCTATTGTCCCCATACAGCCAGAAAATCTTCATGCTGTACCGAACTTGTAGCTTAGCTATAAATCAAACTACAAAGTTCAAAAATAAACTAAAAGTGGCACTACTTTCAGATTCTAATAGCCATACAAAAGAACAGAAAGTAGAATTATTTGGGGTGAGGATTATTTGCCTTGTGTTCCATTTTCCTAATTCGATACCTTGATTTAATATGAAGGGTTTGGAAGCAGAGTGGTCTAACCCACCTTCTGTAGCTTTTGAGAAAAATAGGTTCAAAGTTTTGTGTTTCCAAGAACAGTGTAACATTTGAAGCACCACCGTAACTCTATATCTGGTTTGTGGGTTAGACCACTTTTGCCACTAAAATCTAGACCATACAATATTACAGAAATTCTATCAAGCTCAGTTTGGATTTTCTGTGGGTTAGACCACTCTGCTTCTAACCCCCTCATACTGTATATTCTGACATAAAATGGTACCTGATCTGATGTGGTGATCGATGTCATCCACTTTGATGATGGCATCTGCTATACCAGCCTCTGTGTCTTTGTCCCGAACCACACCCTTAACTCCACGGTGGACCTAAGGACACAGAGAGATTCTAGTGTTAAACTGGTGCCGTCTCCTTTGTCCAGGGAGTCTGACAGAGTACACTACAATTAAATGAATGGTATGAGGCTGATAGGTGATGAAGCACCACAGAGGGAAAACAAGCTACATTAAAAGAGAGGATTTGAGGATAAAATATGCATGTATATGAAATAAAGAATATCTGTGCAGGCAGACCTGCTCCATGTAAACCAGCAGAGACTCTCTGTTGTTCTCCCACTCAATGGGAAGCTCGCTGGCGTGAGGAAATTTATCACAGGACAACTCCACTGTCACCTCAAAGCAGTTGGTGTGTAAGTAGCTGAAATCATTCATACCTGCAAGAAAAAAATTAACATTTAATAACATTGTTTTCTGTGGTTAGGGTTACAGTTTTTATTTTTCACATTTAATCAATTATTATAAGTTATTCATGAACTATCCAGTAATACTATAGTGGAGTTGGTCAGCAGTGGCATTGTCATTAGACTCATTACAAAAAGACTGTTTTCATATGTCCATTCATCCAGCTCATCTACCTCTGAGAGTCTCTTCTGTAGTTTGAAGGTGGAATTGCACTTTTTCATTTTAACACTAAAAGGATCTTTGAAAACTGAGAGACATTTGATAGCCTGAGAGCTACATGCTACAATTATAACAGATTATACAGACAGAGTTCATGTTTTTCTGGAAATATTTACTTAAAATTCCCAAAATGAATAAACTGATCAGCACCAACAAAAATGAGGAAAGGGCAACAAGAAACCTTTACTTAAAATAACATTTACATCATTTTTACTCTAGTGGGTCACTCTGTCACCTCAATAGAAGTCTACTGTCAATTAGTTGCACAAGAATCTTAAAAAATAATTTCAGGACAGTAATATTTATTAATTAGTATTTTTAATTCACCAGTTGTCTTTTTTGTCTGCCTGTACAGCCAGTCAGATCATTCTCTCTTGATCCTCAAAGGAATAAAACCAGCCATCCATTCAGAATTCCGGTGGATGACGGGGACGCTATTCTAAACAATGTGGGGTTGGAATAGATCAGCTTACACTATCATGCCATTTTATCAGTAAAGAACAGACCCGTTGATTAACAGCAAGACCTCCTGATCCATTCATGTTAAGTCCCCCTTGACACAGTGTTTTTTTTTTATTGATACCAAACAGAGTTAGATGGTTTACCTGAGCAGTGAACATGAATAGCAATCTAATCTGTTACCATCTGCATAGATACGACAGTAACGTGTCAATTCAAAACCTTTATGGATTTCAGTTTTGGATCACTCCAACTTTAAAGACACACATTCTTACTTCCTGGTACGTTGTGCCAGTCAGCTCCATTGATGATGTTGTTATATCTGAGGAAGTCCTTGTTGTGGCACGGCCGCCGGTCTGGGTTGGACATCACCTGGATACATGAGATTACACAAGAGGAAGAAGCCTTTACTGTCGCAAATACATTACAGCATTGTGGAATTCTCTTTTCACATATCCCAGTTGGGGTCAGATCACAGGGTCAGTCATGGTACAGCGTCCCTGGATCAGGTAGGGTCCAAGGTCCCACCAATGGCAGCACTGGAACTTGAATCTCCAAATTTCCAGTTAGAAATCCAGAGTGAACAAATACGTTAAGTACTCACTTTCCTGTGAGTCAGATTTTAAGAACGAGAGTAGACAATGACCTGATTAGTGCTGGCGTAGGCCGTGGCCAACCAGCGGAAGAAGCTCTCATCAGCAGTGGGCGTGTGCTCACGAGGAGCCCAGTCCCGGGTCATGTCGTACGGGTAGGTGACCACCAGCTCCCCACCGTGGAGGTTAGCACTGAGGACAAACGGGATGTTCTGCATCCAGCTGATGACGGCTCGTGTCTCGGACGCCACCTAATGTTGCAGATTTTGTCAGACAAAAGACTCGGTTTTAGACACTGGGTTGACAATTCTACAACTTAATTTAGCGACGTACATCTGAGAGTAGATACAACACAAGCAAGGATCTCATCAGGCCAAAACAACCTGGATAAGTGCCATTACATAGGTTAAAGTGTGATAATAGGACCTGGATGCCTCCAAGCAGGGCAGGACGTAATAGGAATTTTTATTTAATTTTTTTGTTTGTTTTTTTGAAGTCTTTCAAGTGCAACGGTGTTCAGTCTTGATTCATCTTTTCCTAAAGACAGAGAGGGATTCTGCAGATCGAACAGTTTGGTAACTCGTTCCACCACTGGGGAACCACAGAGGAGAAGAGTCTAGCTATGGACAGGCAGTGTTGTGGTGGCTGCATCAGGCGCCTTTTGTTGGGATAGCATCGTGAGCAGGAGGGAGTGTGGATTTGAATGTTCAGGTAGGAGGGAGCGGTTTTCATTCTAGTTTTGTATGCAAGTGTCAGAGTTTTGAATTTTATGCGGGCTGCAAATGGAAGCCAATGAAGCGATCTGTTTGACATTTTTACAACACCAGATAAACATGTTCTTCTGAGTTCTAAAAGGCTCTACACTCTCACAGTCCACACACACTGTTTTCACTTGCAATTAAATTTTATAACATTTTCTAAGAACTGTTTGTTGATTGATCTCCTTCTTTAAGGTCATACTGAGTTTGGCAAATTTACTAAATCTCAGCATAACTTTGGCAGACTAGAACCTAAACAGAGGTGTAAATCTGTCACAATAGTATATAATCATAATTTTATTTATATAGCATCTTTCTCAAACAAAGCTTCAAGGTGCTACACAAAGCTAACAATAAACTATATGCACACAAAACACCAAATATAGAAAAGAGCAAAGCAAAATAGCCACAATAAAACAAGTTAAGGAGAGTCTTCAATGTGGAAGAAGGTGTTAGTAATGTTTTAAAAAAGAATAAACTGTTGCCTCCAGGCTGAGATCCTCTGAGGATTGCATAGTTTAGGAGAGAAAACATCAGCTGCTCTAGTTCATATGTCATATAAATGTTTTAAGTATTTTCTCTATAGATTTCTTGAAGGTAAATATTTCTGTCCAATCCAACAACAGAAGTAAGACCAACATATAAGGAGGCTGGAAAGCCGAGTTCTTTTTTTGCAAATAGAAATCTATTGTTTCAGGAGCAGAGGATGAAGATATGGATTTGTTTAAACACTTCCCAAAGTGTGTGTGATGTGTGTGTGTGTGTGTCCAAGACTTACAAAGGCTTCCTCTGAGGTGTACTGCTCAGGGATGGGGAAGTAGTGGTTGATGAGTTTGGACCGGTCCGTCTCCAGCTCGATGGCGGTCCACATCACAGAGTTCAGGTCAGCAAAGTTGTGGTTCATGTCGATGCCTTCGTAGCTGTAACGTCCCAGCGCCCAGCCTGCCAGCTCTGAGCCCTGAGGATTACAGAACATTGGGATTTTCAGCTTTGTTATGGTCACTTAGCACTCGTTTCTTCAGCTGTGGTTGCGCTCACAACATAATCTTGGGGCTAAATGTGGTTTCTGTCACCTTTTTAAAGGCCATCTCGTACCCATCAGGGTTCATGGAGGGCAGAAGGTGGATGCGAGTGTCTTTGACCAAGCGGACGATGCGCTGGTCTCCTCGTTTGTACTCTTGGCACATGTACTGCATCAGATTGAGCAGAAGCTCCCGGCCCAGGACCTCGTTCCCGTGCATCCCTGCAACGTATCGGAACTCTGGTTCGCCTGCAGGGGGCACCAACACACAAACACAAGGATGCGGTCAGGAATGCTGCTTCTGACAGGCACCGAATCAGCCACAACATTATAACCACTGACAGGTAGAATAAATAACATCAATCATGCTGTCATAATGCAACGTTCTGCTGAGAAACCTTAAGTCCTGACATTCATGTGGATGTTTGACATGTATCAACACCAACTTCAGCACGGCAATTTACAGGGCTGCCAACTTGTGACCAGATCTTAGAGTGAGATTTGGTTTGTGCGGGATGCTGAAAGGGATTTTCTTCAAATCCAAACAAAATACAATCGAAAGATCAAACTAACGTCATTGGTGCATTCAGTTGCAGTCGGACAACAAAGTTGCATTCAGTAGCGTTGGAAATCGGAGTATCAGTAATGTAAATTTGCAACGAAAATTTTGGAAATTAATAATATAAAATTTTTCAGATCACGGGGGAGCAGTGGCCCCACGGAAGATCGGCCACTGCCCGGGCAGCTACACAGGCTTTTAAACACAGGTGGTCACTCACAGACAGCCAGCCTGACAGCTGCACAATGACTGGGGAGTGTAGGACGGATAATGTGGACCGGATTTTCACAAACCTGGTGTTCTCTGGAGTAAAAACGCGAACTGGATTTCCCCAAAGATTACATATTCCCATAACAGCAAAGTGGAACGTTTTTTTTTAAACCCGTGTGATATTTGGAGTGTGGCGTGACAGCGTGTGAAGGGGCTGAGTTGCGTGTGTCTCACGGCCAAAGCATGAGAGTTGGCAGCCCTGACACACCACAAAAACTGCTCAGGAGTGGTCCAGGGAACACAACAGAGCTCAGCTGTTCACCCTGGTTCCACACTCCCCAGATCCAAAACTCACTGAGCATCTGTGGGATGTGCCAGGATAAGTCTGATTTAGGTAGGACCCACCCTGCAACCCACAGGACCAGTGCCACAGGACATCCCCAGAGGCCCTGTGTCCATGCCCCACTGAGTCAGAGCAGTTTTAGCAGCATAAAGGAGACCAAAACAGTATTAGGCAGGTGGTCATAATGTTATGCCTGATCCATGTACTGTTTTGCCTGTAAGTTTACATAATTTAATTTATGAAATGCTGCCTTTTTCTTTTAGAAATAGCGGTTAAGTGATTTATTATCATGCAGTTGTACTTGCTCTAATCATTCATGTTTTCACTAAAGAATGGCACATATTTTACAAATTTTGCCATGGTGTGTATTCTTATGAGCAAAACTGTACATACTTTTAAATACATTTACATGCTGTCCAATGTTCAACAATTAGTTAAAAAATATAAAGAAAAAAATGCCATTTCAGAGGGTTAATATCAAAGACAGGGATTACAAAAGCTGCTTACAAACACCAGCTAGCCAGACTAAAACTTCCTTAGCAGTCAAAAAATGGGCAAATAATGACTATATCAGGTTTTTGATGTGCTAGTACTTCAAATTTTAACATCTCTGTTTTTTACTTCTTCTTTGGATTACTAATCCCAGCCCTAGTTTCTGTAGTTCTTGGTCCAAGACCAGCCAAATGTTGGTGCCCCCAGAGAATATATGAAGGTAAATTTGTTTCTTTATTCTTTAATCGAAAAAAAAGTTGCTCCAATCGCAAAAGCCTATAATATGAAGTGTGCTGAGGGCATTGTACTCACAGTAAATTCAGTATTGTGGATACTACAATGCAGCTGCAGCTGGTGGTGGAATAAGTAGTGGCGTTCGCCTGCAACCACAGATGCAGTGTCAGCTGCACAAACATACGACTATAGAAAAGACTGACTTCCCCGCACACAAGTAGCTTCTTCTGGAGAGAGATTCGTCATTGGTGTGGACACCTGTCACTCAAACATGCCCGACCAATGGAGAAGCATCCGCCCACTGTGGGATGTTTGTGTCAAAATGATTCAATCGCAAAAAACAGGCTTCAAAACTTTTTTCACTTCGATCGGAAAAAAAGGTGTTTGAATGCCAAAACAAAGTCGAAACACTCCGAACACTTTTTTATTTGCTTTGATTGAAAATAATTTTCTTGATTGAAGTTCTATCTTTTGTGATTGAGTAATAAAGAAACAAGCGTCCTACTCATTTTATGGCTCAAAACCAAAAATATGACTTCAATCAGAAAATATATTTTCAGTCAAATAAAAACTGAATTCAATAATGAAAACATTTCAATCAAAGAAAAAACGTGTTCGAATGCATTTGTTTTTTAGTCTCAAATATTTTTTCTATTGGGAAAACGTTTTTTTCTTTGATTGAATTTTTTTATTATTATTGAAGTGACCTTTTTTTTTTATTGAAAACATTTTTTGAGATTGAGGATGCTTTTGTTTTCATCGAGTAATAAAGAAACAAATGTCCTACCCATAATATGGCTCAAATCCAAAAATATGACTTCAATCAAAAAATGTATTTTCAACAAAAACAAAAAAATTTCTATCAAAGAAAAAACGTGTTTATATGCAATTTTTTGGGTCTCAAATATTTTTTTGCGTTTGAACAAGAGTTTTCTTTGATTGAAAACGTTTTTTTTTTGATTGAAGTGAAGTTTTTTCTGATTGAAAACATGTTTTGCGATTGGAGCAACTTTTTTTTCGATTGAAGAATAAAGAAACAAATTTACCTCCATAAGAATACCAGATCCAGTAGTGGACAAATCCAGTCTGTTTTACATTTACAGGATAATCTTTTCACATCAACGTGATTTACTATTCTAATATACTGAAGCTTGATAGGGTATTTTACTAATCCTTGAGGGAAACTGTAATGTTGTGGCAGTAATTTGCACATCACGAAACCCTCATAAAAACTGACTTTTAAAAACTAAAAATGAGAGAAGTTAGAATTCCCAAAGTGAAAATTAAAGTTGAATGTGCAAACCTCTCTGAAGAGAAGTCTCCTCTCTTTGCCCAGGAGTGTACAACATTATTGCAGTGGGCAGGAATGACTTCCTGTAGCTGTCCTCACTACTGCAGAGTCAAAAAAAAAGCCTCCAACTGAAAACACCATCCTTGTAATGCATCAAATAATGAGAACTCTACCCTCAAAACCTCTGGTGAACCTGCAGTTTCTGAGTTGTCAAGGCACAGTTGCACAGATCAACATCTGTCACTGACCCCACTGAAGGACCTGGATGTATTTTCCGTTTGGTCCACATACACTGAAATAGCAGGTATGTCTGAAATCTCACACAGCCTATTCAAAACTGTTTATGAGGAGAAATTTCAGCTCACTTCACTGCTAATGCAACACTGCAGAGGAGTTTCTCCCTCTGTAGTTCAAAGAATCGGCTGCTTTGGGTTCGTCCAGTTTGGTTTTGAGGCTCAAAAAGCTCAACATTCTTTTAAATATTCAAAGACCTTTACGACTAATTCCAGAGCTCTGAATAACTGCAATTTTTTAAAAAATCTAATGAAACCAAAATGGCAATTTAGTGGGACCATCAATTCCTCTGCTTTTGTTCATTTATTTATCTTATTTCCAAAGCCATAAATAAGTATTAGTGTCCCAGCCAAGAGAGGAGCATCAGCAACAGCAGAAAAGCTTTGAAGAAAACAGAGAAATCAGCATCAATGAGGTTACATAACTGAAAAAAAGGGGAAGAGGCTGAAGATTTGACGTCTTTGAACCCACCCTTCCAACTGCAACCACTAAAATAATAAATAGTGAAAAGCTGGAACATAAAATCAAACCAAACCAACACTGGTCTGTGGGGAAAAAAAAGACTTAAATGAGCCTGAACAGAGTGGAGGGGAAAAAATGATATTTTCCTTTGTTAAAGCTGCAGTCATCGGGTTAAATAATAACACATAATGAGGCTTGAAGTGAAAAAAAAGACATTTCTAGAACTACTTCAAGGTGAAACACCCTCTGCCAGACTTTTTGCACTTGTCTGAGCATTGCATTTGATGACTAAATAACCTAGCAGTCTTCGATTCGCTAAGTCTCCCTCAGCTCGTCTGTGCTGCCTTCGCTGCCATGTGTTTTGGCGGGAAAACGTTTCCACTCTGCTGCCATGTGGGCTGAGCTGAGGAGGCCAAAGAAAACATTTGTGGACCTCAGAGCAAACAAAGAGGGTTTATTTTTCACACAGTGCTGCACTGTAGGAGGGTTGAGATACAGTTAGAACCAGCGTACGAGCCCCCATCGACCCTACGACCCTTTATTAGTGTGTGAATGCAAAGAATCTGACCCGGACTGAAATGATGCCTCCCATTAGTGGAGAAGCAGTGCTGACAGGTTTAGTTAGCCCTGTGAGGCCAACAGTTGTAAACACATATACAGCTTATTTTTTGGCCTCACCTTTCTATTGGACCGTAGATGTGCATACTCGTCTCATTGCTTTGTTTTGGATATGTCCAGATGCAAATGAACAAATGCAATATCTTAAATATTTTTTCGTGACTATCAGAGCAAGTAAAACATTTAATTACAGGGAACACATGAACCAGATTTGATCTTGAGCTTGTTATGTTTGTGACTGAGTTCCACACATCTCAGTGAGGATGGTAGTCCTCATACCTCCTAACACATTACATGGAGACTCTACACCTCTGATAGAAATGTAACGTATGTGATGATTCACTGAACTACGTGCTAAATACAATTCAATGACTATTCTAGCTGGAAACAGGTGATTTCCAATGGAATATCTTCAACGTGCAAACTCCAAACAGGAAGGTTGACCAATATGTTTGAAACCAGAACTGACCTGACTCTTGGATCTCCTTCGTTTTAGAGATAAACAAAGGTAGAAGACTTTTTAGGGGGAAAGTTTACTCTCTGGCAGTTTTCACATCACACTCTGTGTCTCACCCAGCTCGTGTTTTCCTGGATTGTCAGAGATCTCCATGACGTAGAGCTTCAGACCGGTGTAGCTCTTCCCGATGCTGTAGATGCGGGTGATGTCAGGACACGCATCGTTCACCGACTTCATCAGCTGGGAAACAACAAAAGCAGTTAAACACCGACATGCACAATGGTCTCATTTGGAGCAAATATTAGTTTTACATTTTTAAAAAGTTAATATTTCAAAGGTCAGCTTCATTTTTGATTCCTTCTTAGTGTTTAAGTATGTTGAGCTAGTCCGATCTTCCAATCCTTGTATCATGAGTTCAATTAATGACTTCCTTTGTGATGTCAAACAAACTATGCTCATGTAAAAAAGCGATTCTTGGTTTTTTTGCAGCATAGGGCACATCGCCATCCACTGGTTCCCTTTGGCATCAAATCACAGCAGTCACAAAGAGTCCCCTGGCACCTGGTTGTGAGCACCACATCACTTGATTTCTTCAATTTGTCATCTTAGCAATATGTTTTAAAAACACAATCAATAACTTTTGAAGGCGCAGATACCATTTGACACACTTTAATCTTGTCAGGCATGGATTACTATAACAGCCTTTTTCTCTGCTTGAACCATAACTCTGTTGATTGACTGTACAGAACTGAATTCTATTAGACAGAGGCACCACACACAACCACGTCATTCCAATTCCAGCCTCTTTACTCTGGCTTCCAGTGGTTTTAGACAGATTTTAAGATTTTACTTCTAAGGCCCCGACATGGATTCTCTTCCAGCTATACACTCACTGGACATTTTATTAGGTACACCTGTAAAATCCAATAAAATCCAATAAATCAGCTCTGCCTTAAATTCTATTCTGGTGAAGCTTAGACATTTTTTTTGACTTGTTATTGAATCTGAATATGACCACTACATCTACAACCATCAAATCAGTAGAGTGTGGAGTCTCCTCTCTGGAAAACAAGGGAATAAAAGTGTGAGTTTGAGCAATGAGGACGTGTATTTGTCTCTGTAGGCTGGACGGTGTCTTCAAATTGACCGCTGGTAGTGGCAGCACAGTGAGAACGCTGCCTCCAATGAATGAAGCCTCGTGTACTATTTGTTTTTCAGTCAGAGTAAAACCAGAGTGCACACATACACTGTGGCTGTTATCTACTCACTACAGCACCACAAACTAGCGGATTTGTTCAACTCTGGTTGAGTTTACTAAAGATGTTTTTTGACAATACAGCTCCATTTAAGGAAAAAAAAAAACTAAATTGCTGCATTAAATTATAGTTAGAAAAGAAAAAGAAAACCAAATCATAATCATTATATCAGACTCTGTCCTACCTTTCTCATCTCCTTATAGTTGTGGTGTCTGAAGTCCAGTTTGTCTCTGGATTCTGTCGGCTCTGTCTGCCATGCATAGATATTATTAGGATCTGTGAACAGGGAAAGGTGTGTGTTACAGCTGCTAAACACAGTGTAAAAACACGTGGATATAAACTGCTCACTTCTGACCTGGGAGTGCGCAGCCCAACACTTCAGCTCTCAGGCAGATGTGCCCCTGTGTCCCGTTCTGATACCAGGTCTGTGGGTTGATCCGGACGTAGCGTGCCACCGTGGAAGTGTTGAACAGAGCGAGGACGGGTGTTTCTGCGTCCTGGTTGCCTTCAAATACCTGAAGCACAAGGAGACACAATGAGGAACACCAAATCTTCAGACCTGACCTGTGGATAAATGAAACCCAATGTTTGAACAATGACTTCTGTTTTAGAACTATGACATACATCCCTCTGTGAACGATGTAATAAAAGTAATCGTAGGAGCTTCAGTAAAAATCAACTGGACTTCTCTTGTAGGTCTTTGAAGACATTTCACCTCTCATCCAAGAGGCTTCTTCAGGTCTAACTGACTAATGGGGAGTACCAGAATATATAGTCCCTCCAGGTCACATGGTTAATGTATATATAATAAAAGCAAAACTGCAATAAAATGTATTTTCTCAAGTCCAAATAGACCACTTGTCAAAGCCACAGTCAACTTTATTGTCAATTCTGCCACATGTACAGGACATAGATGAGATGGAAATGCTGTTCCTGTCAGACCCAAACATGTAAGGCACAGTGGAAACACAAAAAAAGGCAACGATACTAAGAAACAAGCAATGCAGTGCTATGGATAGTGAAATAGTGAAATAGTGTAGTAAAATACTGCCTGGCCAGTGTGCAAGTAGACTGATATTTACAGATACAGGTACAGCATATTTACAAATGTAAAAAGCCAGTACAAAACATCATAATTCTGACGTGTCTGATGACGATAACGAACTTCCTTGTGCTTGCAAAGCATCTCCTAACGCTAACCATCTGACCAAACTCAACCTAGGAGCCTACAACTCAGTCTTTGCCTGCAATTCGCCACTAAAATCTAGACCATAGAACATTACAGAAATTATATTAAACTCAGTTTGGATTTTTTTGTGGATTAGACCAGTCTGCTTCTAACACCCTCAAGTATAAATTAGAAGTGGATGAACAAAGTGGTCTAACCCACAACCCAAATGCAGCGTTACAGTGGTGCTTCGAATGTTAGCACATTCTGGAAAACACAAAACTTTGAACCCATTTTTCTCAAAAACTACACAAAGTGGGTTAGACTACTCTGTTTCCAAACCCTTCACTTTACCATTCTGAACTTTTGCCTGTCTTGCTCATTAAACCACTGAAATACAAAAAATTTTTTGAGTTGCTCAGAAGTGAGGTTTCCTGATGAAACTACGACTGGTTGAGCCACTAATGACTGATCAGGACAGCAGCTTAACCACAGCCTTTACACTTTCTTAAGCCATTCATCACCAGTAATACTTCAATCAATATCACACTCTTAAGGAACTTTCAAAAGCGGATCTTTAGTGCAACGATCCAGAAAACCTTCAGATGGAGCAGCAGCAGCAAAATCCTTCATGATAGCCCAAGTTTAAAGGCCTACAGAGAGAGAGCGAGAGAACAAACAAAGCACAACACAACCAGCACTGCCTGAGGTCAACTAGTGCACAAAGAAGACACAACACATAGACCCCCAATAAATGTGGAAGTCCCCCCATGTAAAACCCAAACTAATCTACCTCACTGACCCCCAGTCTTTGTGCGGGTTGGCAGTTGTGTATTTAAACACTAAACCCAGCAGCCCAGTTAGGCTTCTGGTAAGCTGGTAAGCTAGTTACTCACCTGACAGATGTGTTCATGAGACAACTGCTCTGACCGCAAACCACACAAACAAAACAAAACATAGAATGCAACACCAACAAGCCTGTTGATGTACCTGCAGGGAAACTCCATAAAAGCCAAGACATACCACAAAACAGTAACTGACCAGGACCAGACTCCAGCCAAGCAGAACAATCAAAGCAGCATCTCTATCCAAAAACAAAGGAATGCATCTCACACACACAGGACATCCATCCATCCATCATCTATACTCCGCTTAACTCTTATTAGGGTCACGGGGACTAGAGCCTATCCCAGCTGACTGAGGGTAAAGACAGGAGACATCCTGGACAGGTCACCAGTCTGTCACAGGGCCACACTAAGAGACAAACAATCACACTCACATTCACACCTACAGACAATTTAGAATCGCCAGTTAACCTCAGCATGTTTTTGGACTGTGGGAGGAAGCCAGAGAACCCGGAGAAAACCCACATGCACAGGGAGAACATGCAAACTCCATGCAGAAAGATCCCCGGAAGTTGGGGAAGCGAACTGAGGATTTTCTAGCTGCAAGGAAAAAGTGCTAACCACCACTCCACTGTGCAGCCCACACACAGGACATGTCTCTGTAAAACCCACAGAAAGCCAAACCCTTCCCTAACAAAGACACCAAACAACGGCCACAAACACACGACACCTAAATGGACGAGACATGAAGTTTACCTCACATTTGTGCACGCTTGTCACAGTCTCCTTCCTTTGCTTTTGACATTATTACTTCACTTCCACTTTCTTCTAAACACTTGATTAAGCCACTCAAAATACTCCAAAACCAACAGACTCAATTATGTACAAAAAATGTTAATTAAACCAGTTTTGTTTCTATAAAAACTGTGAAACCTCAAAATTATATCAACACCGTCCAGTAAATGGTTACAAGAAGCCCTTTCTAATGAAAAAAAAAAACACAATTGGAAAATCATCTACTGGCACATCATGGTCAACTGTGGCACATATGTCAGAAAGACCAATGAAATAAACACGCCAAAGCTGCAGTTTCCAAACCATTTCTTGCATTCTGAACAATCAAACGTCAGGCTGAAGATAACATGTCAGATTATTACCATTTATTCCTTCCAAACACAAAGAGCAAACTGCTAAGTGTAGGTCCACATGCTGTAAAAATAACCAGCATAATACTAGCTCCTCATGACCGAACTTTCCTTTACAGGCTTTTGTTGGAATGATGGTTACAGCTTGTGGGTAAATCACACTGGAATGGTTTTCCCTCTTATTTTCTTCCATGAAGGGACATTTAACATCTGCTGCATGAGTTTGAACACAAAGACGGTGATTTTTGCAATTAGAGGATTGAAGTTAAATTCACCAAAATCCAGTGAGACATAAGACATGATGAAGAACCCATTTCTAACACTGAGAGAGAATCATATATCAAGTTTTCATTATGACCTTCACTAGTTTTCTACTCATTTCTGAACCATCACCTCTGTCACACATTTCAGAGGAAACCCAACATGACACTGAGATTATTTGTTTTTATTGTATCTTTAAATCAAGGTGCAGGTTGATACATGGCAGCTGGAGTTGGAGGGTTTGCATTTTGAACATTTCCTCTAAGTCTGCCTGGTGCTCTCTGTCTGCTCGGTGAGCTGCAGTGATTCCTCAGCGGCTCCACAGTGTCCTGCACTAGCTGGACCTGGATCTGCTCTACACTCACATCAGCCTTGTTCCCCTGTAAACTAAAGCAACACGAATACAGTAGTTTTCCTGAGGTCAACTACTCTTTACTAAGAGTAGTAAAGTTATTAAGAATTCTGTAGTTCATTCACCATCTAGCCACTCAGCTGTATTATTTACAAGTTTTTTTCAATAATTTAGCATATACTAACTGAAGACTTACCAGTTTTCCTTATATTTCCACACTAAATCACTCCTTCTGCCTAAAATGTTCTTGACAATAGAGTTACTGGGAAAATTACCAGGAAATTGGTTAAACATATAAAATCAAGTGTTACCAAAGCTCTGCACATATAATAAATGAATAAACTGCAAAGGATGTTCTAACTTCTAACCTTACTATACTTAAATGTATTTACTTTGTTATACTACTTACTTTATCATATTACTTTTTGTCACAGGAAAGGGACTGTTGCAAAGCTGTTCATAGTGGCTTTTAGTAAACACAACTTTCTGTCGTAGTTTTCAAGTCATTCCTTATTTATTATACTTTTCATAACAAAGTCACATCACAAGATGTTCCCACCATCACAACAATGAAAGCCTAAAAAGACAGACGAGGGACCAGGTGATTTGGGCATCGCTGGTTTAAAATGTGATATAAGCAGAAATGAGACATAAGTTTGGATTTTCACTTACAGCCTCTTCGGTCCCGTTCATGCACGGCTTCCAGACCAGCGTGTCGTTACTGAACTGCACCTTGTAGCTATGAACCACGTCCCAGCTGTGAGTAAACACGACAAATATAGATAGAATAACAGGGTTAATTAGTAGAACATAAAATGTTTTGTGACACATGATACACAGAAGAACTTTGCAGAGAAGCTTCAGTCCAAAATAATACATTGCCCATTAGATTGATTGATTGATTGATTAAATAAATAAATGAATGAATGAAATTTAATTTGAAGACATTGCCTGTTTGGTGAGGGAAAACAAAGAAGTGAAATATAAAGCTGTTTACTGCCACAGCCACAAGAACTAAGCTTATTAACAATAACAACAACAATACGGTAATAATAATAACAATATAATCATCATCATTGTTTTAACATTATTTTATTTTTAAAAATTGTAATAAATGGTATTATTCTTAAATAATAATAATAACAATCATATTATTATAATCATTTTAAAATTACAATGAATGGATTTATTCTCTTCATTTATTATTATTATTTTATAATTTGTAAATTAAAATAATGTTATTATTCTTAAAAATAAAATATTTTTTCTTTCTTTTTGTTTTTTTATTATATGCTATAATTATTAACTCAGGTGACTGATAATATACACATTGCTTGCAATATTTAAATAATGAACGTTTTAATACACAACTGCAGTTCATAATAAAATCGTTGAATGGATTTATTAAAAACAGCCACCAGATTAAGAAAAATGTGATAAAGCATGAAAACACTGAAGAAAATCCAATTGGACCAATTTTACCTTTCAAATTTTACCTTTCAAATTGTTAGTTAACTTTAAAACTTGTAAAAAAAAAAAAATTACAATAACTACATTTATTATTTAAAAAACTTGCAAAAAACCCAAAATAAAACATCAGCTTAGAAATTGGTGTCTATGCTAGAAATCATTAAAAACAACAGTAGAAACTGTCAAAACAACTAATGTAAACTGTTATTTTCTTATTATTTACATCCAGCGTTATGTTTCAGAGAGCAGTAGTCATTCTGACTGCTTAATTCTCCACTGACCTCCAGATGGAGTTACGGCCCTGCAGGATGATTCCGGTGAAACGAGTCGGCCGCCGAGCGTCGACCTCCAGCCACTGGTTCTTGTCCCTGTACTGAGCACACCAGGCTCCATCATAGATATCTCCATCCTGTGTCCCAGACTGCAACACACACAGGATAGATGAGTGACGTGCACAACGACAGAGCTGCTCTGCATGTTTGTTAGTCTGCTATTCACCTGGATGTTGAGTCGGCCGCGGTGGGGACCCAGACCTCTGCGTTTGAAGGACGAAGCCCTCAGCTGATTGTCTTTGACCTTCAGCGACTCCAGGCCCAGCGGAGGACATTCTGACACATTTGAAGATAACTTTCATGAGCAAATCGAGACAGGAGAGAGTAGAGTAGCACAGTAAACATCAGCCAAGGTTCCAGAGGTTAATCAAATCTAATTTTGCAAAGAGAATGTGAAATGATCCCCCATTTGGACACAACCAGCTGTTGGTTCCAAATCAATGAGACATAAAAAAGACAAAAATTCCAGGACCGTGTCATGCATATGCAATGACTCTAACAGCTGCAGTATATCACCAAAAGTATGTGGGGATCCTTTAGGGCGAGCACCATATAATTACAAATGCTGCTGCATTATAGCCTAGCCACGCTACACCCATGTTTCTGACGGCACAAGGGTCGAGGGCCGCTCGACAGGGAGGGAGGCGGGCTAAAAGGTTGTCTATCAAATCCTTCTGCAGCAATTGTGTAGGTATACAACCAATCAACGCAACGAATAGGCTGACGGAGTTCCGAGAGCACCGGCGGATTGTGGCTAAGTCCCATTAGCTTCCCAACCAGCGGAGCCAACTGGTATATTAAGGATTTGCCATATCCCGTCGGCATAAGTCCAAATACGTCTTTCTTCTCAATGAAACACTTCAGTGCCGTCCTTTGTTTATCTTTCAAGTTGAATTTTAGCTTCAAATCTTTAAGGGCTGTGGCCAAAGCCGAGTCGAAAGATAACTGTTTATTGTGCGCCGGTTGTTTCTGTCAGAATCGTCACGCCTCTGTCGTCACTTCGTTACGCCCGCCTTCTGACTCTACACTTCATGGTGATTGGTCCGGCCAGTTTTAGGAGCATCCAGCCTCGAGCTTTATGGAGGGTAACTAGACCCACCCTGGCAGAGAATTAAATTCGTTGCCGTGGGTTGTCTAGCGCGGCTAGGCTAGCTACATTAAGTTGTCCACATACTTTTGGCCAAGTGGTGTATTTGTTGCAGGAAAATCAGCATATTTCTGTCTGTGTCTGGACCTCCTTTTGGGCCAACGCAACATGAATTACTTATGCTGCAACATTCAATTGTCAACATACATTTGACCACATAATTAATTGTTATAGAAGAATCAGCACTTTTTTTGTTTGTTTTGTTTAAGTGCTTATACAATACATCGCCAAAAGTTGACGTTACAATAGGGTTGCAGACAATAACAGACGCTCGACTTAAACGACGCGGAAATGTTCCCAGCTAACCTCTCATTCAGCAAGGCAGCTGTTGCGCTGCATTATGGGATCTGTAGTTTGTGTGTTATCAGCGCTTCATATCGTCGGGCAATAATAATAGATCAATGTAAAATGATATCGCGGGCCGGATATAACTGTATTACGGGTGGATATGGCCCGCGGGCCTCGAGTTTGACACATGTGACCTAAAGGGTCTAGAGTAGAAGTGACGAAAGTATGCGACACTTTGGTTTCAATTTCATATTTATTACAATAAACAGGAACCTTCAGCTGTCCACATACTTTTGTCCAGATGGTGTGACTGCACTACAAGTTTTAAAAAAAATACTCCAAAACTCCAGAGACTTTTTGTTGAATCAAACAGACTTTGAATTGAAGTGTTTGTTCCTCTTCACGGTTACAAATTGTTCAGGATTTAGTGTAAGATTTTGCATTACGGACAGCATCTTCTCCATATGGCGTGTGAATGTTTTCTGCATCTGATTTGAATATTTATTTTTTTTCTTTTATGTTGAAAAACACCGAGTGTATTCTTAAAAGTCAACATTCAAACTTCTGGAAAAAGCAGCTCAGCAAAAACACAATGTAATGTATGCAAGAGTGCACACTGGATGCACTGCAATTCTGCAAACACACACTAGCATATACACATATTAGCAGACATATGCACACACATTAGACATGGAGAATCGCTGAGAGTTCAGAGATCAACTCTCCGAAGCATTTAAGTAAAAAAGCTCTGTTATTATCTGGAGGTATTCTGATGTTATATAATGCACATGAATTATATAACATTACACAGGATTTTTTTTAATGTGACAAATCACAGATTAAAGATGCTGAAACTAAACAAATGCAAGTGTTTTCAAGGATATGAGCAATTTACTACAGACTTCAGAGTGACTAAATCTCAAATAGCATCACATAAGGGGTGGCTTTATGTTTTTAGAATTTTAACTTGTGATAATTGATTGATGTCCATCTTGAGGTACTGCGACTTCTTTCTACACTCATGGATTTATAAATTTAACCAAAAAAAAGAAGGAAAGCGACAGAGCAAGCTCTTGTAGCTGCTGAAGTTTAAACCTGTCCAGCGTTTCCTGCTGAAGCCTCAGACAGACTCTCGTTGTCTGCAGGGTTCAGCTCGGTTCAAATTGCCTCTTCCTGTCGGGGAAGCTTTATTGGCTGTTAAAAGGGCCGAGCTATAGAAGCAGCATAAATGAATGCTGAATGTATGTGGCGTTTCCCACAAAGACCCTGTCGTCCTACGGGATCTCTTTTGAGCTACGTGTGACTCAAGAACGTCTCTTTGTTGCTGCTGACCGCTGGATTCCTGCCAAACCGCAAATTTCTCTTGAAACAACTGAAGCTTAGCCAAACAGATTTGGCAAACTGACAAGGACGCCCGGAAAGACAAAGACGTTCAATTTGTACAACATCAAAAGCAGTTGGCTCAGCTGATTAACTAGGAAAATAAATTCCACGAGGAGAGAAAATAAATCCAGATTGTTTGTTGGTGTGTGTCAAAAACACCAACCAAAGAAAGATGTGGTTTTAGAGGGAGAAAGCGATCATTATGCCTTTTAACTGTTGTCTGACACAGAGTCTTGTACTTTCTTCTAACCTCTGGTTTTAGAGCTGTTCTAAAAGTATTGTTTTGCCCTGCCGCTGTTCCCGCCTCTTCAGGAAGAATAGACTCTCTGTCTTTGTGATTGTCAGCCGCAAAACACGAGACACGCATAAAAAGCACCGTACGGAGACGTTGACAAGGTAAAAGACTTGATTCTCTGGAGCGAGTTTCTCCGCATCAGCTCCATTAAAACATCTTTCCAGTTATTTCTGCCTTTTTGTTTCCGTTTAAAGGAACCACAGCAGGAAAATGAAGCCACAGGAGACTTCAAGAAAGAGATGTTCCTCTCACACTGAATGTCGTCTGTTATTCCTGACCTTCATCAGCTTTATAGTCTGTACTTTGTGGAGGGATCATTTCTACTGAATTTTATTTGAATCCAACCCCGAGAACATAATTTGTGGTAAATGTTGTGGTAGTGACTCGTTCAATTGCATTTATACAGCCTCCAAACTTCATGTCGACAGCATCAGCAGCTTCCTCGTCATCACAGATATTCATCAGACGTGCTTCACCCGTTAAAATTGTGACAGTCATCCTAGAACCTTCCTTTGATGGCAATATTTCTTACAAAGTGCATCAGATAAGATCTAGGTGATGATGTAATGTTGCATCAGACGTTGCTTTCAGCTATAAGCTCTGCAAGAGTTGCAGTCAGGTCTTGAATGTGTCAGGATGATGCTGAGGGAACTTTTTATTTTGTTTTCAGCTTAAAATGATAAATTGAAGCAATTTCTGATGGAATTTGAGCCTCAAATCAGTTTAATTACAACTAAAAATGAGCCTGTTTGACAAAAAGATTCACAAAGTTGAGAGGCTTGCTGGTCTTGTCATTACGAGTTTGTGATAAAACAACACTAAAGCTGTTTCATGCACAACAATGAGGCTAATTTAAGCAGCAGGTTAGGTTAAATGCTTACTAGTATTAAGATATACAGTATGTCACACATCAGCCCTGTGGTTAGTGTTAATCTAGCAAATAGTTTGGTTCATTTTGGTCCTGCATGCTTCATCTGACAGTTCAGTGTCCCAGTCAGTTGGATTATCAACACATTTGTGGGACAAAAACTGTTTCAGGCAGGCAGAAGCAACCAAAACTATTTGCTGCTCATATCTGCGCCGTGTCTGACTGACATACTGCATAGTTCAGGGCTGATCCTAATACATACGTGGGACTGTTTCTGTGGCCAACTTTTCTTTGACCTGTGGTTTTTGTTTCTTAGCAACCTTCGGCTTCTTGGCGATGACTTTGGGTTTCTTCAGGACCGTTTTGGGCTTCTTTACCACCTTCACGCTCCTAGAGACCCTCCTGGCTATAAAAAGGCAAACCATTTTGTTCAGAGTAAAACATGCAAACTTCACAGAGCATCACTTCAGACTTTACACGTGTTAAACACAACACACCAGGATGAACTATTAGGTTAAATTTTCATTTCTTGCACGGAGTTCGATGAGATGCTCGATACTACATTTTAATTAAATAAGATGCTGGTTAGCTAAACTTAGCTTAATTTAGCAATTAGACCTCTGGAGTCCATGTCGTGATGCTTTTACACATTTGATCTCCAAAAATCTTGAACGCCAAACACCAGGTAGGGGGTTGGAGAGGTGTGTTGTATTGTTTTTTTTAAATCGACAAAATTACACCGTCTATCAGAGCCAGAAACCGTAAGAACACAGTAGTTGAACTATTAGATTTTCAACTTTCTGACGGTCTTTGAACTAAAAATCTATGACACATTGCTCTGTCAGTAGACCTAACCAGATCCAAGCTTAAAATTGTGATAATTCATCAAAATCATAGATTTTAACACATCTCAAAAAGTTGCCAAAAACAAAGCTTTTGCTCAAATCAAATTCCACAGAAAACTAAAAAAAATTCTGCACTTCTTTGTGCAATGTTAAAGCTACAAATGACTATCTGTGACCAGCATGCATGGGACAAAAAGTCAGGGATTTTTCGACTGAACTGCAGGCTGTGTTTACGCGGAGCAGATACTAGACAAGTATGTAAATAATAAAAAGATGTAAAATATTTATAGGACTTTATATTGTAGTAAAAATGAGCCCATAGTGACAAAAATGACAGAAAAAAAGCAAAAACAGGCGGAAACTGCTTGGAGTTCAGATGATTCATCAATAATGAAAGTAATCTTTAGTTGCAGCTCTAATTGTATTTGACTACTGGACACCAAATGACTTTAATAAAATAAAACCCAATACCAATTTTAAGAAACACGAGAAGTACCTGAGAAACCATCTCCTAACTAGAAAAGCACTCGGAGAGTGCAGATCTCCGCCAGGCCATCGCTCAATTGTTTTAACAGTTTGTGCACAAAGCATAACATGCATGTACAGTGTAACAGCACAGTGTTTTGACGGCGGCGCCGCCGCACTCACGTACGTACGTAAGGGTAGTGTTGCGCGCATGTGACGGTACCGTACGCGTCGCCGCCGCTTCGTTCCGTCGGTCCCGACTCGCTCGGGCAGCCCAAACCCGCCGCGCGGAATTCTGCTGTCGCCTGGGATCGATCCGGCGACCTCTGTCTGTACAACTGAGAGATGGCCTGGCGGCCATCCCTCGCAATTGTACAGACTCCTTCAAAACAATCCTGGATGCAGACGGTGATCCGGATCACCTCCAAAATCTAATCGATTGTTACTTTTGCTCTTCCGGACATCCTGTAAAAATTTGGTGAAAATTCGTCCCTGACTTTTTGAGTTATGCTGTTAACAGACAAACAAACAAACAGACAAACAAACTCTGATGATTACATGACATCCTGACGGCGGTAATGAGGTTCCTCAACTGCTAATGGCGCTTTGAAGAACCATTTAAGAACCAAAATTTACCAAGAGACAAACCAGCAAATACATTTTTACATATAATAAAAATGAAGACATTTAAGTAAGATAATTACAGAAATATTTCCAATCATCTCCGACAGAGAAGAGCCCCAGCAAGCAGCACAAAGCAGCTTTTAGACCTTCATCGATGTCTAAGCGACTCTGTGGACGTTTTTGGCCGTGGATGCTCGTATTTACATTCAGCTCAGTGTGCAGTGGAATGTACAGTGATGAGGACCAGCATCACACATGACTGGTTACAAAAAGTGTAGGCAAAACCCCCCCTTTTTCCTGGTCTGAGACGTCACACAGCCCATCTGGTTTTCATCAGCAGAAAACACATGGTAGAGTGTGGAACATCCTCCCCCAACCCTCGGACACTGACTCTCTGACCGCAGATATGCAAAGACCGACACGGAGATATTCATCCTCTGGGAACCGGCAGGACTTTGAGGAACACTGAGAGATACTTGAAACCCTGAAGCTTCATCAGTGACTCAATGATTGTGATGGATGTATTCCCAGAATCTCATCAGTCCTGCAGATAGGGTATCACCTCTACTTGCAAACCAAACAGAGCACTGCATAAAGTTTTGGTCATTATGCTCTCAGGGATTCTGTTAACTGCCAGAGTGACACATTAGACTGAAAATGTTAACTTTTACAATCGTGGCTGCTTTTCTTTATGGAGAAAGTAATGAGACGTTAACGAAGCTGTGAAAACTGCACCTCAAATTACTGTGACAACTTTTTCCATGACAGACTAATTCACAAAACCAGAAAATTTCACTTTAAGGTACAGAATAAATGCTTTAGTAATGATCACTTCGAGTCCTTCCACTCACCTAACTCAGGAGGACCTTCCTCTTCTTCAGCTTCCCGTCCGGGTGCAGCTCTCCCTGCTGCTTTAGTTGTGTCTTCAGTAGTTGTGGTGGTTTCAGCTGTTGGTTTACTGTAAGCAGTCGTGAATCCTGCGGTGGGAACCTCAGTGGCATCGCTTCTCCCTGCAGAAAAAAGGCTCTCAGCTGCATCTGACACCACAGTGGGTCTCACTGTAGTTGTGTTAATAGCAAGAACGTTTGGAACAAGAACAAATGAGACACAATTCAGGAATAGAAGCAGAGTGAAGTGCAGAAAGCCGGCCATGGTAACTCTTCTCTGCAGAAACTCCTCCAACTCTCATTCAACCTCTCTGACCTGCAGCGCTGCTACACGGTCAAGGCAGCAACAACACTAACGCAAATTCCTGTCTCACACAGATTTTAAAAAATAAAGCTTAGGAGTGTACATTTTTGGGTAATATAGTTTAAGACGCTGAAACAGGTGGTATGACGCTATAATATACACAATACTCCGTTAGCTTCAGACAGTCTTGAACACTAACCATGACTAGATCCTAAATCTGATTTGAATGATCCAGTTTTCTAGTTGTACACTTCGTTTACATCCATTTTCCTCAAGATGTTATCCACTTTGATGAGGTCGACTAGAACACAAGTGTTGACATAACTGACATAACTTTAACCTTATGTAATAAGAAAAATTAGCATAACATTTTTCTTATTACGTAAGGTTAAAGTTATGTCAGTATTTTTACATTTGTTGTTAGATAATTTATGTTTATTATTTAATTTTCTAATTGTCTTGTACAAGAGGATACTGTAAAATACCGGAGTCAAATTCCTTGTAGGTGCTCACATACTTGGCAAATAAAAGTGATTCTGATTAGTCTTTCAACATCATTAGCTAACACAATTGACACTAAATGACGATTAGAAAACCCTTGTGCAGTTATGTTAGCACATGAATAAAAGTTTGAGTTTTCATGGAATACATGAAATTGTCTGGCTGACCCCAAACTTTTAAACGGTAGTGTGTGTGCTTGTTGAAAATGGGTGCATAAAACGTATTAAAAAAACGATACTTTGTCAGAAATGTTAATTTCCATGATTTTGTTATTTTTTAGACAATTTGTCAAGAAAATGACTATTTTTTATAGTGATGACCATAGCTAGCTGCAGTCCAAGAACAATTATTTCATTAACGTAAAATAAAAAAAAGTCAAAATGTACCTCTTTCCACAAAACAGAAAATGTTATACCAATTTGCTATAAGAAGAAATTACATTTTTCCTTCCAGTCATTATAATTACAAAAAAAAATCACTATAATTCCAGGGGAAAAAACTCTAAAACTTGGGAACTTTTAAAGCTCACTGTGAAATTTATCACTTGAACACAGCATGTTGCCGTTTTAAGCGTCAACGTCCCATTTAAAGTAAAACATTTTTAACTGACATATTTGTGCTATTATTTTGAAAGTCTTGCAAAAAATCCCATTCTCCGTAACTTGACGCTCCTGTCTGCAGAGCTGCTGAACTAACAACCATCCTACCAGTTTATTCAGGGATTACACCCAGTCAAAACTCCTCTTCATCAGAGCAACTGCATTTGCTAAACCTCTTCCTCGCACCCCGATGAAGCAGGAAACGGTTAGAAAACGCAGTTGGATTCAGAATCAACTTGAAAACTGCAGGAAATGAGTTCAGTGATGGCTGCACAGTGACATCTGCTGTTCTTGTTACTTTAAACCTTAAAAAAAATGTGAAGAAATTCTTTAAAAAAAAAGGCTACAATAATTCACATTAACTCCCAAGTCTGTGGGTATTCTGGCATCACAGGTCACATGTGACTGTTCTGGTTAAATAGCTTTAATGGCACAAAGAAATGTTACGTGTACATCCAGAGAGTTGCTTTTAAATTCATGCACACAAGATCTGAGAGAAGTTTCATAAATTTGACAATCAAGTTGACATGAATGAAATTAAAGGGGATGGAAAAAACAAACAGTCCTCAACATTTCAGTCTGATTCCTCAAGATGTGCTCATGGAATGTGGAGAAAAAACCCCGACAATAAGATGACTTATTCTGAAATTCAAATATTTTATGTGACAGTATAATCCCTCACTGGAAGTCTCCTCTTGACAAAACTCCTTTTTTTTTTTTTTTACTACATCAGCCACAATTGAAGATCTGACTAATTTCAGGTAACACGTTTTTGTGAAGAAAAAAAACAACACACACTATTTAACCAGGTCTTTCTGGAAAAACAACCCCAAAAAAATGCTATTAAAAATATATTTACAAAGAAGAGGAATTTTCAAAACAAGCATTGATTCTAGAATCTCCACTCCTCACCCCAAACACCTGACAGCTCCCCTCCTGTGTGTGAGAAAACGCTGATCGAGTGTCTGTGAAGCTCAGGTGTTGAGCAGCAGAACCTCATTTATTTGAACAGCCACTGAAGATGAGCACAGAACGACTGTGAAGGGCTTTCTCTCACCATCTGGCCTAATACAGAAGAAGCATTTGTAGCCGTCTAGTGCTTCACACTTCATAGTTTCATACCTGCTGCTTGATTAACAGGAATAAACAGAATCACATCAAAGCAAACGCGGCTTTGTAAGACACACTGAGTTGTTCATTGGACAACCTGAGAAAGAATTATTTTAGACACCGAGTGACAGTTTAATATGAGAGATTTTTTTTGCATTCTGTTTGCAAGAAATGAAGGCTGAGTGAAATAAGGCTCTGCTGTGCAAACACCAGCTGCCAACATTCAGCTCCTACCATCCTGAACACGCACCTGAATGTGTCAAACTGACGGCGCTCCTGTAAATCTAAACCTTAAAGTCCACGTGGAGCTTTGACGGCTGTAAAACAGAAGAAAAAAAAAAAGGACTGAGCAGAGTCGGGAGTGAGGAGAGCAGCTGCTCGACGAGTACATCAAGTGTCCTCTCAGGACGACGCTTTTAAGGCTTCCAGAGCTTCAGCAGGCCGTCCTCACTGTAGGTGGAGATGAGGTTCTGGTGGGGTGGTGGGCGATGCCGATCACGTCCTTCTCATGGACCTGGAGAGTGGAGGAGTGAGATGTGAGCAGGAGGCAGAGGTAACAAGGAGACTCAACAGGGCAGAGCTTCTACAAGTCAATAAAACTGACATTTATTCAGTTGATGATGCAGAAAATTTCACGTTTTTATGCTTGGTGTTGCAGCTAAATAGAAAACTGATTAATCTGTTAGTATCTATTATGAAGATTAAGAACTATAATTTCACTTAGACTGCAGTGATTACCACACGTCCTTATGTCTGACATAAATATACTTGTACAGTATCACAATTTACAACTCTACAATTTCATTTAGCAGCTTTTATCCAAAGCGTCGTACATCTGAGAGTAGATACAACACAAGCAAGGATCTAATCAGGGGAAAACAACCTGAATAAGTGTCACAAAACAAATTTAAGTGTGATAATAGAACCATGGAGCCGACAGGCAGTGCAGGAGGTACTGGGTATTTTATTTTTACTTTTTGTAGTCTGTCAAATGCAAAGGTGTTCAGTACAGAGCTGGGTTTTCAGTCTTATCTTAAAGACTAAAAGGGACAATGCAGATTGAACAGAGCTTGGTAACTTGTTCCACCACCAGAGAACCACAGAGGAGAAGAGTCTAGCTATCGACCGGCCCTGTTGTGGTGGTTGTATCAGGCGAGAGGGAGTGTAGACCTGAATGAGAGTTCAGGTAGGAGGGAGCTGTTTTCATTCTAGTTTTGTATGGAAGTATCATGTTTAAATGTATGAAGTTTAAAGCTCAGGAGCTCTACCCTGCAGCTGTCCTGTTAGAAATAACCGGCTGCATTTAAAAGTGCACTGACTGCTGAACTACATCTAATAACTTGCACCATTAACAATTTCTCTCTCTTGCATCATTTGCAGTAACAGCGTTTTTACCTGTAATGAACTTCTAAATTTTCCATTATAACTACCTGTTCCCCTTGACTTAACTTTGTGAGAAAGAGGAGTCGACGGATGAATCAAACATCCCCTTTTATGGGAGCATGATGAAGAAAACCTGACTAAACAGAGTCATTATTTCGGATTGGGGTTTTAGGCTACAATAGTCATTTACCACATTAACAATGTCTAGACTGGATTTCTGATCAATTTAATGTTATCTTCATGGAAAAAATTGCTTTTCTTTAAAAAAGTGACCCAAACTTTTGAACAGTAGTGTATGAACATCATGTAACGGTGTGTTTGCCTACATTCTGACGCTGGCATTTATCTCCAAGCAGTGTTGTGCCAAAGTAAAATCTCACAAAGTTCACAGCAAGACAAGAAAGCTCCACATCCCACCTTCCAGACCCTGATCAAAACTTCACTGATAGAACTTGTAGGAGAAACAGAGTAGGGATAAGCGGTGATATTTTTGGACACTTTGATGCGTGCTCGAGTGCAGCAACGTACCGTCAGCGTTCTCTCCAGCTTGCCAGTGACTGTGCTGAAGCAGTAGAGCACAAAGTCTTCTCCCACGCAATAGATCCACTCGCCGCGGGGCGACAGAGTGCAGCACACAAAGTCACCGCCTTCCCTCTTACCGGAGCTGAAACTCCTCACGATCTTCACGGCGAGAACATTCAGACACACATGAAGCATATGTGTAAAAGGGCAGGTAGGCAGGTTCAGTTTTATCACCAAACAACTGAAAATATCTGCAATATTTCATGTTTACTGCTTAGGAGAACAAAAACGGAACAACTATGATGAATTTCTTCAAACCCACAATTTATGTAATGGCACAGAAAATTATGTCAGCAACCTGTTCCTAAACACTCATGTCGTAACACTGAGCTCTGAACTCCTGCCAGACTGTTTCCAGGAGCAAAGACTTGAACTGACCTGTCCCTGCATGTTCATGATGACCACCGTGTTGGAGCGATTACACACTACAAAGTGCTCGGGGTTCTTGGGCAGCAGGATGACATTGTTGACTGTGATGTCGGTGCCGGCTGATGTTCCCAGAGGCTTAAAGGTGCTGCTGCACTCTGTGGTCTTCACGTTCCACACCTGAAGCATGGGGAATAGAAGGTCATAAGACAGGAGATGTATGAAGGAGACATGTGACGCTGTTAGACATAGAGAAAATGAAATGAAAGCAGTTTGTCTGCAGCCGCTTCTCTTACCTTTACTGTGCCGTCGGAGGAGGCGCTGACGATGTGATGCCCGTCTGGAGTGAAAGTGGCCTCGTTGACAAATGAAGAGTGACCGCGGAACTCCTTTAGAGTTTTACCTGACTTCAGTCCGTGGATTCTTATGCAAACACACAAGGATGACGTTAACATAAGTTATCCAAAAAGGTTTGTCAGCGAAGAACAAAATGTTTCCATCAATGAGAGGTCTTAAAAAGCCCAGATTACGCACACTTATGTGTGAATAATTATATTTTTGGGGTCTACTAGAATCTGAAATGCTCCAGATAAGAACAGCAGATTAGATAAAAGTGATGCAAAGTTAGTTGCATAGATCTAAGATTGGTTGAGTGTTGGTTATGCAAATGAGTTACACGAAGACCTGATGAAGTAATTAAAAAGAAGTCTGGACTTCAAATGAGTCTTTTCAGGTAAGTAAGGAGCAGTGTTTTCTGTGGGAGACAAAAGCTCCCAGTAGCTCCATAACCACAAGAAGCACAATATAGATTTTTAACACTTACTTCTACAGCTGCCTTTAAAAAAAACACAAAAAAGCTCTAAGGTGTTTGGTCCAATAAGAGTTTACCTGATGGTCTGATCGAAGGAGGCACTGAGGAGCTGGCTGCTGTCCTTACAGAAACTGAGACATGTAACTCCTTTGCTGTGGGCTCGTTCAAACCTCCTCAGACACTGACCGCTCTGGATCTTCCAGACCTGCAAAGACACATTCATAGCATCTTTAATGATGGTTTGTACTCGTTGACAGTGGCAGAGCAAGATGTAAGATTTCTTTCATCACTCCAAATGTTCTACTCTTTTGTATATAGCTCAATACTTAACCCTTTACGCTTCAGTGCGTCGTAGGTGTACCGCCGGCGGTACACCTACTAATTTGCATAGGAATTTCAAGAATGTCCGACGGCTGCAAACCCGATTATACAAACACTATACGCCGATGGAAAGCTTAGATTCTCATGAATCCGCCGGTATAAACCACTTTCAGATGTGATTACCACATTTGTCCGACAAAAACAAATATTCATCCATCCGTTCTCTATACACGGCTTCAACGCACACAGCGCGACTCACATTTCCGGGTTTATTATTACACACAGAAAAAAAGATTCCACAAAAAACGGCCATAATCCAACCTTTTACATCCAGACGACACAAGCCAGTAAACTATTTTGTCCAAAACATGTCCTGAAGTCGGTATAAAATCCACGAATCGGTCGTTTTCAAGGAAATGCACCTCACGATGTGCGTCCAATATTCCCTGTATTTTTCGTATTTTTTTTAATTTAAAAATAGAATATTAGCGATTTTTTTGTACTGAAAACGGCTGGAATTGACTGAAGCTTAAAGGGTTAAATAAAAGACATGCTTTAGTACAAATAGGAATCACATAAGCGACCGTGGTCGGTGCAACTCACATTAGTTTTCCACTGGACGTTTAGCAGCAAGCAGCTCCTTTTGCATCTGATTTCTGTCATTCCATTTCACAAAACTTTCTAAGATTCAATAAACAGTAATCCAGCTCTAATGAGCTAATATCAAAAGAGCCTTTTGAACACAGATTGTTGAAAATGAAAAAAAAAAAAAAAAAAAAAAGCATTCAAAAGCAATTAAAAACTCAGAAGCAAAGTTCGTCCTCTACCTTGATCTTTCCATCCTGGGCTCCGGTGGCCAACATCTCTGTGTCCCGGCTAAAGCACATGCACAACACGGCGTCATCCATCATCATGAAGTTATCCTGAGCCTGGTACTTCAGATCCTGTGGGACACCATACATATACAATTATTTTAAATCAAAACAACCAATTTGAAATAGTAAGTGTACACATAGCGTAGTTTGACCGGTCAGTAAACGGCTACCTTTCTGATTTTGCCAGTGGTGAAGTTCCAGACTTCAATGAAACCGTCCACAGAGCCGGTGACCAGATACTGACCATCAGGGGAGAATCGGGAACATTCCACGTGAGATTTCTGTCCAAACTGTGCGAGGAAGGAAAACACCCAAAACATTAAGGTCATAAAACTTAGAAAAAGTCTGGGAAAGTGTGAACTGACATACACTACAGACCTAAAGTTTGGAAGGCACATGAAGTTTGTTTAAAAAAACTGGTGTACTTTACAACATAATAAACAATAAAGAATACATTTTTACTATAATTATGAGGCATTTCTATCTGGACTCTTTCTTTCTTTTTACCAGGCTGTTTCTTTCCAGCCATTTCTGTGGTAGTTACAGAGTTATGGACGCAGTTTAGATTTACGAGGAATTTATTGTGAATAACGCAAACTGTGATTTTTTTCTTTTATTTTTGCACTGAAGTTGTGACTTTTGCAAATCTTCTCAACCACATAACTAAGCCCTTCTTTTCTTTTGTTAACATGTATTCAGCAATAGCCTGGTAACATCAAGGTACAGCTGAAGGCAAATTGAGGAAAATGGGGCAAATCAATGAAAGCAAAGTCTGGTCATGCAGTGAATGCATCCCCAAACACACAGAATTCATAGAGGTTTTTAAGAAAGTTTGGAAGAGGTTGCTTCCAAACTTTTAGCCTGGACTATAAATGTGGGCTTGGTTGATTACTGGAGTGGAAAAGAAGGAAATGAATGCATATGTGTCCTACAATCCTCCCTTCTGGACAGTTTGGTTACCTTGATGTGCCTGCTGAGCTGCGTGGGGAAACGCTCCTCCTCCACATCTTTGACAGCAGCTTTGCCCCTGAACAAATCGATGGTCATGCCAGGAGGAAGGAGACCCTGATGCTGCTGCCACTTCAGAGACTGAAGAAGGGAAAAATGCAGACGGTGAGCAAAATCATCACCAGTACTTTATCAGGATGACAGCATTACTTTTATGTGTGTTGAATATTAATCAAGAACCACAGCTGTACTGCAAATAAGTCAGGATTAGGATGCTTTATTGACAACATGCAGGCTTTCAGAGCACTGACCTGTCCCAGCAGAGCCATGAGACGAGAAGGCGGCACCACGCTGACCTCTCCAGCCAGAGCCTGAGCAATAGCTGCCCGACGCTTCTCCTTACTGCTGCCGTCTGGGTATGCCTGGAAAGAGTTTAACCAATACGAGTTTTACACATAAATGTATATTTGCCTGGCATAAACTACGTTACTGTTCCACCTTTTGCTCTTAAAAAAGATGAAGATTTCTATTGGATAGTATTCATTTACTCAAGGGTTAATGCTTATCGTAGAATGATTTTTGTCTTCATGCATACAAAATTTGTGTTTTAGGAAATAAAAAATGAAGACAAATATAGTTCTGATTATGTAGGAAAGTTTCTGTTAACAAATTCTGCCTAAGATTTAATATATACATTAAATACATTTCAAAAAATTTTGGAATTTAAAAGGAAAAACGAAAACAGGCAAACGGGCTCTTACCTCTCTGGGGTCGAAGTAAGAGCGAGCCAGCAGGTTTTCCAGGTGGATGTATCTCTCTGGCTGCGTCTGTTTCAGCATAATCATGGGGTCGGTCTGTCTGAGGAGGGAACGGGCTGCTCCAAGCTCTCTCAACTCAATCAGCTCCAGCACAACCTGGTCAGAAACAACACAGAGGCATGAAATACTAGATTCCCTATCTCTGGAAGATCTGCCAGCATGAGTAATGGCAACAGCAGAACAAATCCTAGGTCAAAAATGATCAATTAAGCTATCTAAAACACACAGATTTAACAAAAAATAACAAACAAATTCCTTCTGTGAATATGCTGGGAATAAAGCTGAGGGCATTAAGCAGAGTCTGTCCAAAATGATAGGTGAGAGACATGCAGAGGGTTGCAGTTTTCTCTCTAGCTCACTTTTAATTTGTAAAACGATGATTTATGGTAATTTTAAGACAAAGATTGTTAACTTCATATTTGGTCAGACAGCAAATCTTGCAAAGTCGTTCTGATAGACATCAAATTAATGTTTAGAATAAACAAACAAATGCGGAGACAACACCAGAAAATGAGCTGGTAGACGATTAGGACTACAAAAACTGAGTTACAACATAATCTAACCCCTATTGAATTACTTTCATTAAGTCAGATTAACCACAACAATAATAATAAAAATAACTCCTCCACAACTTCTTCTGGCTGCACTAAGAATGTAGGATTATTTCAAATTCCAGTGTGAGGACAATGTCAATCAGACAACATGATATGCTGCAGATCAGTTTATTCTACCCTTACCTGCTCATAAAGGTCTATTAAAGTCTTATCCGGCAGCTTGAGGGACTGGATGGCTTGCAGTACGGTATCCCAGTGGCCGCTGTTGATGTCTGCCACGAAGCTCTCGATACTGTCCACGGTGTTCAGAGACACGGTGGTCTCCTCCTGCAGCGTGACGAGAGTCCGGTGCAGATTGTTCTCTTTTAAGTACTGCATAATCAGACGGATCACGCTGTAAAAAACACAAATGATTAGGTAGGTAATTAGGAAGCATGACAGATCAGCTGAAGCAACTCAAAAAAGAAATGTTTTAGGAGTAGCAGTTCGTCGAAGGTAGATCATTTAACAAAAATAAATCTAACAAACACGAGTTTATCGTTGCTGA